>NC_046677.1:19258912-19883912 GCF_003369915.1 Drosophila miranda
AAGGCTTATCACAACGTATCAAATTTCTGGAGATTCAACTTGGCCAGGCCCCGCTACCGAGTATTACATCAAAACGGCGGCAGTTATGTTCAATTGAAGAAGCTTGGAATCTTCCAATTTCGTTAGAAATGAACTCCAGACAACAACAAACAGCTCAGATGCTGCCGCGACAGGTAACAAAAAATAGTCATATACAGGTAAATTATATTCATAAAATATATAACTTGCAAACGAGCAAACGAAGCAAAACCCATACCCGTAACTCATACACTCCTTGCCACTTGAATAGAACACCTTAATAAGTTAGTTTTCTACCCCCCTACTGCTCACAAACCAAGCACGTTGGAGACTTCATTTATCTTTTAAGTTAAAGTTTATTGAATGATTGAAAGACAGTCTTTGTCATAATTCTTTAGGTGGGTTAGGCCCTCAGAGTGGGCCCGCATAGGCCAGTATGGCCCTTAGTTATCCGGATGGGGAGCGGTGGGATGTGGGGGTATGAACCGTCGCAGCTGTACTTAATTACGTTTGAAAGCTCTTGAGAGTCGAGGTGTTTTTAGCGAAGGCAAGTACTGACTTTTGCCTTTTGGTGCCTTACATCTGCACCTTGTTGACGAATCCTCCATTCTCCGCCCGCATATGGGCCAACTGCGTGTAGTATCTACAACCCTCCTCTACCCGTTGCCAGCCCACGCTAGCTTGGATTTCTCCTCCTGGGAAATATCCGCCATACCTTGGAGCCGGCTCTGTATTTTGAGGGCTCTGTATTGTCTTCATCCCCTGGTTCAGGCAAGCGGAGGAGGCATTCTTATTCCGTTTTGCTTATCGATAGAACGATCTCTAATTCCGTCTGCATCGACAACGGTACCCGATACTTTAAAAAAATAAATAGGGGTGTATTCCATTTGTGGTGAAAGGGGATCTGTGTATAGTGTGTGGCCGACCCCATAAAGTATACATGTCCTTGATCAGCATCAATACACAAGTCGGTATACATAGCTATGTCTGTCTGTCCATCCGTCCGTCTGTCTCGTTTGAAGGCTAGTTCTCAGAGACTATCGAAGCTCGGCTGCGTTCCGCCCCCACAAAGGACGAAAATCTGTGGCATCCACAATTTTAAAGATACGAGAAGACTAGAATAGAGAGAATGACCATATCTACCAGATTGCCGAATCTGGATTAGATTTGATTGTTATTTTTATAGCCAGAAGAAACAAATGGCTCACTTTTACGGTTTTTATATCCGAATTGGGAACAGTTCCCTGTAGATCCGGCACGATAACCCAATCCTCGCTGTCATCGATCTGCCAAATCCGTAACCATATATTTTCAATAATGAAAATACTAAATCAGGCTTGAAACTTTCTTTCATATATACATATTTTTTCAGGGTCCACCTCCACCTTATCCGCAGAGTCACATAAGTGAAAGTCCCACGCCTGCCAAACGTATAAAGGAAGACGCTCTAAATCCAATCTACAATCGATCGGGACAAGACTGCCAAGATATTATACAGCAAAACAAAACACAATATTTACAATTTAACCAAAATATAATAAGTGAGCAATTTTGAGTACCAGACATGCCCGAAAAAAACAATAGCTATAATTTTTCTCCTTTGACTACACCATGTAACTGCGAAAAAATCTCAGACATCAAACTGGCTTTTTCTGATACCCTTGGGCCTCACAAAAGGCAGACAACGTTTCAATAAAAAAAAGCTTTTAAATGAAACATTAATTCTTTTTTGTGCAATTTTTTTTTAACTCTGGAAATGTCGAAAATATTAGTTTTCTGTTTTATATTTTAATCATATAAAAAATCGCACTGTGCCAACAGTTAAGTCCTTCACTGTAGCCGTTAGGAAAGAGTCACGAAACTTTAACCGTTTTTAACAGCTAAATAATAAAATCCTATATTTAATTAATACTTACTAAAGAGACAGCCAATTACAGATTGTTGTATTTCTTTTTTTTTACCATTCATTCTTGCCTAAGTGAGTTCTCAGACATTTCTAGCAATAAAATCATATAGCTGTCGTTTTTATTCTTTGACTTAAATGATATGTATGGCAATAAAGGCTTATTAAATAATACTATACGTTGAAGATGGAAAAGCCTAATACAATTTTATTTCAAAATTTATTGTGGCTTAAAAGTACAAAATTTTTAAAATATTTTACTCGAAAACGTCGTATAGCATTTCTATAAAATGATATATTTTTTCCGTTTAAATCAATATCCAATCCTGTATTTAATTAATACTAAAACACAGAGAAACAATACGAATCCCATACGAATAAAATATAAAAAGAATCTAATTTATTTTGAGTTTTCCTGAGTATTTAAAATAGAAATTAACAAAAAAAAATATATATAAATTTGACATTGGAACTCTTAGTACCAGTAACAGGTGTAACATACTCAAGCTATGTAAAAACTTATACAAAAAATTGTTACAAAATACCAGTTTTATACAATGGAACAAATTTTCTTTATACATTTTTGGAACCCCAAGCCTATCAGAAAAAGTATGTTTGATGACAGAAATATGTTGGCAGTTGCACTGTGAATATTAATTAAGTGTCTTTGCATAGCCTTAAAACCGTTCTTTTGATATTCGGCACGAAATGAGTAATGCAATGAACTCAGTTTTTGAAAATATTTGTAACGTCCAGAAGGATGCTATTGAGAGCGATTCTTGATCGGCATCAAATGCTAAGTCCATATGGCGTCATACTTCTTTCCGTCACAATTTCAAATTTGTTTCAAAATTTACTCACTTTTCCTTACTCCCCCTCAAATCTCGAAGTATTGTGGCTTACACCATTAAAATGTGTTTCTTTTTTTTTTAATTGTCTGTCAAAAAGCGTGCCCACCGCTGTTTTAACCAGTGAGAACTATGAAATAGCTTTTAGAGGCTGCAGACAGCTTAGAGACCATATTCAATGACTTGGTTGTCTACGGATATTCTTGAGTGCATTTCAAGACTGAATCATTCAAATTAGTCAACATTTTTACCAAGCACTTAGTAACACAAACAACAATGAAACACAAACCATTAAAAATTGAAGCATTCATATTTTAAGAATGACGACAGTTAAATTTAACACATGAAGACATTTTAAACCCTGCGATTGTCTTCCTGTACGATCGTATGTAGAAAAAAAAGAAAGAAGTAGATGAGTAGCTAAAAAAAAGACTGAGTTATGGAAAATGATATCAATAATACTTGCCAGCTTATTATCTGCGTTTAAACTGTACATAAAACTGTGGTTTGTTTTGATGAACTTCCTACTCAATTTATTGCCTGAAAGTGTCAATTATTAACTTTGCTGTTCGCAGTATAAACAATAGAAGAGGTGGACAGTTCGAGCTCGAGCGTTAGTTACCTCTCTATTATATAAAAAATAGTTTTGGGTCGTCGTCGTTGCCCGATATTTTACTTTGGGTTGTCGACCGATATTTTATTGAATGAGGTTATAGGGGTTATTATACCCGATATTCAAAAAGAGTATAGGAATATATTTGATTTGTGGTGAAAGTGGATTTGTGTAACACCCAGAAGGAATTGTTTCCGACCCTATAAAGCCATGTCTGTCTGTCCGTCTGTCTGTCCGTCTTCACGATTGCCTTGATCTTAGAGACCATAAGAGCTAGAGCAATCAAAATCTGTTGTGTCACACTGTTACGCTCCTGGTGCGAGGCATTCAGAAATACATTAAATTGTATTCTTATAATTAGTTTCAGTCTATCACTAATTCTGTAATAAATAATATCGTAACCTTCGGTGCACCGAATTTAGAATATTTCTTTTTTTAATATTGCAATGTTATTTATGCTTAAAAAATATATACTTTTCAGGGACATTAAGTAATCACAATTTAGATAATGTACAAGAAGGAAGAATGAGTTCGGAACAAGCTATTTTGGATTCTTATGAATATATTTCCAATGAACTTTATACAAAAAATACAAATATTAAATTTGAGCCTACCACAATTTTATCGATAACCAATGATGAAACTAGTCGCCATTTACATGAGGATTTGGACTATACAGAAAATAATGCCAGCGCATCTATATCCGAATTATCTCCAACATTCAAGATACAAATGGATTCAAAGCAGTTGATGTCAGCTGTGAAGCTTTTGACAATCGAAGATCCACCAATAAACTGTACGGTTTTACAAGTAAATACGCCGCCGCCAACGCCCCCTGATTGTCCACCACAAAAACTATCGAGGGACCAACTTTTACCACCTACTCCATCTGTTCATTTAGAAAATAAAAAAAATGCATTCAGCCCTCAGTTGCAAGAATTTTGTTTAAAACACCCTATAGCAGTTGTGCGTGGCTTAGCTGGAGCTCTAAAGCTTGACCTGGGGCTCTTCTCTACTAAAACATTGGTGGAGGCAAATCCGGATCACAGTGTTGAGGTCAGAACACAAGTTCATCAGTCACCTGACGAAAATTGGGATATATCGCAAGCCAAACGAGTTTGGGCCTGCATATCGCACCGATCCCATACAACAATTGCAAAATATGCACAATATCAAGCATCCAGTTTTCAAGACAGCCTTAAGGTAATTTGTAGAACATACATATATAGATTTATATCGGAGTGTACTAAACAAATATTTCACCGCAGGATGAAAGTGATAGAGGATTTACAGGCTCCCAAATAATGTCGGACTCTGACTCCAAGGACTCGGTATCAAATTCCAACATTTCTTTAAAACGCAAAAAACACAAAAGCAGCAGCAAAATGTTACGGTACTTACAATCATTTATTTTATAACTTAACAAATTAAAATTCAAACATGAGATGCGCGTCAGGGAAAAAGCAACTAGCAGAAATTGAGATACTGCCAGAACCAGGGGCAGTGGCTTGCTCAATGGCACGGATCCAGATCCAAACCAAGTGTTATTAGAACTACGATCGAAGTTTTTTATTCACAATTGTTTTATCACTTAAGGATCTGTACAGGCAAACAAAGTTTTTAATTTATTTTAATTTGTACTCATAGATTTGGAACCAACGTGGATTTATCTGATGAACGAAAATGGAAACCGCAATTAAGTGAATTGCAAAAACTGCCTGCTTTTGCTCGTGTTATCTCCGCCGCCAATATGCTATCTCATGTGGGTCACGTCATTTTGGGAATGAATACAGTTCAACTTTACATGAAAGTTCCTGGAAGTAGGACACCAGGTCATCAAGAAAACAATAATTTTTGCTCAATCAACATTAATATTGGCCCTGGAGATTGTGAATGGTTTGCCGTCCCAGATGCTTATTGGGGTGGAATTCACCATTTATGCGAAAAGAACAATATCAGCTACCTTCATGGTTCATGGTGGCCAGTCTTAGAAGATTTATACAAAGAAAATATACCCGTTTATAGATTTATACAAAAACCCGGAGACTTGGTTTGGGTAAATGCTGGGTAAGTAAAAATAAATATTGAGAAGGAAATATTAAAAGGTTTCATGGAAACATATTTTAATTTACTTTAAAAAATTTTCCTAATTGAATTTTGCTATTTGTTCTGCGGATTGTAAAAAAAAATCCTTAAAATTTAAAGTTGGGTTGGTACGAGATTATCTCCTTAGATAGTGCTGAATCATGGGTTAGGATTGGTAGGATACTATACGAGCTCTCTGGGATCTCGGCGTGGACTTATCCGTTTTCCTTTGTAGCCCGGCCCGTCATGTCTCCTAGACTCCTCCTCTCCTCCACTTTTGTAACTTCTAGCTCTGCACAGACTTTCTTGACCCGCAGTCTTTGGCTTCCTTTTATCAGCTTGACTATCTCGCCGGCAGACATCCCGAATTCTGCATACCAAGATTATGGTAGTCGGGGAACACCCAGTATATATCTATTGTTTCCTGTGTTCCTGTCCTCCTGTCCGCAAGTGTCCGATCCTTTCATACTTTATTTTTTATTTGAATTTAGAGAAATTTTAGTTTACCCCGTTGGGCGGTTGGCCTTTAGGGAGTGCCAGACACTTTTTTTGTTCGTGTTTAGTTGTACAGTTTTCTATTTTCATCCCACAAGCTGCAGCGAAGGGGATCGGTTGGCAAGGACAGAGATTAATATTGCCCTGATAAGGTTAATTTCAACAGGGCCAGGCATGTACCTGACTCTCCTGCCTCCATCCCACGCTAGAGGATAGAAAGAAATATAAAACAGGTTGCTTAAAACCTAAGGGACGTATTTGCAAAGAAAAATTCAGGAAAAATGTATGTTTTTTGTATGTACCTCTAATATTTTGATTTATTTTTTAGATGTGTTCATTGGGTTCAATCTGTAGGATGGTGCAATAATATTGCCTGGAATGTTGGACCATTAACTGCCCGTCAATATTCTCTTGCCATCGAACGATACGAATGGAATAAACTGCAAGCATTCAAGAGTATTGTACCAATGGTTCATTTAAGCTGGAACCTAGCAAGAAATATAAAAGTATCGGATAAGAAACTTTTTGAATTGATAAAGTGAGTATTTATCTATCTGTACATTATACTGTTGTTACCTTTCAACCGTTCGTACCTTTGGATTGAGCAATTTGGAATAAAGGGATTTGTGTAAAACTAATAAATAATGATTAAATATAGTTTTTTTGATAAACAACAAATGAGTGTTAGATATCAAAAAAAAAAGTTCAAATTGGTCGTGCGGACTCTAAGAATGATATAAGAACATAATTACTGGTCGTGGTTTCTCCCTTCCCCTCTATGTTTTCCCATCTCTCATGACAAATGCGAGCTAAATTGAGAGAGATCGCGATCTTATTTTGCTGTCCTACCCAAATTCCCCACTTATCTAACAAAAAATCAATGTTTCTCTTTTTTACACATATTATACTTAAACTCGTTATTAATAAAGTTATTACATTTTCCAGAATGTGCTTATTGCAAACATTGAAAAATATATTACACACACAGGAATACGTAAAATTTAAAGGAGTGGAAATACGATTCAATGGTCGTGGAAAAAACGACGCATCACATTATTGTGGTCAATGTGAAGTATGTATATCTTTGCGTTATTTACTTTTTTTATTATTTGTATTTCTTTTTATTTACGTTATGTTCTGTTTATAAAAGCACTTGAAGAACATAATTTAAAAATCAACCATTATATTTTTGTTGAAAATTAGCTGCCGATTTGATATAGCCGTATGTTTCCTTATCCTTAAAATCCTCCCTTTTCAAAATTAAATCGGAAATTTCTTGTGAAAGGGCCTGGTCACGTATATGCTCGTCTACTTTTTGGGGTAGAACATACTAATACTCTGCTTGACAAACTGCTGACCAATTCATTTACAATAAAATACAGTAATTTACAGTAAACTCGAAAACGAAAACATAGAATCGATAAAATATCGATCAAATGCTAGTTCTAGTGCTGCCTTTTTTGTTTGCTTTTGTCAGATTCTCTGATTTGATACTAATTTTCTGAACGTTTATGCAATTCTTATTTTGACAATGAAATTCAAATTTTAACAAATAAATACAATACAATAATATAAATATATGTATATATATATTTTTTTTTATTATAGGTTGAAGTCTTTAATGTACTTTTTATAAAAGAACAGGAGAAACGACACGTTGTTCATTGTCTATCATGTGCACTGAAACTATCTCCATCACTGCAGGGTATTGTATGTTTGGAAGAATACCGCCTATCGGAGCTGCAGCATGTGTACGATTCATTCACATTATACAGAACACAAGGGCTAGCATATACACAGTAAAAAGGTTATTTATTTTCTTAGCATACCATCTTATACCCAATCAAATATATAATTACTTTCATACAGCATGCACTCAGTAAAATTGAATTACTTTAAGTATAAATACATACAAATCTAAAAAAAACAATAAAAAAATTATATTTTATACAACTTTTTGTGAAATATTCTTAGTTTTAAAACTTATAATAAATTTAATTCCTTTTACTTATATTTTTAAAAATAGAGAATTGGTAATAGAGAGTAGGGGCTGCTACTAAAATGAGGCTACTAAATGAGGCCACTCATTGCAAAATTAAATGAGAAGGAGAAACGTGAACGTCAGAAAATTGTTCAGTGCTGAGGGGCATAGAGACGAAGGAAGTGAAGATTACCTTTGCTGAACTAAGAGCTAGGCGACGAGTTATCCTGACCAGGAAGGTGAGTTATGAGTTCGAACAACGATCAATTCAAATAGGGGACAGAGACGGCTTTAAGTGAGGTTAGCCGGTGAGTTCAAAAAGCAAGCCCCATGAAAATTTTACTTTTTTGATATTAAGCGAAGTATGTCGCTAAGTAACAAGGAATTATAATAATATAAGAAAGTATTTAAAGATTTAATCGTCTCGGAACGCCTCAATAATCAAATGAAGTGTGTAGAATCCAACCAAGCGAATCGGACAACAGAAAAGTTTGCGTCTTTTATTTCAACCGTCTGCAGAAATTTGAGTTTGGAAAACTGGAAAACTTGAGTCTTGCAAGGATTTGGAAACATGCTGATAGACGTGTGAAGGTGCGAAATGCATGCTAATTGCAGGTGAATGTGTTTCGTCATTTCGTCAATAGTTTCATATATATCATAAATATCTTGATATGTGGCCCCGAAATGCTGGAAAAAATTCGTTTCGAGCTCGACATAGCCCAGATGAGTTTTTTAGTAGGCTGCGAAAACTTCAATACGCTGTTTATATCGTTAAAAGCTGAGTTGGTGGCTACTCTCGAATGAAGCCGCTCACGCGCATCTTTCATTTTATTGCCTCAATCAGGGAGAATACGGCCCAGGAGGTCAAGGAGCCCTGCTTCGGGTCAGGGTGAGCTTTCGATCAATTCTGTCCCTCTATCAAAACCAGAGGCCGGAAGAAACCTGAATGGTCGACTGGAAAACTAGGGGAACTCCGGATAGTCTCGCGGACCCTCTTCAACAAAGCAAAAGCTTTATAAGTTGAGCAGAACTGGGCGGAGTATAAGGCCAGTCTGCCCGTTAAACTTTCTCCTCAACACCCACTTGCCTGGCTGCGATGAAAACAGAACTCACACGAACAACTGGCTTCACACCAACGTCGTCTTCATTCCTAAGGCACACAAGGCCGCGCACGCTGCCCCCAAAGACCCATAAGTCTCTCGTCCTTCCCTTAAGCGTCCAAGCGTCCCTTTTCTGCAAGGAGTACACACTGGTAGACTTCCCCGACATAGAAGGCACCTTTAATATCATACATACATACGTACATCAGCTATCACAGGTGCACTGACGGTGAGCCTAATCGATGAGATGCTACAATGCACGACCGTTGGGACATCACTGAGGACGTCAACCAGATTTGTCAGCAGAAGCACACCGCAGGGCGATATTAAACGCGACAGTACAAGAAAAAGTGGTGTGTTAATTTATCCCATTGGGTCCGAAGAAGGCTAAATGTGACCTAGGCCAGAAACTAAAATAGCAGCCTCTTATCGTTCATACTGTTTCTTTAATACGAACATAAGACGGGATTCTTAAGGGGCAGATTGACAATTTAATCATTCAATCAGATTCAATCAATTTCAAAATCTAAAAAATTTAAATCTGAAACGACCAAACAATTTTTAGGCATTGTAAAAGTTTTATTAAAAACATACGATATTTATTAATTTTATTAATGGTACATCATAGTGTCTGTGCTTTGATACAGACACATATAGGCATCGCAAAAAATTCGCTTGGCGTGATCAGGTAGAACTTTATCATTAGGTGATGTTTCATTAATAGAGCGCGCACCTTCATCGGAAAGCCACTGTGTTAATTCGGGAACACATATCATTTCCGGTATGTTATATCCATTCTGTTCACCTAAAAGAAAATATAAAAGGCATATGTAAAATGTATCGTATTGGTTTCAATGCACAATATTTTATTTAAGGATGGGGGACCGGATAGATCGCTATATTCAAATCAAGAGAAAACTCGGTCCGCAAAGCCTCCAGGACAATAAATAAAAATTAAACTGTGAAAGCTGACATCACATGGCAAGTGTGACTCCGAATAACGATCACCAGTGTATATATAATGTAACTTACCCTTTCTATCAGCCATTGAATCGAAAAAACACCATGGTGCATCTGGCCCAGAACCTGATTTTACAAACGCTACATAATGCGATGTTTCTATACAAACAACTGAAAATAGTTCCATGTAAACTCGTGGTACTACCATATGATCAGCCATAATTCTGAAGTCCTTGGGAATAAATATTTTTGTATGCACATGATTATTCCTAAAATTTAATGAATAAAAGTAAGATAATGAACCTATATAATCGTAAATTTAATTTTACCTTTTTGCATGCATATGAAATGTAACAAGGCATTTTTGACAAAAGGCTGTACACTCAAGACCTGAGCCGACTTGTAGACTTCCAAAACATTCATTACATTCATATTCAGCTAGTTTTCCACACAGAAAGCACTGTCGAGGAGCTAAAATAATTAGAAAAATGTTCAATAAGGCTTAATAGTCGCATATAATAGAGAGGAAGTGAATTTGAGCGGAACGGTGTGAGCCGTATATTATATGAGATTATGTTTTATGTTTGATATCAATTCCCGAACACATAAAGTATACAATTTCTTAACCAGCATCAAATGCTATGCCGGCTTGGCTAGTCACACTTTGAAGATATGTACCAGAAAATTTAAAACTCAGAAACAGGTCGTTTCGATCGAATCAATATTACAGCCAGAATGAAGGAAACAATAATATGTTTTACGAAATTATTTCTTTTAAGAAGAAGAAATACAATTTGGGTTTTAATTTTAAAGCTTACAGTTTTCAATTATGTCTGTCACATCTAGAACTTGCGAGGGTAAAATTCTTGGATACATTTTGTAACTTTTTCCAAAACGAGGCATCTGAATAATAAAACAAGAGGGAACCTCCTTTAGTTTGATATTCGACGAATGAAAGCTTTGTTCAAAAAGTTGCTGGACAGTTGGTAATGTTAGTTTTTCATCTTTATCCACAAACAGTTGATAAAAATATGAGTCTTGTCCAGAGCTAAGCTAAAAATAAAGAATAAAGAAAATAAAGAACTGAACTTAATACAAATTCTCACCATAAAATGAAAAATTAACGCACTTTTAAGAATGGTTCGACGCGCATAATTTGTGATAGCAAACTGTTCAGGAACTCTTCAGGATCTTTTTCCTCGCATGTGAGACCACTTACAGAACTGAGTTGGTCTAATAGTTCTCGCAGCTTCATAACGCTGTCAGATCGCACAAATAATTGTTTCCTCAATGGATTAACAATTTCATCCCGCAAAACCTTTTGAACATCTCTGTAATTCCGAATATCCTGTTGGAAAATTATTAGATTACAAGATTTTCAGCATCGTTATTGTCTTACTTTGGGTCCTGGAGATCGGTACAGTATAGAATCAAACACACTAGTAAAAGTGAACATTGAAAATAGTGTCGCATCAAGATAGCAAGAGTTATGATGTCCTTGTATTCCTTTGAATTTTCCACAAATTTTCTGGAGCTCATCCGAACTATGTATTCCTAAAATAAAAGATAAGGACGTGTCAATTGTCGATTGTCATCTTGATCAATAAGAATTTAAATTGTGCAAGCTGTAAGTATGCACTTACGTAGTGGCGGTACTGAACCAGAAATAGAAGGGCACGCGACGACACCGAAGTTTATCTCCTGATTGTTAGTAATCTTGTTTCCTACATGGTAGCTGTCTTTATCGGTGAATCGTCGATCAGTTTTGCACCTGTCGGACGTTACAAAAATAGCCCGACCTTGGTGACACGTAAATAAGCTGAAAATTGTGAACAAACAAATTTTTTTAAATACCTATTAATTATTATGAATTAAATACATAATTCAATATTATTATATATTCTTCATATTCCTATTCCATATTTGTCAGAGGGCCTCTCCTCCACGAATATACCCCTATACTTTTCGAGTACCGAGCATAAATATTGGCGGTTTATGGCGGAAAAATGTGATTTTGCACTATAGCGCAGGGAACAAATCACATTTTGAATTCGGACAGCGGATTCAGTTTCAGCGACATACGACATAAATTAATTTAAAAAGAAATGCACATCAATTTTAATTACTATCTACTTATTTTTATTAAAAATATGTAAATAAATATATACCGAAGGCCATTGTAACTTCCATCTGACAATGGAATGTTCTTCAAGAAAGGTTCGTCTTCAAGCTCTATTCCAACAAGTACGTTTTTAGAAATTCCTGGAGGTATACCAATCCATCTAATTACACCATACACATCTCCACACACTCCAGAATCAGATACTTCGACGAGGGAGCCAATTGCAAGCTCTGTTCCTGGTATTTCAATCAGGCGTTGATAATCTGAAATTGTGTGACCTAAAAATTGCATTTCAAAAGGTAAAAAGAAAAATAATTAATAAAAAACCCCGGTACGCAGTCAGTATATGTTTATGTAAGGTTATGATTTATGTAACTTATGCAATATATTTCTGCCACCTAGTGACACAAAATATTGCCACTGTTTCCATACCGCACATTCCGTTAAATCTATTTATCTGTCTCTCTATCAACGGCTTATCCTCCGGACCCTACTCTACATACTTTTCACAGTCACAAAACACGTAACACACACAAACGAATAGATCAACGCATACTGAATTATGTTTACATTTACATACGGGCTATTTGGATATTCAGGCAGGATCCGGTTTTTATTTACTCTTTGCGTTTTCAGCCAAAACGTTTCGTTTTTATGTGCCCCCGTTTTGTCACATTTTCTCATGTCCTGTTAAACGCACAAATTAGTGCTGTTAAACCCACAATTTAGTTTATTGCGCGCACAAAAGCCTCTGTTATGTTTAACATCCCAAAAATCGATACCAAAATCGGACTGAGTCAGCTGTTTGCACGAAAACGTAAGGTGTTGTTGTATTAACCAATTATTTCAAAGCCAAATTTGAGTTTGGGATCAAATGAACGATTTACTTTGAAGGCACAAGACAAATTGCCCTGGTAATGGTGTCAATTTTATGTAAATGCATCAATTAAGAATAGTTTGGTTTTATATGTTGAGCTACTGAGCACTATTTGAAATATTCACACAGAGCGACGTGTACTAAACGGGCGAAACCGATCAAATCAAAAGGGTTTGTTTTTACAATTTTGAGCCAACCAAAACTTGTTTATATAAATGAGAGATACTCACCCAAAGATTCATCTTTGACTGCTATCGATAGCGGGTTCGAAGATTTCGGCGGACCCTCGTCGTCACTGTTGCCCTCCACAGATGTTTTATTTTTATTTAAAATCATAGCTGCTGCCCCGGCATGTGTTGGCCAATTGGCCCCTAAAATATCAGCTAAATCGACATCCTTATGTGTTGGATTTTCAACAACCATATCGTTCACTAAAAATTAACATTTTAGGAAATATAATTAGCCATTGTTTGTATTAAATTTAATAAGTTACTCGTTATATAAGATATATAACACTGTGCGACAAAATGAAACTTTTTGTATGTACTTTGCACGAGAAAAAAATTAGATTAAAGGTCTAGATGAGTAGAGGACCTCCTCATACTTAGAATTTGCAATATACCCACAAAATCTTTGTTGACTGCGCACTTTTTCATAATTTTCACTCCATATCTGCTTTAAAAAGAAAATTTTACCTTTCGCAGAATTTTGACTCGGGATTCGGGAAGATTCAGCGAGGTCTTGCGCCCAAACTTGCCTCGACGTCAAAAAAAAAAATTAAATTCAAATTTCAAATTCAAAACTGATCATTTTTTGCGTTTCTTGAATTACGACCGTTTTTATTTTACAAAAAAAAACACAATTTTGTATTTGATTTTAACGGTAAAATTGCACTTAACGGAACTTAACGGCAAAATTCAGCATTCAGAGGTTGGGGAAAACGGTTGCAGGTTAACCATTTATCCATAGAACGATACCTTAAACGACGCCCAATTAATGTAAATATGAAAATACAAGAAATAATTATTTTTCTACTTTTCCCGATTATTCAAAATTTTGGAACAAAAATAAAGCAAAAAATTATCAATTTTGAATTTGAAAGTTTAATATTTTCAAAACGATAAGCTTATGGCATTTATTCAGCATTTCAGAATTGCAAAGTAAAATACAACCAGACTTAAGATACCTAACAACCTCTGCACGACCTTCCTCCTCTAGGAATCTAAATCAAACTTTTTTCCTGCATCAAACCGGCGTTTTCTGGTAGACTTCGGGCTCCAAAAGTACCCAGTACTCGAAAAGTATAGATTTGTGGTGAAAGTAGATGTGTGTAACACCCAGAAGATCAGCATCAATAGCCAGGTCGATATAGCTATGTCTGTTTTTCCGCACGACATATTTGACGCCTAATTCTCAAAGACCATAAGAGCTAGAGCAACCAAATTATGTACGACGACGACCCAAAACTGTTTTCTATAATCGAGAAATAAAGACCAGCTGACACAGATAATACTGCCGCAGTATTGTGGACCATTTCTGTTGCTCCGAACGATGTCATTTGAAAGCATGATTTGAATGTGCCAATGGACTTCAGGAACAGGTTTGAACCTGGATCCTTGCCGCTGAGCAAGACGATCAGTTCTTGCCAGATTTTCCTTCAAACTGGTTTAAGACGCCAACAACGAATTGCAATTCTACTAGAGATTTTTCTAGATGCTTCGTAAAATAGAAATAAAGGTGTTAAAACAATTGAAATACTTTATCATGCTAATTAAGATAAACCAGAAATATAATAACTATTCCAAAAACTTAACCAAATTTCTAGTCAACAGAGACAGCCTTCTGTGGCACCTACAAAAACAACTCAGTTGGGATTCGGTCTGGCAGTCTGCTGCAGACCCGAAATACGGCTTTACAGATGGCTGCATATGCACTGTATGACAAACAACCAATTTCTTACTACTTACATGTATGTACTTATTTTTAAAAGTTAGTCATAAATAAAAATTCACGATTGTACATAACACGTACATACATATATACACAAAGCACTGCTGTGTCTGTGTTAAATTCTTTGTTTGGATTCTTTAGAACGTTTTTAAAATGTAAACTTAAATTAAATATCGCAACAAAAGTTCAACAAAAATTATTTTCTCCCATTTCTAGTATATGTACAGACATGGGGTATGACAAATTTAGACGGCCGTGAACAGAGCATTGAGAGCACGAATTATAAAAAAGAAATCCGAACAAATCATATTAATACAATTTTTAAAGTTAAAAATGACTTTTACTGGCACAGTCAACAAATTTGTGTGACTTTGATAACATAAAATATGTTGTGCTATATAGAATAGCGATAGCGATACCTATATTATCGATGGTTGAACATTTAGCCGAACATCGATTGTTTCTGTCCACAATGGAAAGTATCGCGGGAAAAAATTTAACAATGTAGACATATTTAATTTAATTTTATTAAATTTAAGCGCCCATACATTTCAATGGTTAACTGCAGTGAGGTTTTTGGAATCGTCGAAATCCGCGCCGTCTCTCTTGCACGAAGGCGAGAGAACATATAGATTCATCTGTGAGTACGCACAAAACCCTCAAGTACGAATTTCTGTGTAATTGTGCAAAGCAGAAAGTTTATGGAATTATTATTTTTTTCTTGCCATTGATAGCACATTTTGTATGCATATGAACCCCTTCGGCTATATATCGCATAGAAAAATTCTGATTAGGAACATTCTCGATGGATAGTGGAACAACTGAGAAATTTTCGGAACGGCAAATCCGTAAAAAGCAATCCTAGAAAACGATGGCGGGCGGTCACCTGTGGGAATAGGCTATTACGGATCATCCCAGTGTGAATACAGTATTAGAGAGACTTTGGGGAAAGTCTAGAAAGAAACATCATTCTTATAGGAAAAAAAGAAGAAAATACCAAACACTACCTGAAAAGTAAACCTATGCGTATATTAATGGGCTCTCAGATTAAAGTTAATGAAATCATATGCCGATTGGTTAAATTTTTTAAGTTTTATTCAATTTAGAAAAGAAAATCGGGAAAAAGTATTTGAAAATGGGTAGAGCAAATAAAACAAAAAATCACAGCTGATTGACCAGTGTAATCGTAGAAAATCTACACCTCGGCATTTTTTCACCGAAAAAGTGGTTCTGATCGGAGATTTGAGACTTAGGCCTATGACTCTGATCCGAAAAATGTGTACTCGTGCAGAATTAGGGTTGATATTCGTATAAAACCGATTAGAAATTTATGCTAAGTAAGTTTGATCGCAAAACTGTTGTCGGATGTGAGTACTAAGTTTTAATAAATATTATAAAATAAAAAGGAGAGGAAAATTTGATTGCAATATTTTTGGTATATTTTTATTATGAAAAAGTATATTTTGGTATATTTCTGATCGATAAGTGGTATAAATGGGCCGTGGTCACCCTGTATACGATGTGGATATATGGGCATACTCTATACATAGCATATTCATTTTTATTAAGAGCAAACAAACAAAAATAAACAAAAAGGTATTTTTGGCTGCCTTAGGTCGAACAATAATATTTCAAAAACTGGACAAAAATAATCCCAAATGGTTTTTTAATAATTACAATTATGTTTGTAGAATGACTACTGAGGAATTACCAGCCAATCTCGACAAGTTGAAAATAACACCAACACACCCTCTTTGCAAATCAGTAAAAAGGAATCCATTCTATAATCCAGACAATGATTTTAAACTTTCAAATGCGAATGACAACTTTGAACAAATACTTACCGCCAAACACAAAATGATACATCGCTGGAAGTGCAGACCAAGGCGTCGATCCGAGAGCTGTCTTGAGAGTTGCACGCAAGACAAGTCTTTTCTTCAAACGGAATCTGTTGAAATTACAAGTCCCCCAAGTTACTCGCATGGTGTTAAAAAGCTTGCACAGAAAAAACATGTTGCCCCTACAAAGAAATATCTTTTTCGGCAACCTATGTTGAAGACATTATTTGGTTGTGAACACGGAAGGAGTCTTGTTCGAAGTAGTCAAATGTTTCACTTAAACGCAGAAAAGGAAAAAACTAGCAAAATTCAGACTAAAAACTCGACCTTTAATATAGGCGACACATGCAGTTTCCGCGATCTTATCAGTGAATGCGATATATTGCTGGACCAAACAAAGGAAACAAATTTGGATAATGTTCGTCGTGTACCAAAAATCTGCAGTAAATATAAAGCAACAATTTCCAGCAAAAAAGAAATCAATTGTAGACTGCTGTCAATTAAGGAACGCAACGCTTTTACAATATCAGCATCTAAGAGATCACTATCAGTTTCACGTATGGGCACGACGTGCTCTCAGCAAGCTTGTTATAATGCCACAACACCAAGCAACTGCGACGATGTAACGATATCAGAACTGGCTAGCTATTTTGATACTATGGTGCATATTCCAAAAAAAATGTCTTCAATGGCTGAGATGATGTACATTTAATTTTGAACCAACCATTAAGATGTATATGCCTGTAGATATACTATTAAGCATACATACGTATGTACATATGTATAAATTATTTGTATACTAATAAAATGCATTATTTCTCGGCTGTTTATAGCTTCAGTTGAAAATTACTTCGTATCGTGTGCGTCTAAGAAGATATATTTGCCATTACGTAGACGGAGGAAGAGCCCTGCCTATTTGGGTAGGTGTAAATCTGTCTGTCTTTATGCCGAATACCGAAAAATGGCATTTTGAAATTCCGCCCTAGTCATGCTCGTTCGAATTTGTACTTATACATATGTACATATGTATGTATAAAATTTATTTCAAAGTTAATCGACTACACTATGCAACAAAATCGAACTTTTTTTTGGGGCTTAACATTTTTATACCCGATACTCGAAGAGTATAGGGGTATATTACATCTGTGGTGAAAGTGTAAATGTGTGCAACATGATCAGCATCAAAAGCCGAGCGCCTAGATCTCAGAGACTATAAGAGCTAAAGCAACCAAAATTGGTTTAGACTCCTGTGATATCACAAATGTCACAAGTGTATTTCAAAATTTCGCCCCGTCGCCACAAAGGAAGAAAATCTCCACATTTTGAAGATACGAAAAAACCATAAACTCAAAAGGATAGGCCACCGGAGGTCGAGCTAGACATAGAGCCCCTGGAGGCCTAAAGTGTGGAGGCTGAACTTGCGGCGTCGGGCGGAGCGTCTGTGGTGTCGGACGACATCCTGGACGACTACGTACCGGATGGGAGCAAACTAGCCGGGGTCTCTAGCTTATCGATGCCGGCAAGAAGTTTTAGTCTCCTGAGACCGATCCAGACAAAACAATGGTGGTGGTGAACTCCAGGAACGTGATTGACCCTGCTGCAGATAAACCTCCACCATGGTAAGGTACCATGCGCTGCTCTCCTGGGGTGGAGCCGACATAGTCCTCATTGGACTATTAGCCTTGGATTCTTGGAAGCAGGGTATCTGGGCTGAGGACTCGAGACTATGGACTATACGTAGCTGTTACCACAGGTAAAACAAGTACCTACATTCTTGCAAAAATACAGTTGCACTTATTTTTTCTCCCAAATTTCAGAAAGAAGACCACACTGCAGTGAGCCTCGAATGCCAGGAGAGCTCACTGAGGATGTGCTCCACCTATACGAGTCATAGCCATACCTCCTCCACACGCGCCACCCCGTATGCTCATCGCAAACTGCGCGCCCACGGACATCGGGTCAGTGGGAAATCACTGACACTTATGAACAGGGTGAGTACCTGTTCACTTATCTACTGACCACTCAGCTGGTATTATTTAACCGGGGAAATAATCCCATTATTATTATTAAAAATCGTAAAGAGGTCCTGGACGTTACACTTGCCTCTCACGAGATACAGAGGAACATTGTATCCTGCAGGGTCCCGGAAGAACACTCCTTTGCGGACCACAGGAAACTGTATTCCCTTTTTTCCTATCGATACCTACCGAGACCACTGGACTCGGAAGAAACCTGAATGGTGGACTCCAAACTGGGGGAACTCTGGAAAGCCCCGCGGAGCCTCTTCAACAAAGCAAGAGCTTTATATGTATGTTAAGCAGAGCTGGGCCGAATACAAGGCCAGTCTGTCAATTTACAACAAATAAGCCAAACGCGCCTCATGGTGTAAGTTTTGCGAAATCGAGAGCAATTCAGAAGCTTCGTGCTTGCGAAGAGTTCTCTCGAAGACAACATCCACCCTGGGTAGGTGTCTGGGAGACTTTTATGTATTAGATTTTATCTGTTTCCATTTCTTTTAATTTTTTATTTACATCTGCCTCTTCGTTTTTGTATTCTTTGTATTCTCAAACAAAAATCAGGCGTTTTATCTCGCAAGAGGGCGCACACATTGCACGACGAAATTTGTGTGAGAGATAGACAGAAAATGAGCAAGCGCGTAGAAGGCGTTACGTAGCCACTGCACTTCTGGCTATAATAATGATCCGATCTGATTCAGATTGTAGTCTAGCAGATATGGGCAATCTCTACGATTCTGCGTTTTCGGTTTCCGCATATGTATCTTCAAGATTGTGGACGCCAAAAATAATACAAATACAAAAATAAACAAATAGACTCAGAACCGAGAATCCCAAAACAAAGTATTCGTAGTGAAGATTACATTTTTGTGTTGTTGTTTGACTTCTCCCAAATTTAAAAAGCGTGCCCACCACATGCAAAAGTAAAAGACTGTTTAGATCTCGTGAGGATTTTTATAATTCAAATTAATTTGATCAACAACCCAGATTTATTGACAGTAACACAATTATCTAGAGCTTTTCCAAACGCTTCGGTCCATATAATAGGACATAGGCACAATGCCAATCTCCACCACCTGAAAGTCGTAAAATTTCATCCGTGGCCACAGATGTAACTTCGTCATCGTCAAATTTAAACCAACTATCGCCGTTGGAACGAACCCAAGCCACATAGTGCCCGGATGAACTTGATCGACCTTTATGAGTCAATACAGCTTGTAATGTATAGTATCCAGAATTATTACTTCCCAAATCATCGTCAAACCAAAATTGCTCATATTTCTTTTCGATGTCCTCTTCCTGTGCCCCATGTGGTTTGGGTGTTGCCAGCTCCATGCTTTTGTCTTCCAGATCCTTGAACTTCGATCGCATTGGACATAATTTTTGTTGCAATTCGGGTGTACACAACTCAAACGCGTCAAAGTCAATGGGGAATTTAATATCCTTCAATACTTTGGCATTTATGCCTTCTTTTCCCTTATATTGAAATCGTACGAATTGGACAGTAAGATAAGCTGGAAGTCGGCTAACTAAGTACTGAAAATTAAATAAACGTTAATAAAATTAAGTTATGCATTGAAAGATCTTACAGTTCTAATGTAGTGTGCGTCTCTTCCCAAAGTTTCAGATTTCTTGACCAATGGTTCCATCATTTTCTAAAAATTAATACAGGAGCCGTTAATGCATAGTCGTTGATATTTGTAATATGTGGTGTTAACTACCGATTTAAGGCCGCTTTGCATGTACTTTACTTCCATTGAAATGAAGCAACTTAATTGCAAAAAATTCTCGGTTGTTACAGTAGCAGTTTCTTCTGGAGCTTCTTCAGTGCTCATTTTAACTTCAAAGGTTCCACCAAAGAATTGTTCAATAAATGACCTTTAAGTAAATAATAAAAACGATATAAACATATGTTTATATATGCATGAGCTACGGTGGATAGTACAGTATTTTTTTGCACAACTAAATACAATTTAATCGGATTTTTTATTAATGTTTGTATTGAGAACTTATAATAATTCGTTGCATGGAAGCTGCACACATGCACATATACACTGCAATAGCAGAATAGGCTGCCGGAGTCGTTGGATCCCCATTCCAACAGGCAGAGAGAGGTTACAAGTCCTCGCACGAGAACACCTGGAGAAGATTTTGGCAAACGTCTCGTTCGAATCATTTTTCCTCCCTCACAAAAATTACTCAGGACCGGTTTACATTCGCAAGCCACAGTTTGAATGATTTTAAATCGAAAGCGAACATTTGGGCTCATGCAAGTGTGTGTCCGTCAACGCTAAGTGAGTTTATATTGCATGATTCTCATATATGAGCGTTTTTGTTGGGAATGTACGAGTGAAGTTAGAAGTCATTAATTTACTTCATAAACTTACCCGTGTTGTGTTTTCTGAGTAATATTTTTAGATGGTTCTTGGCGAATTGGTAAAAGTTTTTGTTGCAGCATTTTTAGAATTTCCGACCAACACTCATTAGCATCTTGCTGCCTGTACGTGCCATTTTCTCCGGTCTGTGCAAATTGGGGGGATGCCCGGTGTAACGCCTGCAGCAGTACAATTGGAGTGACTGTTGCCCCCTTATCCATCTGAGCAAAAACAGATTTCATTCCTGATGATATAGAAAAAGCTGTTGAGAGGGTGTCAGACCCCTCATTGGTAAAATTGCTTAGCGCATCACGAAGCTCAGGAACTGCTTTTAAGCATTGAATAGTGGCATTCATATAGCAGGTATTTCCAAGGTTTGTTAAACCGGCTGGTAGGCGCATCTATAATTTAATTTTAAATAAAAAGCTGTAAGGACATGTAATGATTTCAGAAATACGCACTGCAGTCGCGGTTTCTGCTTCATTCATGTCTTCAATAAACTTAATTGGTGTTGTGGGTACTTCTGGTACATCTTCTTTGCTACCCAATAATAACACGACAGCGCCCTACAAAATAAACATTGTGAATTGTAAGAATCATACTTCAAATTGCAACTTACATCTTTTAACTGCAAGTTCCATTGCTCATTCTTAAGTATGCCACCTTTGCACATAACTTTTTGACGCTCTGGCTCAACACCAGTCAGAGCAAACAGTTGAGCTTTGAACAATATAGGATCTTCATCGGTGTTAACATCGATATCCGTAAAGAGTTCTCGTCCCCATTTTACTTTTACTGTAAATAATCGAATAAGTTTTTGCGTCAGAAAACATCTAATATGCACCTTTAAAAGAAGGCATCGTAAACTCCTAGCTAAAATTCAAAGTCATACTAATTAAGAGAGGGATGTGTGAAGCAACGATATATCTGAAAAAGCAAATGGAAGAGTAAAAAAAACATCGTCTGCGTGGGAACGTTGAAAATGGTATTCGATACACGTCAAACACAGTTGTCGCAACCTTTAATTCATATATACGAAAACTGTTTATACCAGGGCCACGTTTTACGCTATTGCGTTTTGGCGAAAACGCCGCTTTATTTTACATACGATAAGCATAGGGGCGTAGTGGTGGCATAAAGTTGTGTACTTTTGCTCTTTAAAGCCCATTCGTGGAATACCCAATCCTCTTTTCCATTTCTTGTATTTTATGGAAAATATTAGAGTGAGCCGAGTCCCCTTAATGTGATTATTTGTCACCTCATAGAGTTACAATTTATATATGTACACATATGTCTAATTTATACAATGAAAACGGTTTGTGTGCATTTTAATTTATAGTTACATACTAATTTCTGGCATTAACAATACTTTTTTTACATTCCAGTCATCACGCATACTGAAATACACGTTAGAGAAAGATGTGCAATGGACAAATTATTGCGTATCACTTCTATCTAAGTATTCATTCTTTAAGTCTTTAAAGATAAACTGTAAATTTCTAGAAATATCCTGTGATGGTATTGCCTGGTTGATTACTTGGACTGCTTTCATATGGATAATGAATTCAAAAGCATTACTTCAAATGCAAGTAAATATGCTTGTAGGACTTATACTTGATATTGTCGTCGTAGCCGTGATAAAGTCATTCGTGCGCCGAAGAAGACCGGTAGCAATAAAAGATACGTTGGTAATAGGACCCGATAAATTTAGTTTTCCCTCTGGCCACGCATCTAGAGCATTTTATGTACTTATATTTTTTACAAAATTATATTCTCTGAATTTTGTATTTTTAATGCCTCTTACGGCTTGGGCTGTAAGCGTAGCTCTATCACGACTGATTTTACAGCGTCATTACATATTGGACATTTTCGCTGGAGCAATCATTGGAGTTCTTGAAGCAAGATTTCTTGAATTCATTTGGATCAGTGAAACATTTGCTATAAATATTGCTGGTCTTGTGTCTGGTTCAGAAGAAATATAAAATTAACATTTTTTTGGGCAAATATGTAATAAAGACACGCGTTAACGTAAATACACTTATCGTATTTTATATATGTATACTTCACTTGTAAATAGAAATATGTATGTGCATACTATGTGTTGTATGTACACATATTTAGCTCCAAAGTAATAAAAGAGTTTATTAGTTTTCCTAATCATAGGCAAATAGCTTTATCTACAGCATATGTTTCTTAAAAGCACTCTCAATTGTACGATTTGAATACAAAGATTATAAACACGAAGTCAGTAGAAAATGTGCCTTGAAATAAATTTATTACCCTCCTAATTGGAGTTTCAAACCAAAAACAATATAATAGTAAGATGAGTAACATGCAGTCACTCAAAAATAGTCAGCGTTGAATACATTCAGCTCATTCGGATCACTTTTATTCGTAGGGTGTAAATTGCTTTTCTCATACTCATAAAAGAGGTTTAGAACGTTGAATAAACTCAGAATAAACTAGGATGAGTGATTTAAAATCAGCAGCTCAATCAACTGTGTATCCGTCAACGCAAAGATTCAGGTGATTTTCATGTGTGGACGTTTTAGCAATTACCCTATTACCTGGTGAGTACCTGTACAAGCCTGTACTTGCGCAAAGCAGCTGATTTGCAAGCCGAAAACATTTCCAGGCAATTTTTAAGGCCACTGAATTTTGTGTCGGGCATTCGAAAATCCTTTTACGCTTGAACAAGTATGATAATAAAATTGCAAAATTAATATGCATTAGCTTAGCTAAATCAATGAAAATATATATTACTAGTGGGCAAGCCCCATGCACACTCGCTTTGCCAGTCTCGCCAACCCACATCTCACTTGCTTGAGCAACAAAAAAATATCTTGCATAGAATGCGATTTATCAAGAATTAAAATGTCGGTCATTTGTATCTGTGAGATACAGTTCTATCTGTAATATACATTTGTATCTGCAAATACATTTATATCTACTGGATATATTTCTATCTGTGAGATTCATTTGCATCTGTGACATACATTTGTATCTGTAAAAATAAAATTTAGGACAACGAACAGTTTTAAACAAAAGATAGATGTATTAACTAATTGATATATCAAATTATCAATATTAACGTCGGAGTAGGCAGATTTGGCATTGCTATTCCTATGGACTATCGTCAATCGCCAACGTCTGTACTACACGGCCAATGTACATAGCCAGCAATCCAAACGCTCACAAATGGCATCGCGTACGAGTCAAATGCGAGACTTAACCCGCATGATAGCTTTATGGGAAAATCATGCAGTTAGAGCGAGAGAAATATATGCATAAGGCTTGCGAATTGAGCTGGGAGCAGCGCGACCTTAGAGATTATCGATTGTTACATTGTTCAGATCCAATTTTTATAATTTAACACGCTGTGCGAGTTGGAAAACATAATTTTGTCCCAAATACTACGCTGCTCTTCGACTGATAACTGGGAGACGTGACTAGAGGCGGGTACCAACACTTTGTACCAAAGTCTAATGTCATACGGCCATAAGTATTGATGAACGAAGAAATCAAATCGACATACATATCGTAAATTGGAAAGCTAACATTTAAGCATACTTGAAACCGGGAGAAGTTTTTTCATAAGTTTATATTTAGTACCAAAGAGTCATCGAAGAAGTAAACTGGTTTCTTTATTAGGCCACATACTTGATATTTGTACTAATAATGTTGAATTTAAGCATGGTGTTAAAATACTATTTTTCTGCTGCAGCTATTGCTATATTTTTGTGGTCTCCCGTACTGAGTCAGAATGTTAGGGGAAAGTTTGTTGAAAATCCGAAGCAGCTCTCGCTTAGCCCAGGAGATGACATAAATACCCCAAGCTTTGTCAGAATTGTGTTGATGCGTTTAATATATGGCATTGCATCCAGCATGGGAATTGAAGATCGGCTTGAAGAAACATTTAATGGCGCTTTCGTACCTCCAAACGCCGAAGATGCCTTTGGATTTGATGAATAAAGATTATGCATTTATAGTATGTTTAGACTAAGTTATAATGATCACAAATGATAATGACCAAACAAATAAAGACTATGATAGCCCCTTCTGTAACATTTTGGTTGCATGGTCGGCAAAAAAAATATATTAGCATTTAATAGAGTGATTACAAGCCATACAATGAAATGACAATATCAAAGTGATAAAAACCACAAAGATCTGTGTAAAATTATAAATTAATAATAGAAAAATCACAATAGAACATCTGCTAAAATTCGGTTTATCCTCCCAAGCAACTCAAACAAAAATATTTTTTAACAATAATCATATTTCATTACCATACAGCCCCTCTCCATAAAGTTCCTAAAGTAAAAAAATATTTAAACAAATATTTATTTTAGTCTAAAACATATTAAGTAAATACAGTAATACAAAAAAGAATAAATATAGCCGAAGGTCATTGTTGACATCTTAAGTTAGTTAACTATTTCTGAACTGCAAATAAATAAAGTATATATCAAAGTTATTTCGTGTTGATTTTGACATCACTTGGCATTCTGATAAGAGGAAAACGAAATGAATTCGAATTACTCGAATTATTATTATTTTTTTTTTTCATGTGGAAAATTTGTATTTTATTGTAAACAAGTTTACTGCTACCTTTCGTGGCAACTTAATCTAGTTTTACATTTAAGGGGAAAAACAATTGATCACAGGAGATACATACTTAAACTTAATGTTACATATATGGAGTAGGTACATACATTATTTAGAATATTTACAAAAAGTTAATGAGATGTTATAGGAGGGATCTAGTAGGGAGATCCAGTGGATGACTCCTTTTGAGTCTTCTTTTCCTTAACGGGTTAATTAGACGTCTGGCTAGCGCATTAGGGTGACCACCAAGTCGTTGCAAGTACCTTGCTGCATGTAATTGTATAACATCGCCCACTTTGGGAACCTTTAGGTCCCTCTCGATGTCGCTGTTTCGTATGTACCATGGAGCATTGCATATGCGTCGTAGAATTTTTGACTGAGCAACTCTAATTTTATTTAAGTTGGTTTTTGACGCGATGCCGTAAACTTGAAGTGCGTATTTCCATATGGGGCTGAGGATGGACTTGTATATCGTGACTTTGCTGTACAGCGATAGCTTATTTCTTGGTGCAAGTAGCCACGCCATCTTTCCCGCTTTCGCCATCACAGACTGTCGAACCATGGTAGTATGGGTTTTGAAATTTAGTGACCTGTCGAGTACAACACCCAGGTATTTGTACGAGCTCTTGTGCGTAAGTGTGGAGCCCAGCATAATAATGCCTCCGCAAGAAAGTGTTCTAGTAGCAAAAGTAACATTAGCACATTTGCTGCTGTTGATGCCTATGTTCCATTTCTGAGCCCAGACCTCAAAGCTGCTCACATATTGTTGCAGAGCTTCCGTAGCTAGATTTATGCTTGGACTTCTGGTCAGCACTGCAGTGTCATCCGCGTAGGTTGCTATCAACACATCGTCCTCGTCCAACCCAGTTATTACCCTTGAGGAAGGCATATCGGCTGTATATAGGGTATATAACGTTGGTCTAAGAACGCTGCCTTGTGGGACGCCTGCACAGATTTGGGGCTTCGATGATTTTGCTCCATTTACAACAACTCTAAAACTTCTGTCCATTAGAAAGCTACTCACCAGCTGGAATAGCTGCGGCGGCAATATGTTTCTCAGCTTAAAGAGGAGGCCATCATGCCACACCCTGTCAAACGCTTGTTGAATGTCCATAAACACAGCTACCGAATACATTTTTTGCTCCATTGCATCAAGCGCGAAGTTGACCACTCGATGAAGTTGTTCTGGCGTGCCGTGACCTTGTCTAAATCCAAACTGCCACTTTGGAATTCTTTTCTTTACAGGTTCAAGCTGCATGATGCGGTTCAGTATCATTCTTTCCGCCATCTTCCCTAGCGCTGAGAGCAGGCTAATTGGTCTGTAGCCATCGACTTCTGTGTGTTGTTTTTCTGGCTTAGGTACCATGGAGATTAGCGCCATCTTCCAGCAGGTAGGAAAGTGTCCTATCCTAAGAATGCTGTTGAGGAGCAGCACTATAAATAGCAGCGCTTTTTTAGGCAGAAGTTTTAAAGTCCTGTTGTCCAGCAGGTCCTCACCAGGGGATTTTTTGGCCTTCAGCTTCTTAATTTGCTGCACCACCTCTTGAAATGTGACTGGGCTTGCTGGCAAGGACATTTGAAATGGCATTTCCAATTGTAGCTCGACGGCCCTTCGTGTAACAGCAGACGTAAGATTAAATGGCTTAAATCTTTGCTCTAAACTGTCTGCGAAGATATCAGCCTTTTGCTGACTGGAGTAGCACCAACCGCCTGCTGGATTTTTAATTGGCGATTTAGGCATGACTACTCTTTTAAATCGGCTTGTAAGCTTCCAGAGAGTATAGTTGAAAGATGCATCGGGGCCAGCTTTTTCTAAAATGTTATCAATGCTCGTCTGCTTGACTTTTGCAAGAACCTTTTGCAAACGGTTTGATAGTCTCAAGTAGATTTGATGAACTCGAGTATCACCCGTTCTCGCATACTCTCTTCTTACTCTTCTTTTCAGGCGCAGGAGAGCTACGGCACTTGGGGGAACTCGAATTATTGTGTGCCCTTTTTGTGTACATATGAACCAGAGCACTTTGTGTTATAATTTTTAAACTATCTAGGCTTCGAATAAAAATCAAAACTATACTGATCGACATTTATTCAAACTTAAATTTGTAAGTTTTCTTTTATTATTTGTTCTCATCAAAGAAAACGAAGTTTCCACAACCAGTGGCTGACCTACGGGCCCAAACATTTCCATGTCCTCATCCATGCCTAACTCTATCTTGCAGGTTTTTCATTTCAAGCTCAGTAGTTGACATACCAGACATACTTAAATATGTATTTCATTGGACCCATTCATTCGAATTTTATAATTTTTTTCTAACTGTTGCCATCGATATGTTTACAATGCTCCGTTTTTCATTTACTTTTGTGTTTCGTTTTCAGCCAAAACGTTTCGTTTTCGTTTTAGGGCTCTCCAGTTTTCACATATTATTGCTGTTTGCACCAAAAAGAAAATTGTTGTTGCCCTGGCCAATTTTTTTCCGAGCCAAATTTGAGGTTGGGTTAAAATAAAATTATTTATAAAGAAAGCAAAAGTTAAATTACCCTGATATAGGTGTCAAGTTTATGTTAATGCATCAATAAGTCATCTATTTTTTTCCTTTTGCAATTAAGCTTCGTTTCGTTGTATAAAAAACCGTTTACTTTTAATTTCGTCAACGAAAATGTTTTCGTTTTGAAAACGAATAAATCTTGCGGAATGTGAAAACGGGACCCCCAATTTATGTGTATTCAAAAGTAAATCGGAAAACTTTTGTGAATGTGAAAAACGGAGCCTGGCTGATTATCATCGTTTCTGGCAAACAAAAACAGCAGCGTTTCGCAAAAATATAATTGCTTGATTTTTAGCAAAATGTCGGCCGAAAGTGCGCGATTAAGAAGACAAAGACATGTTAAATTCAACAGCGGTGCATGTAACAGCATGCAAAATGAAAATTAAATTTATAAATGTGGCGGGAAATAGCTGTCTTTAACAATCGTAGGTATTACGCACAAATTTATATCTTTCCAACGTTCCGATAACCAAATCAGGCTGAGTCAGCTGTTAAACGAAAAGACGAAGTGTTGTTGCCCTGATCAATTATTTCAGAGCAATATTTAATTGGGTTAAAAAAAAATGGATAAAAAAGTCACAAACTGCATAGACGCTTGATCAGCATTAATAGTCGAGTCGATACAGCTATGTCTGTCTGTCCGTCGGTGTTGTTGGTCGCCTAGTTCTCAGAGACAACACGTGGTTTTACAACCGAATTTGGTCTGTACACCGGACCTGTTCCTGTAACACTAAGTCAAATTGCACACTATATGAGCAAAGATAACACACTGGACGTTGGAACATAATGTGAATAATTGGAGCATCAGTATAATCATTAATTTCACACAAAATTTGTCACGGCTTATAATTTCAATGAAATTATTATATATTTAGAATTATAATTCATTATAATTTAGAACCTGAAAAAAGCTAGACGGCAAGCTTTTAACTTGAGACGGGATTAAAACAAATGAAATCATAAATTATGGTGACGCAGATAAATCGGAAATTAAATAACCTTTCATTTACTGTAAGACACTCTATGAGTGAAATATTTTTTAGAGGTGTGTTCAGTCAAATCTCTAGCCATGGTGGTAGAGAACTAGAAACCAGCCGAGGGACCCTTCTGTATCTCTACTTAAGTCAGTTGGAATTCTGTTAGAACGGATTTCTGTAGCACCCTGATATAAAAAGTAACCATACATACATATTTTCAGAATTTATGTCAGAAAGCCAAAAACTCTCGAAACGATCAGACGTTCTAAGAAGGTTTACTGTAGTTTATAAAAGCTTAAAAGATAAGAGATATCTTGGTGAAGATTTTTAGTTCTCCTGCCATAATCTTGCAAACGGACCGGAAAGATAGTCTGTGTCTTCATAGAAAATATAAGCTATATTTCGAAATAGAAATGATACTGTTTGTTTTTATTGTCTCTACATGTTTTCTACCGCACGTTTATAATGGATATTCTAGGCCTTCCTATCAAGTGCACTTACACAGCAAAAATAACTCAGGATATTTACTTGACAATATATGCTATGGAAATATTCTGCAAAGTCATATTGTCTTAACCGCAGCGTCATGTTTATTAGCTGTTTCTGAATTCCCATACAAGACAAAACTCATTCAATTTGATAAAATATTTGTATCCTTTAAAAGTGAAGACATGAATGATTTAATTGTTTTTGTTAGCAGCATTCATGTTTATCCTAAATTTGATTATTTTACTTTGGATCATGACATAGCTCTGGTAAATCTTAGTTCGCCCCTACCATTGTCACTGCGTGATGACGTCAACTGGATTTTATTGCCGAAATTAATAATAAATACGGAGTCTTTCTTGGAAGAAGACACTAATGTGAGTATACATATTTCAAAAAATATAAATTACGATATGCGACAGTCATTTTGTACTTTGCACGAAACAGAAATAAGGTTTTAAGTTAAGGTTACAAGTTGTAACAGTTGTCCAAGCTGATATGTGCATTAAAGCAATGATGAAAATCGTATTATTAATAAATATTATTTACAAATTTTATTTAATATATAAATTAAATTCTAATTTAATATTAAAATTTTGAAAATTTGTAATTACATATTTTTACAGATATGGAGGAACTCCTATACCGAAAACAAATTAAGAGGATATGGTGTACTATCTGCAAATAATTTAGTGGCAATTGTAACACTTGCTCCCCGTATAGATAAACTGCGTGATAAAAATGAAACAAATATTTTCGATGGATATAAAAATCGGATAACCCTTCTTTTTCCATATTTGAGTTGGATATTTGAAATCTTAGAAGAAGCTGAGATCACAGATATCCAAACCGGCATTTCTACGAATTCACTACCATATACCGAAAGGAAGAACGCTGAAATGGGTAAGGTTATGAACAAATAAAAAGATTAAATACGAATACTTTTTAGTTCCCTAGCATAAATCAACAGAATTTTATACATTTTTGTGTAGGTTTGTGCTCTTCATGAAAGAATCTTAAAAACTCTGGGACTGTCGCTTAATAAATTGTGTAAACTCTTTAGAGATAAGATGTAATCAGATGTAATTCAGAAAAAGTTAGGAAAACTATATCCTAGAATGGGTGAGACGCTACAAGAACTTAAATACGTGCCTCGTAAAGTCAATAAATATTAAAGAGAGTCGAGGCAAGGCTTCTGGGAAATCGGACAATTATTGTCCAAAACGAGAAGTTATCAGAGCTAGGAAATAACTATTGACACTTTCGGGGTGTCCGAAAAACAACCCGCATTTAAAGATAATTTGAATCAAATGGCAGAAAAGTACCCATCAAATCAGTTTTTCATCAATTTGCTCAAGCAAGACGGATTTTTACATTTCTCTTCTATTACTGATTTTACTGCGTATGCGAACGACAAAACTGTCCCTACAAGATTTTATTGTGAGACACGATATTGGCTCAACCGAAAACTCGAAATATGTAATGTTCTGCTCAGTGTGAGAGCGAGTATGCGTGGTGTTTTTCTGATTTTCCAGTGAGCAGAACGGAGAGGAAATAAGTGTTGACAGTTATTTGCGAGCTGAGAAAGTTAGTGATAAAAACCTTTAAGCCAATTCTTATCTGCGGACTTTTAGATTAATAAAGAAGTATATTATGGCTCGGAGATTTGCAAGGGCTCTGGGATTACAATGAACTCGTAACTAAATTAAAATTAATAGATTTGATAGATATAGAAAACCGTAGCTTTTACAAACGATACATTTTTCTTTCGACTCTTTTCAAAGTCGAAATATTTAAATATTTAACACTATGTCTAACTTACTTAAGTTATGTTGTAAAAAGCCAGGTATGCTCTAAAAAAAAAAATGTTGTACCGAATTCAAGAAAAGTTGTATGTGGTTTTCTAAAGTTATTAATTACTTTAATAACACAGTTGTAATTAAAATTTTATTTTCAGTACGTCAATATGAGGTGTCTGGATCGTTTATAAGTGCAGCACATCCCTGTAACGTCACCGGAATTGTGACATTAATATTAGCTTTACATTTTTTGCATTTTTTAAACTAGTGATGTTTAAATATCTCCTATATCTATGCCATCTACACTGTTTAGTTTGAACGCCTGCAAAATCTTTATAAATGAATCAATCCTTTTGATTTGTATTTTTAAATATTCCTCAATTATATAGAAGAGTTTAAGAGTTTTGAGTATTTTCAAAAAAGTCAAATTATCCACTTTTGCTCGTTTTGAATTTTTTAAATTAATTATTTTTTTAATATTTTGTCCAAAGAGCCTTAGCCTTATAGCACTCTGAATACGTTTGGGCATACCGCCGACTAAATTTAGTATGTGGTCGCGAGGTGTCATGCCCCACTCCGTCTGCACGCCCACCCAAAGCTCATCCAATCCCTTTGATGCAGGCTCTTACCTTACCAATCTTTTTTATGCAGAGCCAATCGATTTTCAATGGATTTAGTTCTAGGCTTTAAGCAGGTTACGGCATTAAATGAAAACTCAGTTAATTGAGCCACTTTTTTTACTATTTTAGACAGCATCAATAGCCGAGTCGTTAGAGCCAAGTCTGTCTGTCCGTCTGTTATCCATCCGGATAACTAAGTTTGTGCCGCATTCGCTATAAATGTGATAGGTCCCTATCCCGTGATAGGTTAAAGATGAATCGCTTTTGAAATTCAGGGCTGTCAAAATCATACAAGGAACACTAACAACTAAGCAAAAATACCACAATACACTTTACGACGACAGCAACGAAAACACTGGCAACAGACCCACTTATCCACCTTACAGCTTTCGTAAGGTGCACCGTGCATCGTACCGAGGATACCTACACAGCTCTGTATTCAAGCACGCGGACCTTGTCAGGTCGAACCACCCGGCTATAGTATATATGGCCAGCCGAGATTCTAACCGGCTATGTACCACCCGGCTGTAGGCGCTGGCCAGCCGTAAAGGTCAATTTTATTCTAATGAGGAATAAAAGAAGTAAGAGATTTGCCGTTCCTAAAGCAACACTGCCGTACAACACTTCGGTCGTGGCCACCAATAGTACTGTGGACGACGAACCAATTTACTCCAAACTGTACCCTATGGGTGTAGCTGATTTTATCGCTTTTGAGGTTAAAAGCCTTTTTTAAGAGACAACATAAGATCGCCATATATAAATGCTATAGGGTGGTCGATAAAAATGACACTGATGCGTCAATAGGAAGAAACGTCTTATAATGGACTTTCTAAAGCTCAAGCAAAAAACAGTGGCCGACAATATCCCATGCCAAGCATATCAATGAACTTAGCAAACTCAGGTAGCATTTTCCAAAAAGCAATCGATAATTTTTTGCGTGAACAAATCGGCAAAACATGCTTGAACTATCTTGACAACGTATTTTTTTCTTCATATTACAAGACATCATGGTAAAATCGTCGACTGGATGTTGAAAAGCCTCAATGACACCAACATGAGAGTGGCTCAAGAGAAGTCGCATTTTTTTTAGGACAATCGTAAAGTACCTTATCTTAATTGTGACTAGACAAGGCACGAAGACTGACCCTAGAAATATAAATGCTATCCAGGATTAGGTCGAGGCAACAACGCAGTTCGGACTAAAAACCATTCTTGGGTCTGGCAAGTTATTACAAGTATTTGGTGATCGATTTTGCGCCGATTGTCCGACTGCTTTCCGTCTGCTTCATCAGTATATATAAGTTTTTAGACTCCATATTGTTTAACAAAGTACAAGGACGCTCCTTTCAAAAACATCAGAAAAGATAATCGGGGCGGTCCTGGCATTGTACGATTCGTGTATCCGACATTTTTGATTAGAAAGAAAAGAAAAAAAAAATCAGTAATGCCCGATTACCGATTACTATATTCAAAAAATGACTAAATTCGCGGGCGAGGTAGTCATGAATTGAAAAATTTGTTCCAGAGCAAGGTACGATAGGCATCCAAAGAAACAGGAGCGTGCACTGACACCAGTCACAGGCGAAAAGTTTTTAGTAAAAACCAACAAATGCCTCGGGAATAAACTGGCCCCTCTTTATGTAGTGGATACGTTAGGGGTGAACTTGGAGTCAACCGACTTAATCAACGGGAGGGTGGCCCACATGGGCAATCCCAGATAATGTCCATTTTCCCATGCTACTCCCCTAAAGACAAAATGCGACATTTGAAGGTTTGGTCAAACGGTTGCACCTTAGCCGTTTATCCATAGATTTTTACAAACAATACCTTAAACGACGCCCAATTAATGTACCTGTATCAGAAAAATACAAAACCCCAAGGAATAATTTTTTTCCACAGTTCCCAAGCTTTCAAAATCAAAATTTAGTTTAAAAATATCACCGAAAAATTTCAATTTTCAATTTGAAAGCTTAATATTTTCTAGACCATAAGCTTAAGCTACAAAGTGTTCGGGTGAGATCTATCGATCTCAGCTTTGCAGAACTGCAATGTTCAATACAACCAGATGTCCGACAATTAAGTTATGTGAAAAATATAACCACTAACAAAAAAAAAAAATACAAAATACTAGATTTAAAAAATGATTTTAAAATAAATTAAACCATACAAATAAATATTTTGAAAGCTTTCAAATATATCAGATAAGTCGGTTTGATTCACAGCGGAAATTTCGAGTTGAGTAGTGTACATAAATGCACATAAATTGCTGTCCTTCGATACCATTTTTTTGTTGATTAAGCTTGTGAGAAGGGTATTTGCGCACAAGCGAAGCGAGTGTGCAGGGGCACTATGGTATTATGTCCCCTAGCATATATAATTAATAATATTTATATTATTTTATATTAATAAATAATATTTTTAATATATATTTACGCACTGTTTTGAGCAAAATAAATAAAAATAAATTTTGTACTCAAAGCGTCTGGAAAAATCATAATGATCAAGGGCATATACATAAATGTATATGTATATTTATTTACATCTGTAGGATGAACGAATACCTACTTCTACTTTAGGATGCACAAGTGCAGTCACGCAACCGTGGGCTTTGAATCGTAAAACTATGCTTGGTTTTGAGGCTCGATACGCTTGAAAATTCAATTAATTGATACTATTAATTATATAATCAATCTCAGCGCTGTTTTATATATGCTGTTACGAGCATATAAATGCTTTCTCGGAAAGGAAATGGATCATTTATATTAAAGAAAAACAAATACAAACTACATCTAACATAAAACCGGGAATAAATTTAAACAATGAACCTGGTGAGTATTAATGAAGAACTATCGGATGGTGATTTTCATTAAGAAGTGTAACCACTTTTATAAAATGTGCATATTCGAAAAAAGTTTAAATACGCTCTGAACAAAATACATATATTTTAGATTCGTTTATTTGCTGGATTTTTTCTCGTAATGATATTCGTGATTGGAAAGGCCGTCTGTTCTAGTTCCAATACCATGAATAAGTCCAAACATCCCAATATAAAAACGTTGGGCTATTCTGAATTTAAGGAAACTATCATTCGGCCTGCAGTAAAGAAGACAGAACAATTTGAACTAACTCATCATAATGTAGCTGCTGATCCGACCATGGCACTTAAGCACGTCGTTCAAAAATATGATAAGCCTTTCGATAATAGAACGACAGATCACCATTACAGATCAATAAACGCGCGAAAAAAAAAAAAATCTACTGCATTCGATAATTCAAATAGTAACAATTTTCGTACTTTTGAGGAAATACATGAACATATCGATGAAACATACGACAGCGGTTCCCAGTACCAAGCATCTGAACCATTAGGATCTGAAACTTTACCAAATAAAAATCTGGAAAATATAAAAAACAAAAAAAATCGAAACCGTATAAAAACTAAAATAAAACATCACCATCATCATCATCATCATAACCATATAAAAGAGCTTATAAAAACAGTACCACAACCATATTCGGTTGAAAAAGTTGTGCACGTACCAATTGAAAAAGTGGTAGAAAAAGTTGTGCATGTTCCTAAAATTATAAATGTTACTATAGAGAAAATTGTACACGTTCCAATAGAAAAAATAGTCGAAAAGGTGATTCATATCCCAAAACCATATGTTGTTGAAAAAATAGTTGAAAAAATAGTTCATGTTCCCAAGCCATATCCTGTTCTTAGAACTGTTCCATATCCAATTGAAATTAAAGTTCCAATGACAGTTGAAAAAAAAGTACCGTTTCCAATCAAGGTTGAGGTTGAACGAAAAATTCCCATTTATATTCATACAAAAGAGCCATATAAATTTGAGAAATCAAATATTGAACAGTCGAAATTCACTTTCGAAGGGGATCATCTGGGGATTAAAGAACATGAACAATCTACGCTACCGACAAACCATCCTCAGCATAGGATATATAAATTAAAAGATATAAACCTCCCTAATAAAGTAGAAGACCCTCCATATACTTTTCAACCGGAGCATAATAAACATTTGAAGGAGAACCCTAGTCAACAATATACATCTGAAAGCGTTAATATTCCGCGAAAATTCTTAAGAAGCAATTTAATGGATAAGAACATTGACGGCCAAGACGACCAGTCGAATTTCAATTTAGAAAGTGATAATCTGAGGACTAAAGAGCACGATCAATCTGCCTTACATGCAAAACACCCTCACAATAAGATCTTTAAATTGAAAGAATTCAACTTTCCCAATAAAATAGACTTTCAAAATACTTTTCAGCCGGAGTATACAAATTTCGATTTAACAAAGAGTGCGAATCAACAATATACATCTGCAAGCGATAATATTCCCATAAAATTCTTAAGTGACAATTTTCAGCCAGACACGACAAAATCTGAATTAAACCCTAATGGCATAGGTTTACCCTTTATTAATAGCACCCTTCTTTTTTTCAATCCACAAGAATCTACCTATCCCCTTCATGGCATCCCTTTTTCGCTACCAGTTAATTTTGTTCACCTGCAACCAACGACCCAGCAAAATCAGTTAGGCTTGGATTCAACGATTCCAGAAAGAAGCGCAGAATCATCAAGAACTTAAGATTTTTGCTCCGCAATTCTATTCTACGTAACACAAATCGTAACTTTTTAATGACTAGTAATAGAGACACCGTTAGTTGATAAAGAAAAAATAGTAATTTAGTAAAACAACGAAGTTTGTTTTTGAAATAAAAATTAATGTAAGTTAACGTAGCCGTGGGTACAGAACCGATCGGAAATAAAATTGGGTTGTACAACATGTTGTTAGTTTGCTTGTTTTTTTCATTATAATTTTTGTTGGAAGCTGCCGAGCTTTTTCGGCAACTCTGACTCCACATTTACGAATATGAGTTCTGAGGTATTTGATTTTAATTTTGTGGCTTGTTGTTCGATGTTTTATTTTATAATTTATAAAAGCAGTGGCAGTGAACTTCGACTTTGGATGTTGAAGCTTACAAAGTTTATGGATGCGAAACGATGTTGCGCCCTCGTGGACAATTCCCTTTATTCCGAGGAAGGAAGAACATACATTTATGCAATAAGAAAGAGGAATATTAATATGTATATGCATTGAGAGCTTTATGTACATGAACACGATAACATATAATTTAAGAGCAGTTGTACATAAGGAACAATTTTATACTGCATAGAGAATTTTAACGAATTGGCAGATCAAGTCGGACGAGGCACTAACCATACGGTATATTGATGTGTCAGTTCATACATAGAGGAGTGAAAAATCCTGCATTTTATAAGCAATGAGTTTAATGGGAAAATCATTCCTTTTAGAAGCTATGATTTTAAGGAAAATTAAATAAATTAATATACATTTATAGCAAATGTGGCCAACGTAGAGTCAATGATTGTGGAGAAAAAGACGCAGGTCAAGCAAATCGATCGCGAGAAGACCTGTCCGCTGTTGCTGCGTGTGTTCTGCGGCGCGAGATTAGAGTGACATGAACAGAGGAAAGAGGCATCGAAGACAACAAGACAAGCTCGCACAGGCAAAGTTCAGCACTGGCGACCTCCAGAATATCTCCATCACGCCGCCTAATCGCCTGCCGCCCCCAGCACGCCGCCAGAGGCCTTATTGATGGGGAATACATGAGAATGGAACCTACAATCGAGTATATATACACGCTAATCATTTTCAAATTTTTCACTTTCACTCGACACTCAATGAAATATGGACATAATTATAAGTGATGAATATCATGAAAAAGTAATACACATATAATAATAAATAAAAATACGATGGAGCCACAACAGAAAACAGAAACCAAACTTTGTAAACGAAAAAACGTACAATCACATGTTTTTGTGGGAACATATTGTGTTATAGTAACACGTGCAAAGCGTTGTTGGCCTGGCTCTCTCGGAGCAATGATGACGCGGAGTTAGCCGAACGCCAGAGCCGAAGACCCTGGGATCTAATCCAGAAAGTTCGTTTGCGATATGTTCGGTGTATGAACTGGCACGTCTATATGCTGTGTGGTTAGTGGTAACACCCAGAAGGTATCGTTTCTTTTTATTTTAAGGTATATACAGTCAAGGAAAAAAGTCAACATACAGCACCGATTTTGCAATATTTCGGGGTTTCGCAATGAAAATTAAAAAAGTTGGTATGCCATTATTTAGGACACTTAAAGTTATTATTATTTCAGAAAAAAAAACTTAAACAAAAATTATGTATACTAAAGTTACAACGAAAAAACATAAAATGTTCACGGAAAAAAGTGTACATACAGCCTCTATGCTTTTGTATTATAGTCTCAAAGTCATCTTAATATCCAATTGAAATTAAAGTTCCAATGACAGTTGAAAAAAAAGTACCGTTTCCAATCAAGGTTGAGGTTGAACGAAAAATTCCCATTTATATTCATACAAAAGAGCCATATAAATTTGAGAAATCAAATATTGAACAGTCGAAATTCACTTTCGAAGGGGATCATCTGGGGATTAAAGAACATGAACAATCTACGCTACCGACAAACCATCCTCAGCATAGGATATATAAATTAAAAGATATAAACCTCCCTAATAAAGTAGAAGACCCTCCATATACTTTTCAACCGGAGCATAATAAACATTTGAAGGAGAACCCTAGTCAACAATATACATCTGAAAGCGTTAATATTCCGCGAAAATTCTTAAGAAGCAATTTAATGGATAAGAACATTGACGGCCAAGACGACCAGTCGAATTTCAATTTAGAAAGTGATAATCTGAGGACTAAAGAGCACGATCAATCTGCCTTACATGCAAAACACCCTCACAATAAGATCTTTAAATTGAAAGAATTCAACTTTCCCAATAAAATAGACTTTCAAAATACTTTTCAGCCGGAGTATACAAATTTCGATTTAACAAAGAGTGCGAATCAACAATATACATCTGCAAGCGATAATATTCCCATAAAATTCTTAAGTGACAATTTTCAGCCAGACACGACAAAATCTGAATTAAACCCTAATGGCATAGGTTTACCCTTTATTAATAGCACCCTTCTTTTTTTCAATCCACAAGAATCTACCTATCCCCTTCATGGCATCCCTTTTTCGCTACCAGTTAATTTTGTTCACCTGCAACCAACGACCCAGCAAAATCAGTTAGGCTTGGATTCAACGATTCCAGAAAGAAGCGCAGAATCATCAAGAACTTAAGATTTTTGCTCCGCAATTCTATTCTACGTAACACAAATCGTAACTTTTTAATGACTAGTAATAGAGACACCGTTAGTTGATAAAGAAAAAATAGTAATTTAGTAAAACAACGAAGTTTGTTTTTGAAATAAAAATTAATGTAAGTTAACGTAGCCGTGGGTACAGAACCGATCGGAAATAAAATTGGGTTGTACAACATGTTGTTAGTTTGCTTGTTTTTTTCATTATAATTTTTGTTGGAAGCTGCCGAGCTTTTTCGGCAACTCTGACTCCACATTTACGAATATGAGTTCTGAGGTATTTGATTTTAATTTTGTGGCTTGTTGTTCGATGTTTTATTTTATAATTTATAAAAGCAGTGGCAGTGAACTTCGACTTTGGATGTTGAAGCTTACAAAGTTTATGGATGCGAAACGATGTTGCGCCCTCGTGGACAATTCCCTTTATTCCGAGGAAGGAAGAACATACATTTATGCAATAAGAAAGAGGAATATTAATATGTATATGCATTGAGAGCTTTATGTACATGAACACGATAACATATAATTTAAGAGCAGTTGTACATAAGGAACAATTTTATACTGCATAGAGAATTTTAACGAATTGGCAGATCAAGTCGGACGAGGCACTAACCATACGGTATATTGATGTGTCAGTTCATACATAGAGGAGTGAAAAATCCTGCATTTTATAAGCAATGAGTTTAATGGGAAAATCATTCCTTTTAGAAGCTATGATTTTAAGGAAAATTAAATAAATTAATATACATTTATAGCAAATGTGGCCAACGTAGAGTCAATGATTGTGGAGAAAAAGACGCAGGTCAAGCAAATCGATCGCGAGAAGACCTGTCCGCTGTTGCTGCGTGTGTTCTGCGGCGCGAGATTAGAGTGACATGAACAGAGGAAAGAGGCATCGAAGACAACAAGACAAGCTCGCACAGGCAAAGTTCAGCACTGGCGACCTCCAGAATATCTCCATCACGCCGCCTAATCGCCTGCCGCCCCCAGCACGCCGCCAGAGGCCTTATTGATGGGGAATACATGAGAATGGAACCTACAATCGAGTATATATACACGCTAATCATTTTCAAATTTTTCACTTTCACTCGACACTCAATGAAATATGGACATAATTATAAGTGATGAATATCATGAAAAAGTAATACACATATAATAATAAATAAAAATACGATGGAGCCACAACAGAAAACAGAAACCAAACTTTGTAAACGAAAAAACGTACAATCACATGTTTTTGTGGGAACATATTGTGTTATAGTAACACGTGCAAAGCGTTGTTGGCCTGGCTCTCTCGGAGCAATGATGACGCGGAGTTAGCCGAACGCCAGAGCCGAAGACCCTGGGATCTAATCCAGAAAGTTCGTTTGCGATATGTTCGGTGTATGAACTGGCACGTCTATATGCTGTGTGGTTAGTGGTAACACCCAGAAGGTATCGTTTCTTTTTATTTTAAGGTATATACAGTCAAGGAAAAAAGTCAACATACAGCACCGATTTTGCAATATTTCGGGGTTTCGCAATGAAAATTAAAAAAGTTGGTATGCCATTATTTAGGACACTTAAAGTTATTATTATTTCAGAAAAAAAAACTTAAACAAAAATTATGTATACTAAAGTTACAACGAAAAAACATAAAATGTTCACGGAAAAAAGTGTACATACAGCCTCTATGCTTTTGTATTATAGTCTCAAAGTCATCTTAATATTAATACTTTTTATACTTTTAATATTTGATTGGTTCACCATTGGCATCTATTACAGCCTGTAGTCGTCGGGGCATCGATGCCACCAAATTTTCGGTTGTTGTTGGCGGAACTTCGGCCCAAGCTCGAATGAGGGCGGTTTTGAGGCTTTCCCGACTGCTGATGTTATACTTCCGTACCAATCTTTCTAAAATGTCCCAAAGATGTTCGATTGGGTTAAGGTCTGGAGATTGGGGTGGTGAACGAAGCTGTCTTGGGGCATAATACAGCAACCAATCACGCACAACATGTGCGGTGTGCTTTGGATCGTTGTCCTGTTGGAAGATCCTACTGCTTCCTAGGCTCAATGTATCCACCGATGTTTCCAACTTATATTGGAAGCGATCCATATTCCCTTCCACAAACACCAAATTACCTACTCCAGGCGACGCCATAGCGCCCCAAACCATTACACTACCACCTCCATGCTTGACGGTGGGTATTATGTTTATAGGGTCAAGAGCGGTGTTTGCCTTTCTCCAAACTCTGGAACGGCCATCACTTCCGAAAATGTTGTATTTACTTTCATCTGTAAATAAAACTCTTTTCCAAAAGTTTGGATCCTTATTTAAGTGCGCTTTGGCGAATTCCAGGCGCAAAATCCGATTCTTTTCTGAAATCAATGGTTTTTTTCGTGGAACTCGGCTCTTGAAACCATCCTTGTGCAAAAAATTGGCAATTGTTTTTGGGTGCACAATGACTCCTGAACACTTTTCGATGTGTTCCGCCAATTTTGGAGCACATCAAATATTAAAAGTATAAAAAGTATTAATATTAAGATGACTTTGAGACTATAATACAAAAGCATAGAGGCTGTATGTACATTTTTTTTCCGTGAACATTTTATGTTTTTTCGTTGTAACTTTAGTATACATAATTTTTGTTTAAGTTTTTTTTTCTGAAATAATAATAACTTTAAGTGTCCTAAATAATGGCATACCAACTTTTTTAATTTTCATTGCGAAAACCCGAAATATTGAAAAATCGGTGCTGTATGTTGACTTTTTTCCTTGACTGTACATATATTCTTGATCTGCATTAATAGCCGTTCGTTTGCGACATGTTCGGTGTATGAACTCACATATCTATAAACTGTATGGTTGGTGATACTATTGTGGATATATTTTGTCGATAGTTCACTACCACACAAAGAAAAACAAGGAATGAAAACAATCGATATTTTGCTCATCTTTAGAACATTGTTCAAGCGAATGTGCATGTTGTTGAAATTAAATTAATACGGTGTGTAGTGAAATCAAATTCATTAAAAACTTCTGGTCAAGGGATTCTTGATATCAGAATTATTGAACACATTAGTTGCATAATGCTAAAAAGGTATTGAGACTGACTTCAAAACCATTCTTATGTATTTACTGTTGAAAATTAGTTCATAAAACACTTTAAATCTATTTTTTGGTCTGAAGTTACAAAATAAATGACATCACGGTGCTTTTTATGTAATAAATAATCATTCTGGCCCACATGCGTGCCATTTAAAATGTACGAAACTATTTTACAAATGTGTATATATGTAACATAGTTGTGCACATATATTATATACATATGTACATACTAATCCGTCTGTTTATGTGAAAAATCCCTTCTCGGTTTGTAATCTATTGTTTGTCAATAAGGTACTGATGCAGTTGATCCAAAACAAAATATGTGTAGTGTGTAAAAAATATTTTAACAAAACAAAAACATAACTAAAACATCAATTTTATTTGTTCATTTGTTGAAAGGGTACTCCAAAGACAATAAAATACCAAGATATTGCATCAAGAACAAATTCCATTGCAATTTTCGTCCGCTCGCTTCGTGGTACGCTCTCGCGGGGTACCAGGGTGTGCCAGTGTCAATTCTCTTATGGGCAAGCTATCCTTCGACTCTGACTGTGGCCAGTTGTCGACCTACTCGGGTTCGGCTGCTCAGCTCGTCGGTGTACTACAAAGGCGCAGAAACGACGTAGTTTTTGGTCCGGTAACTTTCTATCAACAAATACACAGACTCGAGACCCTTCTAGGTCAGAAGATTGGAAAACAACTACATTGCTTGAACATGATTCAGCACATTGATGCTTGACTGGAGTTTCGTTTATAATGGTTGTTGTTGTCAGTTTGCCAAATTGTGGGCTGAATTTCACGCAGTATTTATCGTGCCTGCTCAACCCGTATCAGTAAATAATGTTAAATTGAACACATTTTCTTCAGTAGCTACAGTATACGCGACTGGACTCCATCTTATCCTTCCAAAGCCAAGATCTGAACTCTGGGCACGTTAGCCACGGATCCCGTTATTTTTGCTTATAATTTTGCCACTTTAATTATATCTCAATCTGTTGTTATTCTCCAACTTTACGCTGTTTCATAAATAACTATTTAGTTTTTGCTCCTTTGCTGAGCCGATCGCCTTAAGCCTTATGTGCTGATGATCGTCGTGCTCCATCTTCTGCCTACTCTTTTAACTCAATTCATTTTTGGTTGGCGCACCTAAAATGTAGAGTACCTGGAGACGGGCATTACAGTCGTCTAAACAAATAGCATGACCAACGGCTCGCATTGCTCTTCGGCAATCGGCGTTTGGGCACACAAAAATATAACTGAACAAAAACAGGTATTCCTGCCCAATGCTCCGGTCCCAAAATGCCCAAAAATATAACAAAAACATTTCCCTCCGATAGTCTAAACGAGATCATTAATGGGCCGCACTTGTAGTGAGATAAAAGCTGAAATGCGAAACTATGTATGAAGAAAACTCGGAACGGTTTCCTACAGGCAATTCGCTGCTCTCAACGATAAATTTCTTACCGGGGAATCGTAGTTTTTTGGCTCTAAGTTCTTTTATTAATCGATAAATCCCGAACAATAATCTGTTGCAATTCAACGAATTGAAACTTCTGCTTCTCACTTCCACCAATAGAATAATTTTCTACACTAAGTGGCTATCCCTCGCCCAATAGAGTCAAACAGATTCTAGCCACAATGCCGTATCCTTTATATGCAACAATTTTTCGCCTAGAATCGCACAAACTCATCAACTAAGGAGCCCATGGACTATAACCCATAACAGTAGTTATCGCCGCCATACCGGAATCTGTTGTCCTCGCGGATGGTGCTCGTTGCTGATGATGTGCTCTCTGTACACTTTTCTGCTTCCCGTTAAACAAACATGAAGCTCGATTGGCATCTTATGATAACATAATCGTAACGGTTTGTGCGGCTCTCAAAATTAAGAAACACTTTGATTTCTCAAGCGATCTAAAGCAGGGGTCGGCACGGCCCTATTGGTGGGCGTTAGAACAGCTCGGGGCTGCTGCTAAGCCGAGCACGAACGATAGATAGAGCCCAAAAAAACTGCAGGAACGGGACGGACAGGTGTAATACTGCCGATAACTTAAGCATTTGACGACTATTTATCGGGCTGGGAAACTCGACACAATCAATGGCAAATATTATGCCAACTTATTGGATCGTTTTAATGAGAATTTGAAAAGGATACTGTACAACAAACGAGCAGGCCCGTTGTGAGCCGCAGCTAGGGCCGCGACTCCACATTTATACCCGATACTCAGTCAGTATGGCCCCCCATCGTCAGAGGGCTATAATAATGATTTGATCTGATTCAGATTCGCCAATCTGGTAGATATGGTCATACTCTATGATTCAGCGTTTTTAAATTATCTCAAAATTTTGGATGCCACAGATATTCCTCCTTTGTGGGGGCAGAAAGAGCCGTTGCAAAATATTGAAATACACTTGTAATTGTGTGATATCACAGGAATATGGATACAAACTTTGGTTTCTCTAGCTCTTATAGTCTGCGAGACCTAGGCGCTCATCAGGACGGATAGACTGACGGACGGGGATGGCTATATTAACTCGTCTATTGATGCTGATCGAGAATATATACACTTTATGGGATCGGAAACGCTTCCTTCTGGGTGTTACACAAATCTTTTCGAGTATTGGGTATTAAAAGTGGAAAGAGATTTGAATTAAACGATGATGTTATCTCATAAACAAATACAAAACGCGGTGCGCCTTTAGAGTTTGCAGGCTATATATAAAATTGGAAATGCAAAGATGACTCGGAAAATTGCGATTTTAGTGTTTTTTTTATTAATATTGTAAAAAGTAGGCCTTTCCGGGGCTGTCAGACGTATCCTATCTAAACAAATAAATAAAATAGTTGAATATCAGCACTTAGCCACCTTTTGTCTATCCGGCGCACTGTGGGACATACGGCCATTTCAGCTTAATACACGGGGCTAGGATGTGAAGAAGTTTTAGAATAAGTTGTCAAAGTTTAAGTTTCGTTCCGGTGCATAATTTAATGGTTAATTTCGTGGTTTTCTTCAAACACACAAATCAGCTCTTACATATGTTAACGCAGATACCCGAGCTTCCAATCTAAACACCTATTCTGCGTTATTGCGTTTATGCTGATATCGACAGCAGGCTATCATTTTATGCTAGTAGCACATAGTACTTATATTGTATGTATTTGCTTTGATTTTTCCGTCCTCATAACAGATAAGAAAAAATAAAATAAAAAATAATCAAAATTTTCTTTTTGATATTACAGATGGGCGATGTCGATCCCGAAACACTTTTAGAATGGTTGTCCATGGGACAAGGGGATGAGAGGGATATGCAATTAATTGCACTGGAGCAATTATGCATGCTTCTGTTGATGTCTGACAATGTAGACCGTTGCTTCGAAAGGTATTGTACATTTAGCACATCTATTTAACTTAAATGATCAATTTTAATTTGAATGCCACGATGTTTCAGTTGTCCTCCCCGTACATTTTTGCCGGCGTTGTGCAAAATTTTTCTTGATGAACTTGCACCTGAAAATGTACTTGAGGTGACAGCGCGGGCTATTACTTATTACTTGGACGTTTCTGCAGAATGCACCAGAAGAATTGTTTCCATTGATGGAGCAATTAAAGCCATTTGCAGTCATTTAGTGATTGCCGACTTATCTTCGAGGACATCACGTGACCTGGCCGAGCAATGCATAAAAGTTCTCGAGCTTATATGCACTAGAGAAGCAGGAGCTGTTTTTGAAGGCGGTGGTCTTAACTGTGTTTTGTCATTCATCCGAGACTGCGGCTCTCTGGTTCATAAGGACACCTTGCATTCTGCTATGTCTGTTGTTTCAAGACTCTGCACTAAAGTAGAGCCTAATTCTCCATGCATACCAAATTGCGTACAGAGCTTAAGTACTTTGCTGCAGCACGAAGATCCAATGGTGTCCGATGGGGCGCTGAAATGTTTTGCATCTGTGGCGGATCGTTTTACAAGAAAATGGATAGACCCAGCCCCCCTAGCAGAATATGGTTTAGTCTCAGAGTTGTTAAAGCGTCTTAATAGTGTCGGTGGAAATGTTAACACGCATTCGTCACTGTCGACAGGACCTCAACCGCTGAGCATAACTTCTATAACACCAAACCAAGATTCAATGGACGACGGAAATGGGTCTGAAGAAGCTACTACAATATCTAGTAGTAAAGTAAAAGCATCTGATTCCGGTATATCTCCTCAATCGATATCGACGACAATTTCACTATTATCAACGTTGTGCCGCGGATCCCCTTCCATTACGTATGACCTTTTGCGATCTCAATTATCCGACTCGATAGAACGTGCTCTTCAGGGCGATGAAAGATGTGTACTCGATTGCATGCGATTTGCAGATCTTTTACTTCTACTGTTATTCGAAGGGCGTCAAGCCCTTAATAGAGGAAGTAACCATGGCAATCAAGGTCAATTAGCTCCACGACCTAGTCGTAATAACTCCAACACTGACCGAACACATCGGCAACTTATAGATTGTATACGATCAAAGGACTCTGAGGCTTTACGGGAAGCTATCGAAACAGGGGGAATCGATGTGAACTGTATGGACGACGTTGGACAAACTCTTTTAAATTGGGCGTCAGCGTTTGGTACCTTAGAAATGGTTGAGTTCTTATGTGAAAAAGGAGCAGATGTAAATAAAGGTCAAAGGAGTTCATCTCTACACTACGCTGCATGCTTCGGAAGACCAGCTATAGCAAAGATTTTACTGAAATATGGAGCTTATCCAGATTTGCGTGATGAAGATGGAAAAACGCCGCTAGATAAAGCGCGGGAAAGATCGGATGATGGTCACCGGGAAGTTAGTGCTATATTGCAATCACCAGGCGAATGGATGTCTACGGATCACTCGCTTTTGAGCAACGATGGAAAAAAGTATACATTTTTGGAACCGCGGGGTGATCCTGAAATGGCGCCTATATATTTAAAGCTACTATTGCCTATATTTTGTCGAACATTCTTGGGATCAATGCTGGGCAGTGTTCGTCGGGCTAGCTTAGCCCTAATCAAAAAAATTGTACAATACGCGTATCCTTCTGTACTGCAGAGTTTGAGTGAAACCATTAATACCGAAGATACCACCTCAACAATAGCTCAAAATGGTGGAAACTTACTTATTGAGGTAGTTGCCAGTGTCCTAGATAACGAGGTAATTTTTAAACACTTTAATATTTCCTATAAGATTATACCCGGTACTCGTGGAGGCACTTTTACGGTAATCGAAAATCGAAATCTGCCTAGTTCGAATTTTTGTCTGTCGTCAACCAATATGTATTATCTTTCGATCGGCAAGCAGTAGTTACGATCGGAAGTTATTCAGCTTGAGGTAACTAAATCTTTAGTTTTTTGTCCCAAGAGTCCTTGTTCTACCTTCGATTTGATTTAAAATTTAAAAACTAGATTTCAATATGATTGTTTGTACCGAGTGCCGGGAATCTAATCTTATGTGCTGATGAACAAAATATAGACCACATTTTTGGTTTATGATCCAGGATGACGACGATGGTCATTTAATTGTTTTAAACGTTATTGAAGAAATAATGTGCAAGACAAACGATGAGTTTCTCAATCAGTTTGCAAGACTAGGAGTATTTGCAAAAGTTCAAACATTAATGGAGCATGATGTGGAAGACACTTCTCCACACTTTAGCGGTAACTCGGATGACTTAACTTTATTGCGAAGGTCTTCTATAAACGCAGAGTCCCAAAAATCAACTTCAGGTAAAATTTAAAGTTACATTTGATATATATTTTATATGCTCTTTAAAATTCCATAAAAAGAAGATTCGATGGAAGACGCAAAAGAGATTTTACAAGGAAAGCCTTACCATTGGAGAGATTGGAGTTTGTGCCGGGGACGTGATTGCTTGTATGTTTGGTCTGATTCGATAGCATTAGAGCTTTCCAACGGCTCCAATGGTTGGTTTCGTTTTATAATTGATGGTAAACTAGCTACAATGTACTCAAGTGGAAGCCCAGAAAACGGAAATGATAGTTCAGGTAACTATTATAACAATAAACAAGTTTTTAAGTTAAGAATAAGTATTTATTTTGATGAAAATATGGTCAAAATTCACATATTTTTTGAAAAAAAAAAAAAACACAGTTTGCGGACATACAAATTTTGTTTATTGAAGTTTTTAGAGAATACCCCAAGGATATGTATACAATTTTTTTAGCTCCCACCATTTTTCCTTAATCCAACTTCGAGTTTTTTTTATCGAAAAAATATAAATCATCAAATAATGCGTACCACCACCACACCTGACTCAGCGTTCATTGATGCATTGCATACGATAGTGTCGCTTGCACTATGAAACTGTAAACTCAAAATCAACTTTATCACTCATGACCACCTATGTATGTCATCTATGATTTCACATGACTCTTTCGTGAGTCAGTCGTGAATTCATCTGGCAGATGTCATCGATGATCTACTGGAAACTCTCCATGTTAAGGGCACCAGTTTTTTGTCTGCCGTGTCAGTCACCACTATCCATAAGTGCATGTCGTGAGTCATGATATACTACTCTATATCGCGTAGTATCACTATCCTTTCATAAGTTACTATTTACAGTATTTTAGTTGTCCGATTATCAGTGGGCAAACCTAAAAATAAGTTTTTTTATATTATATCAGAAAAATACATATGTAAGCCAGCTTAAATTTGTTTTTTTTTAATTACAGAAAATCGCGGCGAGTTTTTGGAAAAACTTTTGCGTGCCCGTTCGTGCGTTGTACCGGGAACAGTATCGCAACCTATTCTACCCACTACAAGTTCGTTGAGGTTGGTAGTAGGGAACTGGGTTCTACAGTCTAATAAGACAAATCAACTTCAAATCCACAACACAGAAGGTCAGCAAGTAACTATTTTGCAGGATGATTTGCTTGGATTTATTTTTGAGAGCAACAGAGGAACGAAGCATACATTTACAGCGGAAACAGTTTTGGGGCCTGATTTTGCTACCGGATGGTCAACCGCCAAAAAAAAGCGTATAAAGTCAAAGACAGACGGTCAAAGATTTCAAATCCGTAATTTATCTCGGGATATCTATAATAAGTACTTTAAATCAGCTCAAACAATACCACGTGGAGCAGTAGGAAAACTCACAGATATAGTAAACAAAATTGAACTATCCTTTGAAGAGCAGAATATATCACCTGATGGAAATTGGGAAACTATATTATCTACTGCATTAACGGAGCTCTCACAATTGATCCATGAGGATGGCGTAGTGAGTGCTTATGAAATGCATTCATCGGGTCTTGTACAAGCGCTAGTTGCTGTTTTATCAGTTAACCATTGGGAAAGTCACTCTGCAAGATTCAAGCGAAGCAAAATGCAAAAACAACGGGTTTCCGTGTTCAAAAAATGCATATTAGAAGATAACATTGAATCTGTTCCGAGCAAATCAAGAGCTAAAAGTACTGCGAGTATTTTAATACAGAAACTTGTCTCAGTTTTAGAAAGTACTGAAAAATTACCAGTATATTTGTATGATGCACCATGCACTGGGTACAATCTACAAATTCTGCAAAAACGACTTCGCTTCAGATTGGAACGCGCACAATGTGAAAATACATTGTTTGATCGAACGGGTCGAACTTTAAAAATGGAACCCCTAGCAACCATTGGACAACTCTCAAAATATCTACTAAAAATGGTAGCCAAACAATGGTATGATCTAGACAGATCATCATTTTTTTACTTGAAAAGACTCCGAGAGAACCAAAATGGGGTTTTATTTACACATTCTTTTGATTTTGACGAAGAAGGTCTTTTGTATTATATTGGTTCTAACGCAAAAACTTGCGATTGGGTAAATCCTGCGCTATATGGACTTGTACAAGTAACAAGCTCAGAGGGAAAAACGTTACCCTATGGAAAAGTGGAGGACATTTTGTCTAGAGATAGCATATCGCTAAATTGCCATACCAAGGATAATAAGAAAGCCTATTTTGCTATAGATCTCGGAGTATTTATTGTACCCACTGCTTATACTTTACGTCACGCTCGAGGATATGGACGTTCGGCACTACGGAATTGGCTACTTCAAGCTTCGAAAGATGGCGCATGTTGGACAACGCTTAGTACTCATATAGATGATAAAAGCCTTCTTGAACCTGGAAGCACAGCAACTTGGTCAATAAATTGTGCATCAGACTCAGTGGGATATCGTCACATAAGAATTCAGCAGAATGGTCGTAATGCCTCCGGTCAAACTCATTATTTAAGTCTAAGTGGATTTGAAATTTATGGTCGCGTCATAGGAGTTTCCGAAGATATTGGAAAAAGTGTTAAAGAAGCTGAAGCAAAAATACGGCGAGAGCGGCGACAGGTAAGAGCTCAACTTAAACACATGACTACTGGCGCACGTGTTGTTCGTGGGATAGACTGGCGTTGGGACGATCAAGATGGATGTAGTGAAGGAACCATCACTGGTGAAATACACAATGGTTGGATTGATGTCAAATGGGACCACGGCGTAAGGAATTCTTATCGTATGGGCTCTGAAGGAAAATACGATTTGAAATTGGCTGATTGCGAAAATTATTCTATGTTCGAAGGAATTCAGTCGATTAAAACCATGAATACAGAAACTAAAGTAAAGGATAAAACAAGCACACTTAGTTCGCGAAAATCCAGTTCTACTCCATCCCTTGCTGAAGCAACTGAAAAAAATCAAAATGCAGAAGGTGCTTCAAATCAAACTGTTTCTGCAGACAACCTAACTTGGAAGCAAGCTGTGGAAACAATAGCCGAAAATGTGTTTTCTTCAGCAAAGACGCAAATAATCTCTAACCAATTATCTATAAATACGTCATCCAGAGAAACTCGAACAAATAACAAGGAACCTAGCTCTAACAAAATGCCTAAAGACTCTATAAATGGTGGAACACCATTGAGTCGTGAACTGGAGCATATATCAGATCTATCTGCAATAAATAATTCAATTCCGGCAATTAATTCAGCTATACTGTCAGACCTAGCAACTATTTCGGAAAATTTGGGTGAAATATCTAAAGAAAATATATGTACCGTAATTTCTCCGATAAACACGCAAGCCGAGACAACTTCTGCGAGTCCAAGTTCTTTCCTTCCCAGCACTCTGAACTCAGTTCCACAAGGCGCCGATATACAAAACCTATCAAATATTGAAGAAAACAATAAAATGAATGCCAATTATTCAGTAAATAAAATGCCTAAAGAACTTCCTGTAAACTTACGAGCTACAAATATTACTGGCGTTGTGCAATATGTTACACAATATTCTAACGATGCTGTCGAAATTATCGATAAAATCGATGACGGCTTAGATATGATGCGAAACAACTCCAATAATATTCTATCAACTGAAACATGTTCTTGTACCAATCCAGGCTTAGATATAAAAGAAAATATGATAACTAAGGTATTAATTGCCGAAAATAATCAACAAAGACAAATACAATTTGTAACCGATAAATTTTCCAAAAAAAATTTTAACAATTGCAATGTAACATTGAAACCGTCTTCAGCAGAACCAAATACGGTAATGTCTATTGACGATGTTAAAAATTCTCAAATTTCACCTGAAATTGTTTCTGTGGCTAATCAGATGAGTATAAGTGTACCCAACCTAACGACTACTACGGTCTCGGAAGTGCCAACAATATCAGAAGGTGATACTCATACCGGCTTACTAGAAACATTTGCTGCTATTGCACGTCGTCGTACTTCTCAAGGAACACACATGCAAGATAACCTGCTTATGAGAGCGGATGTAAATATCAATCAGCATACTGATCAAAGCGTTGCAACAAGTTCTTTTCTGGGTAACTCAGTAACAAGTTTAGTTAAATTGGCATTGTCAAGTAATTTTCACTCTGGGTTGCTAAGCACAGCTCAAAGTTATCCGAGCTTATCATCTAATAATAGTGAAAGAGTTCCTCCTGCAAACCCATCTAACTGTTCTACTGGACAACAACCTTCATCTTCAATAAATCATACGTTAACGATGAGTCTAACTTCTACATCAAGTGATAGTGAACAAGTTTCTTTGGAAGACTTTTTAGAAAGTTGCAGAGCCCCAGCATTGCTAGGAGACGTGGATGATGAAGAAGATATGGACGAAGACAACGATGAAGAAGAAAATGAAGACGAATATGAAGAAGTTGGAAATACACTTCTTCAAGTAATGGTTTCAAGAAATTTACTTACTTTTATGGATGATGAGGCACTAGAAAATAGATTGGCTGGTGTAAGTAAGCGCAAATCATGGGATGATGAATTTGTTTTGAAAAGACAATTTTCTGCATTGATACCTGCATTCGACCCCCGACCTGGACGGACAAATGTTAATCAAACATCAGATTTAGAAATACCTCCACTAGGTCATGATTTACCAAGCCCACAGCAAAGTGGGTATGATTCAATTGAACAGCCAATACTTGGTTTAAAGTTACGTGGCCCCGGAATCGGGAGTATACCCGATGTTGAAATTGAACTGAATAATTCTAATTGGACAATTTTCCGGGCCGTACAGGAACTTTTGCAGCACAGTCAATTAAACAAGGTTGATAAGTTTCGAAAAGTATGGGAACCAACATACACAATAATATATCGAGAGATATTACCCGAAGGCCAGGAAAATACTTATTTGGAATCCGACGAAATACTTCAAACGCCAGATATGTCATCCAAGAGCGGTGCTTCAACTTTGTCTCCGAACTCGCCAATGCATATAGGGTTTAATAAAGCAGAGAACAATTTGTGCTCTGTTGATGATGTTCTCGAGTTGCTGATACGAATCAACTCTCTTAATCAAAGTGAACTTGATTTCGAGAGCAAGGAACGGAGTGTTCCCTTATTACCAGACGAACTTTTCGTAAGCAAAAAAATTACAAATAAATTACAACAGCAAATTCAAGACCCACTTGTTCTTTCATGCAACGCATTACCTAATTGGTGTGAGAATTTGAATCAATCTTGCCCATTCTTGTTTCCATTTGAAACTAGACAGTTGTATTTAAACTGCACTTCGTTCGGAGCATCTCGAAGCATCGTATGTCTGCAATCTCAACGAGATCTCACCGCAGAAAGGCAAAGGATACCGATAATGAGTCCACGTCGAGATGATCACGAGTTTCGCATTGGTCGTCTCAAACATGAACGTGTGAAAGTACCACGTAACGAAAATTTGCTGAAATGGGCTATGCAAGTTATGAAAACGCACTGCAATCGAAAGTCGGTATTAGAGGTGGAATTTTTGGATGAAGAGGGAACTGGCTTAGGACCAACACTGGAGTTTTATGCCTTAGTGGCAGCAGAAATTCAACGATCTGACTTATGTATGTGGCTATGTGACGATGAACTGGGAGAGGAAAACACCCAGGATATATCCGAAATTCTTGAAGGCAATTCTAAACCAATTGGATATTACGTAAACCGAAGGGAACACGGACTATTTCCAGCTCCCCTCCCACAGAATTCTGAAAAATGTGAAAGTGTCTTAAAATATTTTTGGTTTTTCGGAGTTTTTATTGCAAAAGTTTTGCAGGATATGCGTCTAGTAGATATACCTTTGTCGACATCTTTTCTACAATTGCTTTGTCATAAAAAAATGTCTTTACGTAGCTTACAAAAAATAATATCTGAGAGAAGACCTGGAGAAATATCTTTGATATCAGGAGATCTATTAGAAACGTGTACTGACTTGTTACGTACTGACTATAATAAATCTAATTTATTTGGTGGAATACTACATTTGGATAATTTAAAAGAAGTAGATCCAACACGATATCAATTTCTACTCGAACTGCAAGACTTGTTGTTGCGCAAGCAATCAATTGATTTTGACTGCAGTATAAGCTTGGAAAGAAAACAAGAACTAATAAATGACCTTAAGCTATGCACCAAAAATGGATTAGAAGTCGCTCTGGAAGACCTAGCACTTACATTCACGTATTTACCAAGTTCTTCAATATATGGATATACACAAGCCGAGCTGTTACCAAATGGATCATCAATAAATGTCACCATTAACAATCTGGAGGCATATTGCGAACTGCTTCTTAACTTTATTTTACAGGATGGAATTGCTAAGCAGATGAAAGCTTTCAGTGATGGATTTAATGAAGTTTTTCCGCTAAAAAAACTGACTGCGTTCTCCGCGGCTGAGGCTCGTTTAATGATTTGTGGTGAACAATATCCACATTGGAATCGAGAAGATATTATTTCATATACTGAACCAAAACTTGGCTACTCCAAAGATAGGTAAACCAAAAAAATATTGTTAATCAAATACGGAAAAGTAATCTCTTTTTTTTTAGCCCTGGGTTCCTCCGTTTTGTAAACGTTCTATTAGGCATGTCAGGAAATGAACGGAAAGCTTTTCTACAGTTCACAACTGGTTGCAGTAGTTTACCCCCAGGAGGACTTTCAAATCTACATCCTCGACTTACAGTTGTTCGAAAAGTAGATGCAGGTGTTGGAAGCTATCCCTCTGTAAATACTTGTGTTCATTATTTAAAGCTTCCAGACTACCCAACCGAAAAAATAATGAAGGAGCGGCTGTTAACAGCAACAAAAGAAAAGGGGTTTCATTTAAACTAAACATTAAAGCTTTCTATATGCAAACAGTGTAATCCATAGTGTAATGCTATAATTTTGCATACTCTATAAAAATGTATTTTAAATTAATTATGAATAATTTAATTAAATCAAATTTAATACAGTTAGAGCTCATTATTAAATCATTATTAAATATTGCGATGTCCTTCAGCCCCTATGTTGGTAAACCAACAAACGACCAACACTGTCGATAATGGATTTATTTATAGTATTTATTTTTCTAAAGGTTCTGGATTTCATGAGTTAAAATTACCACAAGGGTCTCGCAGAGGTGTGATGTGTCTAGTTCCTCGTTTCTTGTTACTTTTATCAACTGGTTGACAGTCGTGGTGCTTTATTTTGTCTCGGGCATTTCTCCGAGTCTGAGTCCTTGAATTTTTTGGAATCTGTAGCTTATGGTGTAGGTCAGCAAACTCCGGTGTATCTGCGAAAACTTTCAAAGCTGACCCAAGGAATTTTAAACCCTGGCTTGCCTATGGTGAACTCCTAATGCCGCACTCATAGTCAGCAGGTTCTTGTGTGTGTATGTGTGTACTTTTGTCATCGCTATCGTCTACTGGTCGTATTTTGTCCGGTTAGTGGACTGGACTGTTATACGTAAAAGGTCTTTGGACATCTGACAGGCCATGGCAAATTCCTTTTTCGGTTAAAGATCTCGTCGAGAACGGTTGTGCGCGCAAACGAATCTTTTGTAAGAAGTGCCATCATATGAAAATTCCCTTGTGAAACAACTCGACACGGTACGGAAAAGACATACCTTTCGGTTGATCGCGATATTTTGGGTGAGTGCGATTGGAAAAATCCACAGAACAGGTTTTCATCTGATTTTCTGCAGCTCACGCACCCGCTGATTCCCTTGCTCGTACAAGTGGAGTGGCGGGGCACGGGAGTCTCGCGACAGATCCCGCTCGGAAAAAAGACGCCACAGCTCCAAAGACCGGACGGTCTTTCGCTTGTTGCGTGGGGCAGCGACCCACGCTATTTAAACGCACCCCATCGTCCAGTCGCCGGCTAAGTAAGCCGCAGAGCGCAGTCAGCCGGGGGCTGGAATAAGCAAACGCCTTCCCGCTTGGGACCCTTCGCCTGCGAGGAGCACCCTAGACAGGGTTAAACAGCAGCGCGCGCCAAGTCGCGTGAAGAAGAAGCAGGAGCAAATCAGAGATGCTGCAGTGCTAAAGCCACCTGCGGCCATCGTTCTCTTGGTTGCCCGAGCGCAGACCATGCTGCAGTGCTAAAGCCACCTGCGGCCATCTTTCTCTTGGTTGCCCGAGCGCAGACCATGCTGCAGTGCTAAAGCCACCTGCGGCCATCGTTTCCTTGGTTGCCGAACGCAGACCATGCTACAGTGATAAAGCCACCTGCGGCCATCGTTTTCCTGTTTGCCCAATCGTCGGCCAAACAGAGGCGGAATTCTCCGCCTTCGGCTGTCCTCTTCGCCCCGACTCTGTCCAGGATTCCTCTTCCGGCAGCTTCAGGGAGCACAGTTCACCAAATCATGGGGTTCAGCGTATGCTAGCCTCGTCTATTACCATCCTAATGTTTAAAGTATAAAAATCTCACAAAATTTGTATATTCATGAAGAATAATTATCAGCCCACCTCAGTAACGTTCAAGTTCCCACTGGGAGTTCGGGAAATGTGTTCAGAATTTGCAGTTATAAGTATTGTTAAGACATCGCTAGTTTAATTCCTTTTCGTTACACATTCGTTAAACTCATATCATGCTCAATCTATCTTTATAAATATTCACAAGCTATTGTTGTCAGTAAGTTCGGATTGAATTGTCAGGGAGAAAATTCCCCCAAAAGTTCTGGGGCTCCACATACAAGGAGTAGGTCGAAGTTAGGAATTCTGAGTTGTAGCAAGAGATAGAGTCTCCGTACTGTAAACCACCTTTCCGAATTAACGCTTGTTTTCAGCCTGCGCCGGAAGATCGATCTTTCGTCGTTGGAAATTGAACAGTGAGTGGGTAAGCATACCTTCCAAAAGTTGAAATGTACGTAGTTTTGAAAACCAACTGATCCTTGCCCAACCTCGCGAATTAGAAACCTCTGACCCCTGCCTATTGAGGCTGTGCCTTGAGTGATCTGATCGTTGGCTAATTAGAGATGCCATCTGCATCCGGTCATCGACTGAACTCCGCATAGGAGATCACGTTGTGTCAGCCAGACCGCCTCTTTGATTTTCGACTCACTCAGAAGTTAAAAGATTTAATGATTTTTCCACATTTGTGCGAAAAGCGAAAGTAACGAACTTAAAGTATTCAATGATTTTCCCATGTTATGCGAAAAGCGAAATTTATGAATTTAATTAGAATTTAGCTCGAATTACAGTCTTATTATATATACTCATTACATTATCAAATTTCCTCATATACCCAACCATTACGAATCACCTATTTTAGTAGTTATTAAGATCATTTACTATGTTGCCATATCGGATTTAATTTTTGTTTTAAGGAAATAATGTTGAAGTTTAGATAAAAGAACAAAATGGACTCAATGCTAGCTCGCGCGTTTTCGTAAAAGGGTCCAAAAGGGGTCATCGAAGAACGGCTATTCCGTGAGGATGACCAAAGGCAGGGTGGGTCCAGACTCCGCATAACATCTGCGGACAAATACACCGATGTCTCTCCGTTTTCCTTGGTTCTCACTTCCCTTTCCTCTTTATCCTTCTTTCCTTTCGCTTCCCTCTCTCTTCCTGTTCTCTATCCTCTTTAGCTTCGTATCTTCTTCTCGTCAAATCTACCGTTCTAGCACAAGTCGCAGCACGCTAAATTCTGGCAATATTGTTAGTAATTGAAGCCTCGAGTCTGGGTTGATCTGAGGGAGCAACACGAGCTAGAGCCGGATAATTATTAGCGTGCCCAGCTCTCTCAAATCGGAACGCCCGATTTCGAACAGGACTCGTTGCACGTTACAACAGTGTTATCGATCCTCCTTTGTAGACATCTGGCCTTTCTACCATTAATTCCTTATAATTCCTTGTAAAAGTGAATTATCTGCAGGATTATATCAGTTGTACTAAATCAAAAGTTGAGAACTTATCGACAGCTGTTAATAATTATTTCCCAAACGTCAAGGCCCAAACGTCCCTGCGAGGCCTTTCATACTTAGACTTTGCACATATAAGTCAATATGTATTGGTACACTCATTGATCAGTAATTTTTAAAATTATTAAAAATTGATAATTGATAATTTTTCATATTATATATTTTCTGCCCACAGTTGTAAAATGTGTTTTTCTCCTAGTAGGAATTTATCATTGGCATACAATCAACCGCGTTTTGTTATATGACAATTTATTTAAGTTTTCCGTAAACAAGTTAATTAAATTAAATGAAAGCTTAACACAGTGCGACACGGAAGATCACCTGTATGCTATATTATTATATTCAGGAAGGCGCCGGCTATCACTTATTTTTCGTTTTCAGCCAAAACGTTCCGTTTCCATTTTTAGGCGCTGTCGTTTTCATAAAATTTAGTCATCGTCATGATCTGATATGATATGGTGTGATATTTATGCACAACTTGATCTGGGGTGACATAGACAGCCCTGATCTGTTGAGCCGCATAAACTTCACGATTCCTATTAGACTGACTAGAAATTTTATACCGTTGTTCCTTCCACTTTGTAGATCGAATTATTCATTGCATGAACCGTTTAGGGTCTTATGCTCGGATTACAATTCCCTCTACCATATTATATCCAACAGTAATTCTCTTCCTCTTATTAAATTATTAATCCTTACACACCTTTCTATTAATTAGTAACTGTAGTGGTATTTGTATTTTGATTGCATGCTTAGTTTCTTAGTAAGTTTAGTGCTAATTTTCCTCGTCTAATAGCTATCTTTCTTGCATGTTCGCGTTTGGTTCGGCTACGCACCGCGCGTCATGCGGCAGCGCCCCTCGGTCGGTTGGGCGGCAGGAGGGCTGCGTTTTGCCTGGGATCCGCGCGTAACAGCCTTCTGCTGGTGTCACACGGGCCACTTGACGGTGCAGTAACTGCAACTGAAAGATGCAGTCATTGCATGTCAACGTCCAAACAAAAAATATATTTAGTTTTATATTCGTTTCTGGCCAGCAAAAGCATCTGATTTGCTTGTATCATAAATATACAGCGTGATAAAATTTAATTTTAATTTTTTAATTTTATTTAAATCAAGACATCTTAGATGGAACACCTGCTATTCAATTTATACGGGAATACCCAAAATATATATATCGATACTATTTAAATATACCCTCTTTGGTCACACTGGGCCAGTTCATTCTTACATGATTGAAAATTGTTCACACATTTGATACCAGAAACGAGAAAAATCGTGTGTGTTTTCGCCATGGCTGTGTTTTATAGGATCGCTATTCAATCTTCCATCTATGGGTAAAGTGTTCCCATTCACCTTGTATGTTGCAATCTATAAACAGAAATTTTGTTTATTTTAGTTGTCGCTCGATGTCTATGTTTCCCCAACATTACGGTGACCCTCTTAAAAAAAAAGATATGGAAGATTTGAATAAGAGTGAACTCACTAAGTTTTACCATATACCGATAAAAGCAGCTCTAAACAATCATTCTGATACTGTCTTTAGCGACGAAATCAAACTAAAAATGATTAATTATATAATTGATTTTGACTGCAGTATAAGCTTGGAAAGAAAACAAGAACTAATAAATGACCTTAAGCTATGCACCAAAAATGGATTAGAAGTCGCTCTGGAAGACCTAGCACTTACATTCACGTATTTACCAAGTTCTTCAATATATGGATATACACAAGCCGAGCTGTTACCAAATGGATCATCAATAAATGTCACCATTAACAATCTGGAGGCATATTGCGAACTGCTTCTTAACTTTATTTTACAGGATGGAATTGCTAAGCAGATGAAAGCTTTCAGTGATGGATTTAATGAAGTTTTTCCGCTAAAAAAACTGACTGCGTTCTCCGCGGCTGAGGCTCGTTTAATGATTTGTGGTGAACAATATCCACATTGGAATCGAGAAGATATTATTTCATATACTGAACCAAAACTTGGCTACTCCAAAGATAGGTAAACCAAAAAAATATTGTTAATCAAATACGAAAAAGTAATCTCTTTTTTTTTAGCCCTGGGTTCCTCCGTTTTGTAAACGTTCTATTAGGCATGTCAGGAAATGAACGGAAAGCTTTTCTACAGTTCACAACTGGTTGCAGTAGTTTACCCCCAGGAGGACTTTCAAATCTACATCCTCGACTTACAGTTGTTCGAAAAGTAGATGCAGGTGTTGGAAGCTATCCCTCTGTAAATACTTGTGTTCATTATTTAAAGCTTCCAGACTACCCAACCGAAAAAATAATGAAGGAGCGGCTGTTAACAGCAACAAAAGAAAAGGGGTTTCATTTAAACTAAACATTAAAGCTTTCTATATGCAAACAGTGTAATCCATAGTGTAATGCTATAATTTTGCATACTCTATAAAAATGTATTTTAAATTAATTATGAATAATTTAATTAAATCAAATTTAATACAGTTAGAGCTCATTATTAAATCATTATTAAATATTGCGATGTCCTTCAGCCCCTATGTTGGTAAACCAACAAACGACCAACACTGTCGATAATGGATTTATTTATAGTATTTATTTTTCTAAAGGTTCTGGATTTCATGAGTTAAAATTACCACAAGGGTCTCGCAGAGGTGTGATGTGTCTAGTTCCTCGTTTCTTGTTACTTTTATCAACTGGTTGACAGTCGTGGTGCTTTATTTTGTCTCGGGCATTTCTCCGAGTCTGAGTCCTTGAATTTTTTGGAATCTGTAGCTTATGGTGTAGGTCATCAAACTCCGGTGTATCTGCGAAAACTTTCAAAGCTGACCCAAGGAATTTTAAACCCTGGCTTGCCTATGGTGAACTCCTAATGCCGCACTCATAGTCAGCAGGTTCTTGTGTGTGTATGTGTGTACTTTTGTCATCGCTATCGTCTACTGGTCGTATTTTGTCCGGTTAGTGGACTGGACTGTTATACGTAAAAGGTCTTTGGACATCTGACAGGCCATGGCAAATTCCTTTTTCGGTTAAAGATCTCGTCGAGAACGGTTGTGCGCGCAAACGAATCTTTTGTAAGAAGTGCCATCATAGGAAAATTCCCTTGTGAAACAACTCGACACGGTACGGAAAAGACATACCTTTCGGTTGATCGCGATATTTTGGGTGAGTGCGATTGGAAAAATCCACAGAACAGGTTTTCATCTGATTTTCTGCAGCTCACGCACCCGCTGATTCCCTTGCTCGTACAAGTGGAGTGGCGGGGCACGGGAGTCTCGCGACAGATCCCGCTCGGAAAAAAGACGCCACAGCTCCAAAGACCGGACGGTCTTTCGCTTGTTGCGTGGGGCAGCGACCCACGCTATTTAAACGCACCCCATCGTCCAGTCGCCGGCTAAGTAAGCCGCAGAGCGCAGTCAGCCGGGGGCTGGAATAAGCAAACGCCTTCCCGCTTGGGACCCTTCGCCTGCGAGGAGCACCCTAGACAGGGTTAAACAGCAGCGCGCGCCAAGTCGCGTGAAGAAGAAGCAGGAGCAAATCAGAGATGCTGCAGTGCTAAAGCCACCTGCGGCCATCGTTCTCTTGGTTGCCCGAGCGCAGACCATGCTGCAGTGCTAAAGCCACCTGCGGCCATCTTTCTCTTGGTTGCCCGAGCGCAGACCATGCTGCAGTGCTAAAGCCACCTGCGGCCATCGTTTCCTTGGTTGCCGAACGCAGACCATGCTACAGTGATAAAGCCACCTGCGGCCATCGTTTTCCTGTTTGCCCAATCGTCGGCCAAACAGAGGCGGAATTCTCCGCCTTCGGCTGTCCTCTTCGCCCCGACTCTGTCCAGGATTCCTCTTCCGGCAGCTTCAGGGAGCACAGTTCACCAAATCATGGGGTTCAGCGTATGCTAGCCTCGTCTATTACCATCCTAATGTTTAAAGTATAAAAATCTCACAAAATTTGTATATTCATGAAGAATAATTATCAGCCCACCTCAGTAACGTTCAAGTTCCCACTGGGAGTTCGGGAAATGTGTTCAGAATTTGCAGTTATAAGTATTTTTAAGACATCGCTAGTTTAATTCCTTTTCGTTACACATTCGTTAAACTCATATCATGCTCAATCTATCTTTATAAATATTCACAAGCTATTGTTGTCAGTAAGTTCGGATTGAATTGTCAGGGAGAAAATTCCCCCAAAAGTTCTGGGGCTCCACATACAAGGAGTAGGTCGAAGTTAGGAATTCTGAGTTGTAGCAAGAGATAGAGTCTCCGTACTGTAAACCACCTTTCCGAATTAACGCTTGTTTTCAGCCTGCGCCGGAAGATCGATCTTTCGTCGTTGGAAATTGAACAGTGAGTGGGTAAGCATACCTTCCAAAAGTTGAAATGTACGTAGTTTTGAAAACCAACTGATCCTTGCCCAACCTCGCGAATTAGAAACCTCTGACCCCTGCCTATTGAGGCTGTGCCTTGAGTGATCTGATCGTTGGCTAATTAGAGATGCCATCTGCATCCGGTCATCGACTGAACTCCGCATAGGAGATCACGTTGTGTCAGCCAGACCGCCTCTTTGATTTTCGACTCACTCAGAAGTTAAAAGATTTAATGATTTTTCCACATTTGTGCGAAAAGCGAAAGTAACGAACTTAAAGTATTCAATGATTTTCCCATGTTATGCGAAAAGCGAAATTTATGAATTTAATTCGAATTTAGCTCGAATTACAGTCTTATTATATATACTCATTACATTATCAAATTTCCTCATATACCCAACCATTACGAATCACCTATTTTAGTAGTTATTAAGATCATTTACTATGTTGCCATATCGGATTTAATTTTTGTTTTAAGGAAATAATGTTGAAGTTTAGATAAAAGAACAAAATGGACTCAATGCTAGCTCGCGCGTTTTCGTAAAAGGGTCCAAAAGGGGTCATCGAAGAACGGCTATTCCGTGAGGATGACCAAAGGCAGGGTGGGTCCAGACTCCGCATAACATCTGCGGACAAATACACCGATGTCTCTCCGTTTTCCTTGGTTCTCACTTCCCTTTCCTCTTTATCCTTCTTTCCTTTCGCTTCCCTCTCTCTTCCTGTTCTCTATCCTCTTTAGCTTCGTATCTTCTTCTCGTCAAATCTACCGTTCTAGCACAAGTCGCAGCACGCTAAATTCTGGCAATATTGTTAGTAATTGAAGCCTCGAGTCTGGGTTGATCTGAGGGAGCAACACGAGCTAGAGCCGGATAATTATTAGCGTGCCCAGCTCTCTCAAATCGGAACGCCCGATTTCGAACAGGACTCGTTGCACGTTACAACAGTGTTATCGATCCTCCTTTGTAGACATCTGGCCTTTCTACCATTAATTCCTTATAATTCCTTGTAAAAGTGAATTATCTGCAGGATTATATCAGTTGTACTAAATCAAAAGTTGAGAACTTATCGACAGCTGTTAATAATTATTTCCCAAACGTCAAGGCCCAAACGTCCCTGCGAGGCCTTTCATACTTAGACTTTGCACATATAAGTCAATATGTATTGGTACACTCATTGATCAGTAATTTTTAAAATTATTAAAAATTGATAATTGATAATTTTTCATATTATATATTTTCTGCCCACAGTTGTAAAATGTGTTTTTCTCCTAGTAGGAATTTATCATTGGCATACAATCAACCGCGTTTTGTTATATGACAATTTATTTAAGTTTTCCGTAAACAAGTTAATTAAATTAAATGAAAGCTTAACACAGTGCGACACGGAAGATCACCTGTATGCTATATTATTATATTCAGGAAGGCGCCGGCTATCACTTATTTTTCGTTTTCAGCCAAAACGTTCCGTTTCCATTTTTAGGCGCTGTCGTTTTCATAAAATTTAGTCATCGTCATGATCTGATATGATATGGTGTGATATTTATGCACAACTTGATCAGGGGTGACATAGACAGCCCTGATCTGTTGAGCCGCATAAACTTCACGATTCCTATTAGACTGACTAGAAATTTTATACCGTTGTTCCTTCCACTTTGTAGATCGAATTATTCATTGCATGAACCGTTTAGGGTCTTATGCTCGGATTACAATTCCCTCTACCATATTATATCCAACAGTAATTCTCTTCCTCTTATTAAATTATTAATCCTTACACACCTTTCTATTAATTAGTAACTGTAGTGGTATTTGTATTTTGATTGCATGCTTAGTTTCTTAGTAAGTTTAGTGCTAATTTTCCTCGAATGTTAGTCTAATAGCTATCTTTCTTGCATGTTCGCGTTTGGTTCGGCTACGCACCGCGCGTCATGCTGCGTTTTGCCTGGGATCCGCGCGTAACAGCCTTCTGCTGGTGTCACACGGGCCACTTGACGGTGCAGTAACTGCAACTGAAAGATGCAGTCATTGCATGTCAACGTCCAAACAAAAAATATATTTAGTTTTATATTCGTTTCTGGCCAGCAAAAGCATCTGATTTGCTTGTATCATAAATATACAGCGTGATAAAATTTAATTTTAATTTTTTAATTTTATTTAAATCAAGACATCTTAGATGGAACACCTGCTATTCAATTTATACGGGAATACCCAAAATATATATATCGATACTATTTAAATATACCCTCTTTGGTCACACTGGGCCAGTTCATTCTTACATGATTGAAAATTGTTCACACATTTGATACCAGAAACGAGAAAAATCGTGTGTGTTTTCGCCATGGCTGTGTTTTATAGGATCGCTATTCAATCTTCCATCTATGGGTAAAGTGTTCCCATTCACCTTGTATGTTGCAATCTATAAACAGAAATTTTGTTTATTTTAGTTGTCGCTCGATGTCTATGTTTCCCCAACATTACGGTGACCCTCTTAAAAAAAAAGATATGGAAGATTTGAATAAGAGTGAACTCACTAAGTTTTACCATATACCGATAAAAGCAGCTCTAAACAATCATTCTGATACTGTCTTTAGCGACGAAATCAAACTAAAAATGATTAATTATATAACAAAAAATGGAAATAGAGTCTTGGCCCGAGGACTTTTGTCAAGAACATTCGAAATAATCAAACGTGCACAAACTGAGCGTTTGCACTTGAGCCCAACAGATAAACAAAATGTTAACACTAATGCTGAAAAGCTACTAATAGAGGCAGTCGAAAATAGTAGACCATTGCTTCAGTTGACATCTATAAAACGTGGTGGTGTGAACTATCAAGTCCCGGTGCCTATAACAAAAAAAAGATCTTATTTTCTGGCTATGAAATGGCTTTTAGATGCAGCTTTTGAAAAAGATAAGAAAGTATGTCTTCCAGAGAGATTAGCTTGGGAAATTCTGGACGCTGCCCATGGCCAAGGTAGAGTTATAAAAAAAAAAGATGATGTGCATAAACAGTGTGAAGGTAATCGCGCATATGCACATTATCGGTGGAGCTAGTTTAATTATTTAAATTTGATATAATATAAAAATTAAAATAAATTTTGGTAAATTGTAGCATTAAAGTGTTATATATGGGGTGACACCGGGGATTCTTCCAACCGAGTTCCAAATAAGGGTGGCGCGAATACAAAACTTATGTTTTTGCATTATATTTCTCAAAACCATAATTTTTAAAGCTTCAGAAAAGAAGTATTTTTAAATGTTTTTGTTATAGATGCTATTCGTATAGGCATGTTAGTGAGACGTTGTTCAAGGTATATATAAATATTTAACAATCTTTGTATAAACGACAATTATAGATAGAAATTTAAATATTTGAAGAAGTTTGAACTTAATAGCCTATTCCTACAGGTGGGCATCCACCATCCGTTTCTGGAATGGTTCGTAACGTTTTTTCTTTTCGAAAATTTCTGTTATTCCACAATCCAATTGTAATGCCCATAATAAGCTTTGTACATTGAGCACATCCCGGAGGAATGGTGAGATTTTTTGACAGATGTGAAACCCCGATTTGCTAGTGAACATATACATATGTATGTGTGCAACAAACTTTACTCTCTTGACCACCAGCTCTTGCGGCAGCTCTGTTCGGAAGTTGGTATGGCCTTCGCTCCGCCTGTAACATCGGCTGCTCCTTCGGGACTTCAAGCAATTCCCAAACATTATTTGGGGACCCAAGCAAATCCGCATTATTATCATGCCAAATGTTTAAACCGAGATTTTCCATCTATGCAGTTTATTTCGACATGCGTGTAGCGTTTCTATTTTATTTGTCTTCTTTTTATTTTCAACGATTTGAAATTTTAATTAAGATTTGAAATATGTTTAGGCGCGAACAATTTTTTATTGCCATTGTTTTTAAGGGCTGCATTTGTAAACTATCGGAAAAGTATCGCATAGAATCGAGCGGTTTAGGAACATCCTATATTGTGGAATAACGGAAATTATCGAAGAGGGAAAAACTTTACGGACCCCGAGATGGATTCGTCAGTGTGAATAGCCCCGAGGACTTAGCCAGTAGATGCATATTCTTACAAGAACTAGTTGATAACCAACTTTGGTCGCATGGACCTGCTTGTTTGCAAAAGCGCCGCGACTAAGTGCATGTGGCAGGGTCGCAGGTTCTAAATTTCTAAAGTATGTCGAACGTCGTCCAGTTATTCTTCCACAAATTTGTCGGCTGTCTCGCCTTCACACAGCGGAAAACTCTTCATTCATTTGGAGCCCACATCCGAACTCACAGAGAAGAAATTTCTCGCGGCCTTCTCTTGTTTTTTCCTGGAAGCGTTCAGCGGACTCTTGGCGTTTCATCACATCAGTCTCAGCCATATAAAAGGTCAGTGGGAAGCCGGGGTGATGAGTTTCAAAAGTCCCTTCTTGAAAGCCAAGTCCACACGGAAGTATACATTAGAGAACTTTCCACGCTTTTCACGAAGATTGAAGCATTCCTATATCAACGCCGCTATCACCGATATCGGAAGATCCGATGGCAGTATTTGCCATCAACCAAAAGATTTGCCAGGGGTGGACAGAGGAATACCTCAAGGGATTCCACAAGGCCAGACGGCGACGACAATTCTGTTGTCAAACAGGAAAATAAAAATGCCAATTAACGTGGTGGATATCCAAACCGCCCGTGGTTTCCTTAAAATACCTGTTTTAAAGGTCGTTCTCTTTCCTCCAGTTCCGTCCAACAATTACGTGAATGTGCCTTTGACCTTCGACTTCTTTATTTAATCCTAGTTTTGCGCCAAAACTGCCAAAAAATTGCCAAAACTGCTCAGGAGTCCATCCGTTAAAGACCTGCCGCTGCTTTTTACGCCCGAAGAACGAGAAGTTGCTCCAAGCCAATATAACGCGTATAATATAACACAAATTATACTAGTAAAATATGCTTTTATATATTGAAAACGCCCCCAACTATTTTTCTTCGCTTCCACCTCGACTGCGTTGGCGCCACGTCCACAGGATCCACCCCCTACACATAGCTTTTTGACGGTCACAGATTACAGACACAAATTTACATACAAAATTTATAATTTTTAATTATCCTACACCTAAGAATCGACTTTAAATTATTAATTAAGGTGGTATTTATGAATTGTATTAAAGCTCTGTCTTGATGTCCTCTTTTTTTCAGATCCGCTATTCAGATCGGCTGGGATATACGCCCAGTAGCGCTACGCTTCTCTTGGATATATATATATATATATATGTGAGTAGGTATTTAAATAAATAGGTATATAATATATAAAAGGGATATTAATAATCACAGGATAAAATAAATAAATAAATATGGACGGACTGACGAGCAGATATAGTCAGAAAATTGAAATAACTAATTATATATATGGGCACTTCAGTGGAAATTTCAACCGAGCCAAAATATTAGTCAATAACTTTCATCTGAAAACGAAATTCTCTCAGACAACCTCGCTCGCGTATTAAAGGTAGATAGCCAGATAGTTCCTTTTGGCTATAAAAATTTTCCGATCTGAGCCTGATTCGGCAATCTGGTGGTTATTTACTATAATTTTCTATGATAGTTTTTGCTTGTCTTCAAAATTGTGTCCTTTATTAGGGCGGACGAAATTTTGAAACACACTTTAAGTAGTGTGATATAACAAAAGTCTGGATACATTACAATTTGGCTGCTCCAGCTTTTATAATCTCTGAGATCTAGGCGCTCATCGGGGCTCATACGGAAAACCAAAAGGTTTTTGCCTATACTTTGCACATTCTTAGCTGGCTTTAAGCCAGAAGCCGTTAAGAATTAAATGTGATATTATGGAATTGTGTATCAATTGTTTAAAGTTTTTGCAACAAGTGGTGGTATTGTAGCATTAATAATAGTTTACATTTATATTAATATTATTATTATTAAAACCGCGGAATGATTTCCTTTATTTCTTATTTGGTATAGCGACAGCCAAGCTGCGATCAGATCACTTAACGCGATCTCTTCGAACTCGGCTACTGTGGCGAAGTGCCGCAGATCTCTTCACGAGATGGCTCAGCAATTTGCTATCAGCCTTATATGGGTCCCGGGCCACCGGGATATCGAGGGCAACTGCAAAGCGGACGAGCTGGCCAGATCTGGCACTACAACCCCCCTTCTCCAAGATAAGGAGGATATTTGTATGCCTATGGCCACCTGCAAGCTCATCATAAAGGAGCAGTACACGCGACTGATAGACAACAAGTGGCAAATAGGGCCACGTTGTCGCACAGCTCGGCAAACATGGCCGACCATAGATAGGAAGCGCACCTCAGAGCTCTGCAAACTAGGCAGGGAAAGGTGCAGCGCAGTCATACGTTCCCTCACAGGACACTGGCTAGTAGGCACCCACGCAAACAGGCTGGGTGCCCCATACAATGATTTCTGCCGCAGCTGCAGAGACGAAGACGAGGAGGAAACAGTGGAACACCTGTTCTGTTCCTGTCCAGCTCTCAGCAGAAGGAGGCTGCATCACTTGGGCTCTGCCTTTCTGAACGACATCTCGGAGATGTCCACGCTGTGTCCCAGAAAGATCGTCAACTTTATAAGGGCATCTGGATGGGACAACTGTTGACATGAAGTCTCATCTGCAGGGAGGGAATGATCCCAAGCGGTATCACAACGGGCCGAAACCGGCCTAAGTGTGCTGGGCTCCGAGCGAGCTTGGCGGCCGTCTCTACCTAACCTAACCTAACCTATTTGGTATAACAAAAAATTTGTACAGCGAGCTAACGTCATTCGGCACATTCTGAAAATATATGTACATATGTATGTAGCCAAATGATGAATCGGGTTATTATTCTCTCTTAGACATACTGCCTTATATGTCATATATACTCGTATATTGAAAACTACCAGCAACGCTGGACTAACACACCTTTTATAACTTGTTATGTATTTAAATATTTACATATGTATACGTATGTATTTATCAATTACACGTATTTATTTGAATTATAAAAAGCCCTATGAATATTAAAAAGCTTTAACCTATACATAAAAATGTACATGCATAGAAATGAAATCATCTACAAATATTTTATTTAGTCTTAAAGTATAACTCGGCGCGTGAGTATCGCGAAAAAGCTCAAGGCTAGACTAACGGCTGGAGTTTATCACAAAAAACATCAAAATATAAACAAACATGAAGATCTGTACGTAACTAGGAATATAAAAACGTTTCTTTGTTTTAATGAGCGTACATTTTTTATTTGTGAATGTGTGTACATACATACATACATATCTTTTTATGAACCGAGATATGCCTTAATTTCTTAGGAAATATAGCAAAAAACCCGTATATGTAAATATGAATGTATGAAAATAATGACTAAATATATGATATAATTAAAAAGGTGAAATATTGATATCAGCCGTATTTCAAATCTACATACATACATACATATGTATGTATGTATCTACAACTTTTTGCAGTACATTTTTTCCTAAATACATCATCTATTAAAATAGAAGAGCACTTTTACTTTATGTCGCTCACGATCATTTTTTCGAAGAGGGCTATGTGTGTATTTACATATGTACATATGTATAGAACTACCGATACCTGGTAAGCACAAGTAATAATGAATAATACATGTACATATACATATGTATATACATATATGTATACAGATATGTATAAATTTAGACATACACGTATTACTTGGGTCAACAATCCACGAGTGTGACGTAATTGCTCAGACAGTACCAAGAGAGCTGAAATAACAACTACACATGTATCTACAGGCTAGGTACAAATTTATATTCTGGTTCTAAATACGCGTTGAACTGTTCCGATATCCGATACTCTGTTTGAATGCTATACAACTATAACATTAATAACCCTGGATGATCGATTCAACTTTGAACTTAAAATGACATAAAAAGTCTATGATTTTTGTTTGCTTCAATCATATTATTAAGATAGATTTCCGAACATCTAAATCGGTCAAAAGCTAATTTAATTATAAATGTCAAATTTGTTCGTAAGATGTTTACGTATGTGATTTTCACATAGTATTTAGCACAATAACACAAAAGTTGCCGCAGGTCTATCCAGTACAAAACAAAAGTATTGTCACGTTTCGACATTCGCAAACCATTGCGACTACGATTATTTACTACATTTTCGTACGAATTGAATTGTGTGTGCTCCAGTTTTTAAAACTTTTGGCTATCAATAGTGTTTTATTCCCAAATTGTTTAGCGATATTTCCCTTCAATAAAACTGCCTCATTTTTGGAAATTTCAATATTTTAGTTAGAACAAAAAAAAAAAAAAAAAACGAGCGGGAATTAAGCATAGATGATACAAATTTGCGAAAACAGGGGATGGATTAGATTTAGGGTGTCACATAACTTTTGATTCTTACATCTGGTTATAGTAAGCCATGAAATTATAAAAAAGTCGAAGTTTACTTTTCATTTCTGTGTAATAAGTATTAAAAAAAAATAAAATTTACGTTTAGCAAAAATGGGAAAACCAATTTTGGCGTTTTCAAATGTAAATCGATAGTTTACTGGAATAAAACACATTAATTCACGATCCAGATAAAAAACCCTTTTGAAATAAATCTCTAATTGCTAATTTCATTTAAACAAAAAAATTCCAATCGATCTTCAAAGAAAACATCAAATTTAATGCTGCAACTTTATTATATTTATGGAAATTTAATACAAATTTCACGTAACGAGATCATATTTATTTTTAGATTATAACTATCAATGCTGAAATACTGACTTGCAATGAATTGGAATCGAAGAAATACCAGTGAAATATCAATACACAACTATCCCGAACACTTGAATCCGTTTTACGAAAATGATAATCATAGGCGTCTCCGATTTTGGAATTTTAGCAAAGAGGGGAACAATAAAAGAAGGAGCTTTTCAATTGGAAATTTGAAAAATATATGGTAAGTTTTTCTCTCAAACCGTTTTTTTTTCGCGAGATCTTAAATCGAATTTGTATTACTCATGAACATTTGCGGACTGCAATACACCAAGACGTCGTAGGCAAAGATATTTTTATACATAAATATAATACTAAATATGTAGTAAAGATTAGGTTAGGTTCATAGAGTTGCTCGACCACCTCTCCTCCTTCCGGAGTATCGTAAGGCGGGTTAAAACCCCGGTTAGAAACCGCTCGGCTATTGGTCCCGCGTTCTACTCATGAGAATGCTGTGCCACCGTCTGCCCCTGTGTTACCGCCAGGTGGGTGCCAATGTGGCCAGTAATTATGGCCATTAGCCGCACATTTCGGTTGTTACCAATTTCTGTGTTATTCTTAAGTTAGTTTAAGCCTTGCACTATCTTGCCCTGCACTCATTCAAAAAAATGTGGAGCCCAAAATCGATTAGAAAAGGAGCTGTTGCGGGTTTTGACTAGTCGTATAGGGCTCGCCAACTTATAAGTTAAGCCTGTTAAAGTAAAAATCCAGTTTGTTCATATTTTTTTCCGTGTTAAATATGTACAGATGATACGTGCGAAATCATTAAAATGTCCATATACTTAAATACTAAGCTGACTTACTGAAATGATTGTTCTTTATTTTTAGGTCTTCCTATTCGCTTTCCCCCAAAAAATCCTCGACATTGGGCATAAATAAAACATCCGAAAGCCCACCGATATTACGGAAAAATGTAAACAATAATGCTTGGAAAATGCGTGAAAATGATTTGGATAGTAGTACTCCAAATCTAAAGGGCTTCGGCGAAGAATTTCATAGAAGGTCTTTGCAGCATATCGATACAACAAGAAATGTAACGAGTTTTATTCATTGTTTGATTTTAAATCACGTTTTAACGATTTTTTGTTGTTGTATTTTCATTTAGTCTGATTTAAATGTGTTTTTTAATCGAAATGATGATTATCGAAGAACTACTCAGTTTTCTGGACACTCATCTCCGAAGCAGCTTACAAGGTAACAAGAAGAATTTAATATTAACCTAAATACTATATATACATATTATATATATTATATACATATGTTCAAAATATAAACAAAACCGGACATAACCTTTGCGGACCGCGAGCAAGATGTTCATAAACATAAATAGAACCCGACAGCAGGTCGCATCACAAACAATACAGTCCTCTTGAGAAAAAGGAAACCTAGTGTAAAATCATACTAATTACGTGCGTCGCGTCAAACCCTAATCCTTTAACACATGTTATATGCATGCATTAGGTGTCAATAACAAGGATGAGCTGGCGGACAAGTCCCGCAAATCTGTACTGTTCTTAGCGTTGGTCTTAGTTTAAATTACGGTTTGATTGTTCATCAGTCCCTAATGACCATGCGTCCTCGTTTTCTTTAAAAAAACTCCATAGTTTCATGTTATCGTTGCTCGTGGTTGTATTGTTTGGTCCTTCGACTTTTGCTGCTTTCCGAACATCTCCGATCTTGTATCCGTATTCGCAATTCTCCTTTTTTATTGAGTTGATCCCTGTATCTGTTCTGTGCCTGCTGAATGTTTTCTTTTGCATCTTGTCTTTCTTCAACAAAATCACCAACTATCTCCGTTTCTATCAGCTGAGGTATATCACTATCCGGTCCATAACGCATTTTTACGAATTTTTATCTTCATCTTAAATGGACAACGCTTTGTAGAAACATAGCCTCTGAACTCGAGGTACTAATATCTTCTTCCGAATACCTGGAAGTTCTCCAACGACATTTTGGAAATAAATAGATTTCCGAATAGATCGGCTTACCCCTGTGCTAATTCACACGTGCGATGTTATTGCGTCGCAATCTGTTACGAGCTTATAGTTGGTTCCAAATATGTACGGACGAAATTCTTTTTTACCAGAGAAAAATATCTTTGGCTTCTTGTATATAGCTATGCTGTCGTGTTTTAGACTCCGAGGTTTTCTTACTGCAGAATAAGCTCGGATCCAATTGCCCTTCGTGCCACTGTAATAACGTCGCTGCAACTCCGTCCTTGATACATCTGTGTGTACTTGTGGTATTGCATGATACTAAAGCTTTGGAAACATGATCTTTGGAGACGACACTGAGTACCTTCGACACCTTCAAAAGTATCATTAAGCAATATCATTAATAATTAATGGACTTATTTTGTAATTTACTTTTTCAGATCATCGCAGTCTAGTTTGTCAAGTAATAATCCGTTTGAATGCGAAGTCAATACAGATTTCAACATTCCAATAAGTAATACAAAATATCGGAAAAAGAGGCGAGCTCCACAGCCACCTTCCCCATTGGTAAGATTACATACATTTTAGTTTATAAACATATGTTATGCCAATTTCTTTATTTTAGCAAAGTGATATTGAAAAAGAAATTAACGTTTCAATTAATGATAACGGAGGACTTGACATTAAATCACTTGCGAATGAAATAGAACTGTTTGTTAATGAGAGATACGAATCTCCGATAAATTCTGATGCAAAGAGGGAAAAACAACATCTGATTGACCAAAATATAGAAAAACCATCATTGGCTCCTATAGCATCGGATATCGACGTTAAATTGAGTGCGACTAAAAACCCCGTCAAAGATACCACAACTAATAGCCAAAATAGCATAGAAAATGTTATATGTGGAAAAAGGGAATTGTCAAATAACAAAGTAATAGTACCTGGGTTTGTTGGCAACACATTAACAAATTGCAATAAAAACCAGCCAAATGTAACACATCCACATGGAACATTGGAGTGTACTGAAGATATTGTAGCAAATGCTTTAACTACAAAAGATTTGGATCTTCCAATCACCAAACACTTAAATAAAACTATAAACAATGAGAACAATTTTGAAGAAAATCGTATTTCAAATACTAATACAAAATTACAGATAGAGAGATACGAATCTCTGATAAATTCTGAGGCAAAGAGAGAAAAACAAAATATAGAAAAACGATCATTGGCTCCTATAGAATCTGATATCGAGGTTAAATTGGGCTCGACTAAAAATCCCGTCAAAGAAACCACAACAAAAAGTCGAAATGGCATAGAAAATGTTATATCTGAAAAAAGGGATTTGTCAAATAACAAAGATATAGTGGCTGGTTTTGTTGGTAACACATTAATAACTTACAATAAAAACCAGCCAAAGGTAATACATCCACATGGAACATTGCAAAGTACTGAAGATATTGAAGCAAATGCTTTAACTATAAAAGATTTGGATCTTTCAACCACCAAACACGTAAATAAAACTTATAACAATGAAAACAATTTTGAAGAAAATCCTATTTCAAATACTAACACCAAATTACAGATAGAGATATACGAATCTCCGATAAATTCTGATGCAAAGAGGGAAAAACAAAATCTAATTAACCAAAATATAGAAAAACGATCACTGGAGTGTACTGAAGATATTGTAGCAAATGCTTTAACTACAAAAGATTTGGATCTTCCAATCACCAAACACTTAAATAAAACTATAAACAATGAGAACAATTTTGAAGAAAATCGTATTTCAAATACTAATACAAAGTTACAGATAGAGAGATACGGATCTCTGATAAATTCTGAGGCAAAGAGAGAAAAACAAAATATAGAAAAACGATCATTGGCTCCTATAGAATCTGATATCGATGTTAAATTGAGCGCGACTAAAAACCCCGTCAAAGATACCACAACGAAAAGCCGAAATGGCATAGAAAATGTTATATATGAAAAAAGAGATTTGTCAAATAACAAAGATATAGTGGCTGGGTTTGTTGGTAACACATTAACAACTTACAATAAAAACCAGCCAAAGGTAATACATCCACATGGAACATGGCAGTATACTGAAGATATTGAAGCAAATGCTTTAACTGTAAAAGATTTGGATCTTACTACTACAAAACACGTAAATAAAACTTATAACAATGAAACCAATTTTGAAGAAAATCCTATTTCAAATACTAATACCAAATTACACAAGCATGACCAAGACCACCCTATTTCAAGAGGTAATATTAGAAAAGATCAATATGACAAACCCTACACATGCAAAGAAAATCAAAATTTTACTGTTTCAGAGGAAACCAGCAACCTTCCAAATTTAATGAAAAAGTTTGCGTTGAACGAATCTGTATCATATTCTAAAAACAATGTTTATGATATTACTCCTCAAACTTCAACATCAACAGATCACAATTCAAACCAATTGAGCCTACAAAAATCATTAAATAAAGCTATTGAATCTATAAATCGTAATCAACAGCTTTTAAATGAAAGTGCAGCCAAAGGAACAAAATTAAACCTTACATATTTGAGTCAGTGTGATGAAAAAAAATTTGTCTACGCAAATGAATTAAATAGCCCAAACGTTAGATGTTCGGAGCCGGAATCAAAAAATATTTCAAACTTTACTTCTAATACCGACGAAATTTTATCAAAAAATGAAAATAATATCTTTTATAAAACAAAAATATTGAAAACAACGGGTCAGTACAGAGAGTCATCGCCAACGTCATCAAACTTAGATTGGAACCCTTTACCAAAGCCAAAGCGAACTAGTCATTAAGAAGCTTTAATTGTACAGAGTCTTTTCCAATAAATAAATTAATCTACATATATTTTTCGTCCTTTTTATACTAAACAGTCTAGTAGTAATGTTAAGCACATTGGAACATGTAACACTAGTTATATTTTAATTGGGCACCATATGGCTTTAATGTTAACAAACGCTGACGGCAGACTGCTGCGCTCTCCCTGTTGAATGACACTCTGAAGTATCCGCTGCGGCTTTGGTTTGATCACCCAGTGTCGCGCATTGGGGCCTTAGCCGAAAATATACGCATCTGAGAAACCACAGCGGCGAGGTTTTTTCCAGAGGCTGTTTTTTCCAGAGGTGCTTCTTTTTTCACATAACTTAAGTATATCTGACTTCTGCTTATACTGAACATTGCAATTCTGCAAAGCTGACAAATGCGCTATAGATCTTACCCGAACACTGTAGCTTAACTTTATCGTCTAAAAAATATTGAGATTTCAAATTAACAATTTTTTGGTGTTATTTTTAAACGAAATTGAAAACTCGGGAAAAGTCGAAATAAATTTATTCCTCAGGGTTTTGTACTATTCTGGTACAGGTACATTAATTGGGTGTCGTTTAAGGTATCTTTTGGATAAACGGTAAAGGTGCAGCCATCTGATCAAACCCCTGAATGCCGCATTTTACATAAACTTCCGTTACTCGAAATACAACCGGCTTTTTTTAGTTTTAGAGTTTACAAGATGCCAATAGATCCATTCTTTGCGATAGGACCATGGCTTTGTGGCGGCTCTCTGGAACCTCAAATGGATAGGCCAAGTTTTTAGGAAAACTCAAGCTATTGGACTTCATGAATAAGCGGCCAATGAGCCATAGCTGTGAGTCCAAAAGTTTCAGAGGCGAGCATCCTCGTGATAATTGCAAATTTCGCAAATTTGAACAGCAGGCAATTAGAGCTGGGGCTCCAGGCTAAACCAAGAGCCTTTGCTATTTTTGTGCCATCGTTAAACTCCACTAATTTCTCACAACCGGATTCGCTTTCTCCTTTGCCAGCAGCCGTTTTATTTGCCGTCCCCTTGCGAAGGACGCAACACGATATATTAGTCCAAAGGGTTACTCTCATTCTACATATATTTATTGTTTTATTATAATCAATAAAGTAGCCAATTCAATTAGTTAAACTTGCATAAACTTTATAATTCAGAACAGAACTTTGTTATTTTATGCTCATCAGTTTTTTTTTTGATGGATGGTGCCAATGTGAATCGGGGTTTCACGTCTGTCAAAAAATACCACCGTTCCTCCGGGATGTACTCCGTGTAAAGAGCGAACGGAGCTAAATATCGCATAGAAACGTGCAGATTAGGCGCATCTCAGATGGATGGTGAAATAAATTTCCAATGTTTAGATCAGCAAAACATTACGGACAATCCGAGGAATGGATAATGGATGGTCGCCAGTGAAAATAATTTATTTTTCCGATAACGAGAGAAGCAATTTTTGGAATTCAACCAAACTATGCAAAACGAATGTATTTTTTGTCGAATATGCGAGTTTTTCCTCACACCATTAAAAGCATTCGTGTTCTGCTTCCATACATCTAAGCGTTCATGTTTCATTTTCAAAGTTCCAAAGCGAAGTTCAAAGCTCTATTAGTTCGACGCTACTTTGACGGACATCGACTTTTTCGTTGGTCATAGCTGCTCACTACCCGGCTACATTTATTATTGTATTAATTTCTTCAACCTATATATAAGATGTTGCGCGAGACAGATGGAGGCATGTCTTATTTTCTTCTAATAGCCATACCGGTGCTAGCTTTTTGTTTACCAGTAATGGCAAGCGAATTCGAAGTTAAGTCTATGTCTAAATTCGACGTCAATGGCCAAAACTTTGGTATGTTCATATTTACTTTTTCTATGATCTGTTTTCTTTAATTTAATATTGGATCGTTTATTAATACTCGCACTGTTTATTAATTAAACCTACGTGGAATTTCTTGTTTATTTTGATTCATGTACAGTGGGTAACTTTAATATTCGGCATTTTTTTTTTTCAACTTCAAACGCGAATAAAGTGCATTAAACTACAAAAAAATAAAAAAAATTTTAATGAGGGAATAAAGCTTGAAGTTTTACCTTTTCAGAGAGGTATATATAATAATGATTTTATTTTAAATGAAGATAGAAAATATAATTAAACAAAAAAAGCCTCAAAATATGCGTTACATTAATATTCGGCATTACCTTATACAACTAAAAAATAACTACTTAATCTACTTAAATAACTTAATTTAATATTTTCTGTGATAGCCATTATTATTTATTAGGCGTTTTGGCATATTTTTTATTATATATTGTGCATATTCATGACCAATTTTGGCCCACTCTTCTTGAAGCCGTTTCTTCAGCTCGGGTATGGACGATATTGGTGTCTTATGCACACGGCGGTCCAGCTCACTCCACAAATTTTCGATGGGGCTTAGATCAGGTGATTGGGGTGGCGTATCTATGACCTTTGGGCAGTTGTAAAGCAGCCAGGACCTTATCTTATGGGCCTTATGTTTCGGGTCATTGTCCTGATATAACTTGAATGTTTCGGAAATGCCCATTTTCTGCGCCGACTGCTTTAAATTTTCTCTCAAAATTTTTAGATATTGTTCCTGGTTCATTATCCCTTCAATAAAAACCAGATTCCCTACTCCTTTTGTCGAAATGCAGCCCCAAATCATAACGCTCCCACCGCCGTGTTTCACTGTTGGTCTTAGGTGTTCCTTATGCAGCTCCGTATTGGGTTTTCGCCAAACCATGGTCTTGCCATCACTGCCAAAAATGTTAAACTTGCTCTCGTCTAAGAATATAACATCATTCCACCAGTTTTGGTCCTTTTTGGAGTACTCCAGGGCAAACGTTTTCCTTTTTTTCCGGTTGCGCTCACAGAGTAAAGGCTTTTTTCTTGCAACTCGGCCGTTGTACCCTTGTTTTTTAATGGTGCGTCGGATAGTTTGGGCTGAAACGGTCTTTCCGTGGTCGACAAATAATTCAGCTTTTAATTCCGGTGCACTTAGTCGTGGATTTTTCTTCACTTTCTTTATGATATCGGCTTCTTCGCGCTTAGTCAACTTGTTCGGTTGTCCGGTTTGCTTAATTGATGCGATTCTTCCTTCATTTTTGAACCTGCGGACGATGTCACCGATCGTATTCAGCTTCATTTTCAGAATTTGGGCAGTTTCTTTGTAGGTCTTGCCCTCTAAATGCAACTGGGGCACAAGTTTTCGCTGCTCCAAGGATGAATTAATCCCTTTACGGCCCATTTTAATTTTAGGTGGAACAATTCGATTTAGCGGTGTGCTTGCTGATCATGAATGTAAGTCAAGTGTTTGTTTTTCGGGGAAACCCATTTTTTGTGCCATTTGAGGCTATTTGGAGTTGCCACAGGGTTTTATAATGCGATTTCCCAAAAATGCCGAATATTAAAGTAACGCAAATTTTGAGCTTTTTTTTGTTTTATTATATTTTCTATCTTCATTTAAAATAAAATCATTATTATATATACCTCTCTGAAAAGGTAAAACTTCAAGCTTTATTCCCTCATTAAAATTTTTTTATTTTTTTGTAGTTTAATGCATTTTATTCGCGTTTGAAGTTGAAAAAAAAAAATGCCGAATATTAAAGTTACCCACTGTATATATATATATATATATATGTACATATATTAGCACAGCAATACATTTTCAATTAACAGTTGACTGCAGTTTTAATAAAGTTTTCCATTTTTGTATTCAGAAAAATTTATAATTTTCTACAACATTAGGCAATTTTTTTTACGCGGGTCTAAGTTTTTCGGAACAAAAGGGTCGAACTGAAAATTAATTTTCTTAAAGACTAATTTGAGAGTAAACGGTTAACCGGCGGCCAGCTGATTCAATAATCAAAGAAATCCTGTCGTTTGCGCTGTACAGCAAATTTCTGCGCTTAACGTCGCGTTGGAGCGCTCAACAGCACATTTCTGCGCTTTACAGCACCCTTTCTTTTCAGCCGACAAATTACCGGCCTAAAGAAAGCCGAATTGTTTTTTCGTTAACTTTTTCGGAACGACAACCAACCGGCACCTTAATTCGAAGTCGATATTCAAAGAGTATAGGGTTATATTAGATTTGTGGTGAAAGTAAATGTTTGTAACACCCAGAAGGAAGCGTTCCCGATCATCATCAGCATCAATTACCGAGTCGATATAGACATGTCTGTCTGTCCGTCCCGATCAGTGCATAGATCTCAGAGACTGTAAAAGCTAGAGCAACCATATTTTTGTATTCAGAATCCTGTGATATCACTTTGTTACAATTCTATATCTTAGAGTTTTTAGCTCCTTTAATGAAGTTAAGTGATCCGTTACTTTTACTTAAAAATCGCCGCGTAGCCATGATCCAGCCAGACCAGCAATGCATTTTTTAGTGCAACACACGTAATATGTTCTCACACAAATATACTGATTGCAGGCTATTTTAATTTTCAGCGCTTGAAATGTTAGTTAGCTTTCTCCTGAAACCCGTAAATTGACAAAGAGACCAATGCATACAAGAATCAGAGATATACAAAAACAACAGAGATAAAACACTGAGATAAAGCTCAGTGGATTCTTAGATAGCCGACAGACCAAAATACACAAATAAAAATTATCCCACCCATACAATAATTTGAAAGAAACATTTCAGCTTGCAAAAATCATCAAATCTGAACGAATAAAAAAATATTCATGAAATAAATTTCATTTGAAACAAAGCTTATTCATGGTTCTACGATATCTAGATTGACACAACAGGTGATGCAAAACATGTACTGTTGTAGTAATGAATTGCATGAATTGTATGAATGTTTGTATGCTCTGACTACAATATACACATTATATCCATTGAGTTAGTCGTCCTCTTCTTAAAATATAAATACTAAATACTAGCCCACACCTTTTAGTAATGTTCTAAATTGATAACTTTTTTATACCCGATACTCAAAATGAGTATTGGGGTATATTAGATTTGTGGTAAAAGTGGATGTGTGTAACGTCCAGAAGGAATCGTTTCCGACCCCATAAAGTATATATATTCTTGATCAGCATCAATAGCCGAGTCGATTGAGCCATGTCTGTCTGTCCGTCTGTCCGTCCGTCCGTCCGTCCGTCTGTCCGTCCCCTTTAGCGCCTAGTGCTCAAAGACTATAAGAGCTAGAGCAACGATGTTTTGTGATATGTCACTGCTACAAAAATATTTCAAAACTTCGCCCCGCCCACTTCCGCCCCCACAAAGGACGAAAATCTGTGGCATCCACAATTTTAAAGATATGAGAAAACCAAAAACGTAGAATAGTAGAGAATGACCATATCTTTAAGACTGCGGAATCTGAATTGGATCGTATCATTATTATAGCCAGCATCAAGAAAACAATTTCATTTTTTCTCGCCCTGTCTCTCTCTAACACACACGTAGCATAGGCGGCTTTGCTTAGAGTAAAACATTAGCGCCTAGATCTCAGAGACTACAAAAGCTAGAGCAACCAAATTTGGTATCCACACTCCTAATATATCGGACCGAGACGAGTTTGTTTCAAAATTTCGCCACACCCCCTTCCGCCCCCGCAAAGGACGAAAATCTGGGGATATTCAAAAATCTCAGAGACTATTAAGGCTAGAGTAACCAAATTTGGTATCCGCACTCCTGTTAGATCTTACTATAAAACGTGTATCTCAAAATTTCGCCCCACCCCCTTCCGACCCCACAAAAGACGAAAATCTGTTGCATCCACAATATTGCAGATTTGAGAAATCTAAAAACGCAGAATCATAGATAATGACCATATCTATCAGATTGCTGAATCTGGATCAGATCAATTTTTATAGCCAAAAGGAACAAATCAATTTGCACTGGCTACGCAGCGCCCGACGTCACGCTCAGACTGATTTTCTGTCTCTCTCGCACGCACTCTTTGTCGTGTCGTTTAATATTAGCGGCGTCTGCCGGAAGAGAGCCATACTGACTTAGTATCGGGTATAACCCTAGAGTTGCGGTGTCCGCAGCAACTCTCAACGTTCCCCCTCGTTTTATCTACCATTTTGAGACATTACCAACTTACATATTGTTTACAAACATTATGTGATTAATAAATCATTATTCAATTCTAATTTTTAGGTAGCCGGCAATCGTTAATTTCCCTAGAAGCGAGATCATTGTATTCATGGAATACCTCACGACATTGTGTTCTCACACGGTAAGTCCACGGTACACACAGTACTACATGCGAACACTACACGGTAAGGGATTAAGCGTTTGCTCTCCAAAAGGAATACAACGAAAATGTGCGTATGAGCATGTCGCAAAAGATATTTACAACTCACATGGAGCCACTACTACTTCATCTCGGTGTGAATTATAATGCAGACCCTTTCTAACAATTCAACAAAATGCTTAATTCTTATTTCTTATTTGTAATGTACTTGGGGCAAGCATTTTCTCGCTTCGCTCGTTCACCAACCCCGTCTCACTTGCTTAAGCAGCAAATAAAAATAGCCTCGCTGCACTATTTGGCGGTCAGTAATGGGCAGACAATTAATTTTTTCCCACATATTAATCAATTATCGGAACCAAAAACAAAATATCGAGACCACTAGGACGATGGCGAACCAAAACTTTTTTATATAATAGAGAGATTTATAATATTTATAATTTATTCATAATAATACCTTTATCCATTTTATATTATAGATTAATTAATTTGTCTGTTAATGACTTTGACAAAATACGCCAAAATGCAGGAGGCCTTATCATTATGTTGCCGTCGGATATTATGAAATTGGACGTTGAAGCTAAGGAACATATAGCCGTCTTAGAGCAGGCGATGCTCACGCATTCTGGGGCAGTGCCAATTTATTTCGCCCCCTATAATATAAATTTGGAAAAAATAATTGACGAGATCACTTATACAACCATAAAAGCTTCTAGTCAAAATCAAACATCGGTTGCCCAATTGATTATGTCAGTTTCAGCCAATGGATATCATGCAACTGTAGGTGGTACTAACAAAGTCGCAAACAAAAACAGCAAGATACCTATCATCTACGGCGAGCTGTTATCGAATCAATTGCATTTAAAGGCCAATGACAACGCTGTCGATGCACACAAGTTACCAGTAATATTGATAACGGCAACTCTCAAAACATTTGGTGTGTTTAATGTAAGTATTATGTTATTTTTTATGGTGTCACCTCAGCATATTAGCCATTACCTTCTGAAGGAATACAGCTATTGTCCCAAAACAAAATGGGCTTGAAATGACAAAATAATCTGCAAGAAGCCAACGTAGTTTATATTTTATTTATATTATTAGTCCGCGTTCCTTCACATACAATATATTATTCTATTCGACTTTGATCTTTCATTTCGTTAGCTAATTTGAATGGCTTGTTTTATTTTCAGGACTATCCCGTGAATGCTGATGTAACAGTCTTACTGGCACTCATAGAAATGTTTAGTAAGCTGCATTCTACGACAAATATGGCTCCAAACTACCGTCTCATTTTTTTGATTTCGGATACCGGTCTACTTCTTAACTTTCAAGGCTCGAAGAAATGGCTGGAAATAGACGATAATTCCGCTCTACAGGTAATAAACTTATTACAACAAAAAATTATAAGGAATGGGAGGGAGGCAATCACCGGCCAAAGTAATAGATAAAATAGTCTGTACTTTAACTTATACAGAACTAACTAAGTGGGCAGGCACACCTATACTCGTCATTAACGACGCTGTAGGAAAGCGACAGATAAACTAGAGAGAGGAAAGGAAATGAGAGAAGGGGAAATGTCAAAGTTGTGTGTGCAACTCAGTGCAATGACAGTGTACGAAAATGAGTTAATATACAACTTGCGTACAAAATTAATATATATTTTGTGTATTTGTATGTACTACAATGCCCGGAAGCAACCATGAAAATATTAAATTTGATAAAACCAAAGACTGTAAAACAACAAGATATTGCAGCGGAAACAAATCGATCAGGATACGGGTGCACAGTAAACGGGACCTTTAATAATCCTCACCTATGCTTCTACATACATACTGGTGCATACTACGACTGCTATACTATATACGTACACTGTTCAAAATAAAATATAACTACATATATAATTTCCTCAGTAACATTTTTTTAAATTGATTTTTTTATACAGAATGTTGAATTTGTGCTTTGCTTGGATACCATCATAGAAAGTTTATCCTCCAATCCAGATATGGATATGTACATGCATGTTTCTAAGCCACCCAAAGAAAAAACGTCAATAAGCCACTTTTTCAAGCTACTTAAATCTACTGCAGAAAAATATAACATAACCGTAGAAGGTGTCCACAAGAAGATAAACTTAGCTGATTCAAAACTTGCATGGGAGCATGAGCGATTCAGCATCAAACGATATCCTTCTTTTACCCTATCTTCACTGAAAAGTCATAGAAGCCCATCGCGAACAACAATATTCAAGGATGATGAAACACGTATTTTGACACATACACTTATCGCCTCAAGAATAGTAGCGGAAGCCCTGGCTAGTTTCATGTACAAAATGGAACCAACGACAAGTATTTTTGACGGTCAATTTGTAAGTAATGCCGTTTATGAGTATCTTAATATTTTTTTAACACATAATTATCTTTTTGTGCTTAAATTTGCAGGCCATAAAAGAAGAAAATGTCTTGCCATACTTTGGAATAAAATCAGTTTTGCATAACAATGATCTTAAAGATGCTTTTGAAAAGTACCTTAACAATGTTAAAATCATATATGATAAAGCTGATAGTCGAGATCCTGATTTTATGTTCTACAACGAAAACGATGTGAAACTGAATGTTTACAGAGTTAAACCAGCTATTTTTGATATTTTCCTCACTATTTTAATAGGCTTTTATTTGTTAACTGTATTCTTTGGCATTCAATATTTTCCCCTCTTTTACGATAAAGTTTCAAGACTTACAAGAGACGATACCTCGGTACAAACTAATGGACACTACCCCGAACGACTAAAGTTCAAATGAAGTTTCGTTAAAACTTTTTCATTATCAATAAATTTTTTGCTATATCATTAAGTTAAAAGAGAAAGTTAAATAAATTTAGTGCAATTTGATACCAAAGATGTTTTTTGAAATTTTCTTGTTTAAATCTCTTTGCATTTCTGTATTCCTTACTCTAGATGTTAATCCACCGCTCCAAGAAAAGACAGGAATATAGAATTAGATAACATAAATTCTACGCTAAAATATAGTTAGGTGGAAAAGGGATAAACGAAGTGCAAGAAGGCGCCAGTTACTTTTGAGTTTTCAGCCAAAACGTCCCATTTCGTTGTTAGGTGCTCCCAATTTCGCAACTTTTTGTCATCGATATTGTTCAGGGTAACAGCTGTAACAGAACAGCAGTGCTCTTAGCACCCCAGTTTAACAGCATGTTATCGCTCTCGAGAACCGCTCTCAGTTAAGAGCCAGTTATAGCGCTCTGAGCGCGGGCTCGCGCTTGTTCCCAAGATCCATACGGCTCTCGGCCAGACATAGCTTGTAAGCTAAAAGGACTGTAAAAAGATATTTCAATTAAATTGAATCTCTTTAATGAATATCATGTACCTTAAAGGGTCAAATACTTCAAATGTCGTATGTAATCTTACACGTCCAAAATAAGGACGTCTCCATCCACTATGAGAATGGAAGTCGAGTGATTAGTATGATACACCTTCCGGAGAAGGTGTACAATAGCAACGCTGCGGATGAGCTGAGCACCAACCAAGCCTTACTGAACTCCCGGCCAATCGCATCGCTGGGTAACAATCCCTGCGATGAAAAGCGCTAACGCCAGGGATCCTGCTAATCGTTCAGTTGCTTCATTCGCTTCCGTCCGAATCCGAGAAAGATAACAGACGCAGCAGTGGCAGCTTCGAGTATTTAAAGCGGTCGCGAATACTGTCAGATGCCAACGGTACAGACCTACACAATCGGTTTTCTTTCAGATGCTTAATGATTTGCCCAACCGTAGTCATATCCCCCTGTGGGTCCAGAAGGATTCTGTGATAAGGCATCGGTAGCACGGCATCGCCAGGGTTTTTGCTTGCCCACAGACGTCTCGACAAGGGATTCCCACGAGTGCGTATGTCCTTGGGCGACTCGGGCCTATCCGATTAGCACAGAACGAATTTTTGTTTAGTTTCGAGTTTCTGTTTGGTTTCAGGTAACTACACTATCCTTTCTTATAAAATTAATCAAATTTAAGCAATCTTTTTTATATTTTCCAGAACTATTACGGGTCAAAAATGTATGGCCCTTGTGGATCGTGCTGTCCCATGTGCTGTGGAGGCTTCTGTGTGGGTATTACTGAGCAATGACGACAGGGGCTAAGCCTTCCATTACAAATCCTGTGACTCCTGCACAAAGCTTGAAGCTATCGTGTAGTCTTTACAAATAAAACATTTACAAATGAAATATTTACAAACAAAACATTTACAAACAAAAACTTTCCACAAATCTTATTTATTGATGGCCTGGCTCAAGTGGATTGTGCCAATATGTACTTGTAGGGTTACATTTGCTCAGAAATGATAGCATATATTAGGCTGAACCGAGGTAGGGGGAATATCCTTGATCCTTAACAAGGACTCCATCAAATCAGGGTATTTTTCTGATCGCATGGCATGACCTGATCGCCTCACAAATAACGGAGTAAACGAAATATTTTTAATCCTTGATATCCTTGGTCCTTGAAAAGGACTTCATAAAATCAGGGACATTTTTCCGATCACAGGAAGCCGTCGCACGTCCCGATCGGCCCACAAATAACGGAGAAAACAAAACTTGTTTGTAATTTGTTATTTTTGAAAAAGTAGTTCACGAAATCCGCAATAGGGGCGCCACCGTACAAAAAAAAAGAACTCGCGTCAAATGGCCAAAAACTGGATGGGACACCAGGCCAACAGAAATCAGCAGAAGGTCGCTGATTTTGTTGGTCCCCCAAAAGTATGCACCATTTTTTGCACTCTCTACAGTTGCTTGCTGCTGATTTCTGTTTGCCTGGTGTCCCATCCAGTTTTTGGCCATTTGACGCGAGTTTTTTTTTTTTTGTCCGGTGGCGCCCCTATTGCGGATTTCGTGAACTACTTTTTCAAAAAAATAACAAATTACAAACAAGTTTTGTTTTCTCCGTTATTTGTGGGCCGATTGGGACGTGCGACGGCTTCCTGTGTTCGGAAAAATGTCCCTGATTTTATGAAGTCCTTTTCAAGGACCAAGGATGTCAAGGATCAAATATATTTAATTTTCTCCGTTATTTGTGAGCGGATCAGGACATGCCATGGCTTCCTGTGATCAGAAAAATATCCTGATTTGATGGAGTCCTTGTTAAGGATCAAGGGTTTTCTCCCAGTCTAAGCCAATTTAGCCCTAAAAATACACATTGGCACGATCCAGATGACACAGCCCACCAATTAATAAGATTTGTGAAAGGGTTTTATTTGTAAATGTTTTGTTTTGTAAATATTTCATTTGTAAATGTTTTATTTGTAAAGACTACACGATAGCTTCAAGCTTTGTGCAGGAGTCACAGGATTTGTAATGGAAGGCTTAGCCCCTGTCGTCATTGCTCAGTAATACCCACACAGAAGCCTCCACAGCACATGGGACAGCACGATCCACAAGGGCCATACATTTTTGACCTGTAATAGTTCTGGAAAATATAAAAAAGATTGCTTAAATTTGATTAATTTTATAAGAAAGGATAGTGTAGTTACCTGAAACCAAACAGAAACTCGAAACTAAACAAAAATTCGTTCTGTGCTAATCGGATAGGCCCGAGTCGCCCAAGGACATACGCACTCGTGGGAATCCCTTGTCGAGACGTCTGTGGGCAAGCAAAAAGCCTGGCGATGCCGTGCTACCGATGCCTTATCACAGAATCCTTCTGGACCCACAGGGGGATATGACTACGGTTGGGCAAATCATTAAGCATCTGAAAGAAAACCGATTGTGTAGGTCTGTACCGTTGGCATCTGACAGTATTCGCGACCGCTTTAAATACTCGAAGCTGCCACTGCTGCGTCTGTTATCTTTCTCGGATTCGGACGGAAGCGAATGAAGCAACTGAACGATTAGCAGGATCCCTGGCGTTAGCGCTTTTCATCGCAGGGATTGTTCCCCAGCGATGCGATTGGCTGGGAGTTCAGTAAGGCCTCTACCTCCACCAGGTTGGTGCTCAGCTCGGCCGCAGCGTTGTCGTTGTACACCTTCTCCGGAAGGCTAGAAGGTGTATCGTACGTCCTTGTTTTGGACGTGTAAGATAACCTACGGCACTTGAAGTATTTGACCATTTAAGGGACATGATGGAAGAGACGAAAGCTCTGACTGAGTACTTCCCGCAATCCCACTTACTTAAGCTTTTGAAAACTGATCGGATTCATCTAGAAACGATATTGTCTATCTAAAACTAGCAAGAAGTATATATAAGTATATGTACTTTCTGCTTTCTGGCTGTTAAAGACAACTCCACGAATTGAAATAACTAACATTTCCTGAGGTTGCTTAAGTTGCTACATTGCCTTACTATTTTTTGTTTGTAATTCGGAACGTTGCACTACAAACAGAACTGCGTATTCAAAACTCAAAATATCAGTTTTTGTATATAATTCTTTGTATGGCGTATATCTCCTTTAAAATGTATTTTAAAAGTAATAAAGTAAAAAATGTTTAAATGGTATTTAATGCCCAAAAAATGTTGGGCTGTAAATATTAGTGCTTTTGATGCGTATTTGTATATAATGTGTTGTATTGAAGTGTCGCGGAGTGTTGTATACTCCTGCACACTGTAAGTACCGAATATAAAAACGAATAACTAATGTAGTTTCGAGTTTAAAAACGATTTCATGTACTCTAAAAATATATGAGTTAAAAATAAACACGCAGGAACGCTGCGAGTTGAAGCTATGGCCGCGACTCTACATTTATACCCTATACTCGAAAGATGGCCAGATGGATTTCTACCTCACTCAGGCGCTGGGCGGACATGGCTGCTTCCGCAGCTACCTCTAAGAATCTGAAGTCCAAAAAACCACGTAAAAGTCCTTTTCTTTGAAGAAGAATATATCCTAAATTTTAAATTATTCTGATGGATATAAATAAGATATTAAGTATTCTAAAATTAAAACTATGGCAATCAGTCGCACTCCCATAAATTTCGTCCCAAACCAAGGTGTAGCTTACTCAAGTTACATATAAGGGAAAAACTCAAACTTACTTCTGAAAAAACATAAAAAAATATTTTTTTTATAAAAAAAAAAAAACTATGATAGACAAAAATGCAATAAAAAAGGCATACCCTATTAGTCGGTTTGATGATAGGAATGAAAGTTTAGATTCTTTTAATAGCCTAGTGCGGCCGATGTGGATTTGCTTTTTGCCCTCGGAGGAGCGCAGTGTAGGTACATCTTTTTGAGCATGAACAAGGCAGCAATTTACTTGTGTAAATACCAAAAGGGCGAAAGCTCATAAGCTGAGCTCTTTACGGAATCCAAATAATCTAAAAACATTCATCAATCTAGTTTATACTTACCGACGGCCGCTTTGTATTAGTTGTTGATTGATTAATGGCAATACCAAACATTTTGTTTATGTAAAACACTTCTTTCGATTAGAAACAAATATTTTCCTTGACTGACCATTAAATTTTCTTGAAGACAATTTATGTATTAAAGATTACGACGCATTCCATTTTATTAAAATCGCCTATTTCTAGAATTCGATTTAGTGTAGTCTGTAATTAAGGTATGGCTTAATATATTGTTTCTTAATAGTTTTCTACGTTATCTTAAGTATTAAGTGCTTGCAAATGTAATCTTTAGATCCTAATCAACGCATGTTCATTTAATATCGTAAAATAAATAATTGAACGGTTATCAAAGCTACACATTTTTTAAAGGGACTGATCGAAAACGATCATAGGCTAGATTTTTAGATATTTCCAGTATTACTTAAAATTTTAATAATATTTACGCATAGTACTATCAAGCCAATAGTAGTCGCGTCCTCCGATATTTTTAGAATCGGTGATTTCCCACTGGAGAACGAGATCTGAAACGGCATCCTCCTTGTCCACCGCTACGACCATAGCTCGTGCTGTTGCCACTACTGTAGCGGCTGCCATCGCGACCTCCACCATAGACATCACGACGACTAAAGCCGTTGCTTCCGCTATCTCTTCCGCTATAGCCTGCACCAGATCGCCCGGAGCTATAACCACGCTCAGCATGTCGGCTACTGGAACCACTCGAACCACGTACTTGTCTAAATCCACCGTTGCTGCTGTTTATGCTGTGCCTGCCGAAATCACCACGACGACCGCGTTCACTGGATCCACCACGCCTGCTTTGGCGTGGCCGCCCCTTGGATATTTCCACACGCAATTGGGAGCCTAAAAGTTCTGAACCGTTCAAAATATCACAAGCTTTTTCGGCATCATCCCGGTGTTCAAATTCCACAAATGCGAAGCCAGGCGGATTGAACGCAATCCAAACGGAATTTAGCTTCCCATACTTGGTAAATTCTCCTTCGAGGTCATCTTTTTTTACTTTATCAGTTAAATTACCGACATAAACTCTAGTCCCACGTTGATCGGTCATACTTGTCATTGCACAGCGATATTTAATATTCCTTCAATGCAAAAAAATCAATACGTTTTCACAACCCTGCAAACGAGCGTTTGTATGTATATCAAGTTTTGAGCTACAGTAAGTCCACACATTCATAACAGGAATATGAACGAATATAAAGACATTTTTGGAACACCGAAAACGAAGAAAAAATTTATTTTCGTTTGAGAACTCTTGATCTGTGTGGGTTTAGGTTTTCACTTATCAGTTTTTAACTAAAACACTATGTTTTAATTTTCAAGTGTTCTAATTTTTGCCCACGACATGTTTTATCACCTGTCTTTGTTTGTTGTTCTTAAATATTTAAAAATACCTGTTATTTGTTTCAATTGCTTGCTGTGAAGCAAAACGGGATCAGAAAATACGGGATATACAAAAATCAAGACGTCTTAGATGGAAATATTCTTTTAAATATATCTTACGCGCACAAAAGCGCTTGTTATCCGTAACAGAGCTTAAATTCCGAACTTCTGATAACTAAAACGTACTGTAAAAAAATAATTTTACGAAGCTTCGGTAATGTTGTGAAAAAATGTTAATATTTGTTGAACAAAACTCCACTTTTTTCACTCGGGAAAGCAACAACCGGAGCCAACTCGAGCATCTTGGATATATTAAGCACTGAAATTATATATTTAACATATTTTTAGTGGTATTAATAAGAAATTTTTACCTTACCAACATAGATAAAATAGTTTTCTATTGCTTTACCTGTTATTCGTATTAACCGACGTTTAATTAACACGCCCGTAATTAATTAAGCGCTGTTTAATACCCTCTGTACACAGACCACATCTAGAAGGAACGGTGGGAAAACGTGGAACAATATGAAACGCCGATATTCACTGAGCGCCATCCCCAACAATAATAATGTTTTAGGATGAAATGTGAAGTTTCAATTAAATTTCAGATTGCAATCATTATGTTGGCGATTCTATTTTATTTGATCTGATTAGATCAGCCATTGCAATGATGCCTGCACTCTGTGCATATATGTACATTTTTTTTAACCATCTGTTGTGAGCCCAGGGGCCTGTGTCAATAGTGTGTGCGGCCTTTTTTAAAAAAAAGGAATATAACTGGAGATCAGTGGGAGAACTGGACGGTTTTTAACAGAGGGCAGGAGAGGATTTTCAAGGACCACAAATGGTTTCGGAGCTCTCTGCGCTCCATTGTTTTCGACGAGGTTGCACCTTAAGCTATTGAAACGAAAATTTGCCTTGATAAGGTTTGACAAGGTAACCCAAAAATTCTTTCAATTCCTTGAGACAGAGTTCAACAGGGGCAAAAACAAATGAAACTTTAAAATATTATTATAATATATATCATAACAAAAATATTTAAATAATATATTCATTACAGGGATAAAATGGAATGAATCTAATAAAACTATCGCAGAAAAGACTTTTGGAAAGCCTTTTCTGATATCTTGTGGTAGTAATTTTTAATATTATTAACGAGTCAACTAAAAATTGTAGTGCTAATGTACTTTTAATATATGTATATTTTGATCACTATGAAAACTACCTTCGACTCGTTAACGATAGTAAAATCGTCTCGTAAGTGCAATTTTACTGCCAAAAATAGTTTTTGATCTAATTTCGATGATATTACATGTTTAACTTTCGCGTAACTCTCGTTTGCTATATCGTTAACGAAGTATTGGGCCACTGAGAAGTTATTGATTTTCATCAGTAAAAACAGCAGGTTAAAGCAACCTCCGCTGCAATGGCAGGAGAAAGCGGAGACTCTGCTAACTGAGGGTTTTCTTAAGTGGATGGGTCGCCAACTAAAACTTCCTGAGTCGGCGTGCACGTCCGCCATGGCACAACTGCACGCAGATCAACTGCCGTCAAAAATCAGCTTCTGGTCTCTATCTATTCACAAAGCGGGAAATACAATGCAATACAATCTCTTTTCATTAAACACCGTAGAGAATAGATGTTCAGGGGCCTTAAGTTTGAAGCTAACGAACTTTAACGCAGAAAGATCGGCGTCACGCTAGATCAACTTGGGCCATGAAATTGTCGCCTCAGGTTATCGGCAACAAATTTCAACGCCGCTTCTAGCTGCGGTAGTGAATTTAGCGATAGGTATTTGCTGCTCTGCATCACATCCACTTGCCTATAGGTCGGAGGAACACCAACAAAACGCTTAGTGTCACCAGCCATGAAGATAGTAAATCAGCCGGCGAAATCATTTGCACGAACACAATAATCATAACGAAATTGAGTGTCAGTAACGTCCAAATCGCATTCCGAATAATGGAGAAGCGATATAACGGAAACTGACGTTGTTTCGTTTAGACCGAACCTAGTGAGAGCTGACTGATCAGCCAAAGATGGATGTTTCTCACGCTCTGCATCAATTTTTTAGGCAGAACAACCGTCACCCATCTAAGGTCTACGATTAAATATGTTTTACCTGTTTTTCGCAGTGGCAATGCATGGTGCGTTTTTTCTAAAAGTTGAACATTAGTCGGCATTCATGGCTTGAAAACACAAATTACGAAATCATAAAAAGCGCATGTATTAAGTGACAGCTGTATTGTTTTTTTTATTGTTTTGGTTTGTTTGGGTATTGTTTACATATTTCGCTCGTGCCCAGCATAACATAAAAATGGTACAGATTAATTTGTATGTAAATGCCAGAAAACCAGCATTTCTGCCAAATTTGCATATTCAGCGAGATATATGGGAGAAGAATATCGGTGTTTTTCGGAGCAGCAGCTTCTATAGCTCTTAGGACATTTCCTAGTATTTTTTCTAATAATGTCTATCCGAATTCTCTTAAATCATCTTTGGTTCCGATCATCCTAATTACTCGCTCAATGCATTCAAGCATACACATATGTACATTTTTACTGTTTCTATTGCATTAATTCGACCTTTTCTTTATCAGAGTCCAAATTGCCGTCGAACTCGTAGAATCGTATGCCAGTTAGAAATGATGTCCAGCGCGCCTTGATTCAGTCTACTGCTGTCGAGAACTCGGCTGGAAAAATATTATCTGCGATGACTTTTAAAATCACTGACGGATGATTTGGTGGGGCGCACAACAGTTTGGAAGAGGTGGATTTTCAGTCCATGTCCAATGAAAGTTCCTGCAAAGTTCGACTCGTCCATATTGTCATTGAGGACCATTTTTCGGCTCGAGCCTGAAAGTCTTCCGAGTGTTCATCAGTACGACGAAGTCTTCTGATCTCTCGTCTGAGGACTATCGCAAAGGATCGCTTTTGGCTGAAAATAATAGATAAAAGTCTATTCCCCGATTTTTCTTTCGTTTTCCATAATTTTGTTGATTTTCCAGACATTAAATATACAAATCAGCTGTTTTCATAGCGCAATAACGCAGCTTATGCCAATGTAATCGCCTATTCTGCGTTAATTTCGACATCGATAGCATACTCACGGGAGTGTAACTAGGCTATCAGAATCGGTTTTTCTTAATATTGTACGATCTTGAAAAAATGAATACCCTCTGCAATGATTCACAAAATAAAGCAACCCTATTTTTATAAACCGTGTGTTTGTAAATATTATGTAAAAGGATGAAATTCTACACTAAGTTTAATTGGCTTTGCATATATTTTGCAATCAGCGCATTTGGTGTGTCAAGCCAAGAGGATTATTGTGCAGAGCTTTCCACGCAATCATTAAGCCGAATTTTGGGTCAAGCATTTAATCCGCGCTATATGAGCATTGATCCGCCAGGAGGACCGCATGAAGAAAGCTACAATTTGGGATATAAAAGATCGTCATATGAAATACCATTTTATGCCGACAGTGATGTCGTTTCATTGGGAAACTTTCCGGCTTGGGAGACGAACCATTTTGCATATTTCGGAAAAAGAGAAGAACCCATTAAAGGCAGGAAAATCCGCATAAGAAGTCCTGTTGTTGAAAGAGGTGGAAATGCGAACATTGACGTTTTTAAACACCGTCCGTGGGAGTGCTCATCAAAGATTAATTGGATTGATTTGGGATTAAATTATTTTCCACGTTATATCCGTTCGATTGAATGCATTTCTAGAAAATGTTGGTATGGGCACTTTAATTGCAAACCAAAATCATTTACCGTAAAAGTTCTGCGCCGAAAAAGTGGTTCATGCATTCAAATAAATGATAAATTAGTTTTAATTACCGCAGAAAAATTTAAAAATGATTACGCGCAGCTCTGGATTTGGGAGGAAATAGCAGTTAATTTTTGCTGTGAATGTGTTATGCTATACTTATAGCTCTGTTTAATAGAATTCACAATATAAAATTTTCAAATTTTTAACAAAAGACTTTAATAGCGTTGGGAACAACAGATAACTTAATGGGTCTTGCATCATATTCCTCTCCGTCAATTGAATAAACGTTAGTCGTTTCTCCGTTTGGATATAACTGGATAGTGCGACTTCTCAGTACTAATTGTGGTACAATTGTGCTAGATGTAATGCTTGGAATAGTTTTAATAAAATTCCAACCTGGTTGTAATGAGCTTATGAACTGAGTTTCCAGCTCGGAAAAGTTCTCACTGTTTTGAATACAAGTAATGTCTACTTGATTGGCTTCCATCTTTCCTTGCAGCTTACTACTGCACTCGCTATTTTTAACAAGCTGTCTTTGAGGTTTCATGTTGCTGCGGTTAGGATTGACAAGTTTTCCAAGGAAATTATTTAGAAATTTGCTCTCTTCATTCCGAACCTCAACGCAGTCTAAGCATCCTGCGCAAGAAGGCGTGTACACATAATCAGTCTCTAAGCTCCAATTATTCGAAAATAATTTGGAAACGGCAGCCACATAGTGTCTTATTGGACCGAAGTACCAATATTTTTCTTTTGTAGAGTCAATATCCTTCAACAGACCCCATGAAAAGCCATTTAGTCCGAATATCGGCTTTAAATTTTTCTCACTATCATCATCGTTATTGATAACGTCGTAACGGATTACGCTCTGGTACATGAAATCATCTTTTAGCATTGGCAATAATGCACTACATAACGATTTTATATAATCCAGCTCACTTTGAACACCAATTTGAAAATATTTATGTGTAGCTTGGTTTGTACGTCCCAGTGGAAGAATTGTGATTGGGCATACATTTTCATTTCTTCGCATTAGGCCTGTTACAACCTCTGATGAGGTGCCATCTCCACCTGCAATAACAATTGCATCTGGTAGATTTGCCATTTCTTCTATATAAGCCTTGGCGTGCCCAATGTGATTGGTTCGAAGTATCTCAACCGAATAGCCGGCTAAATGCAATATCGGTTCGCAATACTTCTTGAACTAGAAAAGATAACATAAACAAATAACAGCCAATAACAGTGAAATAATAGTCATTAATTACAGTTTTCTCCGATTTTTTTTTATTGGCGATAGGATTCATCACGACCAAAACATTCTTTGGTGCTCCTACATTTTCACTGGTAGAAAATAGGTTGGTAGAAAATTCACTCATATATTGAGTAATTCTGAAATTAAGATGGTTAGAAGGATACACAATTATTTAGGAAGTCAATATATACTTACTCAATATGTGTCTTAAGCGAGCTGAGTGCATAGCCCGAAACAGCAGCAGCAAATGCAGACTTTTTCCAATTATTTCGAACAACCCTTAAAATGTTCATATTTTAAAAAATCTACAGTAACATACACATGTATTAATTTTTTAAGTTATAAAGCAGTGATATATATGAGTCAAGATAGTGTTCAAAAGTTCATGTACATATGTAATTGCTGCGAAAGCTCCCATAGAGCTTAAACTCTGGGAGTTGTCGGTTCGACTGTTATTTATTTTCTAATTAGTAAAGCGATATCTCCGCTCTCAATTATATCCTTTTTATATTATTTATAAATCCACAGTATTCAAAAAATCATAACTATACTCATGCCTGTTTAATGATTACGATTATTATGAATAATTCCTTCAGTTATTCGGTTATTTCGGGTCGCCCTAATGCAATATAAACCGAGTGGGAGCACTGCGGATGAAAAGCAGCAAATTTCTTTAGCAGTCCCTGAAATGATTCAAAACACACTACGGAGTTCGTGTGCTATTTGTTCTTGCCATTCATTGCTTTTTATGGTTACACCTGAAAACTATCGTCTAATTATCGCATAGAAACGTGCGGAAGAGGAACGTCCCAGATGAATGAGAAACTGAGAAATTTTCGGAACGGCAAAACATTACGGACCATCCCAGGAATGGTTGGTGATTGCTATGGTCGCATGAATAGGCTACTCGATTTATTAGTGAGGGCGCGAAAGAATAATGTATTAAGTTAATGAAGATATAGTGTGTGATGGCACGTGCAAAGTCGAACCACAACCGAGGATCTGTGTGGTTAAGACCGAAATTTGAATGTGAGTACCAAGAATAAGGCGGACAATTAGAATAATGTTTAAAGTAGTCTATTTTCCGGCCAGAGAATTTCCGGGATAGTATTGCGGTTGATCTTCAGGGGTATGAGTGTATCCAACGTAAATTCGCCAGTGTCAAATTTATAGCCACTAAGTCCGTTTCATGTGTGTATTTGTGTGAGCCAGATAGCGCATGACGTGATACAGTGGGAAGGAGGCCGACCACTTAGGACCGATCACGCGATCATTGCTGCGCTTCACAAGGCCGTGCCAATCTCATTTTTGCGTAAGCCAGAGCAACTGAACGCTCCACACACATATAAACCCACACACATATACATATGTATTTGGTGCTGACCGGACTCGTCGACCACGTAAAACATACTTTAAATTCTGAAAACATAGTTCACTTAACTTTAAGCACCAGCACATTTTACGAACAAAAACAAACAAATCTGCAACCAGCTGATTGGCTGCAAGAGCTTAACCCCCTTTGGGTGACGCGTGGGTCACACCAGTCCACCGAATTGCTGGAATATTTGTAGAAAGTGAAAGCTTGGTAGCCTTGGTAGGGCTCCAAATGAAATTAAGTCAGATAAATATCATATGCACGTACTCAACAGCGTACGAAGGGGTTTTACGCTTCTGGGATCGGGAGCGGGATACGTTTTGGGCATGCCGCTCCACCTTTCCTCATGCTTCCCCCCTGGACTCGTGACCTGTCTCGTCTCCAGCATCAGGCGCTTTACCCTGCTGGAGTCGGGGTCGGTCTGCGTTTCTTGTGCAGTCGTCTTCTCCCAGGATCGGTGTTCCGTCTCAACTCTGGCAACAGAGGTTTTACCCCGCTGGAATTGTGGTCGGGTTGCGTTTCTGGTAGGCCCCGCTCTCCTTACCGTTCCCTGGACCCGCGCTTCGCTCCGTTCCTAATAACTGGGGACTTACCCTGCTGAGATCACAGTTGGGTAGCGTTACTGAGATCAGCTTACCAGCAGCTCTTTTGCTCTTTCGTTATTGGATTTTCGCTAGTTTTTGTCAATCCTTTTCCATAGCAGCAATCGTGATAAGAAATATTTCTTACAGGAAGATGAACGCAATGTGTACCTTTCGTACTCGCGAACGGTACTTGATGGATCAATTTTAATGTTGAATTGTAATTTGCGGTTGCATTGACTGAACTTATTGCACAATCAAGTTATGATTTTTTTTTATTAGCTGTTGAGGTTTAATGAAAACTCGAGCAGGTTTGATATAAAAATATATTGCAATTTATTTGTAGAGGAAAGCGAAAGTATGCGATCGGCGCAAGACTACCCAATTACAAGCCCACCGAATTGTCCGTGCCATAATAAAAGTTAGAGAACGAAAAAGAAGGTTAAAGGGAGAGCGCTTGAGCAGCGCGGGCTACAGCTAAGCCGAGAACGAACGACAGGAACGATGCAGCGGATAGAGAGGCGAAATTCTTCCGGTAAACAATGTTTATCTACAGTGGGCAGTGAAAATAAAGTAAAAAATGTTTAGGGCCGAGTGATCTTAAAGGAATTGAAACGCAAACTTTACCTCTCGAAATAACATTAAAGAAATACAAAATTTTTAAATTCTTCAAACAAAATCGTCCATGAAAAATAAATTATATGGAGCCCCAAATATATCAAAATAATCGTTTTGATATTAGAAACAAATTCAACATTTTTTTGACTAGTGTTGTCTATGAAAAAAGATGGTAATTTTATCAAAAAATGAAGGTTTAATTCTCAATTTTATGATGGTACATAGTGGATTAGTGTTCTTCTTCATAGTGTTCATAATGCTCTTCCTCATAAATTAACTCCTTCCATTGTTCCACAGTATGTTCTCTTTCATCAACGCTATGATCGTACGGCTCTGGAGCAGGCTGTAATGGAAAAAGAAACCAAAAATATTAACATTTTTGTTCCAAAATATTTTTTAGGCATTCCACGTGTTCAAACCTATTGTAAGACTACGTAAAGTTACTTAGCTTAGAAATGTACCACAACTCTGGTATGAAACGGCAAAGCCAGGATTAAGAACTAGAGATATGTGATGATCTGAATAAAATACGTCTCTTGCAGTAACTCCTACTTAGCAATGCCAATGTCCGCAGAGGCTGACAGCGGTTCTTAAGAGAAATGCGTTGTTAATTTTTGCATCATCGACTCGATATAAAAATACCCCCCAAGACCAACGAGATTTTTAAAAATGTTCTTTGACTATTTCTTAACCTATGTATATATGTAGGTCCTTATATGTGTAGCTTCGCAACTTCACCCAAAAAACAGACAAAATAGCGCTGCCGTAGATATAAGATAAATACGTATAATACATACGAGGGATCTTTTTAATTATTTTAAAATCCAATTAATCCAATTACAAATTAAATATTAAATATTTAATGTAATCGTGCAGATTAAATTTAGAAGGATTTTTCTTTTAAATGCTGTTTATTTCAGAAGTTTCGTGTTCAGAAGCTACAAAGTTAGTACGCTGAAACTGCCGAGGGGCCAACTGAACGAACCTGAGCGCACGTTCTATCGCCTTATCGTTTCGATGAATATATAAATTAATTTAGAGCCACCCCAGTATTGTTGAAATTTGCCCATTGAACATTCTTTATCGATCGAAATGAAAACTTAGCATTTTAAATTGAGAAATATATACCGGACCCAAGTTTAACTTTCACAACGTATTGTGAATCGTTTCGTAGCACCATGCACCAAAGCAGACTAAAACTTTGAAGACTTTTATTTTAAATAAAATTTATTCCATGAAAATATCTTTACTTTGTAAGTTGAGATATACGCCGCACGCCCCCAGTTTGCCGTTAAGAGGATTGTCAAAATCATTATACCTCCTGGAAGAGTATTTTTAATTCATTAATGTATCAAAGAAAAATTTGTTTGAATATTTATTTTAATTTTATTTAAAGGGCTATTATATATTTAAATACAAGTTGGATATTCTTATAATTCCTATAATAATTTAACAGTACAAGAAGAATATTTTTTTAGCTGGAGGTAATGTGACTGCCTAACACATGATATCTTCCATCTCTACCGTGTTCTATTATTAGTGTTATGTGCCTCGTAGTCCATAACTTCTTCATAAATTAACTCCTTCCATTGTTCCACAGTATGTTCTCTTTCATCAACGCTATGATCATACGGCTCTGGAGCAGGCTGTAATAGAAAAAAACCACAAACATTAAGAAAAAATCTTTGTTTATCTGTGCGTATTCGAAATAATTGTAAAACTGCATTAGGTTTTGGGAGCATTTCACCTATTCAAACTTGTTGTACGACTATTTATAGTTACTTAGTTTAGAAATTTACTGCTGGTATGACACGGTAGAGCCAGGCTTACTACTAGAGATATATAATGATCAGAATAAAATAGTCTCTTGCAGTAATTCTTACGGAGCATTAAATGCTGAAAATCTCAGATGTTTCTAGGTGTGGGTCATGCGATTCATACGAGAAATTATGTGCATTCTTAGGCACTCTAAACCTCAGTAGATTATGCATATGTAGCTTTGTGTAGAATGTGGCGGCATTTATCTTTCAAGATTAAGTACGTACGTTAGTCATAGTTTAAGTATGTTCTCTGATAACTTTGCCAATCTGGTTTTTTTTCCTCGTGTATCATGTTTTGTTTATGTGTATTTCTTAGACTAATATTAAAAAGTGTAACAGATTTGCAAAATGTTTTGAATGGGAATTTATTAGCGAAACTTTCCAGAAAACTATGTACATATCTAGGCAACTTTCCCCCGAAATCCCCTTTTTTGAAAAAAGATCAATATGTTGTAGCGAATGGGCAGATTAGGTAGTCTGACTATTGGGTTATCATACCGGATTGTCTGAAAATAGTAAGTCTTAGCTCAGAGTGGTTGAGAACAACACGTAATTTCCCAGATAATACAGTTTCCGTTATTCAGTCCGGAATACGAAATGTAACAATATTTCTATAGAGCCTTAGATAAGCAAAAGGGCTGTGACATATTCTCCTCACTCCGCATCTACGAACGAAAAGTTCTTGAATTATGGAACAGACGACTTGAACATGCCAAAGATTGATATCAATATTTTATGTCAATAGGAATTAGCAATTTGTTGTTTTGGTTAAATGGATGACGAAAAATTGGAGCTGTGATGAGAAATACATATTTTGAATAATTGAATAATGTATAAACATAAAACTTAAAACATCAGCAATTATAAACATTTTTTCCAGCTCATTAAAATTTGCTTTTTTTCAATTCACAACATTTTGAGATTTGCGATAATTAGAGCATGGCTTATACTCTACATTATCTGGTCTTTCAGTTACATTATTGATACTCGAATTTTCGTTAAATTTACTAAATATGCAAGCGCGCAAATCAAGAAATTTGTTTCGAAAATATAAATATTTCTTCCACCAACTCATGCTCAATCGGATATCTGACTTTGATGGGTTGCAAAAATTTCAGTGCTTTTCTATAGCCAGAAAATGTATCATTTTAATTCGATTTTGCTGCTATATAATTGGTAGAGGCATCAATTTGTGGATGATCTTCCGAAACACCGTGGGTTGATGGTCGCCATCCCGACTAACCACTGTTGAGGTGAAAGGTTGTCCTCGGCGACGATTTCGCGCTCTCCAACCTCGAATTGAAATGTACACAACAAAAATAGTAACAAAATTGCAGCACGACGTGACAATTTAATTTTGCAAAATTTAAAAATATATGCGGCTTATAGCAAAATGATGACGAGAAAGCAGAGGACTTTTTCCAAGCTTTGGATCTCTAGTTTCAAGTTAGGCTTATATAAAGCTATCAAGCAATCTAGAGAACACGATAAAAGAGCTTCAGATTCAGATAACTTTTCTAAGAGCTCAAAGCGACGCAGAAAATATAAGCACTTGAACGATTTTTAAAATCTCCGACGCATTAGACAAGATTAATTTCATTCACTTAAAAACTTTTTTTATTTTATTTTTTTTTTTAGAGGTTGTGAATTTTTTTTGCATTAGCCAAGTATCTTACACATGGATGTATTGGACTTTTTTATTCATTTGAATCATTTTTTGCGGTATCTTTTTTTTTAATTGTTGACTTTAAAACTCGGGACAAGGTGAACAAAAAGTGATTTCTTGTGTTTTCATAATTTGCAGCCGTTTAACGCCCTTTCAATGCCGCATTTTACCGTTAAAGTTCGTTAAGTACCTTCCAAAATGCCATTTTACCTTTGGGAACTGGAACAAATACATTTTTTCTATTTTTATTTTTAAATAAAAACGGTTGTATTTTATGTAACGGGCTGTAACGGTGAAGTGCGGCATTAGTAAGTTTGGTCGAACGGCTAGATCAACATAATTAATGAACCTATCGAAGAACAAAAAGAAAGTCCAAGAAACTTTCGACTTTTCTTATATAAAAGAAAAAATATTTTATATTAATCAGACAGGCTACAGGTTTCACTTACTTCTGCGTTTTCGTTTTTAGGCAAAACGTTTTTATTTCGTTTTTACGTGCCTCCGGTTTCACAAATGTTTGTTATCAATACATTTCTTTTTATCTTCATTTCTGGCAAATAAAATACAGCATTCCAAAATTACATGCCTTTTCAGGTGTTTTAAAGTAAGACGACAAAAGTGCGCGATTTAAGAAGATCAAGAAACTTTATATGAAAAACCTGTGTATTTAACATGTCTGACGAGCTGTAGGTAACAGGTCCCATATGCAGGAAATTAAATTGCCAATGCTCACGAAATTGACTTGTTCCACTTACATTTTGAAGCAAATGTTTCCGTTTGGAAAACGGAAAAGTCTTGCGTTTTGTGAAAACGGGAACACCAATTTTTTTAAAAGTGAAAACCGGAGTCTGCCTGATTAAGACCAAGCAAAAAAGGAAAGAATGATCTTAAATAAAGGAAAATACGGTTTTGTTAACTTTTTATTAATAACAATTTTTTTTATTCAAATATATGGAAAAGGAGATGGTATATTTCTGAGTGTCAGTCGGTATATTTTATTAATAAATCCGCGGAAAATCTGCTAATAGCTGTATGATATTAGACTTTGTTATATTTTCTGAAAGTAGAGAGATAGCATGATACACACAAAGCAAAATTAGTGTTCGTAACCGTCTCAAAACACGTTTCCTGGCTATCAGTCGAATAACTGAGGCACTGTTTGTTACAAAATTATGTTTTCCAATACACACAGCCAGCCAACCAGAAAACTTGGTTCTGAAAATTGCAACAATCGATTCTGTCTGCCACAACGATGCTCCCAGGTCAACTGGAAAGCCACCTGGACGTATATGTTTGCATGCTTTTCCTATAAGGCAGTCTCTGTTTTTGCAGCTAGTCAGTTAGCAAAGTCTAATGCCATATTGCTTGAGCAGAAACAAACAAATGTGCTCTCAATCAAATAAAGACACGAGCTGAGCTAATACTGACTTTCGGCACTCTGAAGACGCTCATGCAATAGGCAAGAGTACGTAGACTCTTGGAATCGCAAAATATAATTGAGCACAAGTGTTGAGGGCTCCCGGCGTGCCTGGCAGCCGCCTCTACCTAACCTAACCGATGCATTTACAAAAGAACTTCCTGACATATGAAATTGCCTAGAAGTGGAAGTGGAGACTACTGATCAGAATTTCAATGTTCAATACAAGCAAATGTAATATACTTAAATTCTGTGAAAAAAGCACTCCCTCTTAAAAAACATTTTAAAAAACCAGAGGATAAAAAAAAACCATAATTCAACAAATAATGTTCTTCAGTGAAGTTTCATAATTTTGAATGAAGGAATATACAGAAATGTATGAAAATAGTGCGGTGTCTCAGGAGTCTGGATAAACCATTTGGTTACTATAGCTCTTATAGTCTTTGATATCTAGGCGCTCATCGGGACGGACAGACAGACATTGCTCAATCGACTCGGCTGTTGATGCTGATCAAGTATATCTATACTTTATGGGGTCGGCTTCTTCTGGGTGTTACCAACATCCACTTTCCCAACAAATCGAATATACCCCTATACTCTTTTTAGTATCGCATTAGCATTAGCAAATAGCATTACAAAATTTTAATGACATAAAAATAGAAAAAAAAATGTTTAGCTTAAAATGCTAGTAGACTAATATTTTACTTTGATATTCTGTTGTTATACCGCGATGATTAGTGACCGGCGAGTCTACGATCCATGTAACCCACCCGTTCGGCACAAATGGATGGGTCAATAGAATACTGTGCGGATTTAACTTTTTACCTCGAGTCTACGGAAAATAAAGCTCTCCTTGAAACTGACATGCCAGCTGAAAAATAGCACCAAATCCAGGTTAAATGACAAAAGCAAAAAATTTAATGAATTTTAATTTTGCAATGAACGAAACTAGCAGAATATGTATGTATTAGAGGTGCCATTCGGGCCCTTCACATTCACATATACATTACTTCTTACTATTTATTCATCATTACTTCTAAAGAATTATGTTACAATTGCATGTAAAGCACAATATACAAATTAATACTATCGATAGTTCGAACTGAAAAGAGTATAAACGGAGTGCATAAATATATTGTACAATTTAAATAAATCATAAGAAACTGAGTTCTGGGTATTATTATTACTAGTCGTAGTATTATTATATTATGTTATTCGACAATTATGTTCAAATGACAATTATATATATTGAGTTAGGTTAAAACCCCTATTATCGTTATGAGGCACGCTCGCGGGCCAAAGCACCTCCTCTCCTAACCATAGGGTTCTTAAACAAATGAGTAAACAATAATATTAATATTTACGTGTAGAAAACGAAACATGTTTTAACCAAAATATTTCAAGGAGCTTTAAATAAAATGTTTTTTTATTTTGTTTTACAGTTTATTTCTCTGGTGAGGGTAATCAAAATTTGCGTTTAATTATAAAAATAGTAAAGAGTACTACATTAATAAGTAAAGAGTAAGAAATGAATTAAGTATATTGTAGTAGAAAAACCTTTTATGTTCTCGATCGGACTATATATATTCAATATGAAATATTCTTTAACAGAAAATTTGAAAATCCAAATTTTGGTAAAATAATAATTATATATTATAAAAAAGTTAATAAAGTATTACTTACCAATCTTGACGGTGGAATTGAGCATATTCGCCTTAGAATATAATACCGGCAGTATGCAAAGATGTTCTTCAATAGATGGTATGAAATTTTCGTCAAATATTTTTTTTTTGTATTTACCCAATGCATTTTGTCGTACCGATTATTTTAGGCAGTCATTTCAATAAGTGCTCTGAGTTTTACATCATACCATATGAATGTTTTTCCAATCATCTATGATTAAAAATTCGTGTAGTTTAGCCAAGCCTTTTCAGGCGCGATTTAATTATTTATTAATCGTTTTTGGCGACGATCGTAATACCTTTTGAAGATGATGCCTTGCACTTCGGAAGCTTATTTCAGTAACTTCGTACTGAATAAATTAGCTTTTCATATATGTACATCCGTTTTAAAGCTATTTATTTCAAAACAGAATCCTCATTATCCTGGTCTCCTCCATTCTTCCCAAGGTGGAATTTTGTTTTATCGCACTTTTCATTACACTATTCTTTATTAAGTCTATTGTAGAAAACTTGCTATATCCAACTTTGGTGCGAATACGTCGACAGGACAAATTTCACTGCAACGCCATTGATTACACTCTCACTTCACACGATTAAAAAAACGAGTCATTAATTCACAACTAAATCAAAAACTATTTATGTTTGTAACTATCAGCCGTGCTTCGGCTATCGAAAATCGTAAAAAGTTAAGAATTGACTGTCAGATCACACAATAGCGTGTTCCGGTTTTTGCAAATCCAAATATTCTTACTACATAAAAATGAATTGCATACAACACATAAATAACGATTGGCAACGTTTTGACCCTGTCTGCGGCTCTACTGTTATACCCGTCACTCAGTTAGTACGTACATATTTGAGCTTATTTTTGTAATTGATGTAATTTTTGTAATTTGAAATAACAAGCCCAGCGCATCACCGTCAGTAAATAGCGCGTCAGTACGCGTCACCGATGAATACCCAAAAGAAATCGATATTTAATCGATTCCAATAGTTCCGTCAATAAGCCGGGAGTTCTTTTATAATCTCGCAGTCTATGTACTGGCGTTCATATTCTATAATGAAAAAACGCTTTCGCAGGGGCTTTTGGAAAACCCGACTGTAAAGGAATTTCCGACTTCCTGTTTCGTGAATGTGGTGTCGCTTTTGGTGAACCTCTCAAGTCATATCAAAAATAAGATGCTACGAATTTGATCTCCAATTAAAGACCAATTGCCAAGTTTAGCAATGTTTCAAAAATTCGAATATTAACCAAAGTCAGCATGGTTCTATACCGGGTAGATAGAATCATTCTTGCCTGCTAGTTGGGTCAGATCGTATCTTGATAGCCGAGAGTATATATGTGTGTAGTATTTGGAAAGCATTCGGACCCATACTTGGCTACTTCCGGCCTTCCACAGGGAAGTGTACTTGGTCCACTACTGTTCGCGATATTTGTTAATGACATATGTCTCGGCATTCAAGCATCTGAATATCAGCTTTTTACTGATGATCATAAAATCTTCAGATCCATCAAAACCTTAAGCGACAGTATCCATCTTCAATGCTATATGGATGATCACATCCCTCTCAACATTAACAAATAACTTTGTCTTTGAAAAAAGTATATTTTCATGTGCTTCTTACCTTGATGGTAACGGATGATGTTACCATTGTATTCGCGGGTAGATTCCTGCAACTCTATTACGCAAATTAATTCATACAAACACTGTCCGAAAACTATTAAAATGGCAAGAAAAGTGTAAACTGTCTAAAACGGAACTAGTATCTCATACTAGTAGTAGCACTAGTACTTTACTACAAGATCCTGGCACTCCTTCTCCTAAAACTCTACGGGGAAATGTCTCAATAAGCCCACACGAGTAGCAGAGTTATGTGTTGCTGATGGTCTCTGCACCACTCCTGCGGCGCCTTGTTTACCTTTCTGCAGCACTCTCTTTCATTGGGAATTAGAGAACCCCTTAGAATGAGAACACCAAGCAGTGGAAACCATACGCCTTTGAACACTCTGGAATTCTGATGAAACTCAAATATATCGACATATATAACTCCCATAGTCCACATTTCTACTGATGAATCAAAGTAAGACGGCCGCGGGAGTCTTTTCTGAAGAGATAAACATCAGTCACTGTTTTAGACTCCCTTTTAGCAATGAGAGAGGCCACCTCGACAGAATACTGGCTAATAGTTACAAATTAAAACGGGCTGGGTGATACCTAAAATGATTTCTGCCAAAGCTGCATGAGATGCGGCGGCAGAGGACACCATACAACACCTTTTCTGCCTTATCAGATTTAAGCTTCCATTGTTCTGTATAACTTGAGTATGCTACACTTAGTTTTAAGGAAGTTTCCAATTTACCCGTTTGCCCGGTACCCGTTTGTACCAAAATTTTTATAAATTTTATCCGAAACAATGCCTAATAATGCACATTTGCATTGAGTAATGGGGGTATTATTTTTGTGTAGATAATTTTGTTTAGTTCCACTGCGTTATTTGTGAAAATAGTATATGGGTGTTTACTCACAGCGTCTACTTCCTCAGCATCGTACCAGACATTTATATATTCATGCTTCAATGCCTTGTCTACAGATATCCGCTGTTCTGGGTCAATTACAAGCATTTTACTAAGGAGATCTCTGGCGTCGGCAGCTTTCCTTCGACTGTTCTGATTATTATCATTTGGAAATAATCCATCGGGAAAGAGTCTATCAAATGAATATCCAGTGTATCGAGGACGATTTTCCACATAATTTCGTACAGTTGGTTGTAACCGTTGCATAAATGATGGAGATGGTGTGCCTAATTGCTCTAAAATGACAAAAAAAAATTTTAATTGTCAATAACTGGAAGACAATTTTGTGCATGACCAATATTTACCAATAATTTTATTCCACTGATCTATATGATCTGTTCCAGGAAAGAGTACCCCACCCCGTATCATTTCACCCATAATGCACCCGACGGACCATATATCAACGTTCTCAGTATAGCCCATTCCCAAAATGACTTCTGGTGCCCTGTAGTAGCGTGTTACAACATACGGAGTCATCATGAAGGTAGTTCCTGCAGTGCGTGCAAGTCCAAAGTCTAAAATTTTTAGAGTACAGTCGGCCTTCACCACTATATTGGATGGTTTTAAGTCCTGTGGAAAATATGAGTTTAAAAAATAAATATTCATTTAATATACATTGGAAATGTGCAACAGTTTCCCTAAGGGAAAATAAAAGTGTAGTCTACCAAAAAAAATATAAAGTTCTGAAATTTTTATTAAATTAGAGTAAACAAAACCGACTTTACTGTGGACTTGGGGGAAAGAAAAACCCTATTTACCATAGCATAAAAAAAAATAATTCATTCAAGTAATAAATAATATGTGGAGCCACTAATCTGTCAGGATAAGGAGGTTTTCTTGGCTGCTGACTAGTACTTCTTCAAAAGATTATATTTTCGTCCGTTTTCTCAGAAAGATCAATACTTATGTTTATATTTATCCTTGTCTTATCTTTATACTCTCTAAATTAAACATATATATATATTTATATACTTTACTCTATGTATAATTCCAGCTGAATGCAAATGTTTTATTCCGCACAACATTTGATATAGCAAATATGACATTCTGTCATGATCCAAGTCCATTTGAATGACTTGGCAGAGATTAGCGTCCATTAGCTCCATGACAAGGTAAACGTCTTGAAAATCCTCTAAATTTCGTTGCGGAGTAAAGGCATTAAGCAAGCCAATAATCTAATGGGAAAATTATTTCTTACAGAATGTTAGGGAAATTTCTGAAGTTGTTGTATTTACGTTTTTATGGTTTACAAGCTTCATTAGCTTGAATTCTCTATATGCTCTCTTGGCATGGGTTACATTTTGGAATGGTCGCGATAACTTCTTGATGGCCACGTTTTGCTCAGTGACAGTGTCGTAAGCAGCACTAGAAAAATATTAATTTGTATTACACATCAAGCAATATATTTTTAAGATTACTAAAAAGGCAATATAAACCAAATTTCGACACTCCGAAGTTTAAAGCCCCAAAGATTCATCGACCATTATACATTTCTTTTGTTCTACCCTGTAACTGGCAATACCAATTTTATTAATAGGTTAATAGATAGTTCCATTTTAAAAAAAATATGTTTATATTTGAATGGTAATTAGGTAGCGCTATATTTTAATGGAGTTTCACCGTCCCTGCTCTTGCTAGTCTCTACAGCTTCAGCAAAAATGACTACATGGAGCTTTTAAGACAGTTTGCCTGGGTGCCTATTAGCCAATGTCCAGTGAGGGAACGTATGACTGCGCTACACCTTTTTCTGCCGAGCTTGCAGAGCTCAAAGGTGCGCTTCCTTTCTACGTTCGGTCATGTTTGACAAGGTATTCTGCCGAGCTCGAGGAAACCGCATTAAGAAATTTGATCATAGCTGTCGCTGTCGCCACAATGATCTGGGAGCCTGAAGGAATGCCTTATGTTTAGTCCGTTTTTGTAGAGACGATATTGCTATTATTTAATATGGATGAGTGCACTATGTGCTGTGGCGCCCATTGGTCTTTCAGACGTTAGAGCTCCTAGAGCTGCCATTTCTGCCCGCTACTTTCCTGCAGGGTCAAGCCTAAAAACTAGAGACTATTTTCAGGCAACTACAGAATGCTTATCTAGAACTATCAGCTCATCATACAGACCTCTCTCTAAGCAACACTCGGACAACTGAAGAGCACAACCCGCCTACAAAACTGATAGCCAAAATCAAACCTGGACTTGGCTGAATATTCCCAGCTATGCTAGCTATTCACCAGCTATGTATTTATCCAATGAAGGACAGGTGCTCAATACGCTGCAAAAGCTGCAGGTCTACACAGCAAGAATGATGAGAAACGCCTGATGTCGACTAATCAGAGGCCCTCATCATCTTCAGGCTGTCGAGGTCAACCCAAACCAACTCACATGTCTGTTCCGGCCAGCAGCTATTAAATCATCCTAATAAGCTTAAAAGATTACATCCATTTGTCTCGATTTGTATAAGACCAATTAGCAACCAGAACAATGTAAATGCTGTCGTCCGGCAGCGCTACTGCGCTCTGCCTGCTAATCTCTGTCTGCATTTGTTGCCTATCGACATAAATAGTTTCCAAAAAAGCTTGGTAACCCAATAATTTGATACGTAGACGTATCCATGACGGGACTTGATAAGATCATCCGACTGATCTCTCGAACTTTCCTGGGTAAACTGGAGTAACCAGACACAAGACCTCAACATATACACAGACGTCTCCAAGATGGAAGGAGGTGTAGGAGCGGGTATATACTGTGCAGACCTGAGATAAAGCTGTCAAATAGGCCACGGGACCACTACAGCATATTCCAAGTGGAAGTCGCAGTTAGGAAAGCAACTCAAGACGTGGTCAACATTGTGGCAAGCTGGGAAACTCAAGACATCTTCAGCACGTATAAGTAGAAACGGATCTATTCGCAGCCACCAAGACATCAAAGGAAACAGGATGCAGAACAACGAAGACAATATGTAAGAAGTACAGTAGAAAAAAAGTTATTACTAGACGTTTTATAGAAAAACTCCATACTGTTAGTGGCAGCGCACACAGTCAAACTATGCATAACCAAGAACAGTAGATACAGAAACCCTGGAACATCTTATCGACATCTACTCGGCTCCCTCGCGAGCAATAAGATGACACCGCATAGCGCGGGTGTTGGCACCCGTTTTTACCTTCTAATTATTGTACTTCGCTAATCCCCATTCTACCTAATGATACTTTTGACCTGTCGTGACAGACCGACGGACAAGAAAACATAGCTATATCGATTCGGCGTTTGATGCTGATCAAGAATATATATAATATATGGGTTCGGAATCACGATATAACTTATATATCTTTAAACTTTTTGAGTTCCAGCTATAACAAAATTTCATTTAATTGAATTGTCTACAAAATATTGTTATTATTATTATTGTAATATTAAACGATAAAAACGTGAGAAAGGTTTTAATTGATGCATTAAAATTAGATTGATTTAGCTCAGTCAAATGAATGACTACTTGTACAATATATCATGAATGCAAAGATGGATCTGCAAAGGTATTCAAATCTTTCCTGTTTCAATTTATTCAAATCAACTTACCATACTATTCCTTGGGCACCAGATCCTATGGGCCTTAGGTTAATGTAGCGACTATGGATAGTAAAATTAGTATCCCCTACTTCTACGGTATAGTGTTGGTGTTGAGCTGCCATTTTAATTTGCATATATATATGTGACTCCTTTCAATATTAATTGGTGAACAGATCAGCCTAAAAAAAGAACTGGCGTTAATAATATGATAATATTTGCACACAAGTTTTTGGGATAAATCAATTATGTTACAGTTAAATACAAAAAAATAGAATAAGGAAAAGCAGCTATGAATCGGCCCCAACCATAAACGTCCAGATATACAGCTTATATCTATCAGCCATGCTCCGGTTTCCCGATTTCAGAAAAATTCGTGCGAATTGAAATTTGTGTGCTCTGGTTTTCGCAATGTTCTGCTATCAAAAGTGTTTAATTCCAAAATTGTGTTGTGAAATTTAACTTGATAAAAAGCAGTTTTTCTTCCAGAAAATTTAAATATTTTCATTAAATATGCCATCGTTTTAGTAATCACATTGTGTACAAAAGACAACGATAAATTCGTGAATTAAGTAACAGACGACATATATATGTGTATGTAACCGATGCCAACGATTGATATTGATTTATCTGTCAATTTGTTGTTTTAGTTACTTGGGTGAATAGCGGTGTATACGAAAATAAATTTCCAGTTATTTAAATAGTAACTTAAAACAACAGCAAATGTTTTTATATTAGCCAGCTCATTAACATTATTACAATCCGATATAATCCTGATTCGGCAATCTGCTGGATATGGTCATTCTCCATGAGTCGGCTATTGAGTCTGATCAATAATATATACTTTATGGGGTCGACACACATTAACTTTCGTGACAAATCTGATATACCCCTACACCTTTTGAGGACCGGGTATCAAAGTTGTTGGTTGAGCGTTATTTGGGAGTTATGCTCATGAGCCAAAACTGACATGACTTAAATAGTGGCTTTTCGACCACATCTACACACTAATTCTGTATTGCAGCCTATATTGGACTTGCATTTTAGTGCGACTATACGACCACATGTATATTATAAACAATTTTTGCGATTGAGGGTGTTTGAACCCTACAGGCTCCAGAGAACATCATACTTCAAGAAGGGGGTTGACAGAGAGCAACCCTCGTCATGATACACATACATATGTACATACATAGTGCGAATGTTAAAAGCTCTTTCCCCAAAATAATATGCAATTTTGTGGAGTCGAGGATTTAAAAAAAATTCATTTCGGTAAATTTTTGCATTATGGGAATCTGCTAATACACTCAAACAGAACTCTGCCTATTTTGTAACTTCTCAAGCAGTTTTGACGTCACAACTGCATTAAAATGTTATTGTTTGAATTGGATACAAAACATATTTGCCGAGTACAACATATGTACATGTGTAAATAAGAAAAAAATAACTGATTTTTGTACTGAATCATCTCACAAACATATTTTTTCTATGCATTCGCTTTTATTTCGAGCTTTATGGATTGAACTAACATTTTAAATAAACGTATGTATGTACATGCATACATACATATGTACGTATACATGTATTTCTTCAAACAAAAAATCGATGAAATGTCTTTTGAACACATCTGTTTAATACAGAAGGGCGATGTTGCAAGTATGTATACCTTGTCTTGAAGAAAATCAGAGGAACCTCTCTTGAATTATTATGTTCTAATATAACATTTTGGATACACATCCCTATGTACATAGATACATAAGAAATGAATAAATACGCTCACATTTGTAGATAATCAAATAGACACACTTTATCTCAATAGTAAATATATGTAATAATAACTTACCAGCACAAATTTTTTTTAATATTTGTAGGATAACACTTAATTCACACATTTAAACACATTTAACATTTAAACACTAAAACTTTAAATCTTAAGGAAATTATAAATCGATTTTATTTTATGATGTAATATATATATACACCGGCGCTCGTCTTTTTAATACTACCGTTAAATTATGTGTTGATAAAATTATATCAAACCGAAAACTTGCATTTGTGTAAGTACATCTCAAAATATATGGATGTAGCTTTTTTTTGTAAAGTTTCGTTTCAATGTTTTTATGAACGGTGTGACCAGATTTGTATCCAAAGAACTGGAACACTTCATTCCACATTCCTACGCTCAGCTCATGATATATATTTTTTTTTTAATCTCATCCGTAGATAAGTTCTAAACTCTAGATTCTCTTATTCTCCATCGACGGAACAATCAATTGAGTTATTCGCTTGACTAATGCCTGCTATTAGCCGATCAAACCTTAGATGACATATAGGTCATGCAATAAGTAGTCAGGAATTGCTCAGGATATACTTGAAGTTCACAAGAAGCAGCAGAAGACCAAGCCAGAAGGAAATGCAAGCAGCCAAAGCCAAACCAACGGACAAACAGAGCTGCTGCACTTTTTAAGGTAGTTCAAAAAGTAAAGGAATTTAGTACAATCGTATATGTATAGCTTTATTATAGCCAATAAAATCGCCATGTATTCATTTCAACTTGTGAAATTTCACAATTCAGACCAAAACTTTTTTATGCTCATCAGCTGTTTTTGTTGATGGAAAGTGGATGGTGCCAATAGGAATCGGAGCTTCACATTTGCCGAAAAATCCCATCGTTTCCCAGAGATAAGCTGTGTAGGAATAGGCTATTAATTAATTTCATAGACCTCGAACTTTGACTTCTTCTCTAAACGATATATCATGAATGACCATCCATCTATCGCACATTTCTAAAACCATCGATATAATCGATTCTATCGATGGTTTCGCATCCCTAGTATGAGGGTTTTAAAACATAACACACATATATCTCACTCAAAATGGACCCTATAATAGTTCATGCAACTGATAAAAGTAATGCGACTGATAAAAGTAATGCAACTGATAAAAGTAATGCAAATTTAAGACGCGATCTTCGCAGAAAAAAAATATTGGATGACGCTAAAATACGTCTTGAAAAATTAAATGGCAGAGCTACTTCACGTGAAACGGATCTTCTCGGTAATTGTTTATAGTTCATGACCATAAATATATATGCGACCCATAATACAAAGTGACTTCCACCTGCTCCTGACAGATATCGTCTTATTATTTTTGTTGCAGTGTTTTATAATTATACATATTATATGCCCGGTACTCCATAAGTGATGGGGTATTCTGGATTTTTGTAAATGAAAAAAATTAACATCCAGAAGATAGCGCTTTCGATATAAATTATATCTATTCTTCATCAGCATCTCGGAGCACACGATTACTATCCAAACACGCTGTCTAAGGCTGGAAAGGTGCTCGTGGGCCGGCACGAAAATTTGTTTGATTCAAAAATCGAACATAAGTCAGCACAACCTGTTAGCGTTTTTTCAATAACAAAAATAAACTTCATATGTCAGTCGCCTCCCAACTCGCAACTATGAAAAGGAGCACCAAGTCCCTGCCTCTTCATGAATAAAAAGATTCAATCGCTGAAGACGGGCCCATCCTGGTGCTTTTACGAACCGTTTTAATATCTTCCTGATACTCACTTTTTTTTATTACTCGTCGTATTTTACTGATGACGGAGGTACTTCCACGGTTCCTCGATGTCAGAACCTCTTCAAACTAGGTCTGGTGGATCTGTTTTGTTGGCACATTCCGCCACGTAGCGTTACCTGACCACTCTTGAATCTCCGCTCTCGTGCTCTCGGATGCGGTTACCTCATGATATATTTTATACAATGTATTTTATATGTCGTTTGTTATCACTGTTCGCAAAAGGGACGGACCTGGCTGTTTGCCAAAAACAAATTTCATAAAAATCGATCGAACCGTTTGGGAGATTTTTTTATATTCGATTTTAGTTTTTCTTTCCTCTTTTTTTTACATTCGTCTCGTTTTGTTCTATACCAACATCAGCCGTTTTATCCCGTCGGAGGGCGCACACATTGCACGAAGAAAAGTATGTGTGAAAGAGGCAGAGAATGAGTAAGCGCGTGAAAGGCGTTGCGCAGCCACTGAAATTTCATTTGCTCCTTTTAGCTATAATATTGATCCGACCTGATTCAGATTCTGCAGTCTAGTAGATATGGTCTTCTGCGATTTTCGCATATCTTCAAAATTATGGTTGCCGCAAATTTTTGTACTTTGTGGGGACGGAAAAATATAACAATTGTAACACTCTAGAGCTTTAGCTCTAGCTTTAATAGTCTCTGAGATCTAGGCGCTCATCGGGACGGACAGACAGCTATGTATGTCTATATCGACTCGGCAATTGATGCTAATCAAGAATATATATATATACTTTATGGGATTGGAAACGGTTGCTTCTGGGCGTTACACGCATCCACTTTCCCATCAAATCTATACTCTTTTTGAGTGTCGGGTATAACCAAAGTGCCAACAACGGGTAATTCGTAATATCATGCGCGAGTGGCGGGGGATGGGGCAGGGACGCAAATAATAATGTTCATTTCGACTTTTTCTTTCAGACGATGGAACACCAACTGTACTATATTCCGATCCAGAGGTTGAACCAAGTATCCCAAGTGGACGTATTTTTTTACCGGATGCTAAATCTTCAAATACTGGCAAAACAAATTTGATAATAAAAAGAAAAGGTCATATTGTTTTAGCATCTTGCTTGGGATACTTATTAGCTTTTTACACAGAAGGCAGTTTTTTTTTGCCGTTCATTTTTTGTACATCTTTGGAATTAGTTTTTGGCAAATATCTAAATCGAAATAACATGTCACATAACATGTCGTTTTTTCTGTTGTCTTTGGGTACAAACTTTAGCACCAAAATTCAGCAGTTCAGCCATGTTTTAACAATTCTTCAATCTATCTTAGCTAATCTTGCAGTAACTGTTTGTATTTTATGTACGGTCAGTTTTTTGTTATTTCCATTTATGGAAAATATAATTTTTTTAAATAAAGTAAAATGAACTACCAATTTGTTATTGTTACTTGGCACAGTTGCAGAGGGGGTGAAATAGCCAATCTAGCATATAAAAACTAATATCGTCGAGTGTAAAAAAGATATCGTCTACCTGCTTTTTCCTATATTTTTATTTTATTTATTTATTTATACCCTATAATGAAAGAGTATAGGGGTTTATTCGATATGGGGTGGAATGAATCAGCGATCTTGATCAGCATTAATTAATACTCGATATAGTCATGTCTGTCTGTACTTCATAAGCGCCAAGAACTCAGATCTAGAGCATCCATATTTTGTATCCAGTCTCCTGTGATATCATACTGATTCAAATTCGTTTCAAAATTTCGCCACGCCACAATTTGAAAATACGATTATTATTATAGCCAGAAGAAACAAGTGAAATGGTAGTAGCGTAGTCACGCACGTTTCTTGCCCTATCTTCGACACACTCTTTGTCGTGCAGCGTTCGCCCTCTGGCTGAGGGGAGCCATACTGACTGAGGATCGGGTATAAACATATAGTTGCAGACCGCAACGTTCCCGCTTGTTTTTTATATAATAATAATAATGATAATAATTATAATTATTATATTAATTATATAACATATTCAGGTAGGCTCCGGTTTTCACTTTCACAAAAATGTTCCGATAATACGCAACAATTGGTGATTCCGTTTTCACAAAATGCAAGATTTTTGCCATTTTCAAAACGGAAACATTTTCCTCGCCGTAATTAAAAGGAACCGTCTTTTTATACAACAAAACGAATCTTAATCGCAAAAGGAAAAAAAAAAATTGGTCAGGGCAACCACACTTATTGTTTTCGTGCTAACAGCTGACGCAGTTCGATTTGGTGATCAAAACGTTGGCAAGAAATAAATGACTGTTCTCGTAAGATACGAGGCTCCCACAGGCTTCGCGCTCCGAATATTTCTTAATCATTTCAACTATCACCTGGGATGTTTCTAATTCGCAAGTTTCAAAACTATAAATAGTCGATAGTTATCAAACGCAAATCCCCAAATATTTGACATTTACGGAGAAGTATCGTAATTCACTGCGATTCATAAGAAAAAGTATTATGAATAAGTTTAAGAAATATATTTATTGTTTTTTTTTTTATTTTTTTTTTTCACAAAAATATTAATACACATTGAGCCAAAGAAGATAAGAACAGGCGGCAGGATGAAGTGGTTTGCCAAAATGCAGAGCTTGCTCGTAGACTCGCAAAAATTCCTATGGATATATGAAAATGGTCCAGTCCATGAAGGTCCATGGATGTCAGCTTTTTGAGAAGCTAAACTGATTCCTGGGATCTTTCCGCATCCATAACATGGAGCAGAACATACTTACAATTTCACTTGGATTACAACTATTATTTTCAACCGTCAAAAACACTTCTATTCAGTTTTGTGTTAAATAAATTTATCATCTCAAAAAACTCTTCCTCGTCGAATTCATTTAGGCTTGTTTGCTTTGTGTTCAACGCCAACAACAGTTTTAGCAACAACATTTTTTGTTGTTGAATCATAGTTAAAACAATCGGTTATTAATCCATATTAACTTGCTAATTTACAATCGCACAATTTTATTTTTAATTTTGTCTCAGCTGTTTTTTTTGGATGGTGGATCCCATTCCCACCGTTCCCGCTAGATGTGCTCTGTGAGAAATTGCTATTATGCGAATCTATCACCGAGTTTTCAATAAAAAATGTATATGCTTTTTATTCTTTTTCTTTAATTTAGTATAGTGAAGTTTAGTTTTGATCGGGATTAAGTTCAGATGCCCAAACATCCTGTGGCCAACCTGTTCGTCCATTAGTGGGTACTCGAACATTCTGTAAATAAAACAAACATTCATTTTTTTGTGTTTATTTTCTGTGACTCTTAAATACATAGGATGTTGACAATATTAAGTTAACTGTAGTAAATAATGTGAATATTTGCCTTTGTAAAATTGTTATATTGGAGAACAACCTTTTAACAACAGACCATTTTAAAATGTTTTTTTTTATATTTTTACTGCCATCATAGAATAAATACAACAACAAAAGGTTTTTTTTTTTACTTTTCGGGTTAAGCAGCATAGCATAGCCAGTGGTGCAGCCTAAAGTAAACCCTTACTATTTTGTTTTCGCCATTTTTCACTGCCTATTGTACAAAATCATTGTTATACCGCTTATGCTGCATCATCTCTCTATCCGCCTTCAATTTTCCAGCGCTCTAGCGTGTTCTGCTGAGCAGCAATCCCAGTCCCCCAGCTTAATAGCTCAATATTTAATGACCCCGACTAGATTGTGCAATAATTAATACATCAATAAAAAAAAAAAATTATTTAACATTAAAATTTATCCATCACGTGCAGTTCGTTTGTTTGTTCCGTTTCCTGCATTTCAACTAGTGTTATCGCCTATATCAGGTCATACATAATTTATACACCGACTTTAGAGATTGCACATAGCTTTTGGCTTGCGGTTCTCGGTCCTTCCCGTCTTTTACGCGAGGTAGTCTTTGCAGTCATCTTCTCGCTAGAAACGTTCCTTAACCTGGCTGCTGCTATGGAAATGGACATTCTAGCGACATTCTAATGGCCAGGGGGCAAAAATTATTGTCTTTTTTAAGCTGACATGAAGTACGCTGAAGGCGTCGATTATGCCTGAAAATTTCCTCTTCTAAATTGGCTGGAGGAAATACTACCGCTGAATTTGCGGCCTCATAACATTTATATCGCCGTAGACTTGCAGCAGGGACCGTGCCGTTACAATTGCTATCGATTAGCGGAGATTATGCGAACTGAACAGCTTTTTACTCTGTTTGTCAAGGTGGAGAATTTTAATTTATCTTATGCCAGGTTGATGGCTTCCTTTAAGACAAGCATCTATAATAATGTATCAAAATCGGCACAAAAAATAAGATTCAAAACTCTTTTTTCACCTAAAATTAATTTTCGAATTTTGTTATTTGTAATTTAGTTATTATCTTGTTATAAAATTTGTTTTATAACATCGGTGGGTCGTTGCGTATATTATACGGATATTAAAAGAAAAAATATCCCAATTTTTAAAAATGAAGGCAACACAATCACTTAAAATGACAAAATTGACTCTTTGTTTCAGACATTTTTTTTTAAATTCCCTTTCTCTCTGTTGAAAATGGAAAAATTTATTTATGCACTAGTCAGTAACCGTACTGTAATAAATAGGCTCATTGATGTCCATTTTAAAGGCCATACATACAGCTCGAAAGGTATCATTACTTATAACGAAAATATTAGAAATATTGTGGATGCAACAGATTTTTGACATTTTTTTGGGGGCGGTATGTACATATGTATATATTTTTTTTGTTCACTTGTTTCAGTGGGTACTGCAGACAAAATTTGGTTGCTATAGCAATAGCATTCTATAATATCTAGGCAGTCATCAAGACGAACAGACAGACATGGCGATATCAACTTGTCTGTTGATGCAAATCCAGAATATATATGTATATATATGGGGATACGCAAATTCAATTTTAACACCCCTGTAGTCTTTTAATACTGGATATAATCATTGTTATAAATTAGTCTTACTTGAAAATCACTCTTCAGACACTTATTCTGATCGCTACATATTGTGCGATGTGCCGGATTAAGCTCTGCCAGAAACACGCCTTTTTCCTCCTGATTTCCATCCAGAACATCCTCTAAGTAGTTTATGTACAAAATGGCCAATTTTAATGTTTTAATCTGTTAAAATATAATTGAATTGTATTTTACATAAGTGCCGTACATTCGATATAAAGTTTGATTTTAAATTATATTAACAAATAATGGTTTATTTAAGTGCACTATATTTAATTCCATACTTTACTTTATGTACTTTAAATTTAAATGCCATCGTTCAATGTGTTTGCTTTTCCGACAAATATTTGTTATTTCAATCTCACCACTGTTATTTCGTTTTTTTTTTTTACCAAAAAATACCAACATTTTGTATTTGTAACAGTTTTTAAGGGTAAAATGCCATTTGGGACAGCACCGAACGGTATTTCACAGTAAATTGAGGCATTAGAAGCCTTGGTCGAACGGCTGCACCAACGAGGAGTCAGTAGACTTCTCGGTAGTACGGACGGAATTGTAGACCATGGCTACAAAAAGTAACCATGAGTTCGTACAAGTCTGACTCAAAGGGCAGGCAACCGGAAGTAGAGCTAGACCTAGAGCCCCCGGAGACCTTAAATGAGGAGGCTGAATCTGCGGCGTCGGGCATAGCGTCTGTGGTGTCGGACTACGTGCCCGATAGGAGGGAACTAGCCGGGGTCTCAAACTTATCGATGTCGATAAGAAGTTGGACCGGTCCAGACAAAACAATGGTGGAGGGGAACCTCGGGAATATCATTGACACTCCTGCGCAATTGTTAGAGCGCAGTATGTGCTGCTCTCCTGGTCCACCTACCCAAAGGTGGAGCAGAGGACTACTCATTCAGGAGACCAGGATTCTTGGAAACAGGGTCTCCGGTCTGAAGACTCAAGACTATAGGCTATACGTACTTGCTACCTGCTTTCTTGCAAAATACCTGCACCTATTTCTACTCCCAAATTTCAGAAATTAAGACAAACCTGCAGTGAGACTCGAAGGCAAGGAGAGCTCGGGTCACAACCAACCCGGACCTCCTCCACAATTGCGCCAAGACCATTCTCTCAATTAACAACAAAGAACTTAGGAAAGCCTAACGCGCCTCATGGCGTAAGTTCTCCAGCGAAATTGAGAGAAATTCAGAAGCTTCGTGCCAAAGTAGAGTTCTCTCGAAGACAACATCCACTCTGGGCTATCTGAAGAAAGACGAATAGTCATGGACAATGTCCAGCATCGAGTCGTTAAACTTTCTCCTCAGCACACACTTCTCTGGCTGCGATGAAAACAGACCTAATTACATTAAGCCGCCTTCTGTTGCCTCAAGTTCTAGCTTGAACCTACCAAGTCAGGAGAAAATTAGTTGAGCAAAAAAAGCTTCAAGCCCCACAAGACAGCTGAAACAGATGGCATCATCCCTGCCCAACTGATCCACTCTAGACAACAATTTATTAACTGTCTTAAAAGGATATACGAGGTAGTCTTCTCACACGGACAGTCCCCGACGCCTGGCTTCACAAAAAAGTTGTTTTCATAACGAAGGCAGGTAAGCCCTCGTGCACTGCCCCAAAGTCTTCAGACTCATAAGTCTCTCATCCTTCATTCTGAAAATTATGGAACGGATTTTAGGACTGCATCCCATACAAGGATTCTGCCCAGACTTATCTCTGAATTTCACCATGCTTATCGGAAGGGATGATCCACCGAGACGGCTTCACACGATCACGTCGATCATCGAAGCGTCCATTAACTGCACCGAGTAGGACTGGTAGTACTCCTAGACAAAAAAGGCACCTTTAATAATATCCTCCCGAACGCTATCACAGGTACACTGACGGACTTGGGGGTTGATTCCCGGACGGTGATCCTAAACGATCCAGACTGTGGAAAACATCCCCGCTTGGACACTCGGGACTCGAGACTTACCAGCGAGGACAGATTACTGTATGATCACCCTAGTGATCACCTTTCGACGGCTTTCCAGGTATGATTCCCACTTTGGGAGAACTGGGAGACGAGCGAAGCAGGACCGGCAAATGTGGTTCATATTTACACTGATGACTCAAAGCTGAATGGCCGAGTGGGAGGAGTCTACTGTAACGAGCTTAACATCAGTTACTGCTTCAGGCGCGCAGATCGTTGTAGACTGTTCCCAGCGGATGCCTCCCAACGTCCCGATAGTCGAGCACTTAGTGTGCGTCTTCTCGGGCAGTCAAACTCAACGGCTTTCAATGACTGTCGTTGGTCTCTCAACGAGATCGCAGAGCAGATAGATCTCTTCTTTATATAGGTCCCCTGACACAGGGATGTCGACGGGAATGATGCCGCCGACGAACTAGCCAGGTAGGGCGCGACATATTCGAGCAAACAGGCGATGACAGAGAACCATAACCTGCAAAATCTCGTGATCGATATGGCCATGTCGATGGAAGAAATGCTCGGCAGAGCTAAATAGACTCACCACTAATTGAATAGCTGCAAAAACAGGGACAGTCTTATGGAAAAAGCATGCAGTGAGAGCGAGAGATATATATGGGTCCAGTTGGCTTTCCAGTTAAGCTGGCAGCAGCGCTGCGGCAGAGATTATCGATTAGCAACATTTTCAAAACCAATTTTGCTGACTTGGTGGGTATGTGTGATCTGTTTTATTCGAATTTTAGAATATTTTATAACTTACAATATTTTTTCTACTGGTTTTTACTCTGCTAAATCTGGCTCTCCAGCCATTATATCGTGCTCCATTCCGCCACTTCACACTGAACGAGGAAGAGTGTGAGGGAGAGATAGAGTAAGCGGATGGCAGGGTGTTGCGTAGCCACTGCAAATTGATATTTTCATTATAGATATAATAATATTCCGATCTGATCCAAATTCGTCTGATAGATCTGATATGGTCAATCTCTATGGCTCTTCGTTTTTCTCGTATCTTCAAAATTCTAAGAATATATATACTGTATGGGGTCACAGACGTTTTCCACTAGATTTTACAAATGATCGTACGAACTGAAATTTGTGTGCTCCAGTTTTCGCAACTATCGTCTATCGCATTATATGAAACCAAAAAAAACCGAAAAATTCGTGAATTAAAGCATATGCGACATTTTGGTGCAGTACAATTTCTTTTCTTAATAGCAAGCTCATTAGAAACCTGTTTTAAATCGTAGGAATTTTACGATTTGCGAAATCCGGAGCACACAAATTGCAATTCGTGCTTAGTTGCTTAGTCAATTGGTTTTAGTCTGTTCGTAATTTTCTGCGATTTCTAATAACTTGTGCGAATACCTGAATATGCAAACTTGTTTTCAGTTGATAGCAGTAAATGGAATATAAATAACAATAGAAACAAGACACAAAATAGGGTAGCAGCTTTGTAGATCGAAGGTTTTGATACCCGATGGTTCTAAAAAGCATAATTTCTTCATTCTGGCTGATTTGAAAGAAAAAGAGACACAGTCAGACTGACATGGAGAATTGAGATTTTCATGCAAAAAAAATAATACGAAAACAAAGTTTTGAAAATGGACGTGTTGATGTTTAATCTCCGCCCAAACCCTTCGAATAATAAAAATAACACAAAACATATATATGTACAACAATTTTTAAAGAAGTTGCTGATTTTTTGTATTTACCTTTGATAATTTCGTATCTGATGGAACATTTGGAATTTTTTCACGAAGGTATGAAAAAGCATTGTTTATACTTTGTGTTCGTCTTCGCTCTTTTTTATTCGCTGTATTTCGTTTTTTTATGGTCCGAACATTTGGAGTTGCCATTAGACCATAGGGATTTATTGGTATATATCGTTGCTCCTGAACATTGTTTTTAGAGCCTGAAAACATATTTATATATTTAATGTATACATTTTCTTTTTGTCTATAAAATTAAATACTAAAAAAACATTAAACATTTTATAAGGAAATTAAGTCACGTCAAAATTGATGGTCGTGGCTCTACTCTACTTTCTACCTTCTTTTTAGTTTTATAGTATCTTCCATAGTATCTTGCTCTAGCTCTTATAGTCTCTAGCATCTAGCGCTCATCGGAACGAAAGGACAGACGAAAGGCTATATCGACTCGGCTATTGATGCTGATCTAGAATATATACACTTTATGGGGTCGGAAACGATTCCTTCTTGTCGTTCCACACATTCACTTTCCGCTCATACGTTGACAGGGCAAGTCAATTTCAGGACGACATTGAAGAAATAGATGGTATTTTGTAAAATTTATATTTTTATTTGTAATATTTACATTACATTGTATTTTCTGCATAGCTAAAGGGTGAAGGACTGTTAAAGAGGGGGCTTTGGGGGAAGTGCAGTTGAGGGATTCAGCCATAGCGCTGTTGTAGCTCCAGCGGGTGATATCTTCTTAGGCGGTGGCTCTTACCAAGCAGGTTGATAGTAAAAGGGGTTGTTATCTGTCTAGGCGCTCCATATAGGCTTTGGTTAGCCTGGAAATCTCTTGATGAACCCAAGGGACTTCGAGTTCTTCGTGGGTTACATTGTTTGAATGGAATACATGTGCGTTGGAGATCGTTATATACCGTCTTTTTTGAAATTTTGGAAAATGTTACTGTTTGAATGGCTGGCAGTCCCAGATTGAGACCAATCCCATAGGTCCACAAGGGTTTCATTATGGTCTTAGAGATAAGTATCTTGACGCGCAGCCGCAGAGTAGATCTTTTTCCGACAAGCCAGAGATGTTTCTTCACCCTTTTATTGACTTGCTTATTTTTATTAATTAGATGAGCTTTCCAAGTTAGACTTCTGTCAAGCACCAGTCCCAAGTGTTTGGCTGTGTCGCTGCTAGGAATGGTAGCTTCATGGAGTTGGACTTGGGGGACGGTCTACTGTTCATAGCGCAAAGGTGGTTTGGGTGGACTTCTGGATGTTACTGGCAGTCTGAGACGAGTTATCATATGTGGCAGCCAGTAGTCAAGCATCCGATATGACTGATATGTCAGCAGTGTTGAGGGTATATAGGATGGAACTCCGGCTCTGTCAGCTCTTATGCCAGATCTTTCGTCTCCGCACTTCACATAGAAGTTTCTGCTCACAGTGTAGGATATAGCACTCTGTAGTGCGGGTAACGTAGTCTTTAACTTGTAAACCAGACCGGGGTGCCAAACCCTGTGAAAGCCTTGCTTAATTTACTTCCAGAAACTCGGCTGCCTCGTTAGCCTCCTGTTGTTCCTGTTGATGATCGGAAAGGCTGCTACCCTTTCGCTCTCAGAACGGAACGTAACCAGCATCCTTTGGTCTTCTTTAGGGGCTTCTTCCTTTTGACAGGCTTTTTGATTCCGTTGGCTAGCCGCCACGTGTTGTGTTGCGACAGTGCATAGTGGATTTGTATGTTAAGATGCTAAACAACGTCATCCACGTCATCACCATTCGCAATCTCAACCATAGGGTTCAAATTGTTCTGCAGCCGAATCTGGTACCGCTCGATGTTGGTGTTGCGCCTCAACAATCTCCTTTTTGCCGAGTTGGTGCTGGCTGGCATATTTACCAGGAGCTTAACAGCACAGTGGTCGGAACACAACTCGAGCACGTTGCTGGTGACGATCTTGTGCCTATCTATCCACTTAGAGACAGCACCATCCAGTATATAAGGAATTTTAGTGCAGTAAGTGGGCCAGTAAGTAGGCTCGCCTGGGGAGTGGCAGACGAGTCTTCTATCGGTAAGTTATTTGCCTTTGAAGTTGATAGTCCGAGAACCCTTAATGTGTGTTTAGCGTTGAGATCGTCTCCAGCAATAAACCGTGAGTCAAAGTTGTTCAGCAAGTCATGAAAAAGACCATGCCCTACTTGGTGACGTGGTGGACTGTAGATGGCCGCAATTTTAATGTCACAAGTTGGCCTGAGGACTCTTACATTAGCGCACTAGACCCAGGGCTGCCGCATACCGATTTTCATCACTAAGAACGCACTTTGGTCAATTTTTTGTGTCATACAGTGAGCAATGCTAACGCGATGCAAGCCACCCAGCTCCACCGTCAAAGGATTATAGCCACAAACATGCGAAGAGGCGATCGCATCCACTTCACTTCTTCGTCTCGCATTCGTGCACGCTCTAGATATAAAATAATCCGCTCATCCGCAAGTGCTGATTGGTGCTATAGATAAAGAATGTCCACATTTGCATGCATTCAAATTCAAACATCAATTAAATGGTATATGTTGCGCATCACGAAAAGTGAAGTGATCCTGAAATCCATTCTCACATTCAAAATTTAAAATCGAGCAATAAGTGTAGCAAAAAAATAACAGCTGGCGTTAGCAGTGGGATTTAAGAATGGTTCAATTCGGAGATTTAAAGGTTGAGCAGTTAACAAAAGATTTGGCTTAGAGGGCCAACAAGCGGTTTGAAAGCTGAATTGGAGCTATGGTTTAAAGCTATAATAGAGATAGCAGGTTTAAAATTGGAGGATTACGAGTTCTTAGAAGAGTTTCCACGTGGAGAAACCATATAGCTTTTTTATATTATTGGCAGAACAACGTGTTTTGGATTAGCTAATTAAATAAAAATTAACTCAAAATTTTTAATTGCAAATTTGCAAATGGTAGTTGTATGTCTATTTTGCAATACTTGTGGTTTTCCATATTTTCTGTTTTGCCGGCACGGAATTACTAAATATTTGGTTTTTGTTGCCATCATTTTGCTTAGTATGTGCCTTTCATATACGGATTCCCGCTCCATCTCAGTCAATCCGTTTTGCAAAGCATTAGTTTAACTGTTGAGATCTCCGCCTACTCTGCCAACTCGTTACACTGCCCTTACTTTTATTTTTCTTGGACGCAGTATGTTCACATGCCAAAACCATCCAGATCGGATCACTATAGCCTATTCCACGATCTTTCGAAAAACATTTCACAAGCAAGTACATTTAACCCTATAGATTTAAAATCGGTTCAGCATATTACAAAGAGAGAAATACATGGTATACAGGCAGGCTACGGTTTTCAAACGGTTTCGCAAAACAACTTAATAATAACAACTTATTTTACCCAACATCAACTTTTTTTTTTGAAATAATTGGTCAGGCAACAACACTTTACGTTTTCGTGTTGCTGTCGCACACCGATTTGGTTATAGATACATAAGAATAAAATATCTGTTAAACAACAGAGGTTTTTGTGCGATGGTTATGGTTATGGTTATGGTTTATAAAGCAAAAGTAAGTAAAAACCGGAGTAGAGCGGCTGAGAACCAGAAGAGCTATACTATGAAAGTACAATTCGGCTGGACTTGGTGTTTGTGACACTCATTGCCTAGTCTCTTAAGCTGATAGCTCTGTGGAATTAACATTTGAACTAAACTAGGGTAAATTTTCCCAGCTTTCTCTCTATGTTTTTTCCATCTCTCATGACAAGTGCAAGAAAAATTGAAAGAGATCGCGGTCTGCGTTGGCTGTCCTTTCGAAATCCTCCCTCACCGCATTAGCTCACAAATAAATTTGTCTTTTTTGGAAAAAGCTGAAATTTCGTCGCTAGCGTGTAATTAAGTATAAAATATTGTTCTTAAATCATACGATTTTATATATACTGTCGTGCCTCGGCTCACAATGGTCCTACCCATTGTTGTCGTGTATTGTGTTAGAGACAGAGAGATAGAGCGAAAAGAAAGATCCTATCTATCTCTTTTCAAAGCCTATATATATCGAGCATACGCACTCCCACATACGCAAAACACATTTTGCCAACCGCTGGTCCAGCAAACGGTCAGCCATAAACGCATTAAAAAAAAACAGATGGAAATAGGATAATTGCGTGAGCGTAGAATTATTTGGTGAAAGGTTTCACAACCAAGTTTGAATTATTCAACAAGAAGTACATATTTCTATAGACACGCATTCTTCTACTTTTTAGATTTTCGTACTGGTAAAACCGATTGGGGAAATTATTTAAAAGAGCATTTTGCTGTTTTAGGTCACATTAAACATTTTCTTTTAATTTACATTTTATATCCAAAACAGCAGATCCGTTGTATACTGTGCTGTAGTAAATTGATTTTTGACCGACACAGTTGGAATATTTTGACATTTTTTTGAAAAAATTGCTTTCAGCTCGATTGAGATGTATTTTACTTTAGCGTTTATTGGGTTTTTTTTTGTTGCGGTTGAAACTAAACAGAAAACTTGTCTGCTGGTTAATATGCAACTGAGAGAAACACAAAATTTTTTCTTTGCATGCGAATTGGTCGAAGCTAGAGCTTGAACAAGCGTATGTGTATATATCCACCCCCAAAATCAACCAATGGCAGGCGCTGTTATACTCTATTATCCCATAAGACCAATCGCAAGTTCTACAAGTGAAGTATGTAAATTTAAATATACACAAAACATACATAATTTGCACGCATGTATGTGTATCCATTTGTATGTATCTGTTTATAAGCAAGAACGCGATAAACTCTACCGACAATAAGATACCCGATAGTAGGATTTTTAGTTTTTGCACTAATAAAAAATGAAAATAAAAAAAAAATTCCTCGATGTCTCAAATAACAACTCAGACTAAAAGAAAAATAAATGAAACTACTTTAAAAACATATATTAAATATAAATTGTACTTTTCAAAAAAAAAGCTTCATGAATGTCTCGATAAATTAAAAAGATTATAATAGAAACACAATAATTTTGAATAAAGAAGTCGGAAATGCTTTTAACGTACATAGCCTCCATAAAATCAAACAATAAGTAGATAAATAAAAAAAGGGAAATTGTATAATCCGAGCTTATAATCAAGTTTAACGTATAATCTGAATAAAATAAAAGGGGGAAAAGTTTCTTTTCGTTTAAGTGATTTTTAGATTTTACAAATATTTTCACATTTTCAAATGATAATTTTAGTTACTAAGTTTACCTGAATATTTTCGAAATTAACGTAGTCGAAAGGAAATCAGCTTGATCTGGCTAGTTATGTACACACAATTATGTTTCTATTCTATTTAAAAAGTCTTCACACAAAAATAGGTTTCTCTTTCAGATGCAGGTATTCATACAGATAGTTATGGATTTATTCATTCTGCTATTGATGGTTTCTTCTGACTGTTGCATACATCTTCAAGCATACAACATACCCTTTTACTCTAGAAGTACTGTGTATGACATTCTCGCTCTCGTTTTGAGTGGTCTTGCATGGATACTTGTGCAGTCTGACTGGAATAAAGTGGTTTTTGATTTATATTCAAGTATTCTGTGCACCCTCAGTTTGGATAAAATAAAGTGGCCGCTTGGGCTGCAGCTGAGTTCGAAGTAAAGTAACAGTTGATGTTTCAGAGTTTAAGAGAGAAGGGGTGCGTTTGTGGAGCTCTGGCAGCTGGCGATGCTGTTTGCTCGAATCAAGTGTTCTGGTGCTGCCGAGTTTTGAGGGTGGTATCGGCACGTGCTTAGAGCAAGCGCAACAGCGAACTTTTAGCATTAAGTGCAGTTATTTCCTAAATAAAAAGATAACCCTGATTATAAAAGGCCCTTTATGGCCCTTTATTGATGTATCTAAATTAGAGTTTCCCTTATTTTTCGAGACTAAAATTTCAAGACGCTTACTCTCTATTTTTCCCTAATGTATATCCTAATAATTGAAAAAATTTTGTTTTGCCTTTTTTTAATTACGAATCGTGTTAAAACATTTGAGTTTACATACATTTTACTTTTCGGTTTCTGGAACTCTGTTTCATACTCTCGTCAAATCTAGTTTTTAATCCTCATTTGACTTCATTTTTTAATTTCAATAATAATATGCCAACAATTATCAGTCTTCATTGGAATAGAAAACTTTTATCAGCTCTAAGTAGTCCATGCTGTAAGGAGGAACATCTTCCAATTGTAATCGCTTTTAAAAATACTGAACAACTCATTGCTGTGCCACAACAGCCAAATTCGACAGGTAAAGAGCAAGCACAAGCTGTTTGTAATGCAGCTCTCAGATGGAAACTTGAAGATTGTGTACATATTCATTGTTTTTATACAACAGCATCAAACACAGGTTTATTTTTAGAACAGCAATTTGATGGGGATTTGCTTTGTTTTTCCTGCCGCCATCACATCTAAGAGCACGTACTGAAAAGTGTGTATAAAGTAAAGTTACGCAAATAAAATCATTAAAACATATCAAACATATTAAAACATCATTAATTATTCAATATTATGAAGGAAAATGACTTCTGCAATGACTTCGAAGAGAAAAGTTCATATGCATGGCTCGCGGTCAATCTAAATAAATGATTTAAACTAAACGACGGGGTACGTTTTTTTAAAGATTTTTCAAAAAGCATATTAGCTAGATCAATCAAATTGTGTATCCAGAGTCCTTTGATATTACACTGTTACAAGTGTATTTCCAAATTTCGAATTTGTGTATAGAATTTTTTTTAATTCAAAAATGGGTTATTATCGTTTGTCTTGGCTTACTGACGACGACTACATAGAGTTTTGACTCTTATTCTCTGACTCATATTGACTCTCTTATTAAACTTAAGGAATAAATTTTCCTCAAAAATAAAGATTATTGGTTGAGTTGTAAAGTATAATTCAAAATTAATCATTTTATGAGTAAATTAATACAATTTAAAATTAATCATTATAATATATGTAGTTTTGTTTAATAAAACTTATAATGATTATAGTTCCTGTTTGAAAGTCAGTGACCGATAAGAGCATCCAAACGGAATTAAACAGTAGGCCATTCTTCTTCTTATACGTGTGGCAGCGGTGGTGTTTTTTGTAAGTCAAGTCAAGTGATCGAGCGGGAACGTTGTGAACCGCGGCAATGGTCACGGCTCTATTTTTATACCCGTTACACAGGCAGAACACATATATGTAATATTTTGATTTATATAATCTATACAACATAGTTTATTCGTAAACGCCGAAACTGTTATCGGAACCCAAGAATCCCGCATGCTCTCTTTCTCTCTCAATATTTTGGTAGAGAACTAGGGGTCAAACAAAACGAACGGACAGAAAACAGACAAACAGATATATTTCTTTGTACATCTGTTTATATTTCGTAGAGTGTGTGTGAGAGGGAGAATGAGTAAGCAAGTGGCTTTGCTGTCGTAGCATATTCTTCCTTCTGAATATAATAGATATGGTCATTCTCTACGATTGTGTTTTTATTTTTTCTCATATCTTCAAAATTGTGGATGCCAACGTCCTCTGTATTGTGAAAAAGGGGCGTGTTCACATTTTTAATAACCCTCGTAACAGTCTGACATCACAGGAGTCAGACAAAGACATGCTATTCACTTTTTATTTAAATTTATTATTATACTTTGTATTTGATTATAAAATATTATCACAGATACAAGTATGTTGTTTGCTGTTACTGTTAGAGCTTTCAGGGTTTCTAGGGTAGAGGTCCTCTTAGATCATCCTTTTGGGCAGTCGACTGGGTTTATTCTGGCCAGCCTATGCCGGTATCTGGTTCTCGCAAGACACCTCGCCAGTACATTAGGACTTCTGAGCTTACAAATATGGCTCTTCGCTTGATTGTTGATAGCATCACCAACAAGTACGTTAAGGTCCTTGGCGATGTCCCGGTTAAGGATATGCCACTCAGCTCCGGATGATCAAGAATATATATTCTTTCCTTTACCATAACTATAGGTGTGTGAAAAATGTTGGTGAATGTTCATTTTCGCTTAGCATTATTAACCACCCTCATTCAAAATCGTCCAAAAATTATTATATTTATATGTATGTTGTATTCATTGAGCATTATTTCATATACTACAATTATTTTTTCCATTATAAGAATATTGAGCAAAGAGCAGATTGTATGAAGGAAAATTACAGCATTGCATGTCCGTTCGTTTCCAATGCGACTCTTTAGAATATTCAACTTCCAACTCCTTCATTGTCTCATAAGCCAAAGAACACTGTAATTAAAGAAAAAACTTTTTAATTTTTGTTTTTTTATAAATAAAAAAGGCTTCCTGGCCCGAGAATTAATTTCCCCTGAAATTGATAGTTCCATTGATGGGTCATACAATTTCACGCAAAGATCAATCGAGCTTCCTTGCAAGGAGGATGAAATGAAAAGCTAATGATTCTGAGGCGCACACACACCAGTTGTGTGAAAAAATAAAATAAAAATATATATATAGTATATATATTTTTTTTTTATTCATTAAAAAAATATCTAAAAACAGACGGACATTGTTAGATCGCAACGCCTTGTCATAGATATTTACTGTGTATACAAAATATACATACCTTGTTCGCAAAAATTGTAACGATAAATTTTCCCGGTTTAAATGTATTGATAACTTGATTTATAAGGTTCCTGTAGTTAGTCATTGCCACGTTAGTTTCAAAGCTAACATAAGAAAATAAATTTTCTGGTGTAATGTGAATCGTCATATATTCTCCCTGTTGGAAAACAATAATAATATGAATCGTCATATGTTATCCTTAAAGGAAATTAATAACTTAAAATGCAAAAATAACAAAGAAACATACTTTTTCTAATTGACTTGGTCACGCGCAACAATGAGAATAGTGTTACAGAATTACAGTTTTAAAAAATATGTTTGTCTTGTTAACCGTTAGAACCAAATATTTTGATAGTCGTTGTTATTTAAAGTACATTTAGAGACCAAGAATACCAAGATATAAACATATAAATACATATAAAACGTTTTCTAACTTCAATGGGATATCCTGGTCTGTACACTAACAATTTGTAACCTATATGTAAAAAGTATATTATTTGGTATTTCCTGACTATTTCTTCATCTAAAAACTTAAACTAAAACATTGTTTTTATATTTGAAATAAAACATTTTTTTAAAGTATTTATATAATTTATATTTATATAATAAATATAAATTTTGTTGTCTAAAATATGTTATAATTTGTTCTACCATCCTGTAAAAACCGATTTATGTTTTATTAAATACTTTAGGAGCTAAGATTTTTTTAATCTATATCTGTCATTTTACCCACTGTGCTGCGGGAAGAAACAGTGAAGCGTAGTATAATTTTAAGCACATCAGACCAGTTTTCCACTACCAACTTATAATAACAGGTTACAGCTTTCGCTCAAAGTTTCGCTAATTATACCCGGTACTTAAAGAGTATATTCGATTTTTGGTAAAAGTGGATATATGTAAAAAGGGAAGAAAGCTTTTCCGACCCCAACGCTTAATAGTTATTTATTATTTCAATATTGTTTTACCTTTTCATTTATTCCATTCATAGAATAACCGCATGGATCAAACAGAAAATCATCAATATGCATATTTGGCAAAATCTTATCAATTCCAGACATCTAAAATAAAAAACTGAAAAATTAAATTGTTTATGAAAAATGGTTCAAAGACTTCATACCGAGGTCGCATCAGATGCGCTTAGAATATTTTTTTTATTAAAGACCGACATAGCGTTCTGATCAAGATTCTGCATAAGAATTTCAATCGTTTGATCTGGATCAGACTCGACGCCTTCATTTATCATGTGTCCTGGTGATAATTTCATGTCAGAACGACTAAAGGTATAAAGATACCAACATTCCAAGTTCATAGAACCCAAACAATATGATCTTCCATTTGGAAAAAGTGTGTCAAGGTAAGAAACTTCCTCCGTAAATCCTTTATGTGGAGTCACCTGAAGGATAGATATTTCAACTTTTAAATACTATCACATAATAAAAAAGTTTCTAACCTGAGCCTCCGGTCGAATAAAGTTTTTTCTTGAATAGAAAAGGTCTGTAATTATTTTGTACCCGTTTAAACTGGCAAGCTTTATCAATTGACCTAAGCATTTAAGTGGAGTTGTTGTTCCACAAGTTTTCAGTATCCATCTTCGTTTTGATACAAACATACTGCTTTCGCTGAAATTAATTAAATACGCAAAAATTTATTTTGTAATTCAGTAGAGAACCTATCTTCGGCGTGCCGAAGTCCGACAGTAAAAGCAAGCTGTTAGGCTGGTAGCATGATCCTGCCCACGCAACATACCAACAACCATTTATCTCTCGTTACTATGTCAGCCAAATTATATACCACGATGGTAGTCTTAGAAATGAGCGACATCGAAAAGGAAAGGCGAAAAATGGAAATTATGGAAGATATCAGCCATGCTCTGGTTATCGCAAATCGCAAAAATGGCGGATTGACTGAAAAATGTCAAAAGTGCGTGCTGTGGTTTTCTCAAATGATAATAAAATTTGTATGAGAGGTGAAAAAAAGCATATTTGCTGATGTTTCAAGTTTATATTTATATAATTCGCAATTTATTTTCTTATATGTTAATATATTTTAAAAAAATCATTCTAATGAAACCCCAATTTATTTGCAGCACTGCCTTTTCCCACAAAATCACCTAGAATCATGTCTCTCTCATTGGAGGACCTCAAACATCAGAGAGATATCTTCAAACGAAACATTTCCGGCAGTAAAACGATGGTCGACGGAAAAACAGAAGCAATGGTTAAAAAATCAGCTGCTGGTTCAAAAAGTCGCCAAATTGTGTGGAAAGTGTTACAAATTTTGTTTTTTTTTAAATTGTTTTGTGTGAGTATTAATTACCTTATTATTTACCTCGTTCGCTTAAACATTTGTTGTTTCCAATTTTCCATTAAATGCGTCATTCACTCATTTGGATTTTTCTAATTGTCCGGCTTGGTCTGCTTTCTAAGTAACACTTTCCACAGAAAAAATCATTTTTGGATTTTCCAACTTTTTTCATGAATTTTCCAATGTTTTTAATATTTATTCTGCTATTTGTGACGGAGTCTAATAGAAAAAATCAAAAACTTTGAAAATCGCTCTATCAGTTCTAGAGTTAGGTTCAAACACACACATCTTCGTTTTATATACGTATATATAAGATAAATAGATTATAGACGATAGATCGTAATATCAAAAAATGTAGAACACCAGAGCATAGCTGTACGTCTCAAAACAGTCTCTTATTGGATCCATAGATTTTTTCCACCGTTTCTGGCTTATTTTTTTTCTATTTAGGATTGTATTTTGTATTTTTGATTGTAAAATAATATTACTGTTAGAGCAACTAAAACAACAGTCACAGAAAAAAGCACGATTAAAAAAAAGAAACGGTGGAATAAATCTATGGATCCGTTTCTGGTTGTAACGTGTTCTTTTTTTAAATTACAAAAAAGAAATGTACACGTTAATTTTTTTAATTTTTTCAAAGTTATTTTTTAAAGTAACTTCTGTCAAAAAATATTACATATGAATATGCTGTATGTGGTTAAAAGCACATTTCCTAAATATGTATGCTTACACAAATACAATTTTATATTCCATGAGTAACATGTACAAAAATTACCTTAATACGAAAGCGTCAATTAAATCGTTTTTTGAAAAACTTATTATTTCACAATTGACTTGTCTCAGGACATTTTCCCAATCCAATCTGAAATTACAAGCGTACATATAATTAGATTTTATATTATTTATTAGAAAATAAAGGCGAGTGGAATGAATACTATTAACTACACTAGATATAAAATTACGATGTTTCTATTTCAGGTCCAAACTTACTTTGTTAGCTAATTTTGGAGTCCAAATTTTATTAATGACAGTGTCCCATCAGCCCCCAAACTTATTTCACACCGGGCCGGACTAAAGTGTTACCCAACGCGTGCCAGGAGTCACCCAGCCCCGTTCTCTGAACATTTCGTTTTTAGGTGCTCCCATTTTCAAAAGTTTTTGTCATCAATATGTTTTATTTTCTCATCGTTTCTGGCAAACAAAAACCTGATTGACTGCCTGGTTGCTTCTCTAATATACAGAGTGAAGAAAGTACCTTTTATTTTTTGAATTGCTTGTTTACAAAAAAAAAGGCCGGCAGAAAGTGCGAAATTTAAGAAGATTTAAGATGCAACATCTGTGAACCTAATATGACGGACTGTGAGTAACAGCATGCATATTGAAAATTACCCAGCTGTTCTGTTATGCGCACAATCTAGCACATACATATATGACGAGCACAATCTGAGTTGTTATGCGCAAAAATGCGGGCTTTTCAAAAACGTAAAGTGTTGTTGCGTGACCAATTATTTCAGAGCCAAATGTGAGGTTAGGTTAAAAAATAACCTTTTGAATGAAGGCACAAGCTCAATTTTCCTGCCGTTTACTTTGCATTCCCGCGAGGAAAATGATTCCGTTTTGTAAACGTAGAAATCTTACATTTTGTGAAAAAGGGAGCTATTAATGTTTTTTTTTTTAAAAGTAATTTCGAATTTTTTATATATTTATAGTCGCATAAACATAAATATTTACTTTCTCTAGGTACACACATCATATGTATATTATATTGTAAATTATTATTGTAGAAAATTATATACATATACCAAAATATATATTATGGACATTAATGACATATGTATGTACATATATGTAAATAGGTATGTATAAAATGTGTCTATACAGATTGTTGTCTCATACGAGCAAATCAAATTTTAAATCATTAGTCTATTTCTCGTTTGTCTGCTCTGCACCATTAGACACTCATATGTACGTATGTACTTGCAGGTTCTGTCTTTGAAAATCTGACAATACCCTAAAGGACAATTATTCTAGTCATGCATTAAATATATTATGTATAATTACATACGTATATCAGCCCATTATATTTTTGTATTCTATATTAAAAGTATATTAACAAATAAAGTATATATAAAATATAATGATATCGTGGGACAAGCTTCTTCAGAAAGTCATAATACTCTGAAAATGCTAAAGTAACAGGCACATATGAGCCGAGAAAACGAAAATGACCTTTACACGCAGATTGGAACAATGCGTGTGCACCCATACATGAACATACGATGGAACCACAAGATAAAGCAAAGACCAAACAAAACATTAGCGCTGAAAATGAAAAAAGCATGCAATCATATGTTTTTGTGAGAACATACTGTGTTACACTAGCACATGCAAAGACGTTGCTGGGCTGGCTGCCTGGCTCATGGTGACGCGGCGCGAGCCGTACGCCAGAGCCGAAGACCCTGGGAGCGTACACAGAGCGTTTATTTGCGACATGTTCGGTTTGTGAACTTTATACTGCATAAGTCAACTTATATATATACAAATAAATGCATGTAATGACATAAGTAAGAATAACTACATCAGCACATACCGAGAAATTTTTCGCAAATCATCGTTATTATTGGAGGTTTCTTCAAACCAAATTTCAAGGAGTTTTTCGGCTCCTTCAAAAAAGTGTTCTTCATTCCCCAACATAATCAACAGATGTACATAAACTAATGTGTTTAAGTAGGCATGGACTCAGAGGAAATGCAGGTAGAGGGACCTAATTTTGTCATATACATATAAATAAAAAATATGGTACTCCTGTGATTGATTTTGACTTGTCTTAGACTATAAAGTTTGCTGTCAAAAGAACAATTCCACACCGAGCTCAGAGATTATACAAAAAATGTAATAATATCTTCTGAAATGTTGAAACTTAAACATTAAAAAAAAAATGATTTTGTATTTTATCTCTAATGAATATAAGTAAGTAAGTTAACGACTCAATAGTTTTTCGTATTTTGTGAAATGGGTAGCTTTTCACATAACTTATGTACATCTTGTGGCAATGAGCTATTCAATTCTGGAAACCTGATAAATGCATCTACATGGAAACCAGTTCAGCTTACCGACTGGCAAATATTTCTTTAGTTGACTAAGCATGTGAGACTAGGATTGGTGCACAAGCGAAGTGAACGCATATATCTTGCTCGCTCTCTCTTCGTGCTTTTCTCAAAATGCTTTCTCTGTTCTTAAGGCTATAGGTTTTTATTTCCCTGCATTTCCTTACTCTTCTGGATAATCATATGGTTATCAATAACCAAATTTTTGAAATTACTGTATTATTGTATTCTGAATCATCCATTCTCTATTTATTATACCCGGTACCCGAAGAGTCTAGTAATATATTAGTTACATATGTGGTAATTGTGGATGTATTTAACAGCTAGAAGAAAGCGTTTCCAAACCAATAAAGTTCTGTTTATTGGTCATGTTTGACGCCTAGTGCTCAGAGACTATAAGAGCTAGAGAAACCAAATTCGGAATCCAGATTCCTATGATATCGCACTGAATCTGGTTTGTTTCAAATTTTTGCCACGCCACCACCACAAAGAATGAAAATCTGTAGCATCCACAATTGAAAACAAAGAATTTGATCATTGTTATTTCCAGAAGGAACAATGAAAAAAAGGAGAAACAATCAACGCGCTTGCTCATTTTCCTTCCCTCGCATTCATTCTCGTGCAGAGGGGATGGAGCGAGATAACAACACACATTTTGACTGAGTATCGGGTAAAAATGTAGATTTTCTAAACCAAGTCAGCTGTTTTTGTTCAGTAAAGATGAGAAAGTGGAATCAAATCGATGAACAAAAGTTGCAGTTACGTGAGAATCTAATAAAAAGCAAATAACACCATAAAATATCAAAGAGAGAATTTTATAGAGAATAAATTTATATAATCTTGTTGCATATATTGAACATGAATAATCTGCAATTTTTTTCCAATGTTATGCTGGTATATGTCGAAATTCCGATCAGTTCTTATCGAGGAAAGCAACCCTACATATGACGCACGAAGAGAATAAAGATGGCGTTCCCGAGCACACGAAAACTAAAGCAAGGTGAATGCTAGGTAAAGAATCTTTTAAAGTATATTGAAAATGTTCATAACGTTTTAAAATTAGTAAATAAAAAGTATATTTACAATGTGTAAATTAAAAGAAACGATTCTTATGTAATTCGTCAATGTTAATTACAAGTTTAATGTAATAATGAACATACATATATTGCCTGTAGTTGTCCTGGACTGAAATTGAAAAATAATTGTTTTACACAAGGTAATTTAGTTATTAAATCTAAACTTAAAGTTTTCTGATATTTAACGAAGTTTAATATATATTATATGTACATATATATATGTATATACGCGTATTTATATATGCAGATATATATATGTACGTATACATAGGCTGTGGCTCTACATCGGTACTCTCGCTGCAACAAAAGGGATTCCCAACATACGTATAAAAATTCAATTAACTGGATATTAGCGTGAGTAAATTTTATGAACGTTATTATGTTAGCGTAGTAATATTTTGGTTTTGTTTTTTTTTTCAAAAGTTAAATATTTTTGTGTATACATATGTATGTAAACATTCCACCATTTTCGTGTTTTCATATACATTTGTAAATAAATACGTATGTATGTGCACATGTATATTCGTAAACAATAATGCTACCTGGTGGAGCCTTTGGAAATATCACTGTATGTTAGCACATAGAATGTAAATATGTATGTAAATACGAATGTGATGTACATATACATATACTCTATATGTGCAGGTTAAGATATAAATGTAAATATAAACAAGAAATTATTTGAATTATTTTTTAAAATTTATTTACCCGTGCAAAGGGTATTGTGATTTTGACTAGAGGTTTCCAACAGAGAAAAAGCATTGCATTATTAATATCAACAATCCAGTTGCTATAAAGAAGTGGAACTCGTGAATTTACATTATTTATTAATTCGTTATTACTTAGACAAAACTGTTCAAACCCGAATTTTTAGATACTTTCTACAATAAAGAGTATCAAAAGCTTGTTTCGTGTGAGGTACAGCGTGCTTCGGATTAGCTTAGTACGATATCCTGGGGAAACCCTGTTTTTAATTAGGCGATTCTAAAGTGTATGTACCTATATATCGGGTTGACAACCCGAGTCGTTACAGCAATTTTCGACTGTCTGATCCTCTGTCATGAAAAATTGTGTTTTTCATTGTCCTCTTGCTGAATAGGCTTTGGCTAGGTTTATATCGAAGTTGTGCAAAATGTATGCCGTTATAGTTCAAGATTTTCTGCGAAATAGAACCTGATGATTAGAAACTAATGGAGTGATTCTTATTGATTCACATTGCTCTACTTTTGAATTCATTTTTGATCCCATTTGTGGTACCATTGGTCTTCCTCGGAGTTCAAGACTGATGTTATCGCTGGTTATAGCTGTGCCAAGATAGTCCAGTGCAACTTCAATCTATCTGTTTATTGCCACAGATTGAGGTAAAATTCTTGCGAATATATGTATGTATTCCGTCGATTACAACAATGGCAGTCTGATTTCGCCTCAACTGATCAAGAGGTATCCATGTCCCCTCAATGCTACTGACAATCATATTCTGCCCCGCAGCAAAGTCAATTAGCTTTTCCATACCTTGAGGCTGTAGGCGCAAGCCTAAATCATGGCATGGCCTCTGCAAAAAATCTGCGAGCTTGAATTTGAAGAGAATTGCTTTTTAGCATTTCCCGTCCAATGTGTTCGGGTCGTTTTAATCCGTATCTGGCGGACTATTTATGCCAGAAAGGATAATTAGATGTATAGCATAAGTAGATCCGCCAGTGATTCAGTGATTTCAGTGTTTTCCCTGTTAGGAATTTAAATTAGATCTTGGAATTGGATCGAAAGTGCCAATATGTTGACGAGCCTGCAGAGGCAAAGTCCAGCTTGTTGGATGAATTGATAGTATTGATATTTTTTCCTGCCTAAGAAAAAATCAAAATTATAACTTGATTTTTATTCTTGAGCAAAAAATACAACTTAAAATATAATCAATTTTCCATGAGTTTTATACAAAATACAACTTAAAATATAATAGATTATCCATGAGTTTTATTTGTTTGATCAAAATAATGGTTTTTGGTTGAGTTGTAAAGTCATTAGTTAAGTAATTAACTCAATTATTGCATTGCATTAATTATTGCATATTATAATGCATTGAAAAATATTTAGCAATCAGGAAAAAAAAACACTTGTTACTTACCCATATAATTTTGAAAGTAACCGCCACCTCGATATGCCAACCAAAGCCATTCCCTTATATAACGATGTCCCTACAACACTACTTAAAACAAGAGAAACATCAATGTCTGGTTGCGACTTGGAAGCAACGGTATAATAGGACGAAGTTGACTTTTGTAGGAGTGCTGGAACTTAAAACAACAAGTTATGAGCCAGATTTAACAAAGCTATCAAAGACATGCAAGCCCAATGCCCTATAAATGTTCTTGACTTTTGCAGTTAAGTATTTTGCAGTACTTAGAGTTAAACTATTAAATTTCATTATTCCATTTGAGCTAGCTAGAAGACGGGGTATTCTCTCCGTGCTGAGGTTCCCAAAAAAATGTATTTTCTGGGTGTGGTAGCTGACATAGAAAAGGTCTCTTTGTTCAAAAAAAAGGCTTGGATTAACGGAGAAAAATATGTTTTTTTCTTCATTGGTCTTAAATTCACAGAATTAAGTCCAGATGGGCTGCCTCGATTCATTCTAGCGACGCTGCTTTTATATGCTCTGATCAGCTGATGTGCCTAACGTGTTCTGATGTACCCGCGATAAACAGACGCGCGTTCGGTCATGGGGCAGTGTGCCCGTGTGTCTTTGTTATACGGTCAAACTGTACAGAGCGGGTGCGCCCAATTATTTGAATTTAAACATATATTTTGTATATTTTGTTTGTATATTTTTTTGGAGCTGCATAGTGGGTGAAACGGACAATCTAGCTTTTCGAAATCCGAAAACTCAAAATTAGTGGCTTAATCGGATTGTAGCAAGAAAAAAAAAAAATAATATAAAACTTATACAAAATATAAGTAATTATGGGTCGTGGAAAGCACTGTCGTGAAGAAAAAAGCTAAAGAAGACCTATGGTAAGGTGGGACAAATTGTCGGTTGTTCAAATAAAATAAAATTAAAATATGCTGCCAACAAGAATCGCGTGGAAGGAAGACTTCGATATAGAGCTAAAAAATTATCCTTAAATATCGGCAAGTAGTAGCAAAGTTATATATGGGTTACAAATTGAATGCCCGTGGTCCGAGGAAAATTCCACTTGTGACTGCAAGTCTTACGTCAAAGAGATGGTTCGTGGATCACTATTCCTTTGGGATGCGAAAATTAGGTGAACCTTAATGCCGAGATGCTGAGCTGCTGTTGTTGCTGTTGTTGCTGCCAAAGACTTTATAAAAATCATATTCAACTTTAAATACAATTGAAGTAACATATTTCAATGAAATGTTTAATGTTTAAACTTTTTGAAATCAGTGTTGACTTCTTGCCGACTTAATGTCTAGATAAATCCTTTTTAAAATATTTTAATTTGAAGTCTGCAATACAACTATTGAGTTCGGATACGTTTACAACCAGCGTATTATTTTACGTTGCTCAAACGACCGTCGCTCAGCGCGTGGCATTGGATTGCAAGTTGGCCGTGGATTTCAGCTTACAAGTGCTGACAAATTTATACCCAAAACTTTTTGTGTTTTAATTTTCAATGAATGGTTACGTTAAGCTAACATATGAACGATTGATCTGCAAGTGATATGTGTACATACACAAATAAATGTAAAATTAAATACACATATGTATTTATGTATAAGCTGTACATGATAATATATTTATTAATAACTTGAAAACTGTCCTATTCCAGATCCATTGCCAAACCTCCGTCTTTAATTGTGGTGCAGATATGGCTACCAGTGATGACGAGCCAATGCACTTGTATGAAGTGTTTCAAAACTGTTTCAATAAAATAGCAAACAAACAACCAACGGGCACAGCCGGAACTGACCGTGGAGGTGGAGGGGGGTATCACTCACCTTACGGAAACCTTGGAGTAGAAAATGGCATGTATCCGAGTGATTTTAACTCTATCCATGACGCCAATGGAGGCAACAATCGATTTCCTAATACGACAACGGTTGACCAGTATTTTGATTCAGCTGTTACGAGTAGCGGTGCATGGTGTCCATCCCAAATGAGCAGTGGTAATAATTATATGGGACAAGCCTCTTATCAAAATACTGTTCCATTGACTTGTCATACTTTGGACCAACAAGTGCATAATGCGGACGGGTTGTCGAGTGGAACAAGTATTGGAATCAACATGGGTAGCGAAAGTGGTCATGCTATGCATTGTCCAGTGTCAACTTCTCTTCCGCCGATGAGTTCTTTTAGAGCTAGTGCCGGTAGTTTGCCTAGCATCAGCGGACAACCACCTGTCCATCCACCAGCCATATTCAACTCACCACAGGCACACAATCAAAGCCAAGTAGTACAAGCACAGCATAGTTCGTTATCCACGGCTGGGCCGCATGGTCATCATTCGCTCAATCACACTTCACATTCTCATGCCCATTCCCATCACAGTCAGCAAAACAGTCCTGCGGTGCAGAGTGCAGATACATTCACTGGAGTTAGTTCTGGAGTTAATGTGAAAGTGGCTGGAGCTGGTAATTCTTCGGCAACATCATTGAGGCAACAAATGTATTTACCAGCTAATGTAGCTGATCAAAGTATTAGTAGTTTCGGTTCAAATCCTTCTACGCCCGTAAATTCACCACCCCCTTTGACCCAATCCGTTGGGGAACCGTCTGTTACTGCTTCAGGAGGGTGGGGCCATTCTGTGTTAAATGGTGGCACAAATTCGAGCTACGCGAACGACATGGTTCCTGTAACTAGTTTACATACAATGGCTTCTGTATTTCAAGGAGTACGCATGGAAGAAAGATTAGATGATGCACTCAACGTACTGCGAAATCATTGTGAGCCCGAAATTATACCAAACGTGGCATCAATTGACAATATAGATGCAATGTCTTCATTTGTTCCCAATTCACCTTCGCATCTTTTAAACGTCACCACCGCAGGAAGTGGAAGCTCTTCTGTTACCAACACGTCCAATACACTTGTTCATGAAGTTCTGTCTATGGGAGCTGCTGGAACATCAGTTCAAACAGTTGGTGAAGATGGATTGGCGCATTTAAAAACAGATCGAAATTCATTAACATCAACAACTAAACAAACAAAAAAACGGAAGGAACATACAGTAACCAACACTATAGCAGCAGTCTGCACCACCTCGAACCTGACTAGCTTAGATGTTTCCGATACAAAACCAACAAGCTCTATAGAATCATTAAATGCAACCCAATTGCAACAACTTTCGCAGGGTTCAAAATCATCAAAAAGACCACGGCGATACTGCTCCTCGGCGGATGATGATGATGACGCAGAACCAGCTGTTAAGGCGATTCGAGAAAAAGAACGTCGTCAGGCCAACAACGCTCGCGAAAGAATTCGCATTCGAGATATCAATGAGGCATTGAAAGAATTGGGTCGAATGTGTATGACACACCTAAAATCAGATAAACCACAAACTAAGTTGGGAATTCTTAATATGGCTGTTGAAGTTATTATGACCCTGGAGCAACAGGTTCGCGAACGCAATCTGAATCCCAAGGCAGCATGCCTTAAACGACGTGAGGAAGAAAAAGCCGAAGACGGCCCTAAGCTGAGTGGCCAGCATCACATGATACCGCAGCCACCGATTGGAGCGTCCGGCAGCAGCTATCACAGCCAACCTACGCAGCTTGTGCCGCCGTCATCACAGACTATAAGTACCATGACCATATCCTTACCTGTTAACAATGCTACCAGCGTCCTACCACCACATTTACAGCAGCAACAACAAACACAACTCGGACACGGTCAGCTTCCGCAATAGCATGCACTTAGAAACTCCTCTGAAATCGCCCCTATCTTCCATAAAAACCCAATGTATTCAAGACTCTACCAAGTACTCATTAACCTCGGATTTCGAGCATCAGATTTAAAAAAATATATTTTGTCGTTGTCCTCAAAAAAGGCAGTCTCATGCAACATAACTCTTTTAAAATGTACAACACTTTTAACAAACATCGCCTAAACGATTATCAATATGACCAGGTTTACTTATTAATATGATTGTATATAGCTATTCCATTATTTTTTACCTGGGAAGATAATTTATGTTTCTTAGATAATTTGATTAAATAATTTGTTTTAATTTTATATCTGTACGATATTACCGTAGCCATATTTTTTATATACAAAAACAGCATACATAACGACATAATTAACTGTAAGTAGTTAAAGAAAACTACAATGTAAACACATAGGCGTATTTCTTTTTATTTCCCAGAGCTACAGGAATAAATATGTCAATATTAATTTTTTACTGTGTTTGTGATTAAAGAAAAAGTTTGAACGTAAGGGTAATAAAATATGGAAGTAATCGTTAGTTAAGATTAGCTCATAATTGTTGTATTGTAACTTAAGGCTTCAAAGAAAATTTGTAATATGGTTATCAATTATATAGTTTTCTACTATAGGGAACTGGAATTTGCAAATTATGGCGATGTAATATTATCTGGAATGAAGTCATGACATGGTAACAGCGAGAGTGCTTCAACTTCAGAAGACGCTCTACGATTCTGAATTCATATATGTATAGTGAAATCCGAAGCTCATCGTCGGTATTTTATGGCTTAATTACAAAATCATTTTTGCGTAGGTGTGTTCGACAGCCTATTTCAGGATTTACATAATTTCGCAATGAATAAAAGGTTTAGAGAACATTTTCTCCCTATTATTTTCCTAGTCTAATTTGTATTACATACTTTGCGATGCCGAAGTATTAATGCATACAAAATGTTTTTTAAATATAGGAAAATTCAAAATATATCATTAGGAAAGGGTTTTGAATTTCTGAATTATCTGTATCAGCATAGAATACATCTGAAGATTGCTAGGTTTCAGGGTATGTCAGAACAGTTTTTAATTAAAAATATAATTGTCGCTTCGGCTAAAACTTGAGCGAGTAGCACAGTATTGTAGATATAAATGAACTGTGTATGTATGCGAACGACGAGCATGGGTGGTCGAATGTCGGGTGCTTGGGTCTTGAGTAATAGTGGCATACTGCAAAGGTGCATCATATGGGACTCGATCTTGGTTTGTTGCTGTACACAATACCTTTCATACTATAAATTTACATATATCCTCCTTAGTATATTATTGTTTTATGTTTGCGTGTGAACACGTCGAAATCGGCTCGGCCGATTTGTAACACATTTTTGTTTGCTTATTTTGTATTACCACTACCCATTATTTAATCGGAACAATATAAACAATATCGAAATAACCCGATTTTCACCAACAAATACAGTCTTAAGCGATGCCCAAAAGTCGGTCCCTTCGCACAAGCGAATTGTTCAACAGAGAATGCCTAATAAAAAAATAAAAAATTGTAATTTGAGCAGGCCGAGGTATATTTTCTCCGAGACTTAGAATATGCTCGACTTTTCATTAATTGCGTGACCAGGAGAGCCAGGATCGGATCAGAGGAACAGATGCCATCAGGATGCATATCATGGCGGCACGTCTCTGGGACCCAAGGGTCTGGACAAGATCAGTTCTGATGGTGATGTGAATGTTACTGTTTAAAAATTAGTTTGTAGCTAATAGAGGTGGAGGCAATGCAGTTTTCGCAATCCAGAGATAGTTATTGCCAATGCTGACTCTTGAGAAGCTTGGATTAGCAGGTCCCGTGCATGAGATGGCTTTCGGCATGACAAAGGACAAAATGCTTGTGATTGATAGTGCATTCACAGTCTTCCTGTGTGGAGGCAACGCAATGATCATTGCTGGGGCCAAGCGCTCTACCCACTATGCGATCTGCGTGGTGTGCTAATGAGTCAAGGACTCGCGTATTGTGAACGGTGGTGGAACCGCAGAGATCAGTTGCTTCCGGGCTTTGAAGAGCTTTGCCATTCCTCTGGTACTGGCCGAGAAATCCAATTGAAACGCTGCCAGTTGAATGCCAGTTAGGTCGCTGATGACTTCCGATTCGGACATAAATAGCCACAATGTTGTGGAGTCGTTGAACTCGAAGAAAAAGCAGATTCTGTTGTCCACCCAGTTCATCATCGCAATTCATTACATGAAATTACTATTAAAAAACAAAAGCGTAATAATAATAAAAAAATAACATAAGAGAACAAAATCATAGACAACCATTATTGAGCTTATCAGCAGCGTAGATTGATGATCTATTCTAACACGATAAACAAGGTGCAAGAAGTGAGTGCTATGTGCAGATTAAATACAAGGGCAGGCGTGCCGAATTTCCCGCGTTCTGATGCGAGCGAGAGTGCGACAGAAAGAAAGATGCGAGAGAAAGGCTGAATAGGGGGCTGCCGTAAGGGACCATATGTACATATATTTGTGTATATGGGTTACAGTGTGGTACTGTGCAAGTAACAAACAATAATAGGATTTTACTTTACTGGTGGACCACTGACTATGCTATATAGATGGTGCAAAAAGCAATTACCGAAACGAATATTGAATAATTTGTCGAGGAAATAACTAGCATTTGTGCGCAAGATCTGCAGCCATTAAATGTTTTCGTAGGTAATAAACACCTAACATATCCAAGTTGAGGTCCATGACATTGTGAGAAAAATCTAAATTATCTTGCACTCAAAGGTCGCCCAAGCCAAAGGCCATCTAGCCACGAGCGCATCAGCTTGCGGGGAGTTCGCGATGTCAGCCGGTCAGGCGCCTAGAGTGGACAGCCGTTGTCGAGCGCACATTTACTCATATGAACAGGAAGTTCAGAAGGGTGCAGCCACTGGTGAACGATGGTGGCCATATAGGTGTCCGCGGGCACTCAAGAGGTATTCCTGGCCACCGGATTCCTTTCAAGAGGGTTCCCAGGGTCTTCGGCTCTGGTTGATGGACTGATGTCGAGCAACCATCCAGCTTATAGCAAAGGATAATCGGTGGAGACGGCACTGCACTCGTTAGTGGGTTAGAGAGAGCCCTTCACAACAAAAAGTATGCACTAGGAATATTTGTTGATATATTCGGAACAATTAACAACATGGCTACTAACGCTAAGCTGTATTAAGTCTTAGTGTGGTGGCCAGCTACTGAAAATAAGACCTACAATAAGCTTCAGAAAAAAACTCTGGCGCTGCTCTACATCACGTCAACCCCACCTCCTTAGGCCATCGAAACCATGGAACATCTCATCTGTAACTGCCGGGCTCTCTCACAGGCAAGGAGAACATACCTGGGCGACCCGGCGCTGACATTACTGGAAGACGCCTCCAAGAGGACGCCAGGGGAAATACTTGCCTTTGCCAAAAACACCTAAATTCTCGAGGACGTTCAAACTTTAAAGGCATTCCCTCGATGATTCTTATATTATTGAAAAAGATAAGACAATATAAGGGAATTAGAAAATTTAAAAAGGCAACAGATTCTATTCAACACGGACCCATTTTTTAAAACAAAATGTTCTGTTCCATCACGACTATAAAAACATCATTGCACATAAAAATTTTTAAGAATTTTAGTTCTTTTAAAACAACTTGATGAACCACACTAGAGGCCCATTAACTAAGTATGAAACAATTTGAAAATAGTTTAATTTAAACACTATCCTTTATTATTTTATTTAAACGATTGTGAAGTGACATAATGAAATTGTCTAATGATTTGTAAAATATTTAGTAGTATTAACGGTATTTTTGCATCATTTCATCCGTAAAGCTCTGCCGATGCGCAGATAATGAGAGGTTAACAATATCCTCTCTGCCATTTATCCGTCAGGCTCCTCCACATGAAGATTTTTTTATAGAGGGATGATATTGACCACAAGACTTCAGTTCAGTGAACACTTCCGTAAAAAACCCAGGCTCTGCATTAATTTTTAGCATTTTATCGCTTAATTTGTTCACAATTACGAGGCACCTGAAATAAAAAAGGCCACCATAACAAAGATATATTAGACTATTAAAACGGTTTTTAGTATTTAAAAACTTGTACTTTAAAACAAGATTAGGCTTAAAGCTAGAAGTTTCTAGCCGGGGTTACCAGAGAATTGACTATCTAAGTCGCTGAACGGACAGCGTTTATTCCCCTGTATACTATTTAACCAATATGTTGTATTGGCATGAATTTGTATATCCTGTACTCAAAGAGTTTAGGGATATATTAGATTTGTGCTGTATGTGGATGTGTAACCCCCCAATAAAATATATATATTCCTGATCAGAATCAATAGCCTATAGTCGATATATACATGTTTGTCTGTGCGTCTATCCGTCCGGCCATCTGTCCATCTTGTCTGACGCCTAGATCTCAAAGGCTATAAGAGCTAGAGCAACCAAATTTTGAATCCAGACTCCTGTGATAAAGTTTTTTGCAAAACTTTGCCATGCCCTCTACCGCCATACAAAGGACGAAAATCTGTGGCAACCACAATTTTGAAGATACGAGGAAACCGATAACGACAATTTTGATCGTGTCATTATTATAGCCAGAATGGCCAAATCGCTAGTCTTCCTTATATAGTTTGCGCCCCTAGCGGAGGGGAACGAGATAAAGCGGCTGGTGCTGGTGTTAGAATTAAGAGAGAGAGAGAGAGACAGATGTAGCTAAATACAAAACAGTATCAGAAAAATGGAAAAATATTATATACTTCTAATAAAAAAGGTCAATTAAAATCAACTGAAGAATATAGCTAGAGGTCTTGATTTCTCTCTTTCGCGCCATGCTTATCCAAAATCGCATGATAAGTCCGACGCACTCGACGATTGTCGTTTAATATGGCCGAAGGAAACCGAGTAATTTAGAAGTTTGGGATGTGCGTTTATGAGTTTCCGGACAAACAAAGTTTAATATATATTTATAAATAATTTATCCGTTTAGTTTTACCTGTCCCAAAACTTATCCTTTGAGTCTTCAACCAAAAACGGCTTAAGAGGATAACTTATTTCATTTCCCATGTATGAGTATGATAGATACAAGCAGGTAAGCACAGAAGCTTGTAGATCCGATTCTTTAGATTCCTCTCCATCAACCAAATCACGAACTAGCATGTATACAAAAACAACATTTGCCGGGTTAATAAATGCGACATCCTAAAATAAAAATAAAAAAGTATTAGTTATATTGAAGTAGCAGGAGTTGCAATGAAATATTATATTTAATATCGTGGTTTCAGTGAAAGGAAATGTTAAAAATACTTCAAGGTATGCCTGCTCACTGGGAACGTTGTAAGTCGTTTCTACGGCCGCGAATATGGCAATACTGAATCCGGAAAAAAATTAAGCGTATTGGCCGTATAATCGTATTTTATCGTTCCATACCGCTCGGTACTCTTTCTCAGTCTAATTCCTACTTTCCTTGGGATTCGAATATTTGTATCTGTTAATCAAAAATACTAGAACGGTTGTATTTCCAAAGTACTTAATAAATCTTAATAACAAATCTGAGAGGTCGGGGAGTTCAATATTAGTTCAATATTTTAGTTGCTAAAACAAGTAGCATAGCTAGTTTGCATAACAATAGACAGACAGACATCTATTGATGCTAGCTAAGAAAATGTATACTTAACGGCTCTGTAACACTCAGCTTGTCTTACCTGCCATCCTTGCAGCAATAAACTACGATCAACTGCTCTTAGCCACATCACAGCATCGCCAGCATCGAAGTTACTAAGTCTTTGGCAGCGACAATGTAGAAAAATTCCTAAGCACTTCAGCAATTCTGAAGTAGATGCCTGAAAACAAATTCATCATCTATTCAATTACAATGCAAATTAGTTAGTTCCTATTATTTCTGTGCCTTTTCACACGATTAGACATGTATATAGGCTAAGCCAATATTGTAAAAATGCTTGATTAGCCCTTTATTACTATGCAACACTATATTTAAGCATCGAATCAAACTGATTATGTTTGTTATGTTTTTATATTATATTTGTATAGGTATATTAATTAGGGGAAGTTTAAGGTATAGTTTATATCTGGCCTCAGTCTCTTATAAGGAAATGATATAAATTCCTCATATAAATACCTGTTAAGGTCAAATGATAATCTTTATTTTTTTCACAGTTGCTGGTCCCACAAATTGTTAGACCTTTATCGGCTACGGTATTTATGTAATTGTAAAATGGTGTTTGGGAGGGTGGATTAAACGGCTGCACCTTAGCCGTTTATTCATGGGTTTTATAAACGATATCTTAAACGACGTCTAATTAATGTACCAGTTGGGTTACACAGCCCTACATTAGCCATAAATATATTGATCATAACCAGTGGTGCTGTACCATATTGTCAATATATATGGTACACATATATGCTATATACGCCGCTATCTTGCGTGCTTTCGCGCCTTTCATTCTTTTGCTATCACTCTCTCGATCTGTCCGCTTACTATTTCCCAGACGCTAAGCTGAAGCTACAAAGTATGCAGGTCCAATTAATAGCTGCATTTATCAGCTTTTCAAAATTGTAACCAGATGTAAGATTATTGCGTTTTCAGTTTTCTTGTGTCTTCAAAGTTGGGGATGCTAAAATGCTAAAAGTGTGATAGTACAAGAGTCAGGATACAAAATTAGGTGGCTCTAGCTTTTATATTCTCTGAGATCTATGCGCTCAAGAAGACAGACGGATTGAAAGACAGACAGACATTGCTATATTAGCTCGTTTATAGATGCTGATCAAGAATATTTATAGGTTATTTGATCGGAAACGCTTCTTTCTGGGTCTTACACACAAGTTTAATATATATATTATATATATAAAAGTGTATAGCTATAAAATTAAGTAAATGTATATTGACATAGTTCTAACTACTAACCTGAATTACAGTTTTTCGAGGAAACTGATTATTGTTCTTGAACTGCATTGAAGATGGTTGCATTTGCTGTGGCAGGCTTAGCGTCAAAGGCTGTTTTTGTATCAACTTATTGTGATTACATATTGAATTTTTGTTATTAACTTTGATTGAGTCCTTGACTTTAGAAGGGTTTTGAGATTTGGCTGTTACCGTTCCTGAATCTTCTCGAATATCCTGAGGTTGATTGTGGTTCGGTTGGTTATGCTCTTCTATTCGATTGCATTGAAGTTGAATGTTTCGATTCTTATCAGACGATGATGCGAAAGTGGACTCTAAAAACTGTGACTTAAAGCACGCTGTGGGTAGGTTTGCACATTTATTTTTGTTGTCGATTTTCTTTTTATTATGCGATGTTGATAGTTTTTTCCAAGAAAGTGCATTAATAAAAATTGAATGTTTCTTTAGGTTCTTATCAATAGAGCTTTTTTCTGATTTAATGGCTCCATTTTCGTTTTGAGCATCCAAAACATTTGTTATAGTATCTTTAGACGAGTTGGCCAAATTGTGTAAGTGGTGTGAGCCCAACTGGGGGTGAGCCTGCAAATTAATATGTACTCCAGTATAGGTACCTTGTTGTCCTATAATATTCTTTGACAATTGATGGCAGACCGATTTTTTGTTTTCTCGGTTTTTAGCATTATTTAATTGCTCATACGAATAATTGTTTAGATGTGAATCAATTGATCCACTACTAACATTTTCGTTTTTTATATCATTTGAATGGTTATATTGAAAATTCGGCTGAGATGAATATATTGGATGGCGATCCCGTGGATTAAAACTCAACACAGTTCCCATATTGACTGAAAAACATATTTATAAATCAATATTACCAGTTAACTCATCTATATTGGTAAGAGGAATTATTAAACCTCTATTAAAATAGTCCAAAAACAACTTAAATTTTGTATAGGCATTTTTACAAGAACTTAAAAGGCAAAAATTGTACCTCTTTATTTGTATACACATATACTCGTATACACATATATATTGTTATATATATTTAAAAATATATATTATATAATTAAATGTCATAAAAAACTGTCACAATTACGTTAGGCTTAAAGTAATTTTAACAACGCCAACGACAGTTTTATTTCCCTTTTTAGAGTTGCATTAAAGGTTCTTATTATAAACCATTTTTGTATGAATTTTGTAACAACTCAAACTTCAATTGTTAATGAAAAAAATTTTTTTTTGCAACACAAGCTTCTGAAATACACTGTGCAAAGTTTAAAAATCGATATCTTCTATGCGCAGGCTCGAGTCGAGCCAGACTTGTAGGGTAGTTATTGCTGTGCCTTGTATTTCAGGGCATGCTCAGTAAGACTATGTAATATCGATATTCAAACACATAATGGTACATTTAAAAAATACCTGAAAATATTTTTGTTATTTCTAAAAGGATTCTGAATCTCGGATAACCTAAGATTTGGAATAACCAAATTTGGTTGATGTCCCAGAGGGTTTTGTTTCTAGAACACTTCTAGTGGTTTGCAACTTCGACCACATGATGCATGCATTGTCATGTATTTCATTATTAGCATCAACACCTGAAGTGGTATAGCCATTTCCGCCTGTCCGTTCATCATCTCTCAGCTTTAAAGCTGGTTTTACCTTTTACCTTCAGAACGCATTATATACGTATATACTAATACTATTTCGTACAGGTATTGTGGAAGTACGTTGCATCGTTTGAAGTGCAGACGTCCGTGGAAGTAAATGTTGTAAAATGTCTCCTTTATTTCAAAGAATACTTAAATACAGAATTTCGTCTCGACAAAATCGTTATTTATTTCGCTAAAATTTTGTTTGACTAGAAAAAAACCATAATTTAATAAAAAATTTTGAAAGCCAAAATCTTGGTTCGTTGAGTAAAAGTGGTGTTCCATAGTAGTAAATGTATAGATCAAATCCTCCCTTTACATCGTGCCAATATACCGATTACCAGAGAGCAATATATTTGGCCTCTAATATATTAAAGCAACGATTTGAAGAATAAAATAAAAAACCCATGTATCTCCAACTAGTATCCAACTGAAAGTTTAAATTTAAGTTTGATTGATGCAAACATTAAAATTTCTGCACGGAATAAAACATAAGATACATTATGCATAAAATTATGCATTATTATGTATTCCGCTCATAAAAAGACCGAATTCTATCAAATATTCAATTTGCCCTAAAAATTCATGCACCACAGCTACTCTGGGACGGCTATTCAGTACATTGAGAATAGTGAAGACTTGACTGAGTACTACGATTGAATCATGGCTGAATGGTTATTCAAATATTCTACATTGATAACACTAAAATCATTTAGAGAGCCTTTTGGAAAAAGCTTGCAACAATAGCGAGAGAGGTTTTGTTATTGCTTCTTTTGTTTATTGCTTCGTGTGCAGATTGCGATTGCGGAGCAGACTACAAATTTATCTCTCTTTGTATACCCGATACTCGAATAGTTTTGTGATCGCTTTTCCGCCCCCATAGATATATATAAATACATATAGATATGAACCTCAAATCATCAAATCTGTGGTGCTATGTAAAGAAACTTCAACTGGCAGAAAACCTGATAGATGCATTGTTGAACGAATCCGCCGAATATTTCTCCAAGCAATTGCTGACTATCGGATCGATTTCATATCCTCCGAATTTTTGCGATTTCGTCTCATCGAAAGATTATCTGATCAGCAATATCTGAACAATTCTGGGTTCCGGGTATATTCCCGAACATTATTGCCAACCAAAAAAATAACAAATGGTTTTTTTCTGGTTTTAACTGTTATATTATTTTTCCGTTTTGCTTCTAGCTAGTGCTTTTTTTCACATAACTTCAGTATCTTACTTATGGTTATATTCTGAAAATCTGATAAATGCAGCTTTAAATCGGAACCAAGCTTTCAAATCAAAATTCGTAATTTTCTGCGGAATATTTTTCTAAATTTGGACTTTGAATATTCGGAAATGTCCAAATAAAATGATTCCTTGGGGTTTTGTATTTTTCTGGTACAAGTACATTAATTGGGCGTCGTTTAAGGTATCTTGTAAAAATCTATGGATAAATGACTAATTTTACCATTAAATTACGTTACGTTCCTTCCCAAAAGGCATTTTACCATTAAAAACTGTTAAAAACGAACTAGTTACAAATACAAAATTATGGTACTTTATTGTAAAAAAAGAAAGGTTTTATTTCGAGTAACGGTTTTCAAGTATTTCGCTTTACATCGAAACAACGTACTGTAGTAGTTACGCTGCACATTGAAAATAGTCAGAATGCGTAAAAAGGTCTGAACGGTGTCGGGTTTCAACAAGACGCGGCGCCATGCACGACTGTAAATCAATCAATTCAGTTTTTATGAACCGTCGCGGGAGTGTTTAGGTGGTTTTAAAGTCCCCGAGAATCGTGGTGTTTTTAGCATAGGCCAGCAGTTTCTGTGGCGTCCTTTTGGAGGCATCTTCCAGTGATGCCAGCACTGGGGCGCCCAGGTATCTCCTCCTTGCCCTTGAGAGAGCCGGACAGTAGCAGATGAGATGTTCCAGGGTTTCGATAGCCCCAGGTTCATCACATTTCCTACAACTGTCTCTGTTGGTGATGCCTAGCTTAGCTGCATGTGCAGCAGCCAGACAGTGACCTGTAAGTATTCCCACTAGCAATCTACAGTCTTTTCGTGGTAGGTGCAGTAGGTAGTGGCTAAGTTTCTCGTTGCGTTCCTTGCACATTATCTTCGAGGTTTTGCAGGTGGTGGTACTGTTCCACCTGTACTGTTCAGTCTGTGTTCTAGCCTGCTTCTCTAGATCGCATTGCAGCGTTCTAAGGGAGACAGGCACGTTCTCGGTTCTCCTATTCTCCAGCCAGACGCCTTCCTTAGCTAGTACGTCCGCCGCTTCGTTTCCTTCGATGCCCTGGTGGCTGGGAACCCAATAGATCCGCACTGTCTTTGTCGTGCTTAGGATGTCTAATGCCTCCCTGCTCGCCAAGACACTTCTGGAACTGACCGCGGAGGACTGCATGGATCTTATCGCCGCTTGGCTGTCGACGAATAGGTTGACCGCATCGTGTGCTCGTTCTGTTAGGAGAGCGACCTCCGCTGCCTTCCCGATGGCAAAAACTTCTGCCTGGAATATGCTGCATTGGTCCGGTAGCTTATACGACAGCCTTATCTCAGGGTCTGTACAGTATAGGCCCGCTCCTACTCCTCCTTCCATCTTGGAGCCGTCTGTGTATATATTGAGGTGCTCAGTTTGGTCCCTTCCAATTTTCCAGTCTTCAGGTCCCAAAGATGTGGTTGTTTTTACGTCAAGGCAAGTTTGGGGGGTCATGTAATCAGTTGATCTGGTCATGTCCCTGCCAATTGAACTGTGCCCGTATCCTTGTATGGATAGGTTTCCTGATGCTATAAGGCGTTGTGCTGCCTTTCCCGCAATCAGGCGAGCGTGAATGTCCAGGGGGTCGATTCCGAGTATAGTTTCGAGTGCTTTTGTTGGGGTTGACCTCAGCGCCCCTGTAATACAGAGCAGAGCCTGTCGCTGAGTCTTTTCCATAAGCTTATGGTATGTCTTCTTTTCAATAGCCTGCCACCACACTAAGGCTCCATACAGCAGAGTTGGTCGCACCACCGAGATGTAGATCCAGTGCATTAGAGCAGGTGACAGGCCCCATGTGCTGCTGAGCATCTTCTTGGATGCATAAAGCGCAATGGTAGCCTTCTTCACCCTTTCCACTACATTGGGCCTCCATGCCAGCTTGCTGTCCAGTACTGTGCCTAGGTATTTCACCTGTGATTTTGGAGTCAGCCTAGTTTGGTCAATTTTCGGGGGGGTCCATATCGGTACCTTGTACCTCTTGGTAAAGAGGATGAGGTCCGTCTTGTCCGCGTTGATACTGAGTCCTACCTCTTCCGCCCACTCACGTATCTCCCTGAGTGTACGTTCCATTATGGAGCTGAGGGTCGATGGACATACACCCGTAATAAGTATGCTTATGTCATCTGCATAGGCTGTTATTTTTGGGGACTTCCTTTCAAATCTCTTAATGAGGTCGTCGACCACCAAATTCCACAGTAGTGGCGATAGGACTCCACCTTGAGGTGTGCCTCTGTGTGCCCCCTTTACCATGGAAGCGGTGCCCCACTCCGATTGCACCCGTCTACAACTTAGGAGGTTTTTGATCCAGACGTTGATTGCAGGGTGTATGTTATTCGCTTCTAGGCGACTTGTTATTGCGGTTGTTGCCACGTTGTTGAATGATCCTGAGATGTCCACAAATGCTCCCAAAGCATACTTTTTGTTGTGAAGGGCGCTCTCGATGGTGGCTACTAGCGAGTGTAGTGCCGTCTCCACTGATTTCCCCTTGGTGTAGGCGTGTTGGTTTATTGACATCAGTCCCCCTACCTCATTCCTGATGTGTAAATCCAACAGCTTTTCCAGTGTTTTTAGTAGAAAGGAGGTAAGGCTTATCGGTCTGTAATCCTTGGGACTCACGTGGCTGCACTTTCCTGCCTTAGGGAGGAAGACAACCCTCGAGGTTCTCCATTGGATGGGGATATAGCCCGTACTTAGGCATGCTGAGTATATTGCGAAGAGCCATGGGGTAATAACCTCTTTGGTCAACTGCATCATGGCTGGGAATATCCCGTCCAGTCCTGGTGCTTTTATGGCCGCGAAGGAGTCTATGGCCCAGTGGATTCTCTTAGTGGTTAACAGACCTATTGGGGGGTGCTGTTCCTCAGTTGCTAGGTCCTGATGCTCCTTGGCGTCAGTGACCTCGGTGCATCCAGGGAAGTGCGCCTCCATTAGTGCTGTTAGGGCTTCTTTACTGCCCTCTGTCCACTGTCCGTTGTCTAGTTTTAGTTGGCTCTGTACTGTGGGCTGTTTTGAGAGCAACTTCCGGAGCCTAGCGGTTTCGTGCACTTTCTCAATGTTGGAGCAGAAGTTTCTCCACGAGTTCCTTTGTGCCTTACGTATTTCCTTCTTGTTGCTCCTAAGTGGGATTTTATATTCCTCATTGACAATCTCTTCGTTCGCTTGTTTGGCGATCTTGAAGAATTCCTTAAGGTTGTTCCTTTGGAGACAGAGATCTCGGTTCCACCAGAGTGGCTTGGACCTCCTCTTCGTTCTCGAGGGTTTGCACGATGCATGGTAGGCGTTCAGTAACTCGTTGGATAGGGTCTTTAGGGACTTCTCTATATCCTCCGCGGATTTCACTGAGCCCGGATTCGCGAGCTTCGAAGTAAGTCTTTTTAAACTTTACCCAGTTTGTGTTTCGGGGGTTTCTATAGACTGTTATCTTCGAAGAGTGTTTGAATTCGCAGTTGAACTGAATGTACTTATGGTCTGAGAAGGATGGTCTTTCGAGGACTCTCCAGTCAGATACCAAGGTACTCTTTCCCGTGACAAGAGTTAGGTCTAGCACGTTTGACGAGGTGGGACCCACGAAGGTGTGTTCCTCCCCCACGTTTGCTACATCTAAATTAGTGGATAAGATAAAGTCTAGGAGTGACTCACCTCTATCGTTGGTGTCAGGGCTTCCCCACACATTGTGATGGGCGATGGCGTCTGCACCGATGAGGAGTTGGAGATTTTTGGAGCCGGCTTCTGTCACCAGACTCCTAGGTTCTTCCGGCGGGGCGGGCCTGTCGTGTGCCATGTAGCAGGAAGCTGCCATTAGGCGCTTTTCCTCGCTCTCCAGCATCACCACCGTCAGGTCATCCGTGCTGTAATGAGACATAAGATGAGCATGGATTCCCTTCCGTACGAGTACGGCGGTTCTGTTCCTGCTTACCGATGTTGAGTAGAGAAGGCTGTAATTTGAGGACTTTAGTCCGGCCACAGAGTTGCCTGACGCAATCCACGGCTCCTGGACTAAAGCTATGTCGGCGGGCCTTTGCTCCATGGCAATGAGGAGCTCCGCCGACGCTACCTTGCTTTTATGGAGATTGAGTTGCAGCACCCTTAGTGTCATGGGTGGCTAACTCAACCTCCCACGACGGGTTGACTATGATTGTCAGGTCACCGTCACCGTCTTCCTCCTCCTCCGAGTCGTCCAGCGCAAGACCCTGGGCGGCCTCCACTATGGTCTCCAGACCTAGGTCCTTCTCGACCTCGCCTGCCTGGAGGGTGTGCGCATCTTTATCCTCGGGGTGGCGCTTTTTCAGCCGTAGGTATACGCTACCTACGCCCCACGCCATCTTCCCGAACTTGGGATACAGGATGTCCTCCGCCACCTTGCTGATCTGGAGGATCACGTGCTGGCCCCCCTAGTTGGGTAGTGGGCTACCGGCATGCAGAACCTTCCAATCAGCCGTTGGCACGTCCGGATTTTGCCTCTGCAGCAGCTTCAGTGCTCGCTCCCCCTGGACAGCAATGGGGAAGAGCACCTTCGCCTTTGGTATGGACGGGATCAGCTCCCTGTCTACCACCTCCAGCTTGGCCCCCTCCCACAGAGCTTCCAGTAGGGGCACCTTCTGCACCAGCCACTGCCGCGTTGGGTCGTCGTTGCACTTGAGGATTTTGACCCCGTTCAGCCATCCCGCTCCATCGAACGTGGGCATGGGAGCGCTAGGGTCCTCCTCCATTCGCGAGAACAGTGCCTCGACGAGCTGCGCGTGGACTAACTTCCACTGCGCCGCCGTCATCTTCCCGTTCTCATCGCTGCGATCGATCAAGGCCACAATGAGATGTCTCTTGCACACCTCGCTCATGGCCTTCTACCTCGGCTTCATTTAATCTTATTGAAATTTCTCAGTTCAGACCAAAATTGTCTTACTTTCATGGTCATCAGCTGCTTGTTGTGGTTTATGTGCTCAGTGTTAATCGGCGTTTCACATTGTTCATAAATTTCCATCGTTCCACCGAGATTCGTTCTGTGTGTAGAAGGTATTAAATGCTTGATCATAAAATGTGATTTTTTTTCATGTTCCAATCCTAAAGATTTGTTTACAGAGAAACTAAAACATTTTTCCGAGTTAACGTGTTATTGGTACTATTGACAGCATGTTGTAAGGCGACTAAAATCTTTAAATGTCTTTTGTGCCTTCGTTGCATAAAAAAACCGGATCAATATAAATAAATCTGTAGATGCTATTACTACTGAAAACTCTTTTATAGTGAAATTTACATTGGGAAAAACTGTTAATTATGATGACGGAAAAAATCTCTTCTGGCCACACTAATTTATCAAACAAGGGGTTTGTATATTATTTATCTAAACAATATTAATGCAAAAAGAACAGCTTTTGAGATGTGATATTGATGTATTTATATTTATGTATGTATTTGAATTTAAGTCATTTACTTTTAAAGTTCTTATTTGTGTATGTTCTCCGCAACATAAAATATGAATAGAAAATATTGCATTCTCACACATACATATTTGGATATTCAGGTAAATGATAAATTGGCGAAAGTGTTCTTATTTACAAAAATAAGCATGCATGTAAAGACAAAGTTTATTGAATCTTTTTAGATAACTTAGAGAAATGGTACAATCTGTTAACTGTTATTAACTGTTAACTGTAACTGTTATTAAAGACAAAGTTTATGCGGAACACAAAAGCTAATGTAATACTTATAACAGCGATGCTGAAAGAACTTGTATCTTTTTTAATACTATAAAATCAAACAAATGAATTACAAGTTTCATCCGCTTTACCTTAAGATAAATATATATATTTGATTAATAGTGAGCATCTAATTGTATTTCTTTGACATCGCTCTACTTGCGGGAAGGCTTTAAGATGGCGATCATGTGAAAGTGATTCCCTGACGATAGGTGTCTCTTCATGCCAAGTTAAACTTCCGTGATATACTAGTGCTGGAAGCTTAAATTCGAAAATTCGAAAAATTTGTGTTCAAACACAGTTTCTAATCTAAAACCGCAGTGAAAAAAACTTCGAAATGATCTAGCCCGGTGAAAGGTCAATAAACTGGGAATCTCTTTGTTACTTCATATGTCATAAAACAACACGCTTTTATATCCTTTTGAAAGAAGGTAATGCATTTAAAGGATATGCCAAAAGTATACATATTGACTGGACCACGTGTTATTTCGAGTTCCCGTTTTGTTTTGTGGCAATAAGCGGTGGCGGGTAAATTTTCATTAACTGCTAATCCCCACTAGGAGAGAGAGGTGGATAGCTTCAATATGCTTTCGTCATTCCCGCAAAAATTTATTAGAACTTGTGATTGTATTCTAAAATCTTAAATTCATTTAATTCCATTTTATTTCAAATTGAAAACAAATTATTTGTTCAGACACGACACAATAAGTTAATTCATTTTAAATATGGATTAAATAAGGTTTTTTTATCGACTTTTTACACAATAAATTATCTCAATTGGTGTTTTTAAATTGAGTTAAGTACCAGTCGCAACATAACATTATATAACATAATAATTATTTACTTTTTATTATTTAGCATAATAAATGACCAGAAAATTCTTGCCAACATCAGTGACGATATGGGCTGGAAATCGAAGCTAAAACTACCCCCAAAGGATAACCGATTTAAAACAACAGTGAGTATTCGCTAAAAATATAGTATGTATTTGAGCCTCAAATTAAGGAGGTCATAATTTTTTAGAGCGTAGATTGCCCAACTATTTTATTTCAAGGTATATTTTCGTACAACTGAGAGCACTTTTGTGCAACAACTCTGTACATATAGATTAATAGAAAAAAACTCATATTAATTGTGAGCTAAATATGTCATATTACGCCCGTTGAAAGCACAGTTTCAATTTTATTTGTCTAATTCTAATGGTAACTTCTTTAGCTACCAAATCTAGCACTCGGCTTCGATCCGATCTAGCTGTCATTGATGCGCTGGCTTGTTCTGGTTGAAGGCTTTTGAAACAAGGTTGTAGCTCGTGCAAATATTCGCGGCGCCAGAGGTCCCGCAGCCGCTGCTTCAGGAAAGTGATGCGTTGAAATTGAGTTAGTGTTGACATCCTTTGCATTGCTACTGTCTGATCTAGAAGTGCCTGCAAAGATGAACCAACTAAGGATTCGAGAATGGTTCGACTTGTAGTGAAAGCAATTCACACGATTTCGCACGACCTGCCCAAGTCAGACAGTCGGACAGAATTTGTCACGATATAGCAAGAGAGTTTTTTCCCTCAAATAAAAAAAATAATATCCGTTTCGTTCAGTCCGAATTGGGCGAGCGTTTTGATGGAATGAGAAAACTGAGACGCAGACTAACTGATTAAACAAAGCGAATACGGAAACCCAACGAATCGATTAGGTTGCCTCGTCATGCATGGCTCTATATTTCCTTCGTAAATTCCACCGCACCCGTGTCTGTGAGCTTCGATGCAACAGTCTTTGTTTACTTTGTATTCTTTATTTGTTTGTATTCTAGGATTACCAGACACCGGTATATTAGTTTTGTGTTAAATTCGCGCTTAAACTGAAAAAGACTCTTTCCCGTTACGAGAAAGTTCCCGTCAAGTTCTCCATAAATCTAAAGGGTGTAAGGAATATATTTTTGTTGTCCCATATCTGATTTTAATGAATATATATATGGGGCATATATAGTTATAATAGTTAAGATTATTTATTGTTGTTTTTTTTTATTTTAGGATGTGACCGATACACGTGGGAATGAATTTGAAGAATTTTGCCTTAAAAGAGAATTACTTATGGGTATTTTCGAAAAAGGATGGGAGCGTCCCTCTCCCATTCAAGAGGCTGCTATACCTATTGCTCTGAGTGGAAAAGATGTACTAGCTCGAGCCAAAAATGGAACTGGTAAAACTGGAGCTTATTGTATTCCGGTTTTAGAGCAAATAGACCCAACGAAAGACTATATCCAAGCATTAGTGATGGTTCCTACACGAGAACTGGCCTTACAAACTTCACAAATATGCATTGAACTAGCAAAGCATCTTGATATACGAGTAATGGTCACCACTGGAGGTACCATTCTTAAAGACGACATTCTTCGTATATATCAAAAAGGTACTTTTTAATATTTAATTTTTACAACGACAACTCAGAGGCGAAGAAGTAACCAAAATTAAAGTTTTTCAACTTTTAAGGGGTTATCGTAAAACAGGGCAGCAGCTTTTAATGCAGAAAGCTGCATATCTGACCAAAGACTATACAGTTCCAATATATTGCAGGAACAAATTCCATTTCAATTTTCCTTTGACGCTTTGAACAACCGTTCCAATTTTTGTTCTGCTTTTACTTTATCTTCTCAAGGCATTGCACTGCGCTTGCACTACCAAAACACGCGCAACAAAACAACACACCGTTTCTTTGCCGGGTACTTTCACCGAAACTTATACACGATACTCAAAAAGAGTATAGGTGTATATTAGATACTTATACCCGATACTCAAAAAGACTATAGGTGTATATTAGATACTTATACCCGATACTCAAAAAGAGTATAGGTGTATATTAGATTTGTGCGGAAAATGGATGTGTTAACGCCCAGCAGGAAGCGTTTCCGACCCCATAAAGTATATATATATTCTTGATCAGCATCAATAGCCGAATTGATTGAGCTATGTCCGTCTGTCCGTCTTGCTTGACGCCTCTTGCCTTGCCTCTCAGAGACAATACGAGCTAGGGCAATTTTGTATCCAGACTCCTGTCAGGGCGGAGGGGAGCCATACTGACTGAGTATGAGGTATAAATGGAGAGTTTCGGCTGTAGCAGCGACTCGCAACGTTCCGCCTCGTTTCCTATCGAGTAATGGTTTTATTTGTATTTTCAGTACAATTAATTATTGCGACCCCTGGACGAATATTGGATTTGATGGATAAGAAAGTTGCTGATATGTCGCATTGCAGGATATTAGTTTTGGATGAAGCCGATAAACTACTGTCGCTTGATTTTCAAGGCATGCTGGATCATGTTATATTAAAATTGCCAAAGGATCCACAGATACTGCTATTTTCTGCAACATTTCCACTGACTGTGAAAAATTTTATGGAGAAGCATTTACGCGAGCCATACGAAATAAACCTTATGGAGGAACTGACGTTAAAAGGTGTCACTCAGTACTATGCATTTGTACAAGAACGTCAAAAAGTACACTGCTTAAACACGTTATTTTCAAAGTTGCAAATTAACCAATCTATAATATTTTGCAATTCTACGCAACGTGTCGAGTTATTAGCTAAAAAAATTACAGAGCTTGGGTATTGTTGCTATTATATACATGCAAAAATGGCGCAAGCACATAGAAACAGAGTGTTTCATGACTTTCGTCAAGGTCTCTGTAGGAATTTAGTTTGCTCTGATTTATTTACTCGAGGAATTGATGTACAGGCCGTTAATGTTGTAATTAATTTTGATTTTCCTCGAATGGCTGAGACATACTTGCATCGTATTGGGCGTTCTGGTCGATTCGGTCATTTGGGTAAGTAATAATCCAAAAATACGAGTTTAAGTTACAAAATATTTCAAAACACTATGTTATTTTTCGATATAAGACAAAATAACGTCGGTCTTTAAACTTTTTATAACCGATACGAAAAAGAGTATAGCGTCATATTAGATTTTTCTGAAAGTAGATGTGTTTAACACAGCAGAAACCGTTTTCCGACCCCATAAACCCCAAATGTTTATTCTTGATCAGCATCAGTAGCCGAGTCGATATAACCATGTCCAAACGTCCAAATGATCACAGAGACTATAAAAGCTAGAGCAACCAAATTCAGACTTCCAAACTCCAGACTCCTGACACTGTTACACGTGTATTTCCAAAAATTTTGCCGCTTCCCGCCCCCGAAAAGAACGAAATCCACAATTCGGAAGATACGATAAAATCAATCATAGAATCAGAATTATAGATTCCCAATCCGAATTTCCAGATGCTCTTGTGCAACATTTTTTAATTAAATAAAATTCTATTTTTACCATGGTTTTTTTTCAATGTGCTTCTTCTTTCACATTACCTACGTATCTTACATCTGGTTGTAATGAACTGTGATTCTAAAAAGATCATATGTGCAGCTTTAAATTGGACCAGAAGACTTTGTAGTCCTCAGCTAACCGTCTGAAAAATTGATTATATTTTTTAGGTTTTTTTTTTACAAAATGTTCACTTTAAAAACTTGAGAAAAGTGAAAATGTTTCCTTGTGTTTTTATATTTTATTTTTTAATTTTGAATCAACATACTTAGTTAAAAAACTCATTTTAATCTTTAAACTTTTTTCAATTAATATTTTAGGAATTGCTATAAATCTAATAACTTACGAGGATCGCTTTGATCTTCATCGGATTGAAAAGGAACTTGGTACCGAAATAAAACCCATACCGAAGGTAATCGACCCTGCATTATATGTCGCAAATGTTAGCGGATCGTCTGGAGAAATTTGCAACAACAGTGATCTTAATACTTCTGCAAACGAGGAATGCAATGTTAGCAAATAGAATTCAGATAAAATTGTAATTGTAGGTTTTTTTAGTAGAATATAATACATGAAATCAATAAAGAGAATGAAATATTTCGGAAAACTAACAACGCCGTAGATAAATACACTAGATATAAGCACAGTAAAGGTATTTTGCAAATTTAATGAACAAAAATTGGTAAACAAAATGAAAGAAAAGTTGTATTTCCCCTGTGGATCCAGGAGGATTCTGTGAGGAGGCATCGGTAGCACGGCATCGCCAGGGTTTTTGTTTGCCCACAGACGTCTCGAAAGGGACTCCCACGAGTGCGTATGTTCTTGGGCGAATCGGGCCAATCCGATTAGCACAGAACGAATTTTTGTTTAGTTTCGAGGTTCTGTTTGGTTTCAGGTAACTACTCAATCCTTATAAAATAATCAAAATAAAGCATCCCTTTTTTATATTTTCCAGAACTATTACGGGTCAAAAATGTGTGGCCCTTGTGGGCCGCACTGTCCCATATGCTGAGGAGGCTTCTGTGGTGGCTGTGGCTGAGCAATAACGACAGGGGCTTTACAAATCCTGTGACACCTGCAGAAAGCTTGAAGATATCGTTTAGTCTTTACAAATAAAACATTTACAAATGAAATATTTACAAACAAAACATTTACAAATAAAAACTCTTCACAAATCTTATTTATTGATGGCCTGGCTCAAGTGGATTGTGCCAATATGTACTTGTAGGGTTACATTTGCTCAGAAATGATAGCATATATTAGGCTGAACCGAGGTAGGGGGAATATCCTTGATCCTTAACAAGGACTCCATCAAATCAGGGTATTTTTCTGATCGCATGGCATGACCTGATCGCCTCACAAATAACGGAGTAAACGAAATATTTTTAATCCTTGATATTCTTGGTCCTTGAAAAGGACTTCATAAAATCAGGGACATTTTTCCGATCACAGGAAGCCGTCGCACGTCCCGATCGGCCCACAAATAACGGAGAAAACAAAACTTGTTTGTAATTTGTTATTTTTGAAAAAGTAGTTCACGAAATCCGCAATAGGGGCGCCACCGTACAAAAAAAAAGAACTCGCGTCAAATGGCCAAAAACTGGATGGGACACCAGGCAAACAGAAATCAGCAGCAAGCAACTGTAGAGTGCAAAAAAATGGTGCATACTTTTGGGGGACCAACACAATCAGCGACCTTCTGCTGATTTCTGTTGGCCTGGTGTCCCATCCAGTTTTTGGCCATTTGACGCGAGTTCTTTTTTTTTGTACGGTGGCGCCCCTATTGCGGATTTCGTGAACTACTTTTTCAAAAATAACAAATTACAAACAAGTTTTGTTTTCTCCGTTATTTGTGGGCCGATCGGGACGTGCGACGGCTTCCTGTGATCGGAAAAATGTCCCTGATTTTATGAAGTCCTTTTCAAGGACCAAGGATATCAAGGATTAAAAATATTTAATTTACTCCGTTATTTGTGAGGCGATCAGGTCATGTCATGCGATCAGAGAAATACAATGATTTGATGGAGTCCTTGTTAAGGATCAAGGATTTTCCCCCAGTCTAAGCAAATTTAACCCTAAAAATACATATTGGCACAATCCACATGAGCCAGCCCACCAATTAATAAGATTTGTGAAAAGTTTTTATTTCTAAACGTTTTATTCGTAAGGACTACAAGATAGCTTTAAGCTTTCTGCAGGTGTCACAGGATGTTTGATGGAAGGCTTAACCCCTGTCGTTATTGCACAGCAGCAGCCACCACAGAAGCCTCCACAGCACATGGGACAGCACGATCCACACGGGCCACAGATTTTTGATCCGTAATAGTTCTGAAAAATATGAAAAAGATTGCTTTAATTTGATTAATTTTATAAGAAGAGATAGAGTACTTACCTGAAACCAAACAGAAGCTCGAAACTAAACGAAAATTCGTTCTGTGCTAATTGGATTGGCCCGAGTCGCCCAAGAACATACGCTCTCGTGGGAATCCCTTGTCAAGAAAAACCCTGGCGATGCCTTGCTACCGATGCCTAATCACAGAATCCTTCTGGACCCACAGGGGGATATGACTACGGTTGGGCAAAACATTCAGCATCTGAAAGGCATAATGCAACAGAAAAGTAAGATTTCAAAGAGTCACTGGTAAAGAGAAATTAAAACTTTAAAAAAGAATTGCAGAAGCAGAACGTAGCTCTAACTAAACAGAAGTTCAAGGTAAAAGAAATTGGTATACAAATAGAAACAAAATTGGAAGAATTTAATTAGTCTTGATCCTAATATTTCTAGAAACTTAACTGCTCAACTTAACTAGAAGGCAGGAATTTTCATAAATTTTTTCGTTTTCCAGCCCTAATATTTTTCGTGTAATCTAAAATTTCAATTTTACATCAACCTGTTTGAAGGTGGCGACCCCTAGGAGAAAATTAGTGAGATGTGAGCTTAAATGTATAGGAAAAAGACGCCATAAACGCCATTTGTGGTGTAGTAGTTTAATTTTCTTTTGTGCAGAGTGCGCTGGTAGTCATACCCCAAATAAATTACCGAATTAGGATTAAAACACATCTGGCTTACACAAAAAAAAAAAATGTGTAATGCAACAAATAGTTCATATCTGTTATTTGGCAGAAGCTATTACAGTTTGAGCTGTCATAAAACAAGTGTCATAATTCAATTAAAATTTGAATCACCATCCTCTAACTCCGTTGTACAAACCGCATAGCAAACTGAAGGAAATAGTCCCTTTTGACAATCACATGGCTCTTTAGACAGTTACTTTAATTTAAACGGACCATCTACGGTCAAGATTTCACACTTAGTTTTAGTTCTGTGGAACTGTCCAATATTCAATCTCAATATGAGTACGCCAGATCGCTTGAATTGAGAAAAATAAGAGGTAAGAAAAAGAGGTAAACTGCCGAACAGTTTCTGGGTAATATTTAAAATGTTTGTTTTTGATACTGTCATCCTTTTAATGTTATTAGTTGTAATAAATAAGTAAAATATTACACGTAAATTCTTGATAAGTCGCGGTCCATCGAGGGTATTTTTTTTTTGTCTTAAACAAGGGAGACTGTTTCAGGGGCCTTGCCCCTAGCACACCCCTAAAGGAAATTTGGCTTTTGCACTCTTTCATAGCGATCAAGTAGAGATCAAAGTCCCCGAAGTATTTTTTACACTGTAAATACAATTTATTTTTTAGTATCTATAATTTGAAGCTTTTCCAATAATATGTACAATAAATTTACAATGTTAAAAAATCAAATACACATAGTCAACAATTTACTTTAAATATTATAGAAGTTCGATGAGGAGGAAGATGAGTCGGATTGATCAAAATCTATTTTTGCATATGCATTCCCTGCTTCTAAAGACAATGCAACAGGCGGCGATTCACATGAGCCTCTTTTTAAAAATGCTCCAGTGCTTTTCCCGCTAAAATGGGGAAGATCAAGACTTGCGTAGTAGAGTTCAGGCTGGGATATGCGTGAAGGATGACCTGATGGGAAATTTACATTTTTGCATGGAAGAATTCTGGATATTGTACTGGCCTCTGTTCTTTTTAAACCAGTTATTTTGAGCTGTAAATTGCATTTCGTGCTTGAGCTGGGATCTTTGTCGGCTATCAGAATAGAATTTTCTGTTAGTCTATGCTCCGAATCGTCTTTAGGAATGGCTTTTTGATTGTTCTTTAATGAGATAAGTGAGCTATCACTTTTTATTTGAACAATTTTATAGCCAACATCGTTTTGTGTAGCGAAATTACTGATTTTTCCTGTAACTTGGGTATAATCTTCATTGCTTATTGAATGTACTAACTTATTTTCATCAAAGACTGGGGAGCTTAGGTCTCTTGTCCCGTCGTCTAGTTTTGTTTTCTTGTTGCTTTCAATTTCTTGACTCACGTGGGTTCGTTGTCTTATTAATCCAGGATTCTCATTACTTTCGGGTGAGGGCAATTCCATAGTTTTTTGACATCCTAAATCCATTTCATTTGAACTAGAGTTCTGCAATTCTTCGACAATTACGGATGGTTCTTCTTTTTTCCTCATATCATTTGAGTCCTGTATATGTGTTTCCGAAAAGTCTTTTAGCTTCAGCTTTTCCATTTTATTTGGAAGGAAAGACACATTTGACTCACAGAACGCTTTACCAACAGGTTTCATTTCCAAATATCCACCATCTGAAGTGCGTGCATTATTAATTTGATGCCTCCCAAAAAAGTTTTGATCGGTAGTAACATTTAAATCCGATCGAAAGGTAGGGTTTCTAGTGTTTTTTGAAAGTACATTTTCGATATGTTTGGGAATGTCAATGTTTTTAATGTGCTGTGGTTTTTCCCATTTCGCTGTTTGTGAAAAATCAATTTCCATCAAATCACTCATACGATCAGTGTTTATTGGATGTTTAAGGCTTAATAGAGGAGCACTTGTTGATTTTTTTTCTCGGATTGTACTAGAACGAATGACTTCATTTGAATTAGAATCGTCTGTAAAAATGTTATTATGGCTTCCGTTCGTTCCAGATTTGTTTTTATCCTTTTCCACAAGAACAATACGTTGCAAGTCACATCGAGGTATCTTGGACTTTGACCCAACGGAATACGCTCGTACACGATGTGAGTTCTTTCCAGTTTCATTTATGTATCCAATGCGTTTTAGTTTTGAGTACTCAACTTTATTCCCTATTGAGTAAGCACGAATAGGACGATCACACCTGAAACAAAATTTGAGATACAAATTACAAAAAGTCTAAAATTTAGTTAAAATAGCTAAAAATAGCAGCTGGTCTGAGCAAACGATCCATTGCGACGCACAATAACGCACAGCACTACTCGGTTCAAAATGGAGCTGTTCTTGCGGTAGCTCTCTCGCTTTCGTACATCGGTCCTTATATTATAGACATACATGTCTCTCCAACTTTTACTATCGTTTTCGACCGCTAAACTCCACATAATAGATCACAATAAACTGTACATATGATATTAAACTGAAATAACTGAACTTATTAATTACATATTTCGCAACAGCTGGTAAAAAGGTTACTAGCTTAATATTCTTCTTTTTATACAGATCTTCGTGAAAACAAACAAAAATATAGCCATTACAAAATCAAAGGTACACATGCCGCCCGATGGTATTTTTACGAGTACGTGTCTCACTAAAAAATAATTAACGTGCGGGAGAGAGAGAAGTGCTCCGGTTGCCTTTTAGTATATTCTGGACATGAAAACATCCTCAACTTCTAAGATAGGACTGGAAGATAGAGAGAGGGAGACCGACGAAGAGCTCCGAAAACCAGACATTACCTAAAACCAGGTTTCTTCATTTTGGCTATAATAGTGAACAGATCGAAAAATATTTTGAGAATCTAGCAGATCACATCATTTTTAATGATTCTGTTTCAGCAGTTTTCTGGTATCTTCAATATTGTGTTTTAAAGGTCTTTTTGAGACTTAAGTGGACGGAAGGAGAGTTCTTGATTGAAATACGCTTCAGTTGCTCCATCCCGTCTAGTCTCTGATAAAAAATGCCTTTAACATATATACATGTATATTTCTATGAATTGATTATACCCCTGTACTCTTTGTGCACCGGTTATAAGTACGTCTTTTTAAAATAAATAAGAAGAAACAATGGTGTGACGCTAAGAAAGAATGCGAAGCAGCTGTGGAGAGATACATGGGAAGACACGCCTTCCCAACCAATCCCGTGCAATCATGAATATCTATAATTAAATGGGGGCAAAATTTAATTGTTCTGGTGCCCTTCAAGGGTATGATTATGTGTATAGAACACGTTATTTAAACGAGAATATATACTTACTGACTATCCGAATCTCCATCCAGATCTTTAACAAGTTTTTCGGATATATGCTCAGGAAAGTTAAAATGTAAATTTTCAGCGCCTGCACTTTTCAACAACATATGATTAGACTCCACCATTTCAATAACATGAACAGTATCACTTATGGGCTTAATAGGAGTCATCGGAATATAGTTGTCAACTCTCTCTAAAATCGTAAAACATAAAATTAGTCGATTATTATGAAATGTACTTTTTTATATTTAATTACCATTTTTTACAGTGGTTGAACTTAGCTCAGCACTTGCAAAATCGTCAATATTTTCTTCCGGAATAGCTCCTTTGGAAGACCTAGTGCTGGAAAAAATGAATGTAAATCAAAGCTTTAAAAGATGTGTACAATTTTTACTGATTTTTATATACCCTGTACTGGCCGTCAGCCATCGGGTGTTAAAGGAGGAACAACGGATGACAGGTTGTCTCGACATAGCTGTAAACTTGGACTGGTGTACAGACGTTTCGGGCAAGGGCCCGTGATACAGAGTGATAGCGAAAGAACCGTCATCCACCGTAATTGGGCACACACCGGTGGAAGTGCGACTATGCTCTCAACGTGAGGACGGCTGGAAACAGGTCCTGGCAGGGTCAAGCCTCTGCCATGGATGCTGGCTAATGGTAGTCAAACGGAGAGAAGAAAACTCTCAATGAAATTACCCCAATCCAAAGGGAGGCCGAGGGGGTGCTCGGACGCTAATATGCGAGCTAGTTTAAATCAGGCTGCACGCGGAAAGTGGACTATGCCTCGATTGACTAGCCTCTTCCCGCCCGCCCGTGGGACCAAGCGTGCCAAACAATTAAAACAATGAAAATTCCTCTTAAGAGCTCAGTGCTCCTCATAGACTCACTTACTGCCGGTCACTTACTGCCGATTCACTTACTTTCGTCGATAAGGCGTAAAACTTCCGTTATCATCGGATTCGTCGACACTAATTGATGATTCTTCAGATTCCGAGCATCGTAAAGGTGTGTTAAACGGTGGACTATTATTAGGCTTGTTAGTTGGGTGTGGACGGTTCCCAGAAATCGTGTTAGATCGGAACCCGTGATTTGATCCAAGGTTTATTTGATTGCTGCAGTCGCTTATAGTTCGATTTCTTGTTGGCAAACTATCACACCTTTCTCTTCCATAAGCTGCAAAAAACAATTATACAATTTAGTCAAAAATTTGTATATACTTGCATAGGTATTTATAAAACTGGTTTAGATTAACAATCAAAATCTAAAAAAGTTTTACGAAAAACGAAATTATCTGTTTGATTGTATCTTTATTTTTATATGCAATAAACAGAGCGTCTACTGCAATACTGCAAAGCTTAGATACCTTTAAAACCAAGGGACTAGTCTACATATAGACGGATACACATAGCTAGTGTAGGACACATGAACATGTAGATGAACATCAGAACCGCTAGAGCAGATCGAGGGAGCATGCAACATTGCAACATGGATAAATCGGCGGCATGGGAAACTTATGTTCGCATTGACGCAGATTCTCAGCGGACATGGGCCCCGACGAGGACGGCTATGCGCCAGCTTTGGAATAGCGGAGAACGCCGAGCACGATCACATGCGTCAGCCCGCGGACGAGCAGAGAGCATCGTAGGTGTGCCCCTCACAGAGGTTTGGTACCACGCATGCTGGAAAGCCAAGCAAATTGGACGGCGATACGCAGCCTTGCGACGCAGATCTGGTCTATGTATATATTCAAAATTCTTCCATTCTACATTTGAACTTCCATAGGTCGAACCAATATTATCTGATGAGTAGGATATACAGAGTAGGATGTAATATGCTCCCTAAACGCTGTTGCCACCCATTTTAGTTCGACATATAGAAAATTCAAGTTATAGACGTTCGAGTTATAGAATTTCAACTTTATGTTGATCTACCTAACTTTTCTGAGAAGTCTTATCTTCTGTGATTTCTTATCTGACAATAAGTTTAATCATATTGGAAGACGATAAGTTTAATTTTAGCAAGAGTGCGAGTTCTGGCAGCTATAGCAAGTTCCCCTTTAGCAATCTATAAATAAGGCCGCAAATCTTTCGAAAAATAATGTAAGTAATTTAAAATGTATGACCGTATTTTGTACTTACTGTTATTATGTAAGAAACTACTATTTCGCAATTCGACAGCGCTTTGACGAGTTTGAATAACGTTCATTGGTTTGGAGGATTCGTTTGCCGATGATGAACGTTTTCTCATTGGTTCATGACTAATTTCAGGTCTTCCTTGATACACATTTAAAAAGTTCATGTTAGTCTCAGTTTTGGCTGACATAGCGCTAGAAATATACAGATAAAATAGCCAAGGAAACTTAGTTAATATCAGGAAATACAAAGAAAACCGCAACTAAAATTAAATTTATAAATACAGTTGTTGAGCTACTGCACTTTTTTAGCAGCGTGTGTTTGCGATCTATTTATTAAAAGTCGACGATTGTTCGTTCTTTCGCTTTCACTATCGCTCTCTCAATCTATCTCGCTTTGGTTAAGCTTTGCTTGCATTGGGTCGCGGACAATTCAGTGCGCCTTCCCCTGGATAGTCTGGACCTTGCACTTGAGTATTGTACATCATCTTAAGATAGTTATTTAATTCAACACCGTCTTGGATCGACATCCGACTTGAAACGAGCTCACTCAAACCTAACTCGAACCTTTTTTTTTATCTCTTCGTTGCTGTATTAACTACAAAATATCTACCGTCAATATTTCGTACCTATGGCAGTTATATAACAATTTTCACCAAAAGATGCAATCTCAAAAAAGAGAACTTTTGTCGACACTATACCAAAAACACTTGCCATTAGTCGTGAATAAGTCGTCAACTGACATCGTCTTCGTGAATATAGCTTTGAACATATGTACATACATACATAAATGTCATTATATTATCGAAGCTTTCTCTGTCCTTTGGCCGTTATTCACAGCATAATGCTAAGAAATAAACCGTACATACATTAAACTAAAACAACTCGCTTTAATAGCTTACAAAATCCACAACAGCGAGTAAAAAGCTTATTAGCTTAACACCTTTCGTATCGCAATAATAAAAACTTAAAGATGCATGCTATATTTTAGCATTATACATATGAATACCAATTTGATAATTACCTCAATATTATATTATGCATATTTGTAGCTACAGCAGCATTATCCGTTTCCATCCATAATTCCCCACAGCCTAAAACACTCTGACGGCCAAGTTCCATGTAGAAAATGCATTGAGGAGATGCATGGCCGCACCTAGAAAAAAATATACATGTTTTGTGTAGTCAGTGAGTCTATGATTTATGTAACTTATACAATATATTTTAAACGCTTTTTGCTAAAGGAACGAATTAATTATTTTTTTTGCTTAAGGGGTTTGAGGTGTGAAGGGAGATCTCTCCGCCAGCTCTCTTAATTTTGCTCGCACTTGTCATTAGAGATATAAAAACATTGAGAAAAAGACCGCTAGTTATGTTCTAATGTCAATTCTTGCACTGAGTTGATACTCTTTCCATCTAATGACTGTCTTTCATTCCGCTACATCTGTCTTTCTCTACTCACACAAGCCCTTATCTCATTCTCCTCCGCCAGGGGACGCACGCTGCACGAGGAAGTGTTAGAAAAACTAAACTCAAGTTTTTAGCTCAAGACGGTTTTGTACGCCGACAAAGAAGTCATCTGAACAGAGCAGACTAGAGGGAATGACTAAGCGCGTGGAAGGCGTTGCGTAGCCAGTGCCAATTGATTCGTTCATTCTGGCTGTAATATAAGTCAGAGGTAATCCAGATTCCGTAGATATGGTCATTCTCTACGACACCAGAATCATTTTTGTTGTTTTAATTGTTTGGGTTGGGGTAATTTATGGGTTTGGACGCCGCCTGAATCTTTTGCTCGGATGCAAACTTTTTTCGCTACGGCGCTGGATGTGGGAATGCTATAAGATACTAAATAAAGTTCGGCGGGCCGAAAATACAAATTTTTTGATTAAAATAAAAGTATTTACCGACGTATTGTTGTCAAAAGAATCTCAATACTAGAGACTCGCTCATCACCATTTGCTGTTTTTTCCGGACCTATGCATACGAGTGTTAGGGATTTTGAGGTTAGGCAGCAGTGATAGGTTCCAGTAATTCCAACTTTTTCAGACATTCCTTTTTTTTGTATACAAACTTGCCACACATGTTCTGTAAAAATAAAATATCTCTATTAAAGTTTCTGTCTTATCAAGCAAAGTAAAGAAAATGTAGCGTGGTATAAAAGAATATATAAACACGTCGTGACTGTCCAAACCTATTAATGGATATACATACTTATGTACAACTAACTGATCAGCTAGCTAGCTTAAAACGGGTCTACGATAACGAATGTCTGATCTTCATAGTCTTCACAAAATGACACAACTATCAGCATCGTCTCTAAGGAACATAATCGTAACCGCGTCATCTATATCTGGTTCATTTCTGTCTATAGGCGACGATAAAAAGATTTCAAATGCGATGCTTACTCATTTCGTCTTGAATAGAGTCGATTCAGTGACCACTTTGGACTGATTGCGAAAAATGTTGTACAATTCACGGTGCTATGAGAAATTACGAGATACGTTCTTGCTACATTCACTATTAACTATTAACGATTGAAGTTGATTGAATTAGGCTACAGTAAGTCAACAGTCAAAAAATATATATAACTAAAAATAAAATTATTTGAATTTAACATACCATATGTTGATTGCATTAGACCATTTATATTTGCCTGATGCCGTTGTAAGAATAATAATTTTTCTAACCATTTGCGTAAATCATTTTCAGTTTCGAGCACAATTCCAAATCCACCTTCTCTTGAGGATAATACAATAACAAACCTGTGTTTTGTATCAAAACGAGGATTTATATTAAAGCAGCTACTTAAATAAATAACTCTTTTTGGTTCTGCTCTTTGCATAAATTTTTTTTCTGTATCGTAATATTCTAAACGTGCGGCTGCATTGTTCGTTTTTTCATACAGAACAAAAAATTTCTTTTTCATTGTTTTCAGTTTTTTTTGGTAGCCGCTTAGCACTAATCCATCATCCGATGTTGAAGCCATTTTTTCAATATTTATAACCTGAAAGGTACAAAGTTAGAAATAAGTACATTAGTAGGACAAATTTTCGTTTTATCTTTACTTTTGGAAACTTCGGTTTCCGAGTTTTCACTTTTATTTTAATTACACATTATTAGCCACATTCTTCCCAAACCCATTCGATGTAATACCATTCGAAATTATTTTCATGTACTAAGTATGTACTATATTTATATGCATACATGTATACACATGCTCAAACATTAAGCAAAGTTAAGTATTTAAAAGTTCGTATTCAACAAAAAATTGTTTAATTGTTAAAATATTCATACTGGAACAAAATCTACGTGTTATCCATGCCATATGGAATGACCGTGTGCAAAAAATGAATTGAAGACAATAGTACAATAGTATGAAACACTAGACATCAATATGGTATATCGGAAGTAGAAATTACCACAAAATCAGTTTAAAAGACGGTTTAAGCTATAAAGCAGCTGGTATGGTAGCAGAATTTATGTCCAATTGAAAACTTTTGAATATCCCAATTTTTGTATTCCTATCTTTTAACAATATTGCAATTATCAAATTAATACGACTTCTAATTTGGTTTAAGACATATTTTTACAGCTGTATGCTTTCAAAGTTGACGCTCCTATTAGCACCTGCACCAAATTACAGTGCAACTGCTGCGAGGCGTGTTTTGTTATCGCAAGAAACTTTAAATACGTCAAACAAAAGTGAGCCTTTTTTTAAAATAAAACGTCAATTATATTTCGTTTGGTACAGTTTATTGGTTCATGTGTTATGCGGTAACGATAGCAAATTGTTTGGGTAATAAGATTTGTATCTACATATGTAGAGGGCGATAGTTCACCCCGATTAAGGTGTTTAAAGACTTTGACAAGGGCACTTAAACAGGTCATAATATCAGCCGAATTGAATTTAAGATGATTCCTAATAAGAACCAGTTTTTATAAGACGTATCTAATGCAGAGATCAATATTTCAATTAACAATCTATCATCGACTTTAGATTACGATCCAAGTGTGGAATGTTATCATCCCTTGAATTTCCTTCTCTAAATAAATACGATCGAAGTCTGTATTTATATTCTTGCCGATCTGGAGGATCATGCTAGCCACCTTTCGACCTTAAAATCTGGATGGCACAGCTGTTGACATCAGATCTCACGACGTAGAAAAAAGGAGATCCCAAGCGGTACCACAACGGGCCAAAACCGGTCTAGCTGCGACTGGCTCCTAGCGAGCCTGCAAGCCGCCTCTACCTACCTACAAAACAAAAGCGAAACACTATTTTCAGCTCTAGCCGCCTACAAATACGCTGGAACAGAAACAAAACAAATCAGTTCAAGCGCTGAAAATTAAAAAATGCATTCAATCACAAATTAAATTTTGTGTATTGCACACCTACTGAAGTGCGCTGCTGAGCTGGCTGGCATCATAAGATGACGCGGCACGAGCCAAGCGCCAGAACCGAAGACCCGGGGTCCGGTCCGAACGCCAGAGCCGAAGAGCTGGGTTCCAAACCTGAACCAAAGACACTCTTAAGAGCTTAGTTATTTTTTAAGGAAATATGAAAGGATTTATGGGAAAATGTACACCAAAAGAGCGACCCGTTCGTGACCGCAGAATCGTACAGAAGGCCCATATCTAGCAGGTTCCCGAATCTGGATCAAAGCAAATCATTATGATAGCAAGAAGAAACAAATTTAATTGAAATGACTACTAAGCGTATCCCCGTGCTTACTCATTCGCTCTCTTCATCGTGCAGTCTGCGCCCTCTGGCGGAGGGTGTTCGTACTGACCGAGTATCGAGTACAAATGTAGAGCCGAGGCCCTAGCTGCGACTCAAAACGTTACCGCTCGTTTTCCTATTTCTTTATTTTTTTTCTTTATAGTTTTTGAGCACATTGGTACTGACGAACCTAGTGTCCGATTATGCGTTGAAACCACTGTACATCGCCACTGATAAAATCAAGTACAAAACTTGAATAGTGAAAGTCCCTCGCTGCAGGACGAATCTGGTGAGGGTGGGGGAAACTATTGTTGTTGGCTCGAAAAATTGCATGCTGGGATTTAATAGCTATTTTGACATCACCTTGCACATTGCGAAGAAATGGTGATCAAATATAGTGATAACCTACTCAAGCCACGATAACTCGAACTTCCAATACGAATTGCAATTTACTTGTGCTCACACCTCGCCCCAAAACAATAAGTCAATGGCTCATCTGCCTTGCATACATACCCCCACACCTAATCACATCCTATTTGTTCCCAGCTACAACGAATTGAGTGGTATACGGTTCTTGACGTCGCTTTTGTTTTAGAGATACTACTGAGTTCCAAAAATGCTGTGAATTTATATTTCTGGAGAATAGTTTTTAAAACTATAAAGCCAGTTTCACGTATGCATATGTTGTTTTCCTTTTACTATAAGGCTAAGAACCTACCCGCTTTTATTTAGATACATATGTTGTGTGTACATAGTTAATTGTCCCCAATAACTAACAAAATAATCAAAAACGTTTGCTAATGATACATATATAGAGTTATTAGAAATTATTCGTAGGGTTAACAAGGAAATTTTAACACTTTGGAAATGAGTGTGTAGAATGTGTAAGCATTCTTGAATAAATAATGCGCATATTAGAAAGCAGATGCTCAGAATTTAACAACAGCATGTGATTGTGGGCGCAACTGTATCCTGCATTATGGTAACAAATCGTAACAAAAAACCCTAAACAGTATCAGTATTTAATGGTTGTGTATATATATACATACATATGTGCACAGGTATAAAAAATTCCCGATGTTTTTTTTTAATGAAAAACTTTATGTACGTAACTAGAACATTGATATACTATTACAATATAGTACATAAATGTATAAAGAAATAAGCATAATACATAACTTACGAAGTTGCACATTAATGTATTTTGGTTTCACAGGCACACATATACATACATTAATCACAAAAATGTAAGAATAGTATAGCATGAAAATATCTACATATGTAGGTTTTCTAAATCATTTCATTTAATGATGTAAATTATATTTACTTTTTTTATAATTCATTACAGATCTGTATATTTATTGACCAACAAACCCAAGTTTTTATTTTCAACCAGATTTTTAGTAGTGGTGACACAAGAAACAAATCAAAGATTCATGTCGTTGGAAAATACATCGAAATATTCTTAGTGTGACCATTTGTTGTGCCTTTGCACACTGAGCACATCCTAAGGGAACGGAGAGAATTTTGTACAAATATGAAACACATTAACACAGGCACCATGCCGTAACCGGCTATTAGTGTATGTATAGTGTATGTCTCTCTCTCTGTTAAAGGATTGCCCGAACATAAAACAATTTATGCGTCTAAAATGATAAACCTTTTAAAAATACTAAGGATTCATTCGAAAATAAATAAATAACACCGGATATGCAACATGCTGTAGATGGAAGTACTTAAAGCGAAAATTCTCCAATGGGATAGGATCATCGAACGGTTTCTTTTCTTTGTTTATTGGATATCATAAATAAATAATCCACGACAGTCGTTTCAGGTGCCGATACAGAACATCACTACCTGCAGAGCAGCGAAAACCACGTGCAAAGAGCGCAGTGGGAGATTCAGCCGCCACTTACTGTACCTACCACGAAATGATTGAACACTGTTAGTGGGAATACTTACAGGTTTGGTTGCGCCGCACGCAGTTAACAGCAGCAGTTGCAGAAAATACATCTCCAACTCTCACCGGCAAGGTAAAGAAAGTTTTTACAATTTTAACGTTTAGTCAATCATAATTTTTAACTCTTATCGCTCGGGCTATCTTTCAATCTTACGACATTTTTGCAAAATAAAACGTTTTCGAACTTAAACTGTCTCTTCAAATTCGTCAATTATTCTACAACAGGGCCACCAATTTTGTGGATGCGTCGGACTATAACCAGCCTGCGATTGTATGTTTACGTGAGTAAAACTTTTGTTTCCGCATTACAATCTAGTTATCTTAAAATCCCATTGGTCTTTAACGCAACAGATGACGCATGACGTTTTATTTATTATTAACAAGAAAAACTAGCATTACGAATTGTAGTTTAGTAACCATTCAACCATTTGCATATTTATAATATTGGTTTTAAATCAATTAAAAACTCCATTTTACATCTTCCGAATGATTCAAATTGGCATCAGCTGCAAGCACTGGTTCGTCTGGAAAAATCAAGATTCAAACAAATTTTAATTGAATTTTAAAGAATAACTTCAAAGAAAGTAGGAACTGTGTAGTAAAATATTAAATATAAATGCCATTATGGTCTTAGGCTATAACTTTTCAAGCTAAGGCAGTAAGACTAGAGCTTCGCAGTCGTCGCAGAAGCAACAGAGAAAGAATAAGAAGCTGCATTTCGAACAATAATGAGGAATATGGGAACTCCGTAAGAGAGAGAAACGCACTGAGCAACCAGATGCTTAGCGGAAGACGATCAACTAAAGATGTTGTGAATTTGGCAACGGTGTAATGGAATGTAATGGGAAGCGATCAGCTGAAGATGGAGGGCATTCATCAACGGCGGGAACGGGAGACGCCGGGAGAAAGGACGATGGCGGGAATTCAGCAACGGCGGGAACGGAAGACGATCAACTGAATATGGGAATGCGAGACGATCAACCAAAGGTGGCGGGCAATCGGAACGGTGGGAATGGGAGATGATCAACTGAAGATAGCGGATTTTTTGGCTTAAACTGTTAAACTATCTCCAACAGCTCTCGTACTTACCTGTAATATAACTACATCTTTGAAATTCGACGCTCAACACTTTGACTTGATCTGAGATAGAGGAATTCCGACACTGCTTAAAAAACGAATGTGTCATCAATTTCTGTGCACTCCAGCGACACGTTGGATTTTTATTTAGGCAAATTTCAATGTACTGGTGAAAGTCATCTGAAAATGTTCGTTGGTTGTTCATTGCACTATGGACTGGATCTCGAGAAAAATTAACTGAAGTTGATCCTGGAATATAAAAATATTATTGATTACAGTATTACACTATAGTGCACACGGTCTTACGTAGGCAAGAGAATATATAAAATAAATTTACAAAACATAATTTATATAAAATATGCTAGGTCAAAGAATAACAAAAATATATAATTTTCAAGTAAAAGTATACGTAAATTTTTCAAAATCATTACCTTGACTGGATCTATCTGATAATGAAGGCAGATTTCCACGAATTTTTTCTGTGCACATTAAAGTTAGCTCCGAATCCATAAATGGTTGAAAGCCATTTGCCATTTCAAAAGAAGTTATTCCAATAGAATATAGGTCACTCTTTTCTGTGTATCCATATAAATTTTGATATAATATCTCTGGAGCTGACCAGTTCAAATTTTCTTTTCTTCCCGCCGTTGATCCATGTAAAACTTTAGCTCTTTTACCTTCGTTAATAAAAGACCGCGAATCCCGAAAATTTGATAAAACGGCTCTCTTGTGATCTAATAGTATATTTTTAGCTCTTAAGGATCCATGAACGAAGTGGTGAGAGTGAATATACATCAGAGCACACATTATATCTCTAAATATCAGTGCTATTAAAATTTCTGGAAATCCTGCAATAAAATTTAATAAAAATGGTTGAGAATAATTAGTATTTTACTTAATTTTTCATCAAGTACTATAAAATGTTTCATGTACTCGTAAATGTTTGCACTATGCAATAACCAAAGAAACTCTAGCAACGTTTTTTAATAAAGTAGGTTTGAATATGCTAACCATACAAAAATATATTTTGATATTTTTACAGGTAAGGATTTTTTTTATCCACATATGTAACTTGCGTGTTTTACACTATTGTAAAATTGCAATAGCTACGAAACAACATCCACGTGCACTCAATCCCTCAACCTCTTCCTTCTGCTGGAGGGAAGCGGGAAAGCAACACACATATTGATATACACACATACAGAGTATCGGCTATAAATGTAGAGACGTTCCCCTAACCGGCACTCACAACGTACCCGATTTTTGTGACTATATTAGAGAATACTGCAATTAGTAAGGATAAGTAAAGTTCTTCTCAACGCCCTATAATTTTTTTTTGTATCCAACTGTGTTGTTTTTGATTGATAAAATTAAAATCATCAAAAACAAAATCAAAATCATTGCTTTGTGGTTTTATTTTTGATTTTCAGAGCCATTTCGATTGGACAAGTGGTAGTTTGTAACGATTTAAGAAATATGCCCTCAAATAAAATCTGATTCTGGATATGCCCCAATAATTTTCGTATTAGCACCTTGCAAAAGTGAAGAGGCCAGATCCATGGAACACAAATTAAATAAAAAGCATTGTGCAGCTTGAAACATTGTGGAACGAACTATTAGAGTTCTTAAAACTAGGTTTGGATATTGTCATGCAGCATTATTAATGTTTGCTACGCCTTGCACATTATTTGCCGCAGACTTAAATCGCCAATCGCAAATGATTTAGTTTGTGCCGAACCTCAAACATGATTGGAGATAGCATAGCTCGTACTCCTTATCAATATACACAAACAAACCGGAAAAATATAGAAAAATACCTTTTTTATTTCTTTGGTGACTAAGTCTATTTTTGGTTTATTTATCATCAGCTAAGTCGTACTAATTTTCAAAATAATTAATTGAATTTAAATGAATTCTGTTTTGGATCTGCTTCAGCATACTCGATTGGATCCATCCATAACAAAGCAGGGTCGTACACATCGGAGACAATTTCAATACTTCGAGAATTTCTGCGTCTTGCTTTGGTGTTGTCCTAAGACCTCTCCTCCTCGATTGGTTGTATAGCCACTTGGGAGTATGCTTCGCCTTTTGTACTCTTTACCTCCTGCTTGTTTCGGGCCAGCTTCTTGCGTTTTACAACTTTCTAGTCCGCCCATATCTATAAAAATAAGACAATTTAAAAAAAATCAACGATTACAACTTGGAATACTTGCCTTCTTCGACCCGGATGGATCCTTAGTTGGGGTCCTGATGCTCCATTGATGCCCGGTCTCCTCCAACAAAGCCCTTGGCTATATCCGGCTTGTCTCTCATGAACGCTACCAGTATCTCATCTTGACTAGTTGTCTTATGCTTGCCCCTACAAATAATTACCACAATAACAGTTTGGTAATACTAATTTTTTGTGAATTTCTTACATTTATATTTAATTTTTATCAGATACTTACTTACTGATTCAATAGCGTTTAGTGAACAGCTGACAGGACTGCAGGACTATTTTATTTTCTTAGCAACAATCGGCTATTAAACTTTTAAGTTATACGAAAACAAAATTTCCAATTGAATAAATATAAACTTATAACATTAGCAAAAATGATTATATTTTTTTCCCGCTCATAAAAATTTGTATTTATGTTCTATGTAATTCCGTTTTTGAAATCGCTAGCTTAGTGTCAAAAGATTTTAAATCGTAAGAATCTTACGATTTGCGAAAACCGGAGCACGCACTTTTGTGATTTGGCAGTCAATTCGCAACTTTTTGCAATAATGCTGTCTCTAAAAACTCTAGGCAACCAAACCGAGATTTTCTTATACATTTGGGGCTTTAAATTTTATTTTTTCCAAAATTTTGATTTTTGAAAACTCGGGAAAAGTAAGTCTCGCACAGGCGAATGGTTCATAACGGAATGGGAATACCTAATATTACAATAACAAATTGTAGGTCTTGGGCAGGACGAGTCATATTTTCTCCGAGACTGGGATTGGAGCTTGTTACTTCTTACAAATTCTAAAAAAATATTTTCGGGGTCACGTCTCTTGTCAAAAGGCGAGACAGTACAAATTTTGAATGACTCTGTACTTCGACATCTCACAATGCAACAATACCAGCAGTCCGACTTATCATAAAAACTGCTTCCAAATCCTAAGGTTCTATAGACAAATCGGAAAGAAAGCAAATGTTGGCAAATGTTAAGCGCCTCTTTCGGAGAGCCAAGCATTTGATTGTGGCACGAATTTTTTACTTGAGCTCGTCAATGGCGTGAAGCATGCTGCTTTCAAAAGAACCCCACAAAAGCAAGTCAGGAGAGGTCAATTCTGGAGATCTGGAGTAAATATAGCTTTTGTTATACTAACCGCCGGAATTGATTTGGGAGCCGATGACTCTTTACAAAGAGGACGAATTGATTTAAGTTAATGTGGAGAGTGGGGGATTTTGGTAGGACAGCCTACTCAGACCGCGAACTCTCTCAATGTTTCTCACACTTATCATGCAAAATAGGAACCACGACCGCTAGTTATGTATGTTCTAATATTAATTCTTACGCTCCGTTTACCTTTTTTCACCTGATGATGTATTTGATTCAAATTTTAGAATATGTTGTTTCCATATTGCCGCTACTTTTACACACAAAATTTGGTTTCTCTAGTTCTTATACTATGGACTCGGACTAAGTTGACTCTGCTACTGATGATGATCACGAATATTTGCAAATATTTTGTGGTATCGGATCCGGTGAGTTACAAACTTCTACCCAATTAAAAAACATACCAATAGCATATTCGATTTTATATAAATAAAATAATCCTTATCATGGTTAGGAAATAAACTTTGATATACAGAATATAATTAATTTACCAGAAGTGAAGACATTTTCAAGTATTGTTTGACAGTTCCCAAAACACATAAATGGAAACACCATGTACACATAACTTTTATAAACAAAGCAGTGAAGAATGCTATGTATATTTGTATGTTTAAATTGTCGAAATTTTAAAACATCTTCACATATCATTGCCAGCTTATCCGCTTGTTGCTCCACTGATATTTTCTTAATTACTATACATTTATTCGTATTAAGATAATTGGCTTTGTATACTGTTCCAAATTTTCCAGCTTTAATTGTAGAGTTTAATTTATAGTCGGATATACTGTTGCTAAACATGTTTATAATTTCGACTGTGACAAAGTAGTGATGAAAAACTGACGAGCTGCTATCGATACTATCAAATGTTGTTAATATGCTCTGCCCACTGAGTACATCCCAGGGGGAACGGCGGGATTTTTTCACTGATGTGAAACACCGATTTACACTAGCACCATACACCATTCGTCAAAAACAAGCTTGTGATTATAAAATAATAAGGTCTTGGTCTGAATTGTTGAATTTCAACTAGTTTAAATAAATAAAATAAAATAATACATACATGAACAAGTAAACTTTACTCTTTGGACACCTAAAATAGTATTTTTCGCTTGGTTTCCTGGTGTTACACCTGCAATTTTTGCTGCTCCTTTTGGACTTTAAGCTGTTCTCGAGCAGTCTGCAAAAGACTGTCCAGCTAAATCCGCAGTGCCTTGGTTGCAGATAAAATAATGGAGTTGCAGCTGGATCTGTTCTGGTCGACATTAACGAAATTATTTTAGAACCCCCGTAAATTCGAAGTAGTACGCCGCATGCCAAATGCTTATATAGGATGTTTAAAAGCCAAAATACAAACCTGTCGAGTTTCGCTGCCCGTATATCCCAATTAATGCTTAATCATAGCCAAATGTGCATCACAAAGTGAGGCTATATTTTGTTTGCTGTTTCCCCGGCCCTTTGAACATAATACTCGTTCAAAGGCTCTTTCGTGTCTTAATCCCGCTTATCGATCTTGTAACTGCAGAAAAATTCATCGCCATCTAAATACGTACATAGATATCTCAATACCGCATAACGCATCAGCCAATAAACTATACCAAACGAAACAGCATCGACTTCTTGCTTTATAAATTTAACTTTTAGGGAAAATGATCAACGGCATTGGCTGGCCCATTCCTACGACTTATGTATGCAATTGCCAAGGGTTTCGTCAAAGGACAGCAAAGTTTATTTTGGTGTGTATTATGCGATACACCGGCGAAAAGATAGCGAAAGGTTTTAGTTAAGATTAAGACGAGAGCACGACCAGTCAGCTAGTTTAATTTAAGCCGGGTCATATTGAGCACTGTGCTCGATTCAAGACGGTGTCGGATTGTAAAACTATTCCAAGATGATGTGAAATACTCAAGGGCTAGCTCCAGACAATACAACTCCATTAAAGAAGACTTGTGCGTGCGTACGATGGATACTGCTTCGGATTTGGCGAAGCATATCTCCAGTGAAGTCAATGCAGCATAGTGTTGGGTAAACATTGCTTATTTTAGGGAACATGTTCACTTGTTCAACTCACTCATATTGCTCACTTGTTCACCTGGATTGCTCAGTTGCTCATTGCTCACTTATATTGCTCAGTTGCTCACTTAGATTGCTCAGTTGCTCACTTGCTCACTGTTCACGCACAGATCACTAAGCACCACAGATTTTGACACAAATAAAATACGTTACATTTCAATTTTAATCAAACATTTAAAACTAAAAAAAAAAAAATTGCTATGATTCCAAATTTCACTTTCGAAGTATCGAATATACTTCGTAATACAAAAAGTGTGAAGTAAAAGCAAATATGAGCAACAACTGCCAGAACGCAAAATGCCTTTTGAGAAGCAAAATTGACCAAAAAGTGAGTAGAGAACAAGTGAGCAAAAATGAACAAGTGAACAACAAAGAACAAGTGAGCAAAAAAAAACAAGCTAAAAAAAAGAACAGATTGGAAAGAACATGTTCAGTTGCTCACTTAAGTGAACAACTATTTTTTGTTCACTCACTCATGAGCAACACAACACTAATGCAGCAGCGCTGGCACTTGATCCTATCTCGATATCTGACTCTAATTCGCTTTTGGAGAAACCGACTTGACCTCTATCAAGAAGTCAATTCTTATTGAGATTCTGCATACTTCAATGTTTGTTTGTACATATGTTTATCGCTTTATTATATTATTATCTTTTATATTAATAGTTAATTTCTTTAGAAAGAATATTAAAATTAATATTATTAATACATAATTAAAATTATTAACATTGATATAACTAGGGGGCAAGCCCCCTGCACACTCGACCACCCAAAACTTGTTTATATAATATAGAGATAATAATAAAAATACATATACATCAATACATATTTAAAAAAAAAAAATTTTTAAACTAGTAGTATCTCTATTATATAAAAAAGTTTTGAGTCGTCGTAAAAATATATCTCACAGTGACCAAAACGTTAATTCTTGATAAATCGCATTGCATTGAGGGTATTTTTTGTTTTTGTTGGCTCAGGAGCTAAGCGACTGTGCACGGGGCTTGCTCCTAGTTTAATAATAATAGTATACGTTTTGGTTGGCAAGCTTGGTTACTAAGTGTCAAATTGTCTCAATAATTCAAAGAGTATACTAAGTAGAAATCGGAAATATACATTTTTGGAGCTGTAGGTAAAAGACGGAGCCTACACGGTCAGATGCAAAGTAGTGAAGTACGCAATGCTGTCACGGCCAGAGCCGAATCATAGGCGAAAATATACGTTAACTAACCGGCCCGTTTTTACCATTAAGCACCGAACGAGAATTTTAATTAAATTTTGTTCTCTACGTAACAATTTGGTATTTATACCTTGCTTTGATTTTGCCTCTAGCTACAGTGTTGTTATGAAAAAGATCGTATTTGCAGATTACAAAATTACTTATAATACATAATAACATATTTATATAAGGTACCATAAGGATTATCCAAGAAATCTGTACAGATTTTCTTTTAGGTTTGATTGCAAGGCTCTTTAAAAATCCGTCGGTGTATCAGAATCTCTAGAGTTAATGTGCGGAGCACTAGTGCTATTTCTGAAAGTAATGTAGATTTTGTGTTATCTAGCTATCGATTTTATTATATATGTAAATAGTGAGAACATTGGATATTTTTAAAAAAGTTAATAATAATAAATGCATATAAGTTATAATAGAACATTATTATTTCAATAAAATTATTTAAAGAAAAGTCATAGGTAGTACATTCTATTTAAAACTGAAATGGAAAAATAAACACCTGTTGGGATCAAAAATAATCTCTACAAAAATTTTCTTGAGAACGATTTGTACTTTTTTTTGTTTTAAAAGAAATTCTTTGTCCATTTGAAAAATTTTTTCTGTGATACTGCAAAAACTCAATATTAAAGCCTAGTACTCAGATCACCAAAAATTTTGATTGATTTGATTAATGCGAACGACAGGACGCGAAGCGTATTCAATTAAGCAATGGCAGGGGATTGATGTTTCGATTCCTAACTGAATTACGGCCTTATCAGAAATGTTTAGATCTTCTGGGTGCCGGCATTTTCAATAAAAAATTTAGGACAACAACTTTCGCTCAACAAACATGTTTAGTTGATACGGTAGCTGATTTAAGCTATTTTATTTATTGATTATTTATCAGCCGCGGTCGGGTTTCCAATTTTGTATATAGCCTGAAACTATCCTGGGACTAAATTTTATGATATGCCAAAATTTCAACTCAATCGGTGAAGGATTTTTCGAAATTTTACCAAACCAACAGAGCATTTTTGTATATGTATAGATTAATCTTTATATAATTAGAATAATTTTAAATAGTAAATAGAATAGTTACTTACAAGAAATTATTGATCTTTTCCAGATCATGTAATATTGCGTCTTGAGCCAAATTCAGATCATCACGTTCTTTCAGGCTTTCCAAAAGATGAACATTAAGTTTCTCAATAATCGCTTGAAAATTATCTACCAATAATTGTAGCGTTGTTAGATTTACACCTGTGAGTAATTGCCTTGATATCCAGCGATGATTTGAGTCCATATTTAAGCCAACATTATGGAGCATTGTTCGTATTATGTCGACGATATGCGTGACGCCATGATTCTGGCTCTAATGTTTAAATAGAGAGCAATGAGAATATATTCACATTAAATTCCGGAAAGGCCATCGATTAATTAATAACGCTATGTAACAAAATCGAACTTTAACTGAAATGAAGCCGACTTTTTCAGATAGACTTTGGGCTGGAAAATAATAAATAAACCATGGCGGCCGGAGAATTTGGCTCTTGAAGGCTTAAAGGCCTTAGCTGCCATAACTCATTAAACTAAAGCTAGTTTATGATTTTATTTGTACTTTAATTATAAAAAAAGACCTAAAAAAAATACATAAATACCTTAATTTTCCTTTGTGCTATTTTTCTTGATTGAGCTAAAGCAAGACGAACCTCTATTTGAAGCTTTGATTGTTTCGTAAAGAAGAAAACTTTCTCATTGGTTTGCCGTTCCTGCGTTTTCTTAATATTTTCGTTTGAAGTAAGAACAGATTTGTGTTTGTTGTTGCTGTTATGAGACATCTTGTGATTAGTATAATCTTTACTATATTTTGTGGCATACAAAATGGATGGCCTTCGAAGTACTCCACTTGTTAGCTTGGGGCAAGTTTCAGAGTCGGAGCTATAGCTTTCAGTGTCAGAGCAGACATCCTTTTTCAATTCTAGGCCTGTAAGTAGGATATGTTAAATGAAAATGTCTTCTGAGGAACTGAGATATCCTAAGAAGACAAAGTTCGAAAAGAGCGGAGCCAATGGTAAAAAAGACACTATCGATAGTAAGAAACCCACTATCCAAATCGGCAAGACAAAAACAATGAACTTGTCGAGAAAAAATTTCATGGATTTCCTATAGAATCCTAAATTTTACGAAGGGTCTTCATGTAGACGATTTCAAGTCAGGTGTCAATAATGTCAATAGGAGAAACGTCAGTCATTTGTCGGCGAAACTCTAGAGCACTCAATAGCATCAGGAAAAAGACGTGATTCTTCCGGAGCAACATCCAAAAATATAATAGTTTCTGTTAAAGTACGTGGTTTGGTGAAACGTTTATTATGTAGGACAATTTCATGCCCAATATCAACGTAACACAGTTCGAAACACAACGACTATTAGTCGACGAACTGGAAATGTATGTTAGATTCGGCGTGTCAAAAGAAACATTCATATATTTCTGATTCTTGTTATTTTAATTTGTATTAGCTGTTAGACTTACTTTTTATATTATTAAATATATTTTCTCCTTTAAAGGCCAATCTTTTGCATATTTCATCTCGGTTGTAACGACGCTGTAATAAAAAATTAATCCGTTCAATATTTAAGGTAATAGTTTTATTTTTTTAATTGCCAAACATCAAATCTTAAACGAAGCATAGTTTATGTACCTACAAGATAATAGTATGCGGAACCTTAGTATCTCACAAAGTGTTAGACATATGTAGTCAAGATTTGGAAAGGGCGATAGCCCAAAGTCTACTGACTATATTAACCCCAGGCAATCCAACTGAGAAAAATGTAGTACAGCAATGAAAGAATTTAATATTCTCAGGACGACCTTTATCGCCTAGTGAACAGGTTCACGGAAGCATGCAACAAGGCCTTGACGGCAGCATGCCCCCAAACAAACCTATGGGGCAAAAAAGCCTGGTGGTCAAAACTAATAGATATCCTGCGTAAAAGAGCCCCACTCTTTTCAACAGAGCTAAAAGCGCTAAAGAGTAGGAGCACTGGGCAGACTACAAAACCAGTCTGGACCTATACAAAAAATAAATTAGGAAAGCAGTAAGGGCCTCTTGGGAAAAATGTTCCGCTGAAGTCTAGAAAACGTCAAAGTCCGCAAAGCTGGACAAGATCCTCTCAAAAATTACCCCTTCGGTGAGGTCCTTAAAGGGAATGACGGTAGGTGACCAATTCCAGTGAGGAGTCCCTAAAAATTCTACTCGATACTCATTTCACTGGGCTGGGTGCCATTATGGAAGACCTGACTGATCTAAACAAAACGGACCTAATTGATCCAACTAGTTATTGCTTTCTGTGTATACTCTTATACTAACCTTTAATTCAATTTTATGGGCCATTTTAAAATGATTTTTTAATGTTTCCAAGTCCATGTCAAAAGCCACCTTGTATGCATCAAATTGTTCTATAAAATTAAATTTAAATCGTTGTTAAAAAAGATATATTTTTCTGTAAGGGTAAATACTAACAATTAATTAAATATTTATTATTAAATATTATTTAAATATTTTTTGTCCTAAATCCACCATTTTAAAATATTAAAGATAAGCAAACCCATCGATGGAAAAATTAAACTTTTTGAATAAATCATAGCACAATACAATAAAAAAGTTGGAAAAAATATTCCTGAGCAATCTTCCTTGAAGATGTGTGCGGCAGAATGCCACACCGTTCGTTTTAGGCACTGAAGAGGGCCAACTGTCGATGAGGGTGCTGAAAGCTGTTCTTGATTCTGTAGTGTCTCCACTGCGAAGTGGATTGCCAACTGAAGGATATTTCAAGATGGGTCGGATATCAACCAGAGGTAAAGCTAGCGTACTACAGCAGGGATATTTAAGACATAATATTTTCTGTACGTAAATTCTTGATAATTCGCATTCCATCGGCGGTATTTGTCTAGGGCTTAAGCTTATATATATAGTAAACCAAAAAAAAAGTTTTTTGAGGGTAGAATGCAAGTACAAACCAAATTGGAAACAATTTTCTATTCAACGAACGTAGTATATATATTTTCACTCCGACATTTCCATAGGCGGTGGGCCTGTGCTTGAGAGGAAATGTCTACTAACACGATCGTATTGCTTTTAATAAATTTATGTAACATATTTAATTACCTAAGACAATTGGAGATGAATGGTCGTTTTTATATTTAATGGGATGTTCCACGTATTGTCTGCTTCTTTGTATTTGGATGTCTTCTGCCGAAGGTCGGTGACGTTGGTTTTTTAGGTTGGGAATATCCATATTATTTAAATTTTTTGTGATTTCCGCCAAATAAGTTTCAGTTTCACTTATTATATATTTTTGTTGATTACATTTTTTATAGTCAAATTTATCAAGTGGTAGCTGTCGGTCGTCATGTGATGACTTTCGAGACTTAATTTTTGTTAACTCTTGTCCACATGTTGAATTTTTCACCTTCATTTTGCGACTGTTTTCTTCAGAATATGGTATTAAATTTCCATTCCTTAGCGCTTCACCGCCATTTGATAGCTCAGCATCGCATATCTAAAAATATAATTCCTTACGTAAGCATTTTAGATTTTAATTTTTTTTTAAATTTAGCTATAACGACAAACTCAACCATAAAGCCTTCATTTTTATCCCTTTTAACCAATGACTGCCACTGAAACACAGGAATGTTATTTTCAGTAATCTTCTCTATGTGTATAACGAGCGGAAACATTCAGCCGCGACAACGGCGGGGAAAGAGGGATATCTCCACAATCTCTCTCAGAGATTGCCACCACTCTGCTTGGCTGCAGACTGGTGACCCCTTCGGACCACTTCCGTCTCTGTTGAAGGCTGAGCAGATAGTATTTCGACACATCTAAAAGGTTTTCTTGATGGCAAACACGAGCTGCCATCGTTGAAAATACGATGGTGTACTGTCTGGTCTGGGGCCACAGGGAAACTAAACAGTGTAAGCATTTTCGTACAAAAGCACTGCACTTTTTGAAGTGATGCTACCAACTTTAATGACCGTTTTATTTTGTCAAATTTCTTCAAAAATGCAACTCTCTGGACAGCTTCTACTGCAGATAGAAATGCTGCGCCAAGCTCGTCCGTAGTAGTTCTCCATGTGACTCCTTTCCTTCTATTAATGAACCGATGAAGTGTACCTATAACTTTCATATACGATGACTAAATATCTATAAAGGTAAGAAAGGGGTTCCGGCTGCCGAAGTGATGTCCTATATCTCTGCAAGCCGATTCGAAACATTTGTAGTTAACTGAGAGGGATGCGTTTGCAGCCAATGTAAAACCACTTACGAATGTGACCACATTATTAACTTTGACATTGAGTGTTTGCCTTGGCTACAAAAAATCGTGGAACTATTGGCTTGTGGGTTGCGAATCAGACGAAGAGTAGTACAATCTTGTTGATCTCCATTCAAATTGATCAAGTATACAATTTCTGAAATAACTTTGTACTTATTACAGAATTTGTATAAACATTGGTAGTATTCATGTATTGTGGGTATTCTATTTTATCTATTCTAGGTTTCCAGAAGATCTTTATGTTCGTTTACTTACCTTAGATAAATTTAAGACATGTAAGCTTTCCACAAGTTTTTTGCTCTTAAAACCTGTGAAAAGTAAATCGATTTCACGTTCCACTTCCTCTCCGAAATCTCCGACAATGTCAATTTCACTTGGTCCCGGAAGTTGATCAATTTTACAAGGCCGATGAGAGTAGTTGATTTTGTTCATATAATTTTTTCTGATACTATAAACTAGTTCTGGTTTATTTAATAGTTCTTTTGATTTTTCTGATAATGTCTTGCCAGTTTCATTTACAATGTTAGGCATAATTATAGATGACATTTCGAAAAGAATTGAGTTTTTTTCCAAAAAAGAACAGGAATCTGAATTTTTTCGACTATTCCCAAAAACCAAACCTTGGATATTTTCGTATTTGAGATCAGTAAACTTTTCGAGCCTACACTCTGGACTTGTTTGGGTTTTATTCATAGCTACACATTAAACTTGCTTTCAGAATAATCAATTAAGTCTTCATAACGAGCATAGTAAAACTTTTGTAGACAGGGATAGTTTGGATTACGCATTTCTTTTCCCCAATGAAGATTCCTTTTAAGTTCATTCCTAAAAAAAAAAAAATTATTAAAAAAAATTAATTTTGATATTTAAAATTTTTTTAATAAATATTTTAATAGAAATAGGATAAAATACGGCATTCCGAAGATCCACATACTTCGAGTCAATATTTTCCGAGCCTTTCTGAAAGTGCTTACATTGGGCGTTAAAAAAACTCGGGAAAATTACAGCCTCCTCTAGTAGTACGATGCGTTGATTGATAAATATATATAAATTTATCATATACGAAGAAAAGGCTGGCATAGGAACGATGAATCTGGCATTTTCATTTTTTGGACCACCAAAAACATATATTTTCATATAAACATATATTGAAATTGTTTAGGTAATCCCTAAAAATTAATGCTTTATATTTATCTTTTCTCTTCAATTAACGAAAAGAATAAAGGCGATATATTTCTCCTGTTCAGCACCAAAATTCTTCAAGTTTCATCATATACATAGGTATTTAAATAACAATTGGCCCTTGATGGGTTAACTCAAGCTTAGTTACCTTAGTATATGTACATACATATGCATATGTATGTACATGTGCAATATACATTCAGACTAGTTTTGCCTTAGCAAGCAATATTATAAATTAGTAAGAATATGAATAATCCTTTTTCATTCACTTGGTCGTATTCCATTCTTACTTACCTTACACTTATTATTTGTAATATCTAAGTTTGTTATTTCATAAAAAAACTGCAAATTGTTCCATAAATAGCTCTGCATAATTATGTCAACATATACAATTTCAAGGTTAACCAACAAGCCTAAAAATAACTGCTTTACACAATTTATTTTGACTTCCTACAAAATGATATGTTGACAATACACTTAAAATGTTAAAAATCAATTTAAACAGTATCCATTAAAAGTTATGAGAGATTGGCTACTTTAAAGATAAACTGAAACGATGACTCGTTGAATTATATAGAAGTCAAATATATCAACACCGGTTTGGGTCATGCGCAAATGAAAGGACCCTCATTCAATACTTCGAATGGACTATGGCTTTTTCCGTTTCAGAATAGCTGATTTCTTTAAACCAGCATTTTAATTCTTCATATAACTTCTAAAAAGGGGAGATTTGTGTCCCATCCATAATACCTATTTAGGATAACTCACAAAAACGGTCAGCACTTTTTTCCTTTGTCTGTTTTCTGTCTGGTCACTGATAAAAGAGAAAAACACCACGCAAACGCGCTCTCTCATTGAGCAGAATACATTTTGTCTCTTTGCTTGTGTTTTCTGCTTTGTGTTTTCGATTAGCACTACAATAACAACTTAAAGAGACATTTTTGATCAAGCGCTCCCAGAAAAAGTGTCTTCAGATGAGCAGAACCACATAGGCAAGTGATCGTTGCCATAGGCACCAAACTCATAAGCACGCGACTCAATGCTTAGTAACAAAAGAGAAGTTTAAATATCGGTCTTTGCTTGAGCGAAGAGCGAATTGAGCTAAAACAGATTTGATCACTGTTCATGCAGATCACTTCCAACAAACGTTTTTTCATTCCGCCTTTAAATATATAATGCAAAGGTACTCATAACTTTGCTACAGGGGGTAACGGATGAAGGGTCGGCTCGCCCCAACTGTAAGCCCGCAATGAGATCCATCCCCATGCTGCTCCATGCTGTACACACCAGTGGAAGTGCGACTATACTCTCCCTGTGAGGTCGGCTGGAACCAGGATCTAGTACGGTCATGTCTCTGACTTGGATGCTGCCAAAGTCGGGCGGTGAGTAAAATTATGCCAAGATGCATTGCCGAGGGGGTACTCGGTCGCTAATATGCGGACTCTAGACACCTACCGATAGTGAGTTTTAATTAGGATTCCCGGGGAAAGCGGGCTATGACTCGGCTGACCAACCCATCCCCGCCTTCTCGTGGAACCAACTATGCCAAGCAATTTGAATATCATAAATACAAACACCGCAATGGAGCATGGTACTCTTTCTAAAGTACCCGAAGTACAAGACCATCCGTCTACATCAGTGGCTGGGAAACCAGGGCCTAAGAAGAGTGCAAGGATAGGCCCGAAAGGCTAATCGAAGTCGGGTAACACTAGGTGCGAACCGGTGTGGTTGCCAAGTAGAGCGTAATAGCAGCTGGTAAGCGGGGACCTTGGGACCGGAGAGCCCCTGATGAATCCCGCAGGCACTTTTTCTGCACGGCAGGGTAAAAAGCCGTCGTATTAAGCACCAAAGGGGCTTTCATCCTGTCCAACGACGACACGAACTACAAGTCGTCAACCGAAGGGTCTGAGCAGAGGCTATGAGCCACCTTGCCAGATTTCCAGCCAGCAAAAGCTGGAAAGGGCGCAACCAAGGCCCTGAACATTAATTGATCGCCAAGGTGGCGAAGGACAAGACCCTAATTGGCGTCCTGGGCAGGGGCGCCAAAGACGGCCATGTCCATCGGAAAAAATTACACCTGTTCGAAAATGAGATCCAGGACAGATTCCTTCAGGAGCTCTAGGAGAAAGGCGGACCACCATCTTATTGTGAGAAGGCATAGTGGCATCATGGAAAGCTGAAAGCCATCGACTGCCAAGACGCTCGCTCTGCGGTCCACTACATGAAGGCGATGCCTGCCCTCAAGGAGGTCTATCCGGGAGCCAAACTAGGAGCCGAACGTACAGCCTGTTCGGAAGACATTCCTAGCAGACCGCGGGCCAAGCTTGCAGAGCCGGAGAAGATCCTGAGGTTACTGCAGGTTACTGCACCACTCTTGTACCTGCACCATTGTGAAGGGTGGAGTCGACATAGTCCTTATACAGGAGCACTGGGTTCTCGGAAAGAGGGAGCTGAGGACTCAAGACTAAAAGCTATACGTAGTTGGTACCACAGGTAAAACACGTATCTGCATTCTTGAAAAGATAGTTTCAGCCTAGAAGGCCAGGAATGCTCCCTGAGGATCTGATCCACATATATGGGTCATGACCAACCTGACGCTCCCATACATGAGACCCTTCGTATGATCATCGCATACTGTAAGACCAAGGACATCGACTTAATAATGGGGTTCAATGACAATGCACTCCTATGTCTGTGGAGAAAGGAACGAAACACAAACGGGGTGAGTACCTTTTTAGTTATCTTCTGACCACTCAGGTCGTAATTTTAAGCCGGGGAAATGATCCCACCTTTATAATTAAGAATCACAAGGAGGTGCTGGACTTTACACTTGGCTCTCAAACTCAAACTCAAACTCTCAAACTTAGTATGATTGAAGGACCCAAGTGGACAAACTGGACTCGGTTCAGATCACCTAGGCTGTATTCTCCCTGAGTCCTAAAGAGAAGATTTCACGAAGGTACACGTCTAGTTAAAAATTTTAGCGAACCCTGCAGAGAGGCGCTCGATAAATCCTGACCCTCTAGTAAAACCAGGGGTCGGAAGAAGCATGAATGGTGGACTCCAAATCTGATGAGCTCACGAAAGCCTCGCGGAAACTCTTCAACAAAGCTAAAGTACAAGGCGTGTCTGTCATCCTACAACAAAGAATTTAGGAAAGCCAAACGCATCACATGGCGTAAGTTCTGCAGAGAAATTGAGAGCAACTCAGAAGCTTTCGCGTTTGCGCAGAGTTCTATCTAAGAAAACACTCACCCTGGGCTGCCTCAAGAAAGACCAACGACTAGCAATGTGGCGGAGAAACGCTGTTCTTACCGCGCTGTGTTACGCGAGTGTTGCGCGCATGTTACGCGCATGTTACGAGAACAGTCTCTGCTGTTACGCGCACACTTTTTCTGTTATGCGCAAACATTTTTTTCTTTCCAACGTTCCGGTAAAATTGGACTGCGTCAGCTGTGTTGTTACCCTGACCAGTTACTTCAGAGATGAATTTGAGGTTGGGTTAAAAAAAATGATTTATAAAGAAGGCACAACCTAATTGCCCTTGCGTAGGCGTTTTTTTTTTTATTTTTCAATTAAGATTCGTTTTTTTTTTATATAAAAAGTTTTAGTTTACTTTTCGATCCAGGAGGATTCGAGGAAAATTTTTCGTTTTGAAAACGAGGATCTAGCGGATTGTGAAAACGGAATTATGTGTAATTTATTTGTAACTAAACGAAGTAATTTATTGAATTTGTTTTTCGACGCGCGTTACGAAGTTGTACACTTTGAGGAATTACTAAAACTTTTTTGCAGAATACTTAACAAAATCAAATAAAAAACATACCCATTTTGTTTCACAGGATAGTAGTTCTGGTGACTAACTTTTGGTCCTTTGTGCTATCGATACATCGATAAGGTATCAACAACCCCTAATATGCTGTTGAGGGAAGAAAATGTCATTTGTATTTAAGACAATATTTTCATTGTAAGAGTTAAATATGTCAATTAAAGAGCGCCGATAAAAAAAAAATAACTTTTTAGTAAACCTAACGTTTTTCAACATGGTGAAATATTTAATTTATATTCTGAGCCTTTCATTAATGCTTTCAAAAAAGGATGTTTTTGCAAGTAATGTTATGTTTGGAACGTATGGGTAGGTGCAAATAGACTCTTCAAAACATAATGATTACAGTTTTGAATTTTCCTCTATAGTATGTATTATTGTGAAGGATGGAGCCTTTAAAATGAAACTATCAGTATCAATTCCATCTGAATAAATATGTGAATTTTAAGTTAAGATCTCTTAAAAAAATAAATCTGCTATTCGTATTTGTATGTGGTACATGTATGAAGACATGCACAAGCAGTCAGTTTAGTTTGTACACGGTTAAGCATTTTTAGCTGCTGGTTATACCCGGTATTCAGTTCCTATTGGATTGCCAAAAAAGTCATTCGAATATTAATTCGACGTATTCGAACACTTTTTTCTAATTTGATTTTTGACCGTCGCATGTTTTACCCAGTGTTTAAAAACTTGCGATAAATTCCTTTGCTTATTCTTCTGAAAATATGAAAGTTGTCGCAGCACAGTTCAAGTTGTTGGTTTTTATACCCGATACCCAAAATGAGTATAGTGGTATATTATATTTGTGGGGAAAGTGGATGTGTGTAACGCCCAGAAGGAAGCGATTCCGACCCCATAAAGTTTATTCTTGATTAGCTTAAATATCAGAGTCGATCTAGCCATGTCTGTATATTCGTCTGTCCGCCTTGTTGGACGCCTATTCATACTCGAAACATTTATCCCAAATATATCAGTCTTTTTCAGAATAATAAAGCTGTTCAGATACGTGCCTTCTTATTTTTGTTTCCTTCAAAAAGCCTACTGATGGGCTCCTATTCCAGTGATAGGCAGTGTACATATAATCTTAATATCGAAATAATCCGATCAAATCAAAATCAATACGTAAACGTAAACCCAAAAGAACATACGTAGCTCTTAAAACTAAGCTTTGACAAACAGACGCACATGGCTATATTCACTTGGCTATTGATGCTGATCAAGAATATACATATATGTATGTATATAATATACATACATGTACTTAATAGGGGCGGAAAATAAAAATCAGAAGTTCAATTTACATGAATATTCGAACATTTTGTTGACATATGTATGTATTTAAATTAATATTTATCTGGTATTTTTTTGATAGGTTTCAGCAATCATCAGGAATTTGCCATTTATACAATGGAACAATTTGTCAAGATGTTTTAAAAAATGTTCATGTTTTTATATCGCCAAACCTCACTATGAACGCCATAGAGGAACGGTTGAAAGCCGCTTATGGTGTAATCAAAGAATCAAAGTAAGTTTTTATAAATATTATTAAATCATTTTGAAATTATTTACATATCTCCTTTCAGGGATATGAATTCGAATTGTCGAACGTATGCCTTACCCAGTCTATGTTACAGTTCGCTACCTATTTGTCGAACTCCTGAACGAACAAATTTATTGTACTTTGCAAATGTCGCAACGAATGCTAAGCGCTACAAGAACTACAATACAACGACACGAAATAAGAGGACTAAAACTAGAGATATTAAAAACATAAATATATATTTAAAAAAGAAATCTACTATTTATGAAGATGTATTCAGAACGGACATTTCGAGTAAATACCCACCCACTAGAGAATCTGAAAATTTGAAACGTATTTGTCGCGAAGAATGTGAGCTTTTAGAAAATGAGCTTTGCCAAAAAGAGTATGCCATTGCCAAAAGACATCCTGTCATTGGTGTGGTTGGAGTTGAAGATTGTCAAAGGTTACCACCACATAAAGACTGTTTGTCGTTGGGAATAACTATAGACGTAGATGAAAGTGAAAATTGCTATTGGGAGGACGGCTCGAGCTACAGAGGGATACAAAACTCATCAGTATCTGGAAAATCTTGTTTAAGATGGTCTTGGTTGATGAAAGAAATTTCCGACTTTCCCGAACTTATAGGTCAAAATTATTGCAGGTATGTTGTACCAAAAGTTTATTTTACTGCATGCGTACTTGTGTTTATTTAATATTTTTAAGCAATACTCAAGGACTACCTACCGACCCTATAAAGTATATTCTGGATCAGCATTAATAGCTGCTTGTTTCTCAGAGACTTTAAGAGATAGAGAAGCCAAAGCCATGTGCTGACACCTGTGACACACACTTATCAAGATAAAGATAGTGAGAGATATTCATCGGAACGATCACAGCTAGAATCTTGGTCATTAGGTGGAATGGGGGTAGACGGGGTGCAGAATTAACATTGGAACATAACTAGCGCTCGACCTCGCTCTCTATATTAGCCATGCGCCGGGTTTCGCAAATGTTTGTTTTTACGATTTTGGAAACATTCGTACGAATTAAAGATTGTGTGCTCCGGATTACGCAATTTTTTGCTGTCGAAAAAGTTTTCTAAATTGTTTTACGATATTTCACTTCATAAAAATGGGTGTTTTTTGCATTTCTCCGTGAGTTAGTTTTTTATTTATGTGATATGTGAACTTTTGAAATCACAAGCTCGTTACGAATCTTACGATTTGCGATAACAAGATCACTGCTGTATATTTCCAATATATCACCTTGGTGTCTTCTCTCATGATACCTAAAAACTTGTCCGATTGTACATATCCTAACATATCCCACCAACAAATCAATCCGTCAATATGCACATATATACTGTGTACCGGGTATGGGTAGTGTCGAAGCACGTGTTTTGAGTTTAGTAACTATTTTTAGAGATTCAGACACCTACGGAGACATTCCCAATACCCCAGTAAAATATTTAACATTTATTTTCTTTTTTCTAGGAATCCTGGAAGTGTTGAAAGTAGCCCTTGGTGCTTTGTGGATGCTTCGAGTGAACGAATTATTGAACTTTGTGATATTCCTAAATGTGCGGAAAAAATTTGGATTACCATTGCTTGGACGACCGGAGCAACAATTATTATTTTCATAATATTTTTGTCCATAATACTTTTTCAAAGGAGAACTTTCATGCACTATGGAATGCGAAATATTCAAAATGTATGTATTCTCTAGCATTTTAAGAGAAAATATTATTTAACGAGTAGCATAACAGTCCTAGATTAGACGGTAGACAACGGATTATGTTCGTTGAAAAAATGTCCGATAAGATAATCTCCTTAATGAAAAGTTACAGACAAAAGGTATTCGCTGTGAGATCTACGGAAAGAAGGTGCACCTAGGTGCGCCTGGAGTAGTGCGTAGCTCCTCAGTAATAAATAGCTCGGCGATTCGTTGAACTCGGCTGAGTGTCGATAAGATAAGATTTCTTGTTTATGGCTGGCCACCATACACCATAAAGTATGCTTCTAATATGATGGACACATTTTAGGTTCCTGTACTTTAGTTTACAGATTTGAATCAAATTGCAATACTCGTACTATTGATTACTGATTTGTTTCGGGCATATACATGCATAAATCAATGGTTCCATGTCAAACACTTGGGTTTTATCAATTTTGTTTCTTCTTATCTGTTTTATTTTTCAGATCAATACACCTAGTGCTGACAAAAATATATATGGAAATGCACAGTTTAACTCTAACCAAGATGTAGGTAGAGTTCATCTAGGCAATACTTCGGATAATATTTCCATAGGACCTAAGAACACGGAACGAAACACTCTGTTGAGAATATCACATTTCACATTGCAAGATGTTGAGTTCTTAGAAGAGCTGGGCGAAGGAGCTTTTGGCAAGTTATTTCATTAAATAGTTGTTGTTCTTTTTATAAAAACGAATAAATAAATGATTTCAGGCAAAGTATATAAAGGACAACTGACACAGGCTAATAAAACCGTCACTGTTGCTATTAAGGCCCTGAAAGAGAACGCTTCATTGAAAACGCAACAAGACTTTAAGCGTGAAATTGAACTAATATCGGACTTGAAGCACCAAAATATTGTCTGTATATTGGGAGTAGTCTTGAATAAAGAGCCTTACTGTATGCTCTTTGAGTATATGGCTAATGGTGATGTGCACGAGTTTTTAATTTCGAACTCGCCCAGTGAAGGTAAATCACTAACACAGCTAGAATTTCTACAAATTGCATTGCAAATCAGCGAAGGCATGCAATATTTATCAGCGCATCATTATGTCCACCGAGACTTGGCTGCTCGTAACTGTCTGGTCAATGAAGGATTGATCGTAAAAATTTCAGATTTCGGCTTGTCTAGAGATATTTATAGCTCGGACTATTACCGGTAAGTAAATATTACACTTTGGCATCAGGCCAGGTCGCGACCTTAATTACATGAATATTTGTTTTCTTAGGGTTCAGTCAAAGTCGTTATTACCTGTACGTTGGATGCCATCGGAGTCTATATTATATGGAAAATTTACAACAGAGAGTGATGTATGGTCATTTGGCGTTCTACTTTGGGAAATATACAGCTATGGAATGCAGGTAAATATTTTTTAACACGAGTTGGATTCCCCATACAAATATTTAATCTTTTTGCAGCCATATTACGGTTATAGTAATCAAGAAGTAATCAGCTTAATCCGGTCGAGACAGTTACTTTCCTCTCCAGAAAACTGTCCAGCTGCAGTTTATTCTCTTATGATAGAATGCTGGAATGAGCAGTCAGTAAAACGTCCAACATTTACAGACATTTCCAACCGTTTAAAGACTTGGCATGACGGGCATATTAATGCAAGTAACTAAATAATTAATGATAGTTTTATATTCGCTATGATATCACATTTTCTAACCGGCTTAGTTAACATGCATTTAAGTTTTTAATTAAATACGAGACTATTGAATATTTCGTCATTAAGTCACTTGGGATCACTAGGTGTGGGCCACATATTATGATTTATACATATAATTATTAAATTTGTTAATGGTGCTGATACAAGCAGTGTGGCCAAATGGAATGACGATATATGCCCCTGCATAGGATTAAGGGGGAGGACGCCAAACTACGAGGGCGAGGCAGGGTCAAGAGCGTCCTCATACACCCAGTGGATACACGGAGAAGTGTCGAGGTTGCCCTTCAACTTAAAACTACGAGGGAGAATGTTAAAAGAGCCTACTGACACCTAGCATACACGCGGAAATTGCCGTGGAACTCACTCAACATCTATTACCATTATTAAGTCACCATTATATACGGTCTCCAACTTTTTTGAGCTGACCTCAGAGCCAAGCTCATTCGCACTTTTCCACCTTTAACTTTTGTAGAAAACTTAGGGCTGAGTAAAGTTTTCGAGAGCAATTTAAAATAATTCATAACAATGCATTAAACTTCATCATTGAGCATGCATCCTAAAGTCGCACTCTCGTTTTGCTGATTTCTACTTATCGAAACGTTTTTTAAAGTTTTTAAGTTAAGCTTTATTCTTTGAACCATCCTAATCTAATCACCCTATACTCATTTTGAGTATCGTGTACTAAAAAACTATAAAATTTATAGTTTACAAAATCAAACTTTTTTTTTGAGTCTTTCCAACAATTAAATTTTATTTGATTAAACAATGTTGCCATTACTCCTCAATGCAGAGACCAAAACAAGAATCACACATGACGTACATAGTTTACTTTTATTCGATCTTAAAAATGTAGTATGTGTTTAAAAACTGAAAAATTCACTCACTATGGCTGACGCTTCGTCCGCCACACATAGCTTTGCACACAACGTGTTGCTCACCTCTAAGCGGCGAGAGTTGCTGCAAGTTTTCGGGTGCTTATGTGAACGGGGATTTCCTCTGGGTCCTGTGTTAATGTATCCTTGGGCTTCTTATACTTTTTGTGTCAATAGGTGTCGCGTTGGTGTTTTCGCAAAATGAAATCTTCGCTCGACTGTCCAGCGGGTAACTGGGGCGAAATACACATGTAGTAATGCGAGTCTGAGTACATCAATAATGACAGCTTTCGGCGCCGACATTCTCTTCCTAAATTCCCAGATTGATTCCACTATGCAACAAGATTGAACATTTTTTTGCGCTGTGAACCAAACCGATCGATTTTTTTGTGCCTTTCAAAATGTTTAATGCTTTTTTTTCAAGGTTTGTTTTTTTTTTATACAAATTTTTAAAAATTGGTCACTTTTCATGTTTTTTCAGAGGGTGGTCTTTTTACAAACACTTTGTAGCTTCATCTTAATGCCTAGAAAATATTAATATTTCAAAATTTGGACATTAAAAACTAAGTAGAAAAAAATTATATCTTGAGCTTTCTTTTTGGTCTTTGATAGGTACATTAATAAGGCATCGTTTAAGGTATCGTTTGTAAAACTCGATGGATAAACTGTGAAGGTGCAGCCGTTTGACCAAATCTTCAAATGTCACAAAATGCGACATGGGCTGCAGCTTTTCAGCATTACAACCAGTTCCAAGATTTTTAAGTTATGTGATATAAAAAAAAACAACATCTGAACAAAAATACCAGTTTTTAAAAATTTTAAATTTATCAGTTCGTTCATGGGTGTCATAGCGCCGTACAAATGACGATATGATAAAATATTTAATATATAAAATAGGTAATACATAAATTCATACACCTCTTAGCCGAATCAGCTGAATCCTGTCAAAATTTAAAGACGCTACGTGTTATACTGTTTTATAGTCATTGATAGCATAATTCATAATTTGAATTTGAAGAGGAAATGGAAAAAATATATTCCTGTCTGCTCGTTTGCCGTTTTTCGGAAAAAAGCTATCACTCAAACCAAGGCAAAGCTCTATAAATACCTTGAAAACTCACCATCTTCAAAATCAATGGTAAAAAGTGCTTTACTGAATTTAGTTGTAGCCGTAAAAGCACAAACGGCGCAGAACCTACTGGACGCCCAGTTTAGGTCTCTTCAACAGAAACAATTGTAAAAATTCACGATTGCGAAAGATTGTGGAAACCAAAGGCAATCACTCGGCTCAGTGGATTAAATTCTAAATGATCTCTTGATCACAATGCAAGGGTACGTTTCCACAGCAAAAATCCATGAATAAAGCTAGGAATTTCTCCCCGATTTAGCCATGAGTGACTATTTATTACACTCGAACCTGAAGAAATGGCTTGGCGGAAGGAGATGGGTCTTTTGAAAACTACGAAAAATCTTTTTTTTTTTAATTGATAAATAAAATTTGAGTAACTATTTTAAAAAATTTACTGATTGTTTCCAAAAACCTGTGTTTCATTCATAAAGTCACGGACTTAGTTGGCAGCCATCACATTTACATAAATTTATGCAGTTATTTGAAATGTAAGTTAATACATACATATTACTAAAAAAATGTTATAATTATAAATTACATTTATAATACTTATATACTAATATCATTTTTATATTATCCAGCTTTAGGATCAAGAAATTTTACCAAATCGTATCTGTACACACGTACATGCATGTGTTTCCGCACCTTGAAATCACTGCTCGACTATCCTACGCCGCTGTCGCTGTTGTTCTTTCATGGGACAGCATCTGCAGCGGACATCGAAACCTCTGTCTGGAAACAGCGAAACTTGCCGTCGATGTTCCATTATGTTTCGATTATAATGTCCTCGTCTTTCCAATCAGATTTAACGAGACAGGGCTGAAGGCGTGATCTTTTGACTGTATTTGGTCATACAATAGACAACTACAGCCCCGCTCAATTCGCCGTGATTCGGGTCTTAACCCTTAAGGCCCTTGGGAGGAATTTCGATTCCTTACAACACATCCTTATGAATCTCACCTCTTTAACCGAGTATAAAAACGGCAAGAGTTAAAAATATAAGCTAATAACTTTAGTAAGTGGTTTTAAGCGTAGAAATGTTTAAAAAACTCCAAATAGTATAATTTATTTATTTCCGTTTAAATTATTTTTAATTTAAGGCTAAGAATGCCACCAAGAAACTATGATTCCTTTACAATAATTTTTAAACATCTCTTAAATTTTGTTGAATGCAGCTATATCAACGCTTTGGACAAAATCTTCTAATTTTTCTATTTCTTCAGTAAGCCAATCAATAGAAACTTTATCGTCCTCAACAACACATGAAATACTTAGTTTCTTTATTCCAAAAGCCACTGGGACAAGCCTAGAAGCTCCCCATAATAATCCATCTAAAGCTATTTTTCGAATTACTGTTTCCATAGCTTGCAGATCAGTCTCATCATCCCATGGTTTAACGTCTAAAATTAAACTTGACTTTGCTATAATAACCGCTTTTTTCGATTTCTTAGCTGTATAATCGGCCAGTCGTGATTCCCTTATGCGTGCAGCTTCCTCAGTTTCTTCCTCACTTTCTGAAGCAAATAAGTCGACATCATCATCATTATTTTTCACGTTACCGTTTGAGCAATTAAGTCGATTTTCAACCAAATCGAGACGTTTCAATACATCGGAGTATGCTTGATTTAATTTGGAAAGTTGGGATTTTAAATCGATATTTTGATTTTCTAATAGCGATATTCGGTCTAGAAACTCCAACCTGCACTTATCTTCCAAAGTAGCAACATCAATCTGAAAAAAAGAATTGTTAGCGAGTTAGCAAGTTTAATTATATTATAGAAGAACGAAGAAATATAGCACAGTTTGTTAAGAAAGTCTACAGCGTAAGGTAAAGGACCGCACTTATAAATATACTTTGGTTACATTTAATAATTCTTAAACTTCATATTTTCGTTAAGTACGAAGTTTAGTACTTTTTTGTTAGCGTTGAAAAAATCAGAGCGAGAGCTGCGACAGGTACCTTGTTTTCTTCCACAGTCGAACGTTAGCTCGGGTTTTCTATGAACCCCTTTGTTTCGGTACGGAAACAAGAAAATAACTTAGCACTGAAATTTTCGCTCCATCATTCGGGCAACATTTATTTATGTATGATATGTTATGACGATAACGATAGTGATCTAGTAAGCGCGTGGAAGAGTTGTGCCTTTTGTCTATATCAATGATCTGATCTGATCTGATCCAGATACGTTAATCGGTTATTTTCAATGATTCTGCGTTTTCGGTCTTTTCACATATTCAAAATTGTGGATGCCATATTGATAGCTACTGTCGCCGACGGTCGTGTTGTACTTAGCTCCAGCTGGTACTTTGTATTTTCTTTGCTTATCTGTGCGAATAATTTCCGGCTCGCTATCTGTTCGCAATCTTAAAATCGACTCGCCACCCGAACTTAAGGCTCAAGAAATTGTACCAAATTGGCTCTGCCCACGCACATACGTATACATGCATGTACAGACGAGGACGCGTTTCCTTGGTGCTTCCGATCGTACAGCTAAGAGCTGCGAACACTGGAGTTCAGTACATACCCAGGAGGTTGTCCAAGCACGGGCAGCGCCATTATATTAAACTTCAGATGCCCTGGATATACAACGGTGACCAAGGCCAGGGATGAAATGTGAGAAATGCCCTCTCTGGGAGCTCCGATTGCACTCCCTCTATCTTTCCTGTCTTTTTTGTTGCATTTCAAATTGTTTTTTAATGTCACTTTTTGCTGGATCCACTCTCTCACTCTCACTAGAAGTCAGCTGTCAGCACGGCCACAATTGTCGTCTGTCCGCTATTTCACAAATGTTTCGTATTCTTTTGTTTCCATATACATAATGCAATTACCAAAACAAAGGCATATTTAACTAAAATATTAAAATTTCTAAAAAAAAACATCAAAAAGTTGCGAATTCCCGAGCACACAAAATTTTACTTCGCACGCAATACCCTTTACAGGCGCATGGTTATAATAAAATAGTTTAGAAATAAAAATTTAAAAAGAAATTAATTACCTTTTCCAGAGAGTTCTGTATATGCTCCCTAGCCTTTGCAATTTCGGACACTAAAGGGCTGCAGTGATTCCGCTCAGATACCTTTAAAATAAGACAACAAATTTTATAAGTCTTGTATGTATTATATCTTTAAATAAGCTCTAACTAGCATATACTTTCCAAAAATCATAATGTTAGCCTTAGCTCTGACGTAAGGTTATGGCCAACACCAACAAGCAAATATTGCCCAATTGCCAAATTTTAAAATACACGTGTAACAGTGAGCCATTACAGTTATCTAAATACAAAATTTGGTTGCTCTGGCTTTTATATCTCAAAGACCTGGGCGCTCATGAAAATCGGATAGACCGACTGGCTATATCGACTCGGCTTTGATGCTAATCAAGAATATATATACTTTATGGGGTTGGAAACGCTTCCTGCTGGGGGTTACCAAAGGTACTATACAATACCATGATGTTGCATGAGGGCCCAAAGAGCTGTTCTATGGCGGCGTTTTTCTTGAGGGCTTATGTGCGTTCACCAGAACTAACGAAAGAAATCCATCACTGATAGCTGATCAAGTTTTTCTGGTTAACACGCCCATTACAGAGATCTAGACATTTGACCCGTAAAAGAAGATAGCTCAATAAAAAACCAACCATATCAAGCTGAATTTGCACCCAAATCATATTGCGAAGGGCTTATCTACTGTCTGCCACCGATCCAGCCTTCGTCGCACCGACCATAAAGACCAGCAATCGATTCACTCAACATGACTTGATAAACCTACTGGAGGACATTATTAAAAGCAATTACAACAACAACAACCAAATGGAAAACCTCTCAAAAAAGCCGCATACTAAGAAAGCACGCGGTAATATAATTTTTGTTGTAAATATACTATAATTTCGCGAAAAGGGGTCTGATATTGTCAACCGAGATTATATTTTTAGGCTGCGATTGTGCATTATAAATATGTGCTGGTATTTATATTAAATTCTCAATTTGGAGGCATCAACTGAGAATGGGGATCTAATATTATTTTTACTATAGTACAATCGGATCATGACCTACCTTTAAAATGACCTCGTGAAACATTTTTTCTGCTAAATCATATCGACCCTTATCCGTCCAAAACATATCCAAAGCTTCCACTCTCATTCTGAAATTTGATTTGCACTGCTGAAGCTGCTTCACAATTAAATGTTAAATATACAATATGTTCGATATTTTACTTATGCAACACATATAACGTACGTCAAGATAGTGTCGAAAAGTCATACCCTATTATCTATGTATTATGGAACGATGCAAAATAGAACACAAAACGTATTTTTGTACATACAAGATTCTCACGGAGTATGGTATGTTACAACCAGAAGGAAACACCTCATCGAGTACTAATCAAGTAAACCATCAAAAGACAATTCAATATAGCCCAGGTCCGACTTAAAAATTTAACAACCGCAGGTGACAGTAGTTAGCGTAGTTTTTCTGCGAGGTATTTCACAGCTAAGCTGAAACTGATTTTTTTTGTATGCATCGGCTAACTTGATTCTAGCACTAATGTTCTTACCAATTTTTTTTTAAATTTAAAACTTCTTCAACAAAATTTTCCGTTTTGTTAAAAATTTTTCCACTTTCCCTGGTTTAATACGAAAAACACTATACTATACTATACTGTTTCTTGCGACGTGCTCCGCATGTGCGTGCCGTTGCCATTAGCAAGGATAATAAAGAAGAATAATATATTCCAACGATAAGTAAGCAAACACTTCTCGTTGATACTGTAGATGATTTTCAACTATTTAACTAACTTCTTTAAATAGAATACAGCCTTGGAAAAGGTCGCCAACAAGGCAGAAAACATCATTAAGGAGCTGCACCGGTTGGAGCAAAGCCAGGGTGGCTGAATCAGAGAAAAGACCCCAAAACGGACCCCAGCGAGAACGGAAAATCCACACCCTTTCCGCATACAGGAGGTGGTCCGTGGTCATTTTCCAGCAGCTGGGAGCAGCCGTCAGCCAGGACCACTTTCACTAATTTTTTATTGTATTCCACCTTCGCTCTGCCTTTTTCCATGACACCTATGTTGAAGCCAACTATGTTGATCAGCTACCTTCTTTAATCGTCTCTTCCCTGCTGCTGAGAAGGTCGGGACACCCTGTCGAGCCACTTCTCTTATTGTGGTTGCTTTTGTTTGGAGTTAGGTGAGTGCCAGAACAATTTTTTGGACGAACGAAGACATCTGTGATTCATTTATGCACGACTAAGCAAGTCAAGAACGACAAACCTCTTGGACATGGAAACTAAAACCTAAAATTAAGCCTAGATCATATTCCAGTCAAAACGACAACGCAGCTAGTGTTTGTCGTGACTTTCACACACTTAACTTCGCGTATTCCCTCTGGACGTGCGTAGCATGTCTCTCGCTCTCGGGTTTTCCCGACTGTCTAATTTCTCCTCTCTGTATGTCCATCTTTCCGAGGCTCGGCCTTCGCGTCGGCAGCACCGCCGCCTACCGTATGACCATATGCATCTACTGCGCTCCTAGCGCTTTTTCTTGGTTCCCAGAGGATCCCAAAATATAGAATAAGTCAAGGATAAGATGTGACCAATGATCGTCCTTAACTCATCAAATCCAAGAACCGAGTGGCAGCACTTTGATTTATGTCTTAGGTAACTGCAGCACAATTGGAATATATTTTAGCGAAATTGATTAATCTCACTAAAACTTTCACACATATTATGTTTTTTGTGAAATTGCTGCCAGCGGCAAACATCAAGTAAGATTCCGTGTCATCTTTGGTATCTCCATCAAGCACAGAATGCGCTTTTTAAGGAATCAATTGGAATAGACCCCCAGACATCAAGTAGGTTGCAGCTTTCATCAAAATTTAAAAACTCTGAAACTTACGCACACAAGTCCTTTTGCATGGAAATTTTCCAAAGATTAGACTGAAATTTCACATCTCTAATCGAGGGTAAGGTCTTCGCATGTGCCATTCGCGAAAGCATCCTGCAAGCCGACAAATATAGCAAGAGAGGCACTTAATCGATAACACCAGGCAACAATATCATACGTTTTTGTCTTTGAGCGAAAATGTATTTAATAGACTTGGTGCTCCAACAATTTTTAGTGAGTTATCGTTTTACTATGTTGTGGCAAACATTCTAGCTTAAGCTCACAGTCTGGTAAAACGAGTAATACGCTTGAAACATATTATTTTTCAATTTATTTTAACAACTCAAAAATTTCCAAATAAATTAGGCTTCCTCTTGTTTTATATTTAATTCCTCTAAGCCCATTTATTAAGCATAATTTAAGGAAAAATTCGGCCAAAATTCATTTAATAAACATCTTTCCAATTGTAAAAACATTAAAAAAGGCTCTCTTACACGACAGCTTAAAATGTTATGCCATTTCTCTATAATGTATGTTCATATGTACGTATTTCCTACTGTGATCACCCTGTAGATCTCTCGCTTGATAAATTTATATTAAAAAAGCATGAGCTATTGTTTAAGTTTTACCATAATTTAAAAAATACGTGGCTTAGTAAATTGTATGTGATAACCACTTAAAATACAGTTAAAAAACCAGACTCCGTTTGAAAGTTCTACATACAGAATTTTATGTATGTGCAGTGTATGTACATATGTATGTATATATATATATATATACTTAACAGTTGATAGCTGTGTTGTGTGCAATATCTATGGATTTTGGGAATCTGTTTATGTTTATGCATACAAATGTATGTACTAAATGAACATACAATAAATGCAAGACATATACATATATGATTAGGTTAATCATATTATAGACAAATTTGCTAACTGTTTAATGAGAAAAGTATTGTTTTCAAAGCAATGGTTTCAGCCCCAATGTTAATAACTTAAAAAATGTGCATTTTCGGGCTCTAATTCCCTTTTAAAAGAAGTTTTTTTTTATTAATTTAAATCGTTATAATCCATCGAAAACGGTACACTGGCTTCATTAAAGAAATCTGCATTATTTAAACAGAAGGTAGTATATTGACATATGTACATATATATTTCTTTATATGAATTTGTATTAACTTCGGTATATTATTGTATACGTTTTGCATGAAACGGAAGTTTTCACTACGTTTATCATTGATAACTTAACGATACACTTGCAAATATATGTACGTACATATATTTACAATATGTCATAAATATGTACATATTTGATTGGATGCACCCAGAGTTCAATATTAACAAGTGCTATCTAAGTGCTTCATGAAAGTGTAGAATTGTGCAAAAGTAAAGTTTCTATATATTTTATTTATGCATTTTGACAAACTGCTTGGTTACTAACAAATTTGATGTTTGATACCGGTAACGAAGCTGATAGAAAATTAGTCGAACTGAAAGAAGACAGCATATTCGACCCAATAACGTATATCTTTATTGTACCAGCTGTTAGTAATTTTGAAATTCGCAGTTTTTGTGTTTCAAACTACAGAGTAGAACGTTCCTTCTATACGGTTATATTATTTTGACCTCCTACAAAACAGCGACTAAAAAAGCCACACTCTGAAATTTCATGAATTTTTCCGTCTTTAGCCGGGGGTTTTCGCTAATATTCAGGCACGCTCCGGTTATCGCTTAATTTTCCGTTCTACGTTTTCAGCGAAAACGATCTATCATCGATATGTTTCATTTTCCAAACGATTCTGGTAAACTTAAACAGCTGACCTGCTTGCTTTGTAAATATACAGCATGATAAAAATTCCTTTAATTTTGCAACTGCTTGTTTTGAAGCAAAACGACGGCAGAAAGTGCGCGATTTAAGAAAATCAAGACATCTTAGTTGCAACACCTGTGTTATTAACATGTCTGACGAACAGTGAGAAGCAGTATGCATATTGAAAATTAAATTGCAAACGGTCATCTGTCCTTACCCAGATCTTCTGTTACGCGCATGTTATGAGTATAATCCTACATCGCGCTTAAACGAAAAGTGTTGTTGCCCTGACAAACAATTCCCGAACCAAATTGGAGGTTAGGCTAAACAAAATATTTCTCAAGGAGGCACAAGCTAAAATTTCCCTGGTAATGGTGTTATGTTAGTGCATCAATAAGTCATCAAATTGTTCCTTTTCAAATTAATTCTCGTTTTGTTGTATAAAAAACCGCTTACTTTTAATACCCAAATCTATCAGAAAAAGTCAGTTTAGATCGAAGCGTAAATAAAAAGTTATATTTTGTAATTGTAACAAAAATTAAAAGGATTGATTTATTTTTAAAGATTTGATAGACGTTCAAACTAAGAAGTGATGAAAATGTACCAACACATGCTCTACATTGTATAAAAAGTATATTCTATACATAGTCTTTTACCTAACACTATTTAGTTTTAACTATATACATATATACATTTATAAATAATCTGTAAATTGTTTTTTGTTTCAGAAATTGTTTGTATTAATAATGAGTAAAACGTCTTTTTATAAAGTTCTTAATGGATGTATTGCTCAACGAGAAAAAAATCTATGACTTTCCCAATGGATATATTGCTGGAACTAAAAAAAAATTAAATAAATAGAATACACATCAACGAGAACAAAATGGCAAACACAATATCGTTAATGTCCAATGTGATACGCAATGTAGTGAGCAAAAATCGTATTCGGTACAAAGGAGAGCGATTCGACTTGGATCTTACATGTAAGAAGTTTATATAAATACTTACTACACAAATTACTATACTAACTATATAGCTACGTACAAATTTATTCAATATACTTCTTACCATATATATACTTCAAGATACTTCAGACCTACTATACTTCACGTTAACATATGTTTCTGATATGTTACAAAAAGTGGCCTAAGCCTTAAGAGACAAGCCTTGACAAACACAATCTGGTCTCATGCCATGCATGTTTTTTTTCTAGTACGGTCTTAGCGAACGCCGTGTTCCTTTATTTGTTGGGTTCAACAATTTATATTTTCTACGGGATGTGTATACTAATAAGTTATTTAAAACAATTGCGACGTCAATATAAATCTTTTTTAATTTAATGCATACCTACGTCTTTATATTCCATTTTCCACGTATGAATTTTACCAAACACAATTGATCTAAAATTGATCAACAACTTCCATTTTAATTTGGTTCACTTTTGCACAGAAAAAGTGGTCGGTGGCTGTTGCTCCACATGAACTTTTTTCATATAGCAGCATAATTGCATTTTCGGTACATACACAAACACCGAACAATTATGCTGTTTGAGAATTCTCCGTGTAGATCCGCTGCTCCTTTTTCCCAAACAAAAACCATTACAGCGATATTTTTTACTAAAATTCTTTGGCTGTTTTTCTGTACTTGCTTGTGTAATGACACCGCAGCAGCAGAAAAATGTCTCAGTGCGTTATCGTGGCAGTCATGCAAATACTTCTTAATGAAATAAAGATTAATTTTAACAAACAAAGATTCCCATAAAAAATCTGAAAAAAGGTTAAACCATTTAATGATACATTTCATTTACTCAAAGAATATGCAGAATTTATATCGGATCATTATTATGCACAGAATGAAGAAAAAAATTCCCGTGTCTGACACCCTGACACCCCCTCCTGTCCACTCCTCTCTCCCGCTTTTCATTGTAGACAATTCCAATGTCAGGACTTGTTTAGACCAGGGCCAGTCAACACAGGGATATGATGGAAATGCCGAATCAATGGTGCACTAAAACTGATCCCTGCGTCCCACAAAAATAAGAAAATCTGTTTTGGCGTTTTTTTTTTTTTTTGTATTAAATTCCATTTATTTATACAGACAGGCTATTATATACAACTTATATTTACAAATAGGACTATGCGAACCCTCCATCTGTGGGACGGCCGTGCAGCAATGCTTGAGGAGGCTTCGCCTTGCTTAGCTGCTCCATTCTCTGACGCTTAATAGATCTACCATAATGGTTGCCGCGAGATCGCTGGTCGCTTTCCAGTTATTCGGCGACCGGAGCATGTAGGGCACCAGGTGACATCACCACCCAGGGCGTCTTCCAGCAGTTGCCTGTGGGTTGGAAACCGGTCACACGAAAATGTGATTTGCTCGGCGTTCTTCCCCACGCTGTGTCCGCACCATAAGCACTATGCAGACTCCGCAGTTTGCACGAGCGCGTGTCCAAGCCCAACCAGCTCCAGCCACTGTTGGATGCGAGCTGCGAGTTGCAGGTCGTCCCCACGACGTCTACGTCTTTCTTCATCACTAGAACTGATACAGTTCCCGAGCAGCTTACCCGCTGTGTAGATCAGGCAAATTTGCCTATACGACGATGTTCAGGCTAATGCTCCTGGCTGCCATTGTAACTTTCTCGCTAGTCACCTATTCGATGGAAACTTGATTAGGGGTTTCCAGTGGGCTAGGGAACTTCTCGATGTGGTCCACCATGCGGCGAAAGAGCTCAAGCTCAAGAGCTTGACGCTCAGTTTATTTGCCACCAACCTCCCTCTGTCACCGCAGATTGATAGAAGTCCACACTCCAGGCATCGTCTTTGAGCTGTCCTCTTACGGATCCGACAAATTGTCCACCCGACTTTAATTTTCCGCACTTATAGCAACACAACTGCTAACCCGGCTATCAAGATCCTTGTTCTCCACTCACAGTTCCTCGACTCCGTCTACCGGCACCATACCTGCTGGTGCCTAGAGCAACCAACTTTAGGTCCGACTTGTAGCTGCATTTATCAGATTTTCAAGTTAAGTTAACCATAATTCACTAACAAATTTCCCCAAATCTATAAAAAAAAAGTCGGTTTGTTTCGAAGCGAAAATAAAAAGCTTAATATTGTTGCCTTATGCTATCTTATCTTCCCCCAATCGATTATACTAAATACTTTGACGCATGAGCTTGAAGTTCGATTGTATCTGAATTTAATTAAATAAAAGTATTTTTAATAATTTAACCAAACTTAGTGTTGAAGTTTCATGTGTACATGACATTAAACGACACATAAAATATATTGAATAAATTACATATTTCATAAGCTCACATATATAGTGACTGTGTACCGGTTATAAAGTAGAGCCGGGGCTTTTGTCGCGGCTCACAACGTTCCCCCTCGTTATATATTAGATATTGTATCAGCTCTTGTGACAGCCATGTGGTGTCAAAGCAAGACGTTGATAAATTTTAATTTAATTTTTTAATATGTTTTTAATTATTCATTTAACAGACATTTACGACAATATAATTGCCATGGGGTATCCAGCGCCAGATAAACTGGAGGGCATGTACAGAAATTGTCAAGAAGATGTTCTCAAATTTTTGGATGAAAAGCATGGAGATCATTATAAAATATACAATCTATGTCTTGAACGCAGTTATGACACCAATAAATTTCATGGGGTAAGATATACCTTTACTTTTCTTATTCATTAATAAATTATTATTAAATTATTTACAGAGAGTTGCAATTTTTCCGTTCGAAGATCATAATCCTCCAACGATTGAATTGATACAAAAATTTTGTAAAGATGTGGATTCTTGGCTCAAGGAAGATGTATTAAATGTCGTTGCCGTACATTGTAAAGCTGGAAAAGGAAGAACAGGTACGAAATATATTTCTGAATATTTAAAAATAAATTGGCACAGGATACTCTAGCAAAGAGTGATATTGGTGATATTTTTCGAACGCACAGAAGGGACGGCTTAGAGTCAAACAACTATTTGTTACATTTGTTTCCCGTTATACCATTTGAGCAAATAGTAAATTCATTATGAAGTGGTTCAAACGACACCAAGCCGAAGGTAGCTACCAACTTACCAAGAGGCGCTGCCGCATGATGCGCGACCCTTGTAACTGAACCGGTCGCGTAAATCACAAATTGGAATAATTAATAATAAAAATTATAATAGAGCTAATTGTATAAATGACAAATATTAATATAAAGCAAGGAATTGGAATGAAACGATCCCTACCTGAAAAATGAAAATATTATGTTTTTATATACACCAAAACTTTACGGTGGTATCTTCAGAAGACGGGAGTTAACGGCGTCGGCCAGCAAAAATACCTCTTTTGGCACTAAAATACTCCAAAAACTAATATTTTATAATATAACTTATGATTATAGCGGTGCGTGATTGCTTCACTGCGTTCGATGCAATCGAAACTAACCAGTTCCTATTTGAATTTTTTTAGGTACCATGATTTGTGCATATTTACTGTACAGTGGCTTACAGAAATCCGCTGATGAGGCCTTGGCCTGGTATGATGAAAAACGTACAAAGGATCGTAAAGGTGTCACAATCCCATCTCAGCGACGATATGTTCAGTATTTTTCAAACCTAGTTTGTTCTAGTGTTCCATATTCAAAAAAAATGTTTAAAGTATGTATTTGTCTAAAACAATAATTTTCAATTATTCTAAGAATCATTTTTACGTTCTTTTTTGATAGGTCTGTGAAATACGGTTTTCGGAGTCCAGTTTGCTGAAAAACCTAGGGACGGTACAATGTAAAGTATTTGTACTACAGGACTCTACAACAGAAAATGTAAAAGCACATGTATGTACAACAATAACATCTTTTTCTGATTAGATATTCTGTTACTTCATTTCTTCCTCTCGAATACACAAAAAAGATACTGACAAATATATTGATATTTAGGTTACTTTATTAATACTAATTTATAACAAATTATTAACACTGCTACAGTGGTTTTGTACTTTTTACGAAACATTAATAACACTGCTAAACTGGTTTTGTACCTTCAGCCTAGTATGAATGATAATTGTCGGAAAACGATCAAAATTAACCGTGTTGTTTGGACGACGCAAGCGAGAGATTCGTTTGCCGACTAAAACTCAAACATACAGCCTAGTACTAAGATGATCAAAGTTTTTCACCGTCTTATATGGCAGAATGTGGCCTATTTTGCTCGTCTGAGTAATAGGTTTTACACGAGCATAGGCTTTAATACATCAAAAACACTGCGACTTAACAGGAAACAGGAAAAATTAGGTTTTAAGCCTGGTTGAGTAGATCTCATGGTCATTTTTATAATTTTCAATATGGCCATTTCCATTCAGGCGTTACATTTTAGAAAAAAAATTCTATATAAATAATAATTATGTTATGCTATATGCTATGCTATTTATTATATTACGTGATGCGGCATTATAAATGTATCAGACTCGAATAAAAACTTGTCTTTTTTAAGACCCTCTTGTATTCCATCCGGGCCACGTACATAAATATTTACCATCGAACTATTTGTCTTATTTTTATAGAGACCGAAAACGTGGACTTTTGATTTTCAAGAATCTTGTGTGTTGAATATAAATAATCCATCTCTATCGGTTGCCGGTGATATAAAATTTGAATTTGCACAAAAGTCTTCACAGAAAGCAATTTGCCATTTTTGGCTAAATACATTCTTCGTTCAAAATTCTTCAGGTATGTATAACTTGATTTCAGCTTACTATATGATTTCATAAGTCACCACCTTACAAATTGTTTGTCTGCATTTAAATTTACTCTTAAACATAAATACATTTTAGAGTTATAGATATAGTCCAACGTTCTCCTATCATTTCCCTACCATTGCGGGTCATTATTTTGTAGTGCTCCTCAAAATCTCGTCAGAGGATTCCATTTAGTTTTTTTTTATTAGCTTTTATTATCACCTAAAATCAGAAGTTGAGCAAGAAGTAAGATGATTATTTGCACGCTATCCACAATGGTGATACACCCCTTTCAACATTGCATGTGGATCACTTGGGTTCTTGCCTTGCAGCCGGCTCTGGATCTTGGCAGCCGCCTAGTATTGAGCTTTAGCATCGTTCAGGCACGTACGCAATAAATCGAAGGAGGAGCTACTTACAAAGTACAAGGAATTTGAGAAAAACTTAACTTTAGGCATGGTGGAAAGAAGCTAAATTCACTGCACGCATAATTTGTCGCTTGCATTTAACAATGTTTACTCGCGAAAATTTGTTCTTGATGATGTTCGCTACCCATGTTAGACTACATAGTAGGTGCATAGAACAAAAACATTCCCACTAGTTATTAAAAAAAAAAACTTCCAATTTTGTCTGAATTGTACTCGATTTTTACTTATATTTTCTAGTTTGCGAATCCGACGGAACCCTTTTAAAATGTACATACACATTAAAAAAATCAGAAATCGATGGTGTTCATAAAGACCGCAAACACAAATCGTTTTCAGAAGACTTCAAGGTAAGCTGAATTATTTATTCTAATTTTCCTATCATTCTTAAGGGGTAGTCTGGTGTGATTAAATTGTAGCCTAAAATTTTACAGTGTATTCCCAATATATTTGAATTTCGAAATGTGTACAAACAATTACCTTGAACCCTTCACTAATTAACCCTTTATTAATTATCTCGTCGATTTAGTAGCAGACATTTTATATGTTTATTTTGTATTATTAATTTCAATGCCTTTTTTTGTAGCTGTGAGTCGGATTAATGAAAAGTAACTAATTCATGTACTATGTACATACAACAGTGAGTTGTGTAATTAAAATGTTTCGTGGTACAGAAATGAGTTACTCGTATAGTGAGGGATTAAAGTTACTTTTGATACATTTTAAAAAGTCTTCTGGGTTGATAATGGTTGAGGTTTCTTTTGGGGCGGTTCGTTCACAGCTAGACCTTTTTTTCCGTAGGCTTGGAGTTCTTTTGTTAAATTTTTAAAGACAGAGTTTTTTTATTTCGCATAACTTAAATATCTTTTGCCTGGTTGCATTAAATTTGCAATTCTGAAAAGCTTTTAAATGCAGCTATAAATCGGACCAAACATTTTGTAGCTTCAGCTTAAAACTTTAATCTTTTTAATTCAAAATTGATCATTTTTCCAGTATTTTTTCACAATTTTGATGTCAAAAACTCTGCGAAAATTGGGGGGAAAAAAAAATTATGTCGTGTATTTTCGTATTTTTCTTGCATAGGTTTATTAATTGGGCGTCGTATCGTTTATACAATCTATGGATAAACGACTAAGGTGCAGCTCTTTGACCAAACCTTTTAGAAGCCGAATTTTGCCGTTCCATTCCGTTAATAGAAGCATGAACATTTTTCAAGGTCTGGGTATCATTGCAAGCAGTAATTGTTTCTAATTTGCGTATTTAGTTAACGAGTATCAGTTAGATTGTGTTGTGCTTTAATTATACAATTTTCAAAAAAATCCCGTCCGTGATCTTTTTCATTTCTTGTCGAAGGTTCTCGAGTGATACAGGAGATATAGGGAAGGAGTGTTGAACAATCTTTTGTCTCTCAGAGTTGCTTGGAACAACACATAAACTAACTTACCAGTCTGTATAAAGTCCTCAACCCGGAAATTTAACAACTAATGTCAGAAGAGCTGTTTATAAAAAATTGTATGAAGGGGACTAGCGACTGATGAACTGAAGGGAAGGGTTTAACGTTAAGGAGAGTCTCTTCAGAAGTTCGCAACAGACATAAGCCGACTCTTACACCTGGCTTACAATGATGCACCAGCCGATTTTCTGGAAGGACGCAAGATCAATGGTTATATAGACGGTATCAGGGATAAAGGCCCATGCCGCGCAATGGTTAAGTTGCAGAGAAGAACGTTCTAGGATGCCGTCAGTCGGTCGTTTAAGAGCATTGTCAAAAATGGAAAACTGTTACGGGCTGAGGGCAGAAGGATGGAAGGCTTCAGGAAGAAGGGTGCGTCAAGGTTGAGAAAAAACCTTCCCTCACGCGCAAGACCAGTAGTACGGGCGACGGTAACACATCAGATATTACTCACTACAGTGAAAAGTCAAGAATAAGAGTTTTGTTGTGCTTTTATTACGGTATCGAACGGCCAACCTAAAAGGAATATCAGCCCTGCCTGCCTCATAGCACAATTTTGTCAAATTTGTGTCACGTGTGGGGTTAGCGATAAGATCTGTAAACAGAACAAGCCATAATGCCAGGACAAGAGGCCCGTGCCGTGAACCCGATTACTGATATATTGATGTCAGCTTCATTGACGGAAATTTTAAACGCTTCCCAGAACTAGATGGATCTCAAAATAGAGAAGATGTTCTACCGTTCCTGCGAACGATGCTACGTGTGTTAGAGACTCCACCCCAAAATGCGTCAGACCTCCGCAACATGGCGCATGCAGAGAATGCTAGAAAGAAATGCGCGCCGAAGCCGAGAGTCCACGCGCCGCCTCTAACTGGGACCGAAACTCCGGTCGCTCCGTTTTCTATGTGGCCGACTCCCCTAGCGTCCAAGGATAGACTGCCATATCTTGCCATTGAGGTCTAGAGGCAACATATCGTTCAGTGCCCAAGCCATTCAAAAAGGTTGCATCGGGAAACTAACTGAAGTCAGCTCCGCGGGGCGCATCCATAAACATAGACGTCTAGACTCCACCAGAAGAGGAAGCAGTATTTAAAATATCGGAACTCAGCAACCTTATTGGACCTTCCCCGCCGGATTCTGTATCGTTGATACCTATAGACAAACCCAAACTCGAAACGGACAGTGTATTGCCGTTGCTCATTAAAGAACCGCCGTCAACACCTGAAGAGGAAACGAGATATGACCACCATACCACCTCCGTATCCCTGCTCAACAAGTTGGGACGTCAAGGTCGCCCTACATACCACTGCTTACCACGTAGTCCAGGGAGCACCGCTCGGTGCTTCAAGACTTGTTGCCTTTAGACGGTGCCAGAAGGCTAGGTGGCTTCTGGGAGTCGACTTTCTCTTACGGCATGAAGCCACGGTGGACCTAAGCGCGCTACTCCTTTAGTTTTTTTGGGGTATGGTGCCAGCTCCACGCAAGAAAATGTGCTCTATCTAACTGAGACAGCAAACCACGCGCTTAACACGCAATTCAACGTAAATTGCGCACTGGAACGAGGACCATTGTCATGGCTCTGGGTAGTGCCATTTTAGATGCTTTCTGTGACATTCTAGTGTTACGGATGAAGTACATTAGTAGAAGTAGTACAGTAGAAGAACATAAGCAGGCGGAGCCAAGAGCGTAACGATTGTTAACGGCGATGCGCCCCTCCAACAGGCCCTGGGATTCACCGGTCGTACTAGTCTGTAAGCCAGCTTCTGCGTTGTCTATAGGCGGCTCATTGTCGTCACGATTTAAGAACATTCTGACTACCCTGCATTGGTTATCTACAATGGATCTGCATAGCGGCTACTGGAGATCGATGAGCTTTTCAGGCCCAAGACTGGTCAACTTCCTGGGAAACGTTGTATGCAGTCACGGCCCGCGTGCTTGCCCGTCAAAGATAGCTAGGGTCACTGTTTGCCCTCAACCCCAAGACCTTTGCTCATATTGCCGGAAATTATTCCCGACTTCGCCACGATTGCCAATAGGTCCTCACATTCCGGGAGCCGGAATGCCAAGTCGCAAAATGAATCGAAAGACTGCAGCAGTAAAACGATCGCCATTGACATGTTAGTCCCCTAAGCCACCACCACTTGTGGCAACCGAAAAATTTGCCGATATGGAGTTCCCTTCGTTCTTTACACGGACCAAGGACGGAATTTTTAATCTAAAGGTTTTTGAGCCTGCCTACGATTAATGGACGTCGGGAAAACCCACACTACCACGCTTCACCCACAAACTAACGGAATGGTTGAACGTTTAGACCGAACGCTGCTCACCTATTTGGCAAAATATGAAGACAACCGGGTGATCTTGTATGGCTGTATACACCTGTCCGGAAAGTGGGCCGATGTCCGAAACTCGAATCAGACTGGATAGGCCCTACCACCGTGCTTCGCAGTCATTTCGACAAGATGATATACGTTAGCCGACTCGCTGCTTACAAAGGACCGTTTTCCGAGTATGTCGTACAGGAAGCTCGACTGTAAGAGGGGGGTAACGAGCTTCTAGACATCGTAGCACCATGTTTCGGGACTTAGGCGGCTTAGGCAGAGAGCATGTAACGAATGGGCAAATCCAGTTGGTCGACTATTTTGTTGCTATGCCGTATTAACTGAAAATGGTTAATCTTGACTCAGAGTTGTTTGCAACAATGTATAAATTCTCTCGAAAATACAGACTGCCTCAATTAAAAAAGGAAGCCCTCTGTTTATATCCTCAATCCGTATATTATATTATATTCACAAGCTACTCTTCAAAGTTTTCAATCTCAAACTAAGGGTGTTTGTTCTTACAGATTTCCATATTATTCGAGGGAGAAGCGTGTTTCAATGATGAAACGAAATCGAAAAAGCAACCAAAAGCCGCATTGGAAAACCAGGATATATCGGTAAGACACATTTTACCCGGAACAAAATATGTAATATAAAAATCTAATATTCATAGACTAAAATTCAATACGACACAACAACCAATTTAAAAAATGTCTCGACTGCGTCAAAACGCAAACAGCCCAATAACATACCTCTTGCATCAAACTTAAATAATGATTCCACAGGAATGGATTTAAAAAAAATACATACTTTCAAACCACCGTCCATTACAAAAAGTAACTTAACCACTTGGGAAAATGGTGAAATTAATATCACCTCTGATACTCGAAGTATAAATGATAATAAACACATCAATTATGATTCATACATCACATATAAGCAATCTTCTCCAAAAGATGGAGAGGAAGATTGGGAATCTGGTGAGTTTTCTGTCAAACTTAAAACACAAGCACTATTTACCCCTTTCTCAATGACTAGTTACCTCAAATTCATACCCTTAAAAAGGGTACTACGATTTTTACCAGTGGTTTGCCCCGCCCAGAGCCACACAAACTATATATTCTTAGTCAGCATGTGTAGTCGATATGTCCTGTCCATGGGTCGGCCTGTCTATTTATATGCGAGCTAGTTTATTACAGACCGTTTGATAGAACCGGCCCGATCAGTGTCATACATTTAGCTCACATAAAAGACATTGAAAGTTGAAAGAAGTCGTTCCGAGAACACATTTCTGCAACTGGATATTTTTACAACATAGAAACAAGCGGGCTTTTTTTTTATAGATAGCTCAAATTTGATAAAAATCTGATGACTTAATTACACATCCGACACATGAATGATCGAACCGCAAATGTATTAAGATATTCCACACCTGCATCTTGTACTTCTTTGAAGGTATTAAAAAGGAAAATCCAGTAAGCTGCATTCTGTAAGTTAATAATAATTGTACATTTGAGTACAATTACAGTTTATTAAATAATAAACCCCACCAAAACAGCATAGACAAAGGAACATTTTAATACCGGGGTACCGAATAAGGGTACCATCAAAGACATTGTGCAATACAATTACCAAGATATTGCATCAGTAACAAATTACATTACATTACTTAAATTCTCTTTTAGGCTATCGGTCCATGAATCACAAAATACGCCGTCTTTGGCGAGTCCTAGTCGGTCTCAGACTCGCAGAAAATAGACATAGTCATGTCCAAAACATACAATTTGTTATGGTATTATTTTAAACCACTCTCGCTTGCCCTAGAGGACGGACATTGGCGCGTCGCCAAAGACTGTATACTAGTTGCTGGAAATTTTCGAAGCGACTAGTTAGTACGCCTTTTCGGCGCCTTTGTATTTGTTTTAGGATTCTATGACCGACTCAGCAGCCCCCCGGATGAGCTGAACAGATGAAGCCGATTGATTATCATTCGATATCATTCATCCTAGCACCTATCTTAAGCTCCGGTCCTATTAGGGCACTCTCAGATTCATTTATTGACGCAAATGAGGTTAAATCGGAAGTTCCTTATATTATTTAAATCACTAGTCACTAAAGTGGCATCGAATCGTACTTGTGTATTTTAAGATTTTTCACTAGCTTTCGAAGTATAAATAAAATTTTCGATCGGGGTCGATTTAGTAATGTACAACTTATTGTTTTAAGTATAAGAAATATGTGGCGTGTGCATAACGATAAAGTAAGAGTGATAATGGGGATAATGCGATAAGATAGACGATCATTGCAAGACTGCTCTTCTCAACTGCTGAGGTTTGAGAGACCGCTAGTTGGAGTATCAACCAGCTTATTGAGACCTGTAAAGCCGCGTTGTAAGCCCTAATTGGGGTCTTTCCATTCCATTTTCATATAATTAAGCTGTGTCCTTAGCCTGAGTTCGAATAGTGCCCCAGTGTTGATAAGAAAAGGTGACAAGAAATACTGGAGTTTACGCGGACCCCTTAGACGTATTTAAAAGCAATCGAATAGATCAAGTCCACCTTGTACATCGTGTCAAATATTACCAGAGTGCCTTCTGATATGTTTAAGTAACGATTTGAAGAATTAAATAATCAACCCACTTCTGCAGGGAATTTAAAATGAGATACCCATTATGAAGAAAACCTTTTACGTATTAGATTTTCGCTTACAAAGAGGACGAATTCCATCCAAATCTTCGATTGACCGTAGAAACTCTGATAGCTCAGCCATGTACCAATGTGGGACGGTTATTCAGTACGTTCAGAAGAGAGACTGGGCTAAGAACTACGACTGAATCATGTCCGAATGGTAATTATAATATTCTTCATTGATAACAGTAATATCATTTCATTTTTTCTGCATATGATTCTCCATGCTGAGTGCACAGAGGGTAATCGTCGAATTACACTTCATTTCAATTGAAAGAGTTATACCAGTCGGTGAGAGTGTGACTGAGAGGTTATATCGCTCTAGTATGGTTCTTTGTATCAAATTGGTGGCAACCCAACTCAGGAGAAACGATAATTAACGGAAAAAAATGTTTATCGGTATTGCATATTGCATGGGCTAACTTTGGCGACGCGCAAATTATCCAAAGCGTTCACTCAGCGTTCGTTTTTTAGATCCTTCAGAAGTCATTAAGTTCGCAAGATAAAATGAGGAAGTCCCAACTGGGCGTCGCTGAGTGCATCGCTGTCGCCTTAAACATTAGCAAACCCCTTCTCAGGAATTACGATTCTTTTAAAAATACAATACAACATTATGTATAACGAGATCAGGGTAAAAATATGTTTTAAACACACATTTAGTAAATTGTTAAAAAGTAAAAATTAAAAAAATAAAACAAATATTGTTTTACGTGTCATTGGGGCTCTCAAATCAGAAAAGTATTTCTGTGCAATGTTAGGGTGCTAACATAATTCGTATAAAACATACATATTACAAATATTTGTTTAATATATTGCTTATAATATATTTTATTGTAATTTAATTTCAGGTGAATCAACACGCCTGTAATCAATACTTACGGACTTATAATTCTTGGTGATGTAGAAAAGTAAATAAAACTGCTAAGCAATTGGCTAATCTTATCGAATTTGTAAATATACTGTACTATGATATTTATTTAAGTAGTTCTAAAAATAATGTTTAATAATAAACTCATGTAAATTTTGTAATGTAGAAATCAGTAAAGCCATATATGTACGAGTAAATAGGGCTATTCCTGGAAAAAGTGAGTACTGGTAAGTGGGGCTTATTGAGGCCTGACCACTAACATGTGACAGTTGCGCGATGCATTATGTGTGTTGAACAGCTTACACTTGTGCTGGTTTAGGGAATAATATGTAATCTTCGGGTTAAAATTAACAAAGCCCTCTTTCCCTGAGACTTGTATTATTATATTTTGTAAGTCTGTAAGCAACAAAGGCGAAAAATTACAAAAATTCAAATGTGCCCTCTATTTGTTCGTTTTGTAGTAAGTGGGGGTATTATTTTAACTTAAACAAATTTGTTTATTTTTTCTTGTTTTTTGGTTGGTCTTGCGTTTTAAACCACAACATTAGTCTAGGTAGACAAATGCTAGCTAGCTACCGCAACCAAAATTCAAGATTTAGGCGCTATAATAAGAGTATAAATCTCTGTAAATTAAATTTAAGGTTTGGGATAGATCAAATGTGTTTTTATATAGATAGTATAGGTTTCAAATGTATATATACTGTTATATTTTATATACAGCATATATCGTTAATTGACCTCAATGTTTATGTACTAGACTGCGACTAGGTCTCTGGTTATAGAACCATACAACAGTCAGAAAATGATTTGTTTTTAGTAAACATTTATTAAATATAAGGTCATATTTAGTTCTTTTGTAATTGCCTATCATACAGGTGAGTACTTGAGCGAAGCAGGTACTACTGTATTTGTAACCATTGCGTCGGCATTTAAATTGTTCTCCGAAAAGTATATATGTACAATGTACGTACTGGGGTTTTTTGTTTATTAATAGAACAAAGCTGAATAAGTATTAAGTATACAATTGAACATCGTTGATTGGATTGAAACTTCCGGACTTCCATGTGTTTTCCTTTCGTCGTTAGGAATTCGCCTGGGAGAGAAATTCCAAAATTTTGACCCGCCCTTTTCCGACTCCACAAAGGACGGAAATCCGTGGCATCCACAATTTTGGAGATACGAAAAAACCGAAAACGAATCATTGGGAACGACCTATGTATTTACCAGATTGCCGAGTCTGGATCCCATCGTATCATTATTATAGCCAGAATGAACAAATCGATTTGTAGTGTATACGCTATTCCTTCGATGTGCTTTATCACTCTTTCTCGTCCAGCGTGCGTCTCCTGGCGGAGGGGAGCTAGATTTAACGGCTGGTGTTGATTTGAGAGGTGAGGCAGATGTAGCGAACCAAACCGACTTTTTTGATAGATTTAGGACGTTAAAAATGTTTAATGACTGGTTTTGGGAAGGAACGTAACGGAGATTAACTATAAAATGCGGCATTTGAAGGTTTGGTCAAACGACTGCACCTCAACAGTTTATCTATCGATTTTTACAAACGATACCTTAAACGGCGCTCAATGAATATACCTGTACCAGAAAAATACAAAACCCCAAGGAATAAATTTATTGCAACTTTTCCAAAGTTTTCAGAGTCAAAAAACCTTCAAAATTTAATTTGAAATTTTTTTTTTTATTCTTGTAAGTGCCATACTATGACACTTAAATTTAATTTGAATGCTTAATATTTTTTACACTATAAACTTGAGCTACAAAGTGTTCGGGTAAAATCTATTGCTGCATTTGTCAACTTTGCACCATTTTTCAATATAACCAGATTTCAGATAATTAAGTTCTCTGAAAAAAGCACTATCTCTGAAAAACGATAAAAAATACCAGAGTTTAAACTCCTTTTAATAATAATTAAACCATACAAAAAATATATATTTTAATATTTTTTTAAGTCCCAAATCTATCAAAAAAGTATATACATATATATATATATTTATATATGAAAACCTCATAAAAGCGTACAGAGACAAAATACTGGCAAGAGGAGGAAAAACAAAGAGTACAATTTACAAGCAGAAAGACGAAGCAGGTAATGCTACTGCTATTCCCAGCACCACAAAAACTGCAAGTAAACCCGACCGAACGAAGGAAAACACAACAAATGGGACGAACAACTACCAAACTACTTGTTAACAAGAACAAAAATAAAAAAAAGCAGACAAAAACAAAACCGATAATGAAACATAACATGGAAGAAGCTTCAGTAAAAAAACACGATATTACAACTTAAGACGAAGAGAATGAAAACCGAAAGTAGAGGAAATAGTATGGATGAAAACTCACTCGAAGAAAATCGACAAAGCAATAACCAAACTAGAACCAAAATACAACTGTTTTTGTAAGATCCCAGTCAAAGACAACGCTCCTAACAAAAATATACGAGCATATGTCTCAAAGCCGAAATCCGAAAACAGAGAATATCAAACAACAGACACAATAATGGTATCATCTCTCTATCTTTTCAGAGACATGGAGAACAATAAATTCGAAGCCACAGCAAACAAAATTTAACGAGAAGATGCTTGCGAAGTAAAACAAAGAAAAGAGTACGAAGGTATTGACAGCCTCGCCGCCCATCGCAGCCCGGATGAGGGTGTCAGGGGCAAAGGTTTCGGCCCCACCAAAAAACCAGCACACGCCAAGAAATTAGCTGAAGACCGGGTAGAGATACCACCACCAAGAGCTTTCTTAAAACTAATCTGGGCCAAGCAGGTGAGGAAGCAGACAATGACGTGCTTGAACTCGGACTAGCGAAATTAGAAGGAAGACCAACTCCAGAACCAGAGCCACAACACGTTGCAAAGACCGGTACCATCCTGACTGACTGGGAGGTACCAGCCGGTGCAATCCTGACCGACTGGAAAGTACCAGCCGGCGTCCAATTTTCGACAGCGCACATCGACCTGGTAAAGAAGAGGATATCCGATCGCCCGCAACACGCACAGCGTCGGATCAAGATGCGAAAGGGAGTAGACGAAGCCACCGACAACGCCCGACTGTAAAAAGAGACGGGAGGGTGACGCCCAGTGCCAGGACGTACAACGCCTGCGCCACAACACATATAAATAGATCATCACATTATATATCATTAAGAAAACAACGTTGATTTATAGATTAAGAAAAAAAACCTGAAGATCTTCATTTAAAATAAAGTAAGCTTAAGCATACAATTTCTGATACCACCCAGCATTTGAATTAAAACAAGCGCACTCGCCCTCAGCCAGGGGAACTGTAGCCAATTGTTACCGTACCGCACTAACCAACGGTCACACTCTCACCTGACCCACGGAACCATTAAGACAACCCAGACAGGAGACCCAAAACCTCACTTACGGCAATAAAAGGAGCGTCGCGGGAGAGAATCATAACCAACTTTTTAAGCGGTACTTGTGCCAAAGGTAGGTGGACTCCTTTACAACTTCGGAGTGTGTTTTAACCTGCGCACCGAATATTCTCCTACCGCCACACGGCAGGACTCCCGACACTGACCATAACGCAGTAATAAGCCACGATCCCGAATATTGGCCATATTGGGATCATTTTTTTTTTTTAATTTTTGATATCTGACTTCAAATTCGTAATTATCGACCCCATAAACCCCACAGGAACGTATTTCAAGCGAATCCGATAAATTTTTAAAATAATTGTTCAACATATAACATTTTTAAGTCCCAAATCCATCAGAAAAAGTCGGTTCGGTTCGAAGCGTGAAAAAAGTGTTGCCTGGTGTTACCTATGTTTATCTACGTCATCGCTTGGATCTGATCTGAGTTTTCGGCTGCTGCATCTGGCGCACACTAATATATAAAAGCAGCTCCGACCACGATCATATAAACATTTACATATTCCTTACTAAACCTATTGTACGGTATTATTTTGGAAACAGGTGACATATTTCGATATCTTTCAATAAACAAATGTGTTGCTAATTAGCAATTTGTATTCTAACCCAGCAAAAATGTTCCTAAGGTTGGGTCAGTTTTAATCTACGTCCAGTATTGCTTCGCTATTATTACAGGTCCAATATCGTCAGAGATTCCCAACCCGTCTGTCAAGACAAGCCGCTAGATCTGGCTTGATAGCCAGGAGTGTTAACAAACTGCCATTACTTTTTTTTATAGCACTGTTTATATATCTCGATCCGGAAGTCCGTAACAAAATTAACCCATTTTTTTTTTGTATTTATGTGGCAAGGTATTTATTATTTACAAAACGATACATATGCTCTTGTATAATATTTTTCATACTTCAGTGCTAAGTTAATTAAATGCAAAAATGATTAAAATTATCAGAAAACAACTATAGGGAACTAATCTATCGCCTTTTTGTACGGCAGCAGGATGATCACCTATATGAAAAGAAAGAAAATAGCGCATAAGCTGTATAATTTATTTTGAAGCTAACTTCGGCGGCCGAAGCTTCAATACATTTAAATACTCATTTTAAAAAAGTTCTGAATTTTATTCGATTTTGTTTTATCTTATTGGATTAAAATTTTATTATTTTTTGTTTAGTTTTTCTATTATATTTTAATTTGTTGTCAAAATTACGAAACATCCTTACAAGAGTGTGATTTTAAAATGATTATGTTTCAAGAATATGACTTGACTATTATAAAAAACAAAAATAAGTATGGACTTTTATTTGAAATTGATTTAGTGACAACCAAACATAATAATCAGATGAATATAATAAGGTTTGCTAGAGCCACCGTTAAGAGAAGGCACAAATTCATGATATTTCAGAGTGCGGATTTTTTTTCGCTAGGTGTGCCCATAATGTCTGGGATTTGTCGGTTGTGAGTTTTTTCATAGAGATATACGAACATAAATAAAAAAATATTCGTTTAATAATTGGAATGTTTAAAAGAAAGATTAGGACGATGCTTTTTGTAATTAATTGTATATTTTAGAGCGAAATTCAAAACTTTTTTAAATAAGATAATCCTCTGAAAAACTATAAGAAAGGAAATAGTGCTTACCGATAAGTATGTGAACATTTACTGACTTGGGGTTTGCATTCGACGGTAAGCAAGAATATTTCCCTGAATCGGAAAGCTTTGCTCGCTGTATCAAAAGATATGAAGTAGTTATGTCTCCCTTTTCAGTTATAACTGATACTCCTCCTCGTGGCGAATCATAATTTATATCCTAGAAAATAGGAAACGTTTTATTGAAGATATTAACTTTTAATTATTATATGCTATAAGGAAAGAAACACTGCATTGCACATACTTATGTATATATGTATATGTATGTATATATGGATGGGAAACGCATTTAACGTCACCTTAGCCGTTTAGATTTTAGATTTTTAGATTTAGATTAAGAATCCATAGATTTTTATGACCGATAACTTAAACGAGCTACAGAGCTTTTTCAGCAGCGTATATTTGCGATCTACTCACTTAAAAGGCGACGATGTTAGGTTTAATAAATGTGGGTTTTTTCGGTGGTTTATAGTATATCGAAAAAAAAACGAAAGGTATGCGGATTTGATAGCGATAGAGGATTAGATCGATTCAAGACGGTGTTGAAGACACGGGGGGTCGGTTCAAAATTGTGTTGGTTTATTATCTATTCTAAGACAATGGAACACGTGCAATACTCAAGTGCGAGATCCAGACTATTTAGGAGCAGGCGTTCTGAATTACCCGTGCCCTAATGCACTCGAGGCTTCGACTAAAGTGCAGCAGATCGAGAAAAAAAGGGTCGAGATAAAAACGCGAGAGTGTCTGCATGGGCTGCTCCAGGTTTTACTTTACGTTTACTGATTTCATTTACTGCTGCACCACTGGTTATTCATTAATGTAACACTATTATGTATAATATATTTTGTATATAATTACCTGATTATTGTGGGTCCAATGCACTGTAAGGGGTGGATCGGGTAAATGTTTTACGACACACGTTAAATTCACCGTTGATCCCAAGTCAATATACAATTCAGGGCCTCCAGGAATAGAAGTAATGGGTTCTATAATTGATTAAAGGCGAACAGTTCAATAAATAAATGACAGATTTCACAGGCTTTTACTTCAAATAAAATACAACACCGTGCAATTTATTTTAAAATTTTATTTTCCGTTCGAATTACGTTTCGACAGTTCTCCGTATTGAAACTGACTATTTCTAGTGAATGGCACGACAAACCATTTTCCCATTTGTTACGATATCAAATATGCTCTTGAACTTACCTACAACTGAAAATATCATGGTATAGCCAACTGGAGGTGTGGTTGAAACCTGACATTCGTATATTCCGGAATCTCTGATTTGTGCAAACATTATCTAAAAAATGTAAAGTGTTAAAATTAAATTGTATAAAAATATGTATATAAATTGGAGGAGAAATCTCTTTTGGATGTAGAATGTCTTATGATATCCCTGTCTTGCAGACTAGGTTGGACTTGATAAATCTTGATTAGATCTGATAAAATATGACTGAGAACTAGGCATCAAACAAGACGAAGAGATGAACGGACATTGAGACACAGGAGTCAACACAATCCATTAGAAATTCGACTCGTCTGGACTTATAATGAACAAACTAGGTTCCTGGCTGTTGCTTTGTTACACCAGTTACAACAGTGCATACAAAAAGCGTCCTAATTGTAAGATTTATTGGGATAATGTAATCCCATTAAGTTCAACATGTGTATTACAAACTTTTTTCTAAGTAACGGGAATCTCATGTTCGAGATATCGACATTACAGGAGTCTCTTGCTTTGTTCATGTTTCTGCATTTCACACACCTGTAAAGACCAGTCTCCAGTCTGTTTATTGTAAATGGAAGTAAATCGCTGGTCCGATGTATAAGTGCTTTCAGACACAGTTAATAGATGTAAATCCCTATGACGTATCCATGATACCTGTTTTATAAAGTATATTAAAATATTTTATACAGATAATAGTGTTAACTGATGACGTACCGTTTTATTGCCCAGATTCTTTATTCGACAATTCAGGTGTCCCGTTTTTCCAACTAGAGATGTCACATTTTTGGTTGCAGAAGTATCAAAATAAGGTCCTCTATTCAGCGCCTTATTAATGTTCGCAATATATTCATTACTTATATTTGCAGATTCTACTATTGTTACTTTTTCATCAAAATATGTATTTTGTGGGGACGCTTCTCGTGAAAGTACTATATAAAAATGTTTCATAGAAAAACGATTTAATGTGCCACAGCAATTACTAGTTAAATACATATATACTCAATTGAATGATTGACAGTAGAACTTACAAATATATACAATCATCCGATAAGTCCAATAGTAACGCATTTTTAATTCTCTATGCTAACATTATAGCATCAACTGGACACAATGTTTATTGAAATATGCACACAGACATATGTATGTAATTATTTCTTCCTCTTTGGGTTGGACATGCGCACAATAATCCTCGAGTAAAAACATTTTGACTAAAATATCAACATTTTTAGTTCACTTTGTGTTTTAATAATTTGATCTAAGAATTTAAAATCTATGTTATCGATAGCTAATTTAAAGTGGTCGACAAGCATTCGCACAGGCTGCGGTCGTAATAATATCCTATATTATGTACATTTTTTGTTTAAACAACAAATACTTTTAATAAAGTCGCTAACCTGGATGTTCGATAAGTCAAGGCGGTGAACTTGCTGGTTTTTTTTGTGTTTAAAAACTTTGTCGAACTTCAGCGAGCGCCAAACGTTTTCTTAGAGGGAGCGTGAGTTTATAAAAGTTAACCTCAGGCGGCTGCCTGACTCTCCGCGTAGAGTTGACCGCCTAAACGTACCACCAATCTCCTTCGATCTGAACCACTAACTCTCTTACATAAAATCTTCGAAGTGACACCGCTAACATCGAAGAAGTACTCCAAGAGAAAGTCAAATACTACATATGTACATACAGTTGGTCCCAGCTTATTTGATACAGTGCATTTTTTTAACTTAAAGTCTGTTTTATATCGAAAGTAGAAAGTTTATCGATTAATCGGACTAAATAAATCCGGACATGGTGATGCATATTTAAAATGTTAATTCTAAGAAATGGAATTCCCAGAAAGTACGGTTTTTGGCGAACAAGGTAAAGATTACGGGTAGATTAAGGCACCCAGCTTATTTGATACAAACTCTTCTATGTACAAATTAAAATAACCATATCCTCTATGTTGACTGACCATATACGAGATGCTTTTTATCTTACGATTTTTTGGCAAAAATTTGCAATATTAGGTAAGTAACATTTTTTAAATATGCTGACGACAGGCCAGCCCCTGCAATTCTTTCTTTAATATTTTTTCCAGCAGAATATAAGTTTCACTTCTAAGCCCGGAGTTACATTCGGCTGTGTCAAAACACATATATGTACTTTATCTTGGTATGTATGTTTTGGGATCGCAAGTAGTTGATGTTTATGTCTTCTGTCATTTTCCGCCCCAGTGAACAGTCGATATAAATTCAGGTTTAAATGCGGCGTTCAAACATTCCGCCAAATTTTCCGTAGATAACTACGTTGAAGTCGAATACTATTTGTATTCAAGCTATATTGAGATGCGTCGCGTCAATCGCTTTTTAATGTCCCTACCTGCTGAGATGATCAATTGCCAAAACTCGGCAAAATTGGCGTGCGAGATCTTCCCCTCTGGGTGACCACCGATGATCGCCACCTGCAGATCAAAATGTGATCTTAGCCTGGTCACAATTTTTTATATTTCGCTCGAGTTGATTCCATTGCTTCGGGGAGTCGCCCTTCCCAGTCAGACCAGTCTATGGTGACTTCTTGGCGGTCACTGTGCTACAATCGTGGATTCTCCCCCTGTTTCCTGGCAGCCCTTTTCAGCCAGACCGAACGACTATGCGATTTTGTCCACCCTCTTTGTCCACTGTTGCACTGTTATCGTTTTCAGTCTAGGCCAGCAGGAGATAGAATTGATTTCCTTGCATTTTACTCCGTAAGTTGGCCAGCCTTTTTTCTGCGACTCCTCGTTATGTCCATTTCTGTCTTTTACATTGCATGACCTGTGGAGTCAACGAGAGTCTCTACCTGAATTAGCTGCCACGAAATTAACCCTACCCCGAGTTTCTGCCCATAAGGCCATCAATAAAGTGACACGAAGAAAAATTCACGCTCACACAGAGTTAAAAAAAATATATACAAATGTTGTGCAAAACAGGTATTATTTTAAAACTGTTTTATTCAATGTGGTATAAGATTATTTAGTAATAGAGAAACATAATGTACAGATAGATAAGCAAGTTTTTTTTATCATCTAATATAAATCTATTAGACACGTTTTTAATATAAGCATATGCCACGGTACATTTTTAATGGAAGCTGTGTGTGTCAAAGAAATTACACTTTACAATCTACCTTACTAGATTTAAAGGATCACAGATCATTCTTCTCATAAAAAAGTAGGCCGAAGGGTCTACAAAAAGAAATGTAAGGATTTCAATTTAATATTCATTATGAGAAATATAAGAATATAAGGAGCATATGTTTATAGCATTATTTAATATATACATAGATTCTAAAGATGTTTTTGATGTTAATCAAATCTTAAAATCTTTCTTACTGATTACTTAGCAATAAATTTAATCTTTTCTACCAAACTTCTGTAAAAAAAAATCTTTCAAAGGCTGATAATAGTGGAAGCGTAGGCAAATCATTTCAGGAGAATTGCGTATTTGCTCAAATAGATCTGACTCTGACTCCATTATAAATACAGCTGTTCCAGCCATCGCGAAAGCTACGAAAATAACCGATGGAATAAAAGCATGCAATAAGCGAAATTTTCGAAATGTTTTCGCACTATGAACTGAGTTTTTATGCATGTTCGAAAAATTATCAACTTTCTTAGTGACTGTCATACCGGCTGATGAATTCGAGTTAGGATTAGGTAGTGAATAGTACTGTTTGGACGCGTAGCCAGTGTATTGCTTTGTATTTTCTTTATTTTTTCTGGCCTGATCATAGCCACTACCGAATTCAGTGGAAGAATGTTCGATCAAATTTCGGTATGGAAGTCCAGTCAACGGATTTGTCAAATAGTTGACATTCTCAATGTTTGACGAACGTAGACGAGCCTCCTCGCAAACGGGCTCTAAAATAGGCATTTGAATACATCCATTGCTATCGATTAAGCAAGTGCTCTGATCCTGGTTGTGAGCGCCAAAAACATGATTGCGATTCATTGGTATAATGGAGGAGCCCAACGGTTCAGACATTGTGGAACGAGGTAAGCTACTGTAACCTAATTAAAAAATAAAAATATATAGTTTTAGTTTTATTTTGAGATCAATGTCGCATTAGTTTACGTATTTGTGATAATTCTCCCTGGGGACTAGAAGGAGTGGCTGGAACACTGCTCGCCTTTCGCTTACTCGAACTTGAACCATTTATTTTTTGCTCGCGCAGTGCATTTATATTTTCAGTTAGTATTTCCCGCTCTGTTCGACCAGTGTATCGAAATTTTGTACCCCAAGAGAAAAAACCTCCACCAGAAACGACAGCAGCATTTTCACTATTGGGCAGTCTGCAAAGATTAACCAATGAATGCATTCATCTGTCCAATTAGACCACACTTACGTAAAAAACAGCATTTGTTCGATGGCACATCTCCACAGATAGCGACAAGCAGCGCCTGAAGGGCATTTAAATCCAATAGTGTGCTTTTTCTGTAAATCAGAACAAACTATAGAAGAAATACAAGACTTTTAATTGTTATACATACAGGTTCACGGCTCGCATCAGTATAACTTAAATGTGCAATAAACATTTTCCCTTCAAAGTTAATTTTATGCACTTCGTTCCAACGGAAATGTTGTGAACGTTTGCCTGCAATGAACGTGCTAATACCCGAATTATTAATACCAATATAAAGCTGCGATCCACGGTGATCTTTGACAGGATGGGGTTCAATTCCATAGGTTTCCAGTGTGCGAGCTATACCCAGAAAGTCATAGATAGCTAAGAAAGAATCCTGCCCAGCCTCTCGCTTTTTGTGGAGTTCAATTATTTTCTTTTCCAGACTTTCCGTTTGACGCAGGGCCAATTCAAGGGACGAAACATAGTCGCCTATATGAATCTTCTCATTATAGTCTCCAAGTTCCTCTGTAATTTATATATATAAACATACAAATGTGTGAATTTCTATTCCAAAATACAAACTATACAAAAGTGAAGTAAAATATCTGTACGTATTATCATTATTTTTATTTTTGTACGTATGGAAAAAAATGGAAAAATACTGTATGAAACATTTAATTAAGAAAGCCTTAAAACTGGGAGACCAGTTTGGACATGAACAACCAGACAGACGAATATTGCTACAACAACATAATGGGTATACCAATTCATTTTTCAATGATTTAAACAAATTGAATTTGATTGATTTTTGCAAGAGTTTAGGGGCTCGATCGGAGAGAGAGCTATATTTTAATATGTTCTTTCAATAAATTTACCAAGAAAAAAATCAAGAAGTCCTCACACAAAAAATGGTCCATTTAAAAAATCCAGGAAACAAGCTCTGGCCAAAAAAGGGTTCTTGAAAATTAGTTGTGTGTAAGTTTGAAAAAAGTACTGGGTCTCAGTCTGAACAGTCTTTTACAAAAATGTTGTGCCTATGCTAAATAAATAAAATAAATCATAAATTAATAATTGTGCGTGTGTAAACTCTTAAATTATGATTTACCTTGTACAATTAAAGCACCTAACGCGGCTGCCTCACCAAAGGAGCAGTACAAACGTCCGTGTCTTAAATCTCTTTTTAATTGTTTATACAACATAATTCGAGAGATCCCAGTAAGACGAAATGGATCAGCGGGGTAAAATTTTACTCTTAATGAGAATAAAATGGGATCCAGTTCTTTTAATCAAATGAAATTAAGTAAATATATGGAGATACTTCAAGCGAATTTGTGATAACTCACCCTTACTTTGTTTTATTAAAGATTTGGCCAGGTCGAGCCAGTGCTATTAAGAAGTTAATAGGTTTATTCGCACATACTTTTACTCATATAAACTTACTCTTTGTTTTGACGAATCGACATATCGCAAGCCGAAGTAGTCTTTCTCTTTTATATTTAATTCGCTACATAAGTAGTCCAATAAATAAATTCCTTTGTGGAAAGCCTGTTTTGAGCAGTTCATTAAATATTTAGATAATTGTTTGTATGAAAGCGGATTTATGTCATATAAATATAAGTAATATAACTGCGTGGTTCCACTGGGCCGGATAACCGGATCACTATAAGTGCAATGTAAATTTTTTTAATGTTTTTTTTTTAATGCTGAGGACGACAGAAACTTTAAAATTCCATTGGAAAAGAACAACTTCTTACATGGGTTTTACATTATGGCTTTTTGAGTTGTTTTTTTTTTACCATATCGTACTCTTTTGCCTCCTCAAATCGGACGTCTTTATTAATTAACCAAAAACGAAGAATCGTTGAGAATGACCATATCTAGCAGACTGCCGAATCTGGATCAGATCGAATTATTATTATAGCTAGAAGGAACAAATCGATTTTTAGTGGCTACGCAACGCTGTCCGAACATTCGTCGACATTTAATGAGTAGATCGCAAACATACGCTGCAGAAAAAGCTCGGTAGCTCAACAACATGCATGTTCGACACGCTTATACTGTCATGATGACGTTCGAGCGCGAAACATAGTGACTTTGGCTTCGCCGAGAAGCAAGATGCTCAAGATGCAGCAACTGGAGTACGACGATGCCGAAGGGGCTTACAGCTTACAGATGTCGTCCTGGATAAAGACGCTGACCAACTCAGCCACCGTCCGGAGTCTGGAGGTGCTCAAGCGCAAGGCGGAGAGCATTAAGGATCCGCTGTGGCGATACTTCTTGCGCGAGATGACCAGATGATGCAGACGGCAATACTGTAACGCCCTATTCTGGCAGGACGAGAATAACAGACCAACCACCATTTTTCCATGCTCGCGGAGGATGAATTCATCCAACCCATGAATTCATCAAGAACTGGCCACCCAGGATTATCATGTGAAAAATTAACTCCGCCCAGGACACTGTGATAAACGATTCATGCAATGTTTCAAGGTGTATTGGTACTACTAGGCTATAACCAAAAACATATATGTACATATGTAAATACAAAACATATATATGCACATATGTATGTATGGGCTCGGAGATGCTTATTTATTATTTTAGAATAGCGCTCCAAGGAAATGCAAATGTAGCCCATGTATTAGTTTAATTAAATCCATACACTTGTAATTTATGTGATCAGAATCCATATTTTTTCCAAAATTCAAAACTCACCTGAAATTCGCATTCTACTACGTCAGAATCATCGAGTAGACGAACTGTGCATTTATACACCAGACTTCCTTCTTGCTTACTTTTAAACATTTTGTTTTTGGTAAAAACTTTCAAAATTGCAACCGATACAGAATACGTTTATTTCCAATTTAAAAAATAAAAACCTTGTAGTCATTAATTTTTATAATATCAAAATATTTCGATAATGTCCTTTTTCGTCCTTTTTTCAGTTGAGGGTATTTTAGGGTTGGTTCATAAAAGCAACCACTGAACACGTTTGACAAAAGTTAAAATAAGGTCATCACAACGAAGTACTACTGAAACTATTTCACTTGTATTCAGTCTTTTTATTTGGTGAAGATACTTACATATATACTAGTACAGTGCAAGATTAGACAGTGAGACAAGGCTTATAAGCGATATGGAAAAGAATGCAGTGTGAGAGAGAGCTATATACTATGTATGCCTAAAGGCTAGTGCTCAGATCACTATACTGTTTAGTCAGCTGTTTTTTTTTTTTAGGTACTTTAAGGAAACTAAGAATAATGTTATGAAAAAATTAACATAAGCACAAAATTACTACTAGTGGGATCTGCTACTCTTGCCACAGCGGAGAAGAAGGACGATTGCCGAAGAAAGCACCACCAATATTGGGTAAATCCACGTTAGCTGAAAGGAAACCACAAGGTTCGATTTTGTAGAGACGTGGGAATTTTTATTCAGATATCTATATGTGTATCTATATGCAAATTTTTCTAACAATTATTTCGTAGTTGAAAAATGTGTCGCTTTTGGTCTACAAAATAATTAATCGATCTGGTTACTACGCTTTACAAAAAAATGTATACTTTGTATGCAAGAAAGCATGAATGTGGCGCTGAAAGATATAGAAAGCAGGAAAAATTCTAAATTAATAACATGCGTTCCGAGTATAGTATTATTTTATTATAATATATCAATCAACTGCCTCATTTAAATTCAATTTGTCTTTCTTATTGCAGTTTTATAGCCGGCTTGCTTCCCTCCATTTCATATTGTGCCTGCACTGCCTGTTTGTCGGCTTAAAGCTTAGTACTCAGATCAGCAAAATCAGATGGAAACATCGACCGAATCAGGGATGAAATTCGTGTGGGAACAATAATTAGTAATGGAAAGCCAACCGATTAATACTGGAATAGCAAAGATCGTACTTCCTGGGCACGAGCGAAATATGTAAATCTTCCAATATATAGAAATACAATATAACGCAATGCGCAGCAGCGATATATTTGAAACGGACATTTATAGTGCGTTTTTGACGTAGGTGATTTACAGCCTAACATCTGAATTGATATTTCCCAGCATTTCATTCTTGGTTAACTTTCCGTGCAGATCTAAATCTGGTCGGCAAAATAAAGTGAAAACTCAAAATTACAAAAACCATTTCCATCGTTCCATCGTTTGCAAAAAAAAACTAGGACCAGTTCTTCCCGGCCTTGACGATGAAGATCTCTCTCCCCAAGCTCTAAATCCTTTGGATATGTACCCAGTGATGAGACTGCTGACTAATTGGATACTGGCTGGCCTAACGTAAGATTTCAAGGAATTGATTTAATGGCTTTACTTAATTGATTTATTCAGTTTTGGGCAAAATTCTTATTTTTTTACATAAAATATGCATACTGGTATAGTGGTGGCAAAAAGGTGCGTTTCATTTGGTTTTGTTCTTTTTTCCAAATATTTCAGGCCTGTTCTGCCTAACAAAAAAACTAAAAGATCAAAAATCGAATTTTGGTGCGTTAAAATGATGGCTTAATGAAAAGGAGCAAATATACGCATAATCTTTGCACCAAACACTTTAAACTAATTTCATCACTAGATCAACCATTTTATTAATTTCGTTGATTCATAACACAAAAGCACAATAACTCAGTTTTGGGCTAGTGTAAACAAAAATTCTGAGTTATTGAGTTACATCAACTATCAATAGGTAACTCAGGTCAGTGTAAATATATTTTTAACCTTTATAGAATTTGTATAGGTGTTCTGAGAAGCAAAAATAAATTGTCGGTCCTTCCAGCACGAACATATATATGTTAATATTATTATATTGTTATCGAACTGCTGATACCACAATGAAACAACAGAGAAACAATTAATTCATACTCCGAAACAATGATTTGCCGTATATCTTACAAACCCCCATATGTGTCAAACAATACCACTATTGAAGTAAAGTGTGGTGGAAAAGATCATTATGGCAGCGATATTTTCAATATAAGTGCGTGTACATGTAAATTATCGATAGTTTTTTTTTAATTTGCAAATATATTCGTTTGTATTGCGTATATTTTCGGGCTTATAAGTTTTGTTTGATACATATCAAACCAAGTAAATAGCATAACTTACTATACAAAATTAAAAGTGCAAGAGAGATCTTGGAAACAATTTGGAATCACAGAAATACACTTAATATTTACTCATAGTGTATAGAGAAAATTTCGGCTTCACACCTACAATCATACGTGTTACGTGTACATATGTGTACGTATGTGTTTTTATATATTATTTGTTGATATTACCTGTTAGGTGAATATTATTTCTGCTTAATTTATTTCTTTACATATTGCAGTAAATGCGAAATTTGTTTCAATATAATTTGAAAATCTTGTTCCAGCAATGCGATTTTTAGGGTATCAACTACATTTTTAAGTTTATTGAATGGTATGCGTTTCAATAAATAGTTGTGGCATACATTCATATTTACACACATATGTCTGCATACGCTTTATGTACACACAAAGAAGGTTGATGGTCAATTTTTACTTTGTGCACAAATACCTTAAAAAATGGTCTGTTTCATTTTCTACGTCAAGTAGTTACACATATGAAATATGCATAAAATATATTTTAATACGGAATTCTAGTCCCTAATAAAAATTAAGTGGGAAAAAATATATCATAAGGTTTTTGTCATGAAAAGACAGCAAAAACGTTTGCAGAAGTTACTTTTCCCTCTGACACTTCAAGCTCAATGCCTTTATACCATATTAACATGTAGTGTACATACATATGTACTGTTAATACAAATACAGTCATGGAAAAATAATAGAAACGACATATGTATTATTTTCGTATTCTTAAACATTTCCTTCCGCGAATTTTTTTTGTTTTAAGTTTAATAATTTTAATTGAAGGTGTGTACAGAAATGTATCAAAATAATTAGAACAGCAGACTTAAATCTAGGAAAACAATTCGTGTCTTTAAAGGCTAGGTGATTAACTTCTAGCTTGAATATTTGGTTGTGCCCCCGCAATTTTTAGTACCTTCGGAGCGCCTACGACCCCAGTTTGCCACAAATGGATGGATCTCCATATCATTCGGATTAAACTTTCATTCCTAAAATCATTTTTTGTTTACTTATAGCCACCAATTCTTTTCTTTCGATCGAACTATTGGCAATGAGTATAGGTTTTTTTTATTAGCCGCGCAGGGCGAGTGGAGTGATCCCAACTTGATTTGGGCGGTGCAGAGAAGCTCAAAGAACAGAGCTGCTCCAACTAGAATGTCAACTGGTTGGGACTTGCAGAACTTCCGATCCGCCAAATGTATGTTGGAGATCATGTTTCAGCATGGTAATCGTAATGGTGGGAGCAACTAATGCCGAAATGGACGTGGTATATATTGACGCGTGTGATTCCAGTTACATGTCCACGCAACATCCTTCGGACATGGCCCTCGAATAGCTGCAACTGTTGACCTAGACTAGAAGTGATAAGATGCACCTATGATCCAGAATCGAACAGGGCACGGCAAGGAATCAATGTACTAGAGCTACTAGAGTCCCACAACAGAGGGGACTGTGACTCAGAGCCATGAGCGACGTGGCTGACGATGCTGCAGTACGTTGAACGTCAGAATTTGAGAGTTGAAACAGAATGGATTGAGAGGAGTTGAACGGAGACTCGAAATTAAGTACCATGTGATATTCAATCGGGAACGACATGAACTTTGATAATGGCGTGCTCGGAGGCAGTTGGTGCACAGATGCCGAAGTCGAGGAGAAAGTCAATTATCAATTATGGAGGAAAACATGCTCCAAAACACCGAATACTGACCGTAACCACTGATAAATTCCAGCAGTCAGAGTTCACAGTTTGAAACAAACTGAACAGGTGCAGCGGACAATAACAATGGCATACACATTGGCTTCAACCTGACCTCTCAGAATCACTCCAACTAGATTTTTTCTTCTATCAGTTAGGCATTTTTTCCATTCTAAAATTTTGAAGTGGTCACATATTTGTCACATATTTGTTCAACGCACAATTTAGTGCTGGTGGAGCACGATTATGTAGAGCATCCGATGTATCGATACCCGAATCGGGCTGCTTTAGCTGTTTGCACGAAAACGCAATGTGTTGTTGTCCTAACTATGTGTTGCAGCTACCGTCGGTTTTTTAATAATAATATATTTCGAGTTACGGAATTTAACTGTAAAATGTGGCCTTCAGATGTTTAATCAAAAGGCTGCACCTTAACCGTTTATCCATCGACTTTTACAAACGGTACCTTAAACGACGCCCAATTAATACACCTATACAACAAAAATACAACTACATAAGAAATTTATTTATTTTGACTCTTCCCGAGTTTTCAAAATAAAAATTTTGAAAAAATGTACCTTAAAAAATTATTCATTTTGAATTTGAAAGATTAATATTTTCCAGACGGTAAGTTTAAGCTACAAAATGTTTGGGTCTGATTTAAAGCTGGATTGCAGAATTGAAAAATTCAATAAAACCAGGCGTAAAGTATCTTGTGCGAACAAAGAAATATTACCTCTGCAAGACAGCAGATAAAACCTGGGTAAAGGCAGTTATTTCGTGCCACTTTTAATTACAAATGTAGGAGCAACAAATTACCAATTCTTTTTGAGTATCAGGTATTAAAAAAATGCGAAACAAATTTTACAAATTCCCATATTTTTATAATAATCAACTTAAGACGAATTTTGGATGGTAATGTCAAAGTACTTATCACAGAAGTTAGCAAATGTTGTCATTTTATTCAAAAGCCCGATTATAATCAGGCAGGCTCCGGATTTAACTTCTTTCTTTTAAAAAACCCCAAATTTGGTGCTCTCGCTTTTAAAAAATGCAATATTTTTTACGTTTTTAAAATGGACACATTTCCTCGCCGAAATGAAAAGTGAACAAAAGGAATCTTAGTTGCAAAAAGAAAAAAAAAACTTGTTAGTGCATTAACATAAATTGACAATATTAACAGGTAAATTTAGCTTGTGCCTTCTTTATAAATATTTTTTTTGCATAGATAGTGTACATAAATTAGGATAAGTGGCACAACTTTTACATATAAAAGACGTACTTAATCGCTTTCTAAAATTTCATAACAAAATATCTATAAATACATTTTTCTGCATCAGTTTTAAAGTGATCGATTGCCATCATACCACTGCGAACTCTTTGTTAATACACTGAAAAATGAACGGCATGAGCAACAATGATGACTCAGTCGAGTGTCCTTTGTGTATGGAGCCGTTTGAAGTAGACGATCTGACCTTCTTTCCATGTACCTGCGGATACCAGGTAGGCATAACTACTATATAAGCACATATGTACAAATCTATATAGAGATATATACATTTATTTATAGATTTGTAGATTCTGCTGGCACAGAATCCGCACGGACGAGAACAAGTTGTGTCCGGCATGTCGAAAAGAATATCCTGAAAATCCTGCGGACTTTAAGCCACTATCACAAGAAGAAGTAAGTTGATTAACTTACTTATTTAGTACAAAATTTTGAAATAGTACAAATAATTGCGATTTTTTAGATGATAGCTTTTAAGTCGCAAAAGCGTCAAAGGGATCAACAACGGAAGCACAAGATAACAGAGAATCGAAAACATTTAGCAAACGTACGTGTGGTTCAGCGGAACTTGGTATTTGTAGTGGGCTTGCCGCCTCGACTTGCGGATGCAGACGTATGTCACAATTTTAACTAAAAAGCTTACAAATTACTAAAAGATATTTTTTAGATATTAAAAAAGCACGAGTATTTCGGAAAATATGGAAAAATTCATAAAGTCGTAATAAACCCGAGCACCACATATGCCGGGGTGCAGGTAAGATTTGTCAGATTCAGGAACTTTTTTTAGACAAATACTGCAATGCACGAGTAAGACATTTTTGTATTTTTCATTCGGTGATATAATCATACCACTGCTAGCGGAACTAACTCTTATTAAACAAAAGAATGGCAGACCTAATAGAGACATAAAGCAATGCCATGTTGTTGAAAATGAGGAAATCTTCTTAGACTAAAAAATTAACAGTGCTCAATGTTAAAGTAAATGTTAAAAGAGCTGGCTCACATCTGCGGGTACCCTCTCATTTTTTAGTTTTCCTCTCTTGTTCGTCTTGCTTGGCAGATGACCCCTTGATTCGATATATTGGTGGTTAAGAAATTTCCTCAATTCTGCGACCGGTTTTTAAATCGTGTGGGATCCAACGCGAACACACATTTTTTACCACGGTGTGATCATGCAAACTTTTATTGATGGACGTCATTCTAATGCCTTAGGATGCCTCACTCTCACGGTATCTGACATGACGATCTTGCTCAATTAATGCTCTCACAGCATCAATATTTTATGGCGACACAACTGATTTTGGGCGACCTTCTCAGGATTTGTCCTGTAACGAAGGGCGTCCACATTTGAGTTCGTTGTACTGCGTTGACTTAACATTGTTGTCTCTTGGGGCGCACACAGACTCCGTGTGGTTTTGTTATAGTTCCGAGGTAATGATTGTTGTGACATTGTAAATAAACATTATATATGTAATATATAATATAATATAATTCATTAAAATTCATACTTTTGGACACAATGGATTGGGTTTACGTCTATTTTTTGTGTTGGCATTAACTATAATTTTTAAGGGACTTGTACATACATATGTATATTAGAATAGTTAAAGTAGAATTTTTGTGTTGAAAACAATTTATACCCGGTACTCGAAGAGTATAGGGGTATATTAGTTTGTGGTGGCAGTGGATGTGTGTGAACCCAGAAGGATCTTGATCGGCATCAATAGCCGAGTCGATATCTTGCTCTTGCCACGCTCACGCTCGTTTTCTTTTGCAATTAAGTTTCGTTTTGGTGTATAAAAAGGAAAAAGTGGCGTTTTGCTAACACCGGAAGTACCGTTTTCAAAAGTAAATCGGAAAGTTTTTGTAAAAGTGAAAATTGGAGCTCGGCCGATTAGTTATTTTTAAAGATTTTTGCTTGCACTATGCACATATCGTTTATCCACATTGTTTAATACTCGGTTACCTACTTGTTGATCTAAAATATTTGTTTGACTTAAAGGGTCCATCAGCGTCTGCCTATGTTACCTACGTTCACAACGCAGATGCACTTCGGGCTATACAAAGTGTTAATAACATTGTGATAGATGGTCGCCCTATTAAAACCAGCTTGGGGACAACAAAGTACTGTAGCCATTTCATGAAAAACCAACAATGTCCTAAAGGCGATTGCATGTACTTGCACGAGCTGGGAGATCCCGAAGCCAGCTTTACAAAAGAGGTTTGATATACTTCTTAAAAGGTGTGAAAGGTCTATGAACATTTTATGTTTATTGTTTTAAAGCAAATGCATCAGGGAAAGCACCAGGATTACGAAAAACGTTTACATGATGCTCTTATTGCATCTTTTGGACAGAATTCACCAGGAATTGTAAACGGTAATGGAACTCCAAAAACCAATGGTAATTATCTTCAAGCAAATAATGCAATTTTAATATACATATACTCATGACTAGCATCGAATGCGACGGCGTCTTCAGTCACACCTTCGTCGTCGTCTGCGTCGGCTGCAAGTAATGCCACAAATGCAGTAAATGTTCAGCAAAAAGAAGCTTGGCCTAGTTTATCCGTCTCGCCAATTAATGGAAAAGAGGCCACTGCAAGCACTAACAACACTAATGGAAAAAATAAAAAAGACAAGTTTCGAAATGAAAAAACCAGACACGAAAAAGTTAAATCCAAAAACAAAAATAGTGGAAGCTCAACTTCGAATATATCAAACAAGGAAAACTTTATTCCAGACCCCAGACATATTGAAAAACTTACATCTACAACTGCGGATACGAAAACAAGTGCAAACACCTCATCCAATCTATCAAGAACAGAGAGAAATAAAGACAAAGAGTCTTACCATGAGCCTATTTCTAATGAACAAAAGGAAAACAAACAAAATGTTAAAATTTCACAAACAAAAACCGAGGTCGAGTGCGTAAAAGACAAGGATAATTCAATTAAACTGAAAAAAAGGGAAAGCTGTGAAATCATGTCACAACAAAAAAGATCGTCTTCTAGCGTGCAAAGGTCGTTGAGCTCTTGTAGTGAAAATAGTGAAGGGCATGTATCAGAAAGCAGCGTGAGTGAAAAGAGTTTACCTGATGATTACCAGGAGAACAAGTGCAATATTTCGAGTTCTGAAACGTACCAAGAGAATATAAAGAATGTAGAAAGCATCAATACAAATAGGGAGTCAGTGAATGTCGACGGTAAAACAGTATCAGAGTGTAAATCACTAGTAAACGAGAATGTAAGCCCAGCTGTAAGCAGCACTATTAATAATGGGCTCTATTCAAGAGAAAGTCCATTGAATCCACCAGATAACGGAAACCAATTGAGCGGTATGAAACAAAATCAAAAATATAAAAAATATCATTTATAATGATTTAATATTTATTTCAGATGAACTTTCCAAGCTAAACATTTTCGATGATACAATTAGTTTTTTTTCGTCATCAGCAGCATTCCAGCAAACTCCAATTTTAAAAAATAGACAAGAAGTGGAAATGCGTCAGTCCCATTTGCCGGACTTGATCAACGGTAAGATTCACATTTTATTTGACTCCATGAAATATTTATGATTATCAGGGTCGGTTCATCTGCTTTTCCGTCTGTTTGTTTCTATGCACGGCAGTCCTTACCATATTAAAAAGCTTATAGAGCGATTTAGTCTGCAAAATTTACCCCAATAGTACGTATTTTATAGTCAAAGATCGTAATCGAAATCTGGCCTAGCAGATGCGGTAAACTATTGTTGTGAAACAAATCTTTTATTTAATTATTTTAAGCTAGTAAGCTTTTCACTATCTGAAGCGCTTATTCAGTTATGGAGGCGTTGTTTCAAGTTTAATGATTTCACTGCCAGCAGAGCCGGCTGCTGATGTCAAAATATTTTAAGAAATTTAATTTAATTTAATAAAACTTAACTTTTTTTCTCTTTTTTTCCGGTTCTACTTGTCATTGTACAACTTCAGATATTGATGGAAATCAAAAGGCCTCAAATACAAATGGTAATTATTTATTATTATATATTGTAAAGTCAGATTATATGCACAAGTATATTTTATTTTTCAAGAAGTGTAATAAGTAGTTTTGAAATAGAAGAATCTACTAATTTGAGTCGACAACATACATGTATGTGCACTAGAGTTAGCGCAACAAATGTGTCGGAATATATGGTCTCAGGGCCTAAAAATGTTCCTTTTGGTGTAATCAAAATAGAGGTGACGACTTGAGCTCAAAGTTGAAAAATACAAAGGTATATTCTGAAATTTTCAGAGCGGCAATTTATTTTTAATATTCTAGAACATAAAAGAAGTCATTCCTGTCAGAGCGATATACATATAGAGTAGCTGCAATAGGACCATCGAACAAATATCATATATTTCAACCTCTAAACGTTGTCGAGTTATTTACTTACCCAAAAGGAAAAGGAAAGAAAAATTTTGAGACCATGAGACTTTTTAAAATTATACTTCTATTAATTACCCCAAACTTAATGTGCACATATTTCTTGTATATATGTACTTTCAAAGAGTGAGTTTGATATTTTCCCTTAGTTTTCATGCGATCTGGAAATAAATTGTATTTCTAAATAAATAAACAAATTCTAGTATTCTAGTCTGTCAGCCTTAACGAAATGTTCTAAAATTGAGCGTCCGCTAATCAAGGGTTTATTACTATTATTATTATTTCACTTGCAATTCACATCACACAAAATATTCAAAATTTATATTATATTGGAAAATTCTTTTTGTAATTTTAAGAATGGGAGGAAGCTTTTAAAAATGTAATGCTTCGGAACAATAGGCAAGTGGAGGAGCAACTTGTACAGCAACAAAATCTACAACAGCACCAGCACCATTTTCATCAGCAAGTACTGCAACAACAGGAAGAATTCCTTCGTATGCACGAATTACAAAAGAGAAACGACTTGGCAAATAATATTGCGCTGACGCAAGCAAATACTCCTAATGCTGGTAAGTTTTAAAATCCAGTTTAAAGAATGTTTTGTTATATTCAACTTATATGATGTTTTTTGTTTGTTTTAGATATCCTTAGTCATTTTCGTGGCAATAACTCAATTGATGCGAATAGAATTCAAGTCCTGCAGCATCAATTGCAACAGAATACCGGTGAAAATGGGCTTTCGGCAAATAATGCATTTGGCGGCAATATGTCAAAGTTTTTTGACTTTCATAAAAGTCAACAGCAGTCCCACCAGTATCCTTATGGTCATGCCAACCAAGTCACGGGAAATGCGGATGTGAGTGATCAACAACGAGTAACATCACTACTGGAAAACGGTCGACAAAATTCCCCATATGTTGAAACAGGTAAGTTTTAATGTGTGTAAATTCGATCAAGCGAGAATAAATTTTACTTTATCATTCAAGGACTTAACACGAAATCGCAAACTCAAAAGCAAAGGTTAATTGGAATGTTTGAAACTTTGGTAAGTTTTATTCTTTAAAAATTCAAGTTTCAGATTCGTAGTTTCAGACAAGCATAGATTCGAAAGGATTCCGTAAACGAAAATAGTCACTCAGGCAGGATCAGGCAGAAACTATAGTCACTTTTTTTGTACAGAAATTCTAGCGACTTCCTATTTACGATGAGGATAATTTGGCGCCTGTCGGCCTGTGACATCCGTCACTTTAGCCACCTTCCAATCGGCTTTGCGATAGTTGGGACTGCAGACCTGCAGTATCCGGAGAACAAACGAAAGATTAATATAATAAAGAAAACAAATTGAATCCATTTAAGGCAGTAAATGTAACAATCTATTTATTCTATTAATTTTTTCGGAGACGACGTTATCCAATATTGTGCATAGCTGAGTGCTTTCTTGTTAAAAAAAAAACAAAATTATTAACAAAATTAATAATTAATTTAAAACATACAATACAGTATAGTGTAACCGTAGAGCATCTTCAGAAGCTAGCGCAAAAAAAGTCGCGCCGTTGACTATTTCTTCTTAACGAGTTTTGTACATTATTTCATTAATTTTTTACAGTCCCAGCCTCCAAACTCGCAATCTCAACTAAATCGGTATTCTCAAAGCACTATTGTTGATGATGATTTAGGTAAGGTTATTAGAAGCTTTAACTGATTTTGAATTTAATAGTATTTTATTTAGGTTTCGATCCTTTTATTGAGACTCAAAAAGGACTAGCTGAGCTTATGGAAAATGAAGTTGTTCAACAACAAAGTATTAATAATGGAAACTCCGCATTAAAATTACAACAGCAAGCACAAGCTTCACATCAGCAACGTCTTGATAACATTCAACGGGCTCGAATGCCGCCTCCGGGCTTCAATCACATGAATTCGTTAGGTTTCGGGGGTCCATCTAGACTGCATTCTAGTAAAATGATGCCATTTTTGAACAGCAGTTTAGTAAAAAATAGTACCCAAGCCCAGCACCAAGTGCCACAGGTAACAAATTGGAATGCGAATTTACCAGCAATACACCCAAGTCAGGGACAGCACATTGGAGATGCACAATTACAACATCAAATTGCTCACAATAAAGGTATGTATTTGTATACCCTACGTAGACTTTATATAAGTCTATAGGAAGTCTGCTTGAATGGCATAAAAAACTGCATTCGAATCATCAAAGCTCAAAATAAATTCAGTGAATTCAAATGCTACGTCGATAGAGCACAGTGTGCTCACGACATAACTAAATATAAACATTCAAATTTAAATATTCAGATTTAAAAATCGAACTTTGACAATATCCAGAACTATCAATAAAATAGCTGGTTTGGCAACAGTGCACAGTGGGTCAAACGGCCAATCTATCTGATATAAACTCAATTTTCGAAATTCGAACGCGTTTTTTTTGTTTTGTTTTTTTATTAGATTGTTTAATAATACATCATGAACCCTATAAATAGTTTTTATTTTATATTTTTGACATCGATATTTATAAACTTGTACCCTCTCTAAGTATACATAGGTTTTTAATTTGTAACTTAGTGTAATGAATTTATAAAGGGAAGGCGTCGAGAAGTGATCTCTGGGAATACAGTGATCTGTCCTCTCTGGTAATTGTGGGAAACTCGTCAAGATTCCGCAGGGTACTAACGTTTCCATGGTTTCCATAGTTTAGTTTCTCTCATTCTTAGAGGGCAAAGTGATGTTGACTTCTTTGCCACAAGGACTACAGGAAGAAGGTGCTGCATGATATCCAGGGCGTCACCTGGGGTAGGCCCTACGGCATTTTGAGAGGACTACCGAGCTCCTTCGCGGTTGTATTCTTTATATTTAAATAGCTTGGCATGTTTGGTCCCACGAGTAGGCGGGTTTGGGTTAGTCGCCCGAACTGAAGGTTGGCAGGTATCTAGAGTCCGCATATTAGCGACTGAAATTTTATTTTCACAGATACAAATGTAGCTCTGACATTAATTCTTAAAAAATAGCGGTCCGAGTTTTTTTTGGTTTTGGGTTCTTTGAGGACAATTGAAAAATATGTTTGCATCAGACTGCAACAAAAGTGAAGTTGTTGCATTTCATGTATAACAATCTACTACTTTAATTTTGTATCTTTAACAGTTTATAGCTATCCTGATTGGACTGCAATGGATCCAGCTATACTGTCATTCAGACAGTTTTCATCTTTTCCACAAAACCAAATACCCCCACATCCTCAACAACAGCAAGACATGTTTTTACAACATTTGGTTCAACAGCCAAATTCTCAAGGTAGTAGTTTATTCTGAAAAAGGGCAGCTAAATATTCATTATATGGTGTTTTTTTTAGGTTTCAACACTCAACCACAACCACTTCTTTCTGGAATGGCCATGCCCAATAATATTCTAAATGGACAACAGCTGACACAACCCCAGGTCAATGCCAATGTTCAAGGCATGCTTGAGTTTTTAAAAAGCCGCCAATTTGTTTAGCAACATATATATATTTGTTTATTTGTATTCTTTATTAAATACTTATTAAATTAAAGATAGATAAAATAAAATTCGAAAATTATGAACATATTGTTTTGTGTTCTTAACTTGTTTATAAGCTCACGATTTTAGACATAACTTTCGTTTAGAGCAGGCATTACAAACGGCTTAAGATATATTTATTTTTAGTTGATACTATTTTTTAAATTAAACCTCCAGGTGTCCTCGTTAATCCACCATTTGGCAGGTTGAGAGGAATTGCAGCCTCTCACTGCCAGTGAGAGTGGCGATCTAACATGTGTGGCAGTCTATTCTGTTTCTCTCGGGCCTCTAGCTCTAGCCGGATCTCCAAACTCATAACATCGTGGACAAATGCTTCCTTCAGCTTTTCGGCATTTTGAACTTTTCGTTGCAGTGAGTCTGCAGTCTGAACCTTTGCCTTTACCTGGCGGGCACCTTTCTTCCTGAAAGAATGAGGCAGCTGAACAGCTAGGAACTTGGACGTAGTTTCGGTCTGAATTGTGGCGTCGATCTTTTTCATTGCGATTTCGTTGTTTGATGCGTAAATCGAACTCACGTACCCGTTGTCAGCGTTTTCACTTACAGACAATTGCGCATTCCCATATTTTGGAACTCTACTTGAGGTCGCCCCTTATAGTGAGATTTCGAAATCTCGAATCCATTATTTTTTCGGATATGCTTTAATCTTTATATCTAATCTATAAAACCATTGATCTTTTATCTCCCCAGAAAATCGGTTGGTGCAGGCGTCAATGTCTGTCGCGAATACCCTGCTATTCAGCTTCACGCGATTACTCTTCCTGCATGTTCCAGGGCACGCCAAGCAGCCTCGTCATTCAGTTTATCCGGCTCGGGAGTCTATTGGAGCAACGCAACAGCAAGGCCTTTTAAGTACCAAAGCCGCGCGGTCAGCTTCCGTCCAATTATTGCTCGACGCTGACATTTCGAATTGTCATGAAAACGCCAGATGTTAATGTGCCAATCTGTTTAGGTCTTCCCACTTCCATTTGACGCTGCACTGAAGGAGTGATCGGAGTCAGATTTTCAGCCATAAGTGGCTGAGGGACAGTTGGCACTTGCAGGTTCCGCGGAGTTACTTGCAATTTCAAACCGCTAAATTGAGACTCTGGCTAAGATCAGATCATATTGTTTTTTAAACCTTAAAACCCTTGCGCGTCTGTCTCATAAAGAGGACACAACTGTAGTGCAGTAATATAAGAGTCATAGTGAAGACGAGTGCTGATCGCTGAGGTCTGCGCTGCACTGGGGCTGGGGCAAAGCTCGTCGCAGCAGACGAGTTTATGGAGAATTTGTTTGCCAGCTACTTTTGAGGGGCCTAAGCACATCCTCAAAACGTTGCAGAGGTGCAACCTGAACCTACCGACCACCGGTTGGAAGGTAGTCATAATTGAGGCGACACAGGGTCCGATGAACCGGTCCGATCAAAGTACACGACTGCGAGCTGAAGCCGGCTCAAAAAGGCTACTCGTTGGATATGGAGCTGATGCTCGATATCCATGCAATGTGTCGTGAGAAGATATCTGACGACTCAGACGTCGACACTACAGTGGTGGGGAACTCTGCTGATGTCCCTGAGGCTTGTACAGATCAACAACAAGGTCTGTGGATTAGCGACGAATTGATTGTAGATCAAAGCGAAGGTATTATCCTTAACTGCATTCTTGCAAGAAAGCACTTCAAAATCTTTCTGCTCCATAAATTTAGCAATGACGACAAAACGGCGGCAAGTCTAGAACTGCAAGGGACACATCTAAGAATGATGGCGTGCTACATGGCTCCAAATGAACGCGTTCGCAGACTAGTCAGCTACAGCTATAGGTCTATATTGGCCTATTAATACGCTGCTACGCCAACGCTCACCACACCCAATGTGAGAGCACTGACACAAATTTAAGGGGTGAGTCATTCTTCAGCTTTATCCTAAACTCTATTAATTTGTAATCGGGGCAAAGACCCCACTAGAGCTGCCATGCCCACTTGGTAATTGGGTTAGCCAAAAGTCCATACCTCCGGTTGACCACCGACTGATTTCTGGGATTAGACTGAATATCAACCTTCCACCACCTAGCAAACAGCTTTAATAACGGACAGCTGCAGTTCGTATGTCGTGATATCAGAAAACGGTGAGATATACGAACAAGTAATGTTTCATTTATTTATTAAATTGGTGAAAATCATATCATAATGCAAAAATAGTGATGGAGATATCAGACACACTTTCAGCGGATGTCTTGATCGCACTTGCACTAGTACAGTATATATTTTTGTGGGGAGCCTTTAGAAAAGTTATCGGCTTCTCTTTCTGCTATAGTGTACGCGAGGCGTAAGAGAAATTCAGCCTCAACAGAAGTCAAATAACCCCAAGCGCAGACTAAACATACACAAGCTTACTAACAACAAAGAAACTCTCTGCATCTGTGGGAGGATTTATTTAAACAAATCTTTAAAAATATTGAAAGGATTGCTGAAAAGAAAAGTAAACAGACACGGAAGCTAAGTCAGACACTGAGGGGGGAGAGGGCCACTCAAAGATGGCTCCTTGCCAATCCGTCAAGATCGCACCTAAATGTATCCCAACTAATGGTTATCGGCCGTTTCCATAACGATATGAATGCTACAAAAGCTTAACAAGCACTATTTTTTATTGTATTATATAAAACTCAAAATATAAAACTCGAATGAAGTTCATTTTTGTGGTATTTATAAATAAATTAACCGGTTGCTATGCCTAAGGCAACTCCACCAAAAAATGCTGCTGTAAATATGTGAAGTTCATTCACTTTTGGGCCATCTTCATCGCCAATAAGTTTTGTGTACCACTTTCTTACTTTTTTACTATTGCTTTTTAACAAGCCCTCTGCTTTTTCCATTTTATCATCGACATATCTTTCAGTCTGCAAATAAAAAATGTAATACAAATGTGTTATAAAAGATGTTTTATATAATGAGGAATGGTAGTGATGAATGATGTCATTATTATTGTTTTTTATTTGCTCACAGCTTCAAAATTGTGGATACCACAGATTTTTGCCATTTGTGAAAGAGCTAAAGGACGTGCCAAAAATAGGCATCAAACTTAATTCATTGGGATATCACAGGACTCTCCGCAAAATGCGGATTTTGTAGATGTTATTGATCTTCCAAAACCGAAGGACGGACGGACGGAATGTATTTTCGACAAGAAGCTTGCGCCGCAAGAAATGTCATATACTGAATGTGTTATTGCATCCTGAATGCATCCTGAGCCTTCCAACACTGTTGCCGTTGTTGCTTGTTATCGCTTTATCAAAAAATAATAAAGCTAACTCTGATGGTGAACGACTGCCTAGAAAAACGATTCCATATGTCTTGCCCTAATTCTAGATAGGAAAACGATTACAGAATGATCAATGATAAAACGGCTCGAGATACTTGACTTTAGGAAATAAAGATGAAATGTGTAATGTCCATATTCATGAATATACAAGTAATTTTTAAATTTACCTTATCGGCCCAGGTCATTTCACGCCCCTGAATTGAAGATTCCACTTTGTTTGCTATTGAAGAAACACCTTTTGTCAACCTTGGCCAGTTAACTTTGATAATTCCTTCTTGGTGAGCTATTTCCATAAGAATTATGCCACCGCCAATTGCAAATGCTGCAAATTTCCCAATTTTCATTGTTGCAAACCCAGTGGCCCTTAGAAGTTATAAAATTAATGTAGATTTTTATCATTTATTGTGTTAATCTAATCTAAATTAAAGAGAAAAAAAATAACTTCGTGCTTTACAAGATTTTCATCAGTGAATATTTCTTAAAGAAAAAATAAAATAATTATGCTCATTCAATTTTTTTTTAAAATACGAAAATATATATATATATATATATATATATATATATGTATATACATATATGCCGCTTCTAGCTAGCTTTATCGACTTGGCAGGTGGTGCTGATCAAGAATGTACTTGGACTAGGGGTTTTGCTCGTTTTGCTCCCTCCGCTCGACATGAGTAAAATTCGGCGACGAGGACACAAGAAATTTAGGTACATATAATAGAGGGAGCTTTGTAGGGGCGGAAACGCTTCTTTCTGGGTGTTCAAGCCATCTACTTAAAACAACGAATTTTCCATATATTCTATGAGTACCGGGTATAAAAAATGTGGTTGGGCTCGTCCGACAAAAAAATATTCCTCCACTTTCCCAACGGTAAATATTAGTGTTGTCTGAAAAAGTATCTCTTTTTTCCAGTCAATTAAATATAAGGATAGCAATGCTGGTTAGTCGCTAAATTAGAGAAACAAATTTGATTGTTGAAGGTAGAGCGGATAACACTAAAAATATGCAAACATGCATATATTTGGACCGCAACTTTACTATGTACATACATACATAACATACATATGTATGTATATAATATAATATATAATATTGAATTTATTCAGATTGTATCGAGCATACATACATATGTACATATGTAAGTTCATAAGAAAATGAAAAGTTTATATTGCATCATTAACCAGTTCGCGAATTTTTCAATTAGCAGAGCACCTTTTAGTCTGCAATTGTAACTTTTTATGTTGCCTAAATTCGACTTATGTACGCACTTAAGAATCGCTAGAGATGCCTGCTTAGAAAAGTCGAAGGAGTCGAAGTTTTAAGTGCAGTCAAAATAGGACTAAGACTGATCAAATAAGAATTAAGCTTATTGTAATTTAAAAAAAAAGCTCAAAGTATGTTATATGCACCACATACCATCCTGAGGTAACTCCAATTATCATCTGTGAGTAAGCAGACCGATGACTAATATTACTAAAAGTATTTTTTACAATTCTAGAATAGTCATCCATTTTGGATATTATGTATAATACTTTGGTTTTGTCGATATATTGAAAATATTAATTCAGATACAGTGTGACCAAACCAGAGTAAAAGATACTGAGGGTACTCCCGTATTTTCCTAATTTCGATTGTAAAATATATTGTGTTTTTGACTTAATAGTGGTATTCGACTAAATTTCATACCAAATGCTCAATTATTGTTGGTACCTCTCTCAACAGTGCTATCAGTCGAAGATTTCTGTCACTATTTGTGCCAAATCATTGTGTACCAACACGCAAAGCTGATTAGGCTTTTTACACCGTCGACCATCCACCATTATTTTCGGGGATGTTCCGTTTAGTTTTACCGTTCCAACTACCAAACTGAGCTGCTGCAATTTTTCAGTGATTCCAAAGAGTAACGTTATAAAGTGCTTATAGATAGAGTTTTATTATAACCAATTAAATCGCCAATTTATTCATTTAAACTAGTGATATATCACAATTCAGACAAAAACTATGCTATTGTTATTTTCATTAGTTTTTTTTTGGATAAATGGTAGATGGTGCCAGTGGGTATCGAGAATTCGCATCACTTCAAAAGCTCACTGTTCCCCGCGGAATTGCCGCAATTAACCATCTCACTCCCCAATGTGATTAAAAACGCTTCTGTAGGCTGTGTAACCCCCCTATGTACAAAAATCAAATTAAGACTTAAAACAAAAAAGTAAAGAAAAGAATGATCTCCATATCGGAGGAGATATCCTCCGGTATATTTATGGTATATTTTGAAAATGAGACTGAATGTTTCGGTATATTTCCGGCGGTCGGACAGTATATTTTATCGATAAATCCGCGGTCACACTGATTACTGATTACTTAAGAACTAATACATTTAGTAAACAAAAAAATATGCTGCGAATATTAAAGTTGCCGGTATCATTTGTTAGTAGAAACAATTGCATTGTAAATAGTGTGCGTTGCATGGCGGGCCATTCTAAATGGGCCAATATAAAGCATACAAAAGCAAAAAATGACGAATTTAAATCGGCGCTCTTTGCAAAGATTGCGAGGCAACTTCGACTTGCCATACAAGACGGAAATTCAGCAGACCCAGCTATAAATCCCAGTTTACAATCAGAAATAGAAAAAGCTCTTAAACAAAACATGCCCATGAGTACTATTCAAAAAACTTTAAATCAGTTTAAACGTGTTGCACAAAATGTAAAAAAACATAGGTTGGATATTCGATTTAAGAGGAACATATATATCATTTGTACTATTTGTACGGACAATTTTGCAGCAGTTAAGATGGATGCAACGGCAATGGTAAAAAAAAGCGGGTAATTTTTTATTGAATTCAGTTTTTTACAAAAATACTCACATGCCGTTTTTTATTTAAAGAGGAGAATACATAGATGTTGGGCACATGTTTCAGGATTGCTGCTTGATACAAAGCCAATATGATACATCAAAGCTCTTGGAAGGACAGAGCTTAGAAGACAGAGCAGTTGAAGATGCAATTGAGCTGGGAGCTGAAGATATTCAAATAGTTGACATAACCACAGGCTCTATCAATGTATGTTAAATATATTTTCTAAGTATTTTTTGAGAAACCATTTTATACCGCATCACACTCTAAGGCGTGTTTTGGAGAAAAATTGGTTACACAAAATTGGTACAGTCAGATCCAGTTTTTACTTTCGCAAAAAATTTCCGATTTACTTTTGAAAACGTAAAAATTTGTGCGTCCGATTTTTCCGTAACCAACATCAAATATTGCTCTGTAATAATTTGTTTAGGGCTATAACTTTTGGGTTTTGTGCTAATAGCAGACGCAGCTCTTTTTTCAGCTTTACAGATACATTATCTTCGGTGCGTAGTATTTTAAGCACCTAAAATGCAAATTTAGAATTTTTTTACCATACTAAAGTGTTTTTTTTTAATAAATTTTCCTCTCTGTTCTTTCCTCCATGCCATCTGCATAAAATGAAGCCTCCTTTATCCATGAACCCCATCTGGCTATGATCGGTTCTGGTGGTAACTCCTTATTTAGTCTTTGCTTGCATCGTTGTATTGTTTGAAAATTGGTTTGCATAAGCCTGAATACTGAAATTTCAACTTTTTGTCCCAAGTTGCACAAATTATTGTTTCCACCTATTTTGTTGATTTTGGGCATTTCATACACTACACTTAATTCAACTTAAAGTTATTTTCTGTGATTTTTTGCGACTTTAGAAAAGTACAACGAACGCGCAGATCAAAAGCGCAAAATAACGGCAAAGATCAAATAGACAAGAAATAAGGAAGAGAGAACGAATGAAAAAAATGAGAGCGGGTTCAGTTTGGATCTAACCGAAAATCAAAGGAAAACTTGTTCAATATAATGCTCCCTTAGCCACTTTATTATACAGGATATTCGTGGACTGATGTAGGCGTGATGTAATATAACAAACTGCCGTAACAATCCCAATTGATATGGGCTTCAAGGCTATACAATGATCTCATAAGTCTGAATGCTGGATATTTATATAGTAAATATTATTTTCATTTATTTACTTTCAGTTTTTTTGTGATCCAGTTAATGTATTTAGTTTAAGTAAAGCATTAGCCAATATTGGATATTCTATTGAGAATTGCGAACACCTATATGTATCAAACGTAAGATATGTAGGTACATATAAATTAATTAATATTCTAACAATTTTTTGTTTTCAGAATCTTGTTACACTATCGTTAAATGAAAAAAGAGCCTATGATGTATTTAAAGAAAAGTTACGGAATATTCCTGGGTTAGAAGATATTTATGACAATGTAGAATAGCACGTTAGAAATTCTGGTAAATGTTTGATTAACTGGCATATGCTTACAAAAACGCAAAAAACCGATGACGGACCGCGATTTATTAAGAATTTACGTGCAGAAACTGACAGTCGGACATGGTTATTTTTTAATGGATTTTCAAAGTTTAATTTTTGCCTGTAAAAAATGTAAGCATAATCACATATGCTTTTCAATGAAATGTCAAAATATAAACATAATCCTTTATGATTTTGAATAGAATGTCGGTATTAAACTTACTCCACCTTTTCGGCATTTAGCTCCTCTTCACCATCCTCCTCATAACACCATACAACACCTGCACAACACATATTTGGTAATTTTCTTTTATACCTATCGACTTAACATGCTTTAACAATGGACTGGAACTCCTTATTTCCTATTCCATATATTCCTTATCCTATCATTGTGATTGTTGGAAAATTTACACAAACTTACATTTCGAGCATGATTTATCTTTTAATATACCGTTTTGGTCAGGCAACAAACAACACAATTTTTCGTTTATTTAGTGAGCCGCGAAATATACATTTTACAATCCCATAGTTACAAAAAAATACTTTTCGACGACTTCAAGGTCAAATTTCATATAAAACGAGGGGGAACTTTGTGAGTCCATGTCACAGATTTTCGTCCTCTGTGGGGTCGGAAGGGGCGGATACAAAATTGGACTTGGATAATAAATTTGGTTGCTTTAGCTCTTATAGTTTCTGAGATCTATAGGCAGACAGACATGGCTTTATCGACTCGGCTTTTTTATTATTTAATATCTGATGCTGATCAAAAATATATCTACTCTATGAGGTCGTAAACGCTTCCTTCGGGTGTTACTGAAAATTGAATTCAATCTGCTTTCTCATCTGAGTTATTCCCATTGAATAACATTCATGGAATTGAATTTGTTGCAGTCAAAGTTCGTGTTGGCTCCGCATTTTTCTATTTAACCTGCTCTTACATTCCTCCCAGGTCTGATGCTGAGCTTTACTTACACCACCTCTCAGCAATTAATAATGTTGTTTCTGCATTAGGGTGCAATGATCGAATTATTGTCATGGGGGACTTTAACCTCCCATTTCTTTCTTGGCTGCCTTGTAATGACGCTAACCTGTTGTTTCCCAATTGCCATAATGACTTTATCAATGGGCTAACGGATATTTCCCTTGTCCAAATTAATGCCGTTAAAAACATTAGGGACCGACTTCTTGACCTCGTTTTTGTTAACGATGGTTCTCTTGCTACGGTATCTAGAGCAAGCCCAATATCTCTCCCTGAAGATCCTTACCATCCAACTTTGTTGATATCACTGGAGTGTACACAATCTGGTGGTGCTGACAGTTCCATGGCTCCTTGTCACATAAAGTGTTTTCGCAAAACAAACTTTATCGATTTAGATCTACATCTCTTGCGTGTTGATTGGTCGTTTCTTTATTCATTACCGAACATAGATGCAACTGTTAACTCGTTTTATAGTTCTATTTACTCCGCCCTTAATACGTTTGTTCCAGATATCACTGTACCTGTATCGTCCAAGCCTCCCTGGTTCTCCAAGTATTTGTCATACTTAAAAAATAATAAATCCCGGCTCTATAAAAAGTACCAGAAGTCGGGCTCCACGTTGGCCTTAGCTCTATACTCCTCCGCTCGCTCTCTGTTCCTTGCCGTCAATAGTCAGTGTTATAATCATTACCTTTCACAATGTAGTAGTTTACTTTCGTAGTGATCTAAGCGCAAGTCAAACGTTTTTCCTCCGTCCCTTTATTACCAGAACAAAACAGAAGCTTCTGCTGTTGGTATTGCAAATTTATTCGCTAACTTTTTCCAAACAACTTACTCGTCTCATATTTACAACGCATCCACTCCGTATCCGTACCAGCTACCTCAAGCTAACAGCATTTTTCTGCCCTTTTTCGAGGAAAGCGTTGTTCTGGAAGGTTTGTCATCTATGGACATATCGTTTTCTGCGGGTCCAGATAAGGTACCAAGTTGCATCTTAAAACACTGTGCCCAGTCCCTTTGCAAACCCTTGACCTTTCTCTTCAACCTCTCCTTGGAACAGTCTTGTCTCCCAGTAATTTGGAATGAGTCCTACATCATTCCGCTTCACAAAAAAGGTTCAAGATCAAACATTGAAAACTATCGTGGTATCGCAAAGCTTTCCGCCATCCCGAAGCTTCTTGAGTTCCTGGTCACCCGGCAACTGCAACATCTTTGTTGCAGCTTGATATCTCCGTCGCAACACGGTTTTTTCAGACATCGTTCAACATCGACTAACCTTCTTGAGTTTTCTAACCTAATCCACCGTGGTTTTCAAATTGGTTTGCAGACGGATGTAGTTTTTACGGACTTCAGCAAGGCATTCGATTCTGTGAACCATGCTCTGCTTATGTGTGGACGTTGACATGCAATGACTGCATCTTTCAAGAGGCGATGCAGTTACAGCACCGTCAAGTGGCCCGTGTGACACCAGCAGAAGGCTGTTACGCGCGGATCCCAGGCAAAACGCAGCCCTCCTCCCGCCCAACCGACCGAGGGGCGCTGCCGCATGACGCGCGGTGCGTAGCCGAACCAAACGCGAACATGCAAGAAAGATAGCTATTAGACTAACATTCGAGGAAAATTAGTACTAAACTTACTAAGAAACTAAGCATGCAATCAAAGTACAAATACCACTACAGTTACTAATTAATAGAAAGGTGTGTAAGGATTAATAATTTAATAAGAGGAAGAGAATTTGTGGTGGATATAATATGGTAGAGGGAATTATAATCCGAGCATAAGACCCTAAACGGTTCATGCAAGGAATAATTCGATCTACAAAGTGGAAGGAACAACGGTATAAAATTTCTAGTCAGTCTAATAGGAATCGTGAAGTTTATGCGGCTCAACAGATCAGGGCTGTCTATGTCACCCCTGATCAAGTTGTGCATAAATATCACACCAAGCATTTTTCTACGGTTAACTAAGGATGGGAGGTTTACTAATAGTAGTCTACTAGAGTAAGATGGGAGTCTTACACCCGCATCCCAGTTAAGGCCCCGCAGAGCAAAGAGTAAAAAGTTTTTCTGTACTGATTCTATACGGTCCTGGTGTACTTTGTACTGAGGGCACCATACACAGGAGCCGTATTCTAAGATCGGACGAACAAGCGAGGTATAGAGAGTCTTTGTTATATAGGGGTCGTCAAATTCCTTTGACCACCTCTTTATAAACCCAAGCACGCTCATGGCCTTATTTACCATGGTAGAAATGTGTTCGGAAAACTTTAACTTGGGGTCTAACATAACACCCAGATCATCCACCAGGGTAATTCTCTCAAGAGAACCACCAAATAGGGTGTAAGGAGCCAACAAAGGGCTAGAACGATGAAATGTCATAACTTTGCATTTCGAGGCATTAAGGTGTAACAAGTTTGCACAACACCATGACTGAAAGTTATTGAGATCGGATTGCAAGCGAGAATGAAATGAAATGTCCTTGTACTGGACACAGAGTTTAACATCATCCGCATACATAAGTACTCGAGAGTATGTTAATACTGAAGGTAAGTCATTAATAAAGAGTGTGAAGAGTAAGGGGCCTAGATGGCTGCCTTGTGGTACTCCCGAAGAAACCTTTACTGGGAAAGAGAGGGAGTTTTTGAAGAGGACTCTTTGAGACCTAGAACAAAGATAGCTAGAAATCCATCTCAGGAGGTTGGGCGGAAACCCTAAAAGGTCAAGTTTATGCGCTAAAAGGGAATGGTTTACAGAGTCGAATGCTTTACTAAAGTCGGTGTAAATAACATCCGTCTGTAAGTTACCTTGAAAGCCTTTAATAATGAAAGAGGTAAACTCTAACAAGTTCGTGGTGGTTGATCGCCGCCTTATAAATCCATGCTGAGTTGGAGATATAAGTGACTTGCAGAGATGTTGCAAGTGCGGAGTTAAAACCCTCTCAAACATTTTAGGAATAGCGGATAACTTTGCTATACCTCTATAATTTTTTGCATCAGACTTGCTACCTTTTTTATGGAGAGGAATTATAAACGATTCCTTCCAGATCGGGGGGAAGCAAGAAGAATCAATGGATAGGGTGAATAGTTTAAGCAAAGGTCCACACAGAGCCTCGGCGCAGTACCTGAGTACACAACCTGGAACCCCGTCTGGAACCGGTGAAAACACCGGCTTAACTAGTCGAAGATCATGAAGTAGGGAACATTCATTTAACAAGGGACTGAAAATGCCGTTCGACCTCGGTAAACCGTATGGGTACGGATGACCAGAGTAGCTTTCCTCAGAATAGGTGGTTTGGAAGAATTGGGCAAAAAGATCGGCAATTGCCTGATCATTATTTGCCGACGTATTACAAAATGATAGCGAGGATGGGTGTGCGGACGTTCTACGCTTACTGTTTACGAAGCTGTAAAACTGTTTAGGGTCCTGAGAAAAACGTATCCTGCATCGAGATAGGTAGTTCTTATAGCATTGAGCATTAAGAACTAAAAAGTTTGACCGAGCTAATACATAGCGAGAGTGAGAAGTAGGAGAACCCACTTCTTGAAATTTTTTATAAAGTCTTGATTTTAAGTTTTTCAGACTGGATAACTCTTTGGTAAACCAAGGGGGCTTTCCAGATCTAGTCGGACAAGAAAGCGGGACACAAGAATCGAAAAATGTGCCAAGAGCATTGTAAAAAATGTTTGTGCCTTTTATGATATCAGTGCACAAGTACAAAGCGGACCAATCAAAATCCCTAATGAGGTTATTAAGCTTCGCAAACTCGGCTTTACGAAAGCAGCGGACACGTTCGGGCAGCCTACTCGACCGATCCAATACAGTTGGTCCTATATCTAGCGACACCTCGAAAGTAGGGTGGTAGGCGTCTTCAGGTATAGTGAGCGGAAGGGCTCGGGTTAACAACACTATGGTCGGATCCAATACAAAGCACAGATCAAGCAATCGACCCAAGGAATTTTTCACATGGTTGTCTTGAGACAGGGATAGGTCAAGCAAGCCGTCAACAAAGTCATGTCGTGACATGGGCACTAGGATACTAGACTCGTTTACCGAAGACCAAACAGTTCCTGGCAAGTTGAAGTCACCAAGGACTATCATACGATCTTTATCAGATAGCGAGGAAGAAACAGCGGTTAAAGCGGACAAGTGCTGCTCATAAATTGAAATATCCGAAGAAGGTGGGATATACGAGCAAGTAATGAATATAGCGAAAGCGGGAAGAATCAGTTTTACACACAGGAATTCCAGTTCCTGTTGAACTTGGACTGTGAAGTGTTCCGACGCGAAGTAAGAGTCCACTGCAATTAGAACCCCCCCTGCCCGTCGAGACGAACGGTCCTTTCTAAAAGTTGTGTACCGACCTGCCAAAACCTCGGAACTAAGAATGTCCGGCTTTAACCAGGTTTCAGTAAACACAATAACGTGGGAAGCAAATGCAACACTATCCCGGAAAAGAATGCTGAGCTTACTACGCAAGCCTCTTACATTCTGATAGGTTACTAAAAGAGAAGTTAGTTTTTTGGAAAGGTGGAAGCAAGACGGGAAGTTGAGGAAGAGGAAGTTGAGGTTGAGGTTGAGGGTGGCACACTGGAAAGGTTTGGAAGGGATATGGGGGGCCTATTCTTCTTCTTAGCCTTAAACTCCTTCACCACCAAATGCTCCGGCCAAAATTTGGCGGAGCAAATGGTGTCAAATTGAGTTGGGGAGATGCTTATCTTAAACGAGGCTATCTCCCTGGCATAAGAGAAGTTAAATTTCTCCACCTTTAAACCCACGGCTTTTATTTTGCTTTGAATAAAAGCAATTACATCATTAGATGTGAGGTCAGGGGCCAGCCGTGAAACAAAAACTTGTCGTTTTGGTGGGACTCCCACCAGTGGTTTAGTCACCACAGGCCTAGTACCTGTGGTGGCAATATCCGGAGGTCCGGAACGTCTATTTACTGGTATTCAAAAGCTCTCTTTATTAGGGTTCCCAACGAATCTTCTAGATTGGATTTTGTCCTATCTCTCTAACCGTACTCAACGTGTTTTGTTTTCTAACGTGTTGTCAAATACTGTTAATGTTACTTCAGGTGTGCCAGGGGAAGTCATCTGGGCCCGCTTCTGTTTATTTTATTTGTGAATGACCTTCCTCAAGTTATAACATACTCTGCTACACTAATGTATGCTGTCTTTCTTACTCTGATTGGTATTTGCACACACGCCTTCAACTTGATCTAAGTGAACTACTATTGTGGTGTTCAACTAATCTTCTTTTTCTGAACCTTTCCAAATGCAAACTTATGACATTTTACCGTCGCGCTCCTCATTTTGTCTCATATGTTCTAGGTAATCATGTCCTTGAGCGAATTTCGAGTTCAAATGACCTCGGAGTCCTTTTTGATCGTAAGATGTGTTTCAACACCCATATAGCTGCAACTGTAAATAAAGCTAAGGGTGTTTTAGCGTTCATCAAGCGTTGGTCCAAGGAGTTTGACGACCCGTACGTTACGAAACAACTGTACATCTCGTTAGTACGTCCTATATTGGAGTATTGTTCTTGTGTCTGGAGCCCGCAGTATAAAGAGCAGCAGGCTGTTATTGAATCTGTGCAAAAGCAATTTTTAATTTTTGCCCTTCGGAACTTTAACTGGGACTCGGGTAGAATCTTGCCACCCTACCGGTCTAGGCTAAATCTTATTGACCTGCCATCGTTGCACCATCGCAGAATATGCAATGGTGTAATGTTCGTGCACAAGCTCCTTCTTGGGACTGTTGACTCACAAACTCTCTTGGGTCAGATTGACTTGGCCGTTCCATCTAGACCTACCCGTACTTTTAGGCCTATCCGTCTACCCATATGTAGGTCTAATTATGCTGATCATGAACCTTTTAGGGTTTTATGCCATAATTATAACTCCCTCTGTCAAACCCTATACCCTGAACTGTCTCTTAAACTAATTGCATGCAATATTTATAATCATTTAAATTTAGCTAACTTTTAACTTATCTTTTTCCGCCTTAAGTAACTAAGCACCATTATTAACAGATAATTTGTTAATTTAATAAATAAATAATAAAAAATAATAAATAATAATTGAAAAATAACCATGTCACCGAAAAAAATTGGCGGTCCATCGAAGTAATTTTTTTTCGCGATTTTAGGAGCTTAATTCGGCTCAACAATGATTGTATATATTATGAGTAAAAACGAGCGGATGGCACTGTTGTTTCCAAAAGCGTTTTTGTGGATACATGAGTTCTGGTCTGGGGTGTGAACTTTATTGGCGTTGGCTAACTGCCGAAATATTTTTAAAAGAAGGTACGCACGTCTCGGCTTCGGTAGCATATAATTCCAATGTTTTTTATTAACAGTGTACAAGCGCATAATATGTCTAGTTAACATGATAAGAGGTGGTGGTTTACATGATGAGAGAACAAAAGTATAAAAGAGTAGATAGATGATGACCGTATGACATTAGTAAGGGCAAGTTGACCGATCATCCCGGCTCTCTTGAAAGGATCTGCTTTCAAAGCGGTAAAATGTAGTAGGACCAATCGCCAATTTATGGACTGGCCGCCTCCAATAACCATTGGAGGTTTAACCATCCCTTCCAGGTACGACGGATTCAATACGTGCTATATGACGACAATGCCGCGTGTTGCGGGATTACTGTTGTTATCGTGGATGATGACCATGGTGCCCACGGCGACATTTTCTAATGACGCTATGCACTTGATTCGTGCGCGGAGCTCGTTGGTATACTCCGCTGATCGGCGTAGCCAAAATTGTTGTTTGATGGCCGTAACAACATCGAAAAGTTCCAGATTGGTGAGATTGAGTGTATGGTTTGTCTGCTCCAACAAGTTAATGGCACCTAGATCACTTGGATTAGTGGGCTAAATTCGCCCTGACTTGCTTCGAATTTCAAGTTCCTCGAACGTGAGCCTTGTATTGATGAAGGACCTGTGGAAGAGACCCTTTGAGGTCTTTACAGACGCTTCCCAGAGCCCGCCAAAGTGTGAAGCCCTGCGTGGCTGCAGCAAAGTTTGTGGCATTTTCACAGTAGATGTCCGTGGGTAATACGCGTCGAGCAACCATCTGCTTGAGTGCAGCCAAGAACGCCTTGGATAGTTCTGATACCACCTCAGTGGGAGCTGATGTTAGTCAGCTTCGGGAGTAGATAGTCGAAGCTTGTGACGGCGCTGTAAGTGCTTTTCCGCTTCTCAGTGTTGAACACCTCTGTATCTAAGTCGATGAACTGAGGTAATTTAGGCCAATCTGCGACTGGCTGCTTCAGGAAAGGTTGACCAGTGAACCACATTGTCTCAAGTTTGTGCGTTGTGGCTCCTCGTAAGACGATGTCGGCAGGATTCTAATCGGTAGCACAAATCTCTAAACGCCTGTTAACGTTAAGTCCCGAATTTCGGAAAATCGATTCCCAACGAACGCAGATAAAGTCACCGAGTGTTAGGAGGCTGAAAGCAATGAGGCCACCAGTACTTTCCGTCCTAAGGTAGATGCAGCAGCTCTACGATCGAATAGCGGCGTCACAAAATACCTGCGGTTGGATAGCTTGGCAGTTGACTTGGAGCAAAGACTATACAATACCAAGATGTCGCATGAGGAACAAATGCTTTTTCAATTTTCGTTTGATGCTTCACGGTACGGGCGCGCGGGGCTAGTACTTCAATTCTCTTTTACGCTACCTTCGCCTCCGAAGTGCTACTCGGCTTCGTCAATGCCTCGGTCAGCACGAGCTCGAGCCAACCCAGAAATATGCTTGTAGTTGTGCAGCCCCAATTTTTAATTCAGTTAAGAGAGTAACGCTTGTTGCACATATATATTTTGTTTTATAATAGCAAGCAAATATCCAATTTAAAAAATTAAAGGCGTTGAATTTAATAATTCCGACCAATAGCTATTGTGAATCGGTGTTTCATATCTGTCGAAAAATTCCACCGTTCCCCCGGGATGTGCTCAGTGTGCAGAGCATATAAAAGGGCACTATCGAGCTTTCGTAAGAAACATCGATAGTCGAATCCGTGATGACTCCATCGATAGTGTCTTTATGTTTTTGCACCATTTGATTTACGTGTCATTGAGATAACCATGTTTAAAATATTGTATATATATCTTTTTATTTTACAATGTTTTCTGTGTGCTTCAAAAACGAATGCAGAAATAATAAACACGAATGTAGAAAGATTGTTGGACTTATCGTCACAACTTGTGAAGACTACAATCAAAATTACGGCTGAGGAAACAACCGGCAAACACATAACCGAATACGTGTTTCTCGTGGCTGATCCCAATCTTGCATTTATTTCATTAAAAGACGACACGGAGAAAAATATCGTGCTACGAAAAAATAAGGAAGATTTAAATGGGGATCAAACTTTCACGTTTACTTTTAAAAAAGAATCCCCAACGCAAACTTTTGTAATCGAGACAGTCTCCTCTAAAATCATACGTCCTCATCCTGTGGAAATTGAACAAAATGATAAGCAATTGGTTAAATATAATGGAAGTTTATATTTTTATTCAAAATACAAGACTCGCACGCAGAAAACCAATGTAAAACTCAGTTCTTCGAATATACTATTCCACACCCAACAAAAGCCGTTTTCAGTAGGAGCAAACAGAATTATTTTAGGGCCTTACGAAGACATTGAAGGTAAATTAACATATATTTGTATTGTAATATACATATACCTAATTATATTTATTTTTTCACTATTTTTATTAGCCTTATCTCAGCAAGAGTTGGTTGTTCATTATGAAAATCAAACGCCATTTTTAACAGTCAACACATTGGAAAGAACTATTGAATTGTCTCATTGGGGTAATATCGCAGTCAAGGAAGAAATTCAATTGACTCACGCTGGAGCTAAATTAAAAGGATCATTTTCCCGATACGATTTTCAAAAGGAGGGACGCTCCGATCACTCTGCTGTAAAATCATATAAAACGTATTTACCAGCCTCTGCATCTGGAGTCTATTACCGAGATACAAATGGCAATATTTCGACATCAAATATGAACTTAGTTCGCGATTTTATAGAACTTGAGCTAAGGCCACGGTTTCCTCTTTTTGGTGGATGGAAAACAAAATATACTCTTGGATATAATGTTCCCTCATACGAATATATGTACAACGATGGCAACAAATACCAGTTAAAGATGCACTTAATAGACCATATTTATGATAATATGGTAATCGATGAAGCTGTTATAAAGATTATTCTTCCAGAGGGATCCACACAAATCAAATTCTCGACACCATACCAAATAAGTCGCCGACCAAATGAGCTAGTGCACACCTATTTAGATACGATTGGACGCCCAGTTGTTACATTCTCCAAGTCTAATTTGGTGGAAAGTCACATTGCTGATTTTACTCTTAATTATAGCTTCGAAAAGGTGTCTTTGCTTCAAGAACCCTTACTGGTTAGTGCTTTTATTTATGTCATATTTTTATTTACAATTGTTTTCTTACGGCTGGACTTTTCAATTACTTCACATTCACATAAAGAATAATTAAATCGTATTATATGCATTAAACATTTTGAAAATAAATAAATTTGATAAAACAATTTTATTTTTACATGTTGCTATTTCGTCGCACAGTGTCTCGTTTCCCGAAAGATAGTACAATTCTGATTTTGATTTGTTATTCGAAACCGAAAATTGTATACCAAAGAAATTTTTATACCCGGTATTTGAAGAGTTTAGGGATATAATAGTTTATAATATAATCGTGGCCGTAGCTGCGGCTCACAACGTTCCCGCTCGTTATACACTCAAAAAGGGTATAGGGGTATAACGCTCAGAAGGAAGCGTTTCACAGACCATGACGTATATATATTCTTAATCAGCAGCAATAGCCGAGTTGATAGAGCCCTGTCTGTCCGTCTTGTTTCACTTTCGAAGTATGCAGACTTCTCTGATATCACACAGAATCCAGTTTGTTCAAATATTTTGCCACGCTCTCTTCCGCACCCATAAAGGAGAAAAATCTGTGGCATCCACAATTTTGAAAATACGAGAAAACCATAGAGAAAGTCCAAATCTTCTAGAATGCAGAATCTTAATCAGATCGGATCATTATAACAGCCATTATTCAGTGGCTACGTAGCGTGGCCACGCTGCTTACTAATTTTTTGTCTCTCTTTGCTAATTGACAGTTTAAATTGGCACAACTTTCTTAATTGTGTACCAACAATAATATTCTACTAGGAAGAACACACATTTCACGACAATGGCCAGGAAAAGTCCCAGGGTCGTTAGAAATGCTTACCAATATTGAATAATTTTGAATAAAACCTATGATATGTGAGTGTACTTATTCGATCAGGTAGAGCAGATCAGTTATCAATTCTGTGAGATATATACAAAAAAGGGTCGGCCAAACTTGTTTTCCTGAAGACATATTAGCCAAAAGCCTTTATGTTGATATGGGAAAACAATAACAACCACCGAAATGGTTAACCAAGTAAACGCCAGGATGCCATTTATACCATACGAATATTTTAGTTTTGCTCTGAAATTGTTCTTGCAGCATTAATTATGTTTTATAAATAAAATAAATGTCTTAAAAGTTTGCAAAATTATAATTTTATTCGTACTGAATCAATATGCATATAAAATTGTTTAGGAGTACTTTTATCCATTTATGATTTTCTTACACTTTTTCTTAAGGTGTATAATATTTTGGATTTATTTGCCATACTTTTAATTTTTCGTCTATCCATAATCTTAGGCTAGCAACGTTTGTGTAAACTCCGGGGATATTTTCTTCCCCGCAACCAATTCCCCAAGCGACTATGCCAGCTGACTTAAACCGATTTTGCTGGCCTTTAATGGGGCACACTAATGGAGAGCCACCATCACCCTTGCAAGTGTCCTTATCTTTTTCGCCGCCAGCGCATATAAAACTTTCATGCAATATGAAATGCTTTCCCAGGCGAGTTTCGCGCAAGTTCGACTGGCATTGTTGTTTCGGCATAACAGGCAAATCAACCTTTTTTAGAATGACTTGATATTCGCCATCTTTTCCAAACTTGTTTTTACCCCATCCAGTGGCAAAGCAACGTTCATAGTCAAATATATCCCCGGGGCTTGGCAAACACACTGGCTGTATGTTCTCCTGAGAGGTAAACGAACTTTCAAGCGAGAGCAATGCAACATCGTTGTAAAGTGCCCCCTTATTAAATTGTTCATGATAAACTATTTCTTTCACATAACGGTCCTCATGTGGTATTATTTCTTTTTTTGTTTGAGTATCCCATTCGCCTGCTCTCACTAAAAAAAAAAAGAAAAAATATTTTTAGAGACATTTCAAAAGAACAAATAAAAGAAACTAAAATAATAAATTGAGACAAGATGGTCTTTATCCTTTTCGCTGCAACTTTCATGAAAAATTAAATACTTTCCAAGGGAAGTTTGTCTCTGAAGACAAAGCTTCAGAATAATTACTTCTACATATGTATGTATGTATGTCAGATATACATATGTGTGTCCTCCGACTTCGGCTTTGAAAATAGAATACTCAATTTTCGTTAGGATTAATAAAACATCCTCTGAAGCAAATATTATTTCATATGGACTTGTTGACTGATTGTTTCTATTGACAGTTCTGATGTATACATACATATGTATTTTGCAAAAGATTGAATTTACATACCAACAATTGAGTTTGGCTCTTTGTTATGGACACAGTGAGCTGCTGTTAAAACCACATTTGGCGCAATTAAAGCCCCTCCACACTCATACAAGTTTAGTTGAGCTTCTTCCCGCAAAATGGCAACCATCCAAGGGAATTCCGCGAACTCTGCTTCTTGGTTAACAGCTCCAGTTATCTTAAAGCCGAAACCGTTTGGATTTTGGTATCCACAGCCTTTTGCTGTATCAGGTTGTGTTATTGGGGTATCAGTTGTATCTTTCTTAATAACGAATGAAAAATGATGATTAACGCGCATTAACATTTAAAATAAAAAAATACCTTGTTTGAAAGATCACAACATAGATCCAAATAGTTTTTACACGGTGCGGCAGTGTCGATTCGGATGTCAATTATGTTTTCTCCACTGGTATTTATTGTGTTGTTTGTACACAACCATCGAGGCACGCATTCCTTTTGGTCTCCACAGGACTGATACTGGCCTGAGGAGCTCGATGACTGAGTTGGTTGAGCAGTTACAACATCGCTTCCAGTGATTTGTGTTGCAGATGTCGATGTTTCGCCTATTTTAAATATATCCGCAATTAGGTTATCCAGGGAGGTGTCTTGCGCAAGACACGCATATACCATGATGCATAACACAGCACCATTGAACAAAAGCATTTTACTGAAAAAGAAAGACGTTTTATGTAGCCGTGAGGTCGAAGCAGGCTATTTAGCTAAGCGCCAAAACTACACAAAAACTATGTTTAGCTATTTATTTTATCTACGCTCTTCGTAAGGTCAGGTACAAAAGTGTTACAATTTGTCTGTCTCCGCCCCTAATTAGCAACACATTAAATTTGAATTTGTTTCCTCCAAATTAAAGTGCTTGAATAACAACTCTGGCGAACATACATATATGTATACGTTTTCTGCGATTATCCATGACTGGCAAATTGTATGTGTTTATATTACTAATAAAAATTGAATGCTGAATAAATTTAATATTATTTAATATTTAATAGCAGACGTTCACGTGGATATGTACAAAAGCATTTACATTTTCTTCATAAGTGTTTAATTCGGTTGGAAGGAATCTCAGAGGCCCCTGATTTACTTGTATTTTAAATATTTATTCTAAATACAAAATGTGCAAAATTTAAATAAACAGCTGCTGCATTTATAGAAACCAAATAAAATCAAAATCTAAAATTATTTCAGAAATAACTTATCTCAGTGCTGGACGACGGCTCTATCGAATCGAATAATGCTTTCTGTTCGAGGGTTAGAAGGTCAATTCTACAGATAGCTCGTTATCAGACGAAACAAATAGTATATATATACATTTAAATATGTAAGTATTGTTGAAAGATTTCAAATAGTAATGTATTTTTATAAGTCGGCATCCTGCTGTATGTGTTGATGAGCCACACTTTTGCAGAGAACCTGATAGGCGGATGAGTAAGGCCATGAAAAATAGTTTTATTCGTTTTTAAAACAGGAATGGAAACAAATTCTAAGTAATTGGTTGATACATATATGTATATATACTAAACTAAGCGTTCAGGAATATCCTATTTATATTCTTAATTTATTACAATTCGAACATTCAATTTGCCATTCGTCGAACGAAAAGGGTAGACTAGCTTAGGCGTTTTGAAGTGAGTTTAATGGGGTTTTTATATGTATGTATCAGTATTTGTATTTTATATATTTATATGGGTATGGTAGTATTTATATGGGAATAGTAGTATTCCTTATTTGAATAAATACGAATATTTATACCACTCATATTTACATATGTATATAAAGTACATAACATTATTAACCCATCGCACAAGTGTACATATACCCATATGTAAACAAAAACACACATACACATACAAAAACACTTTTTTATATTTATTATACCTAATATTAGTAATGATTTATTTACATTTATATACATACACAGTTTATTCGATTGAAATCTGGTGTCTGTTTTTTTTTTCAATAAGTATGTTAGCTGATGCTGGGTAATGACTAAATGACAGGGCTAATTTGATTTCTGAGTCAATCTTTATTTAAAATTGATATACAAATATACACCACACAATGCGCGACACTTGAATAGCACCTATGAAAATTGGAAATAAAATGCATTTAAAGTGTTGATGCGGGTAAATTATATAATACCAACTGTGAATTATGGATCCGTGCCGCTAAGCATTTAGCGGTTATTGGTTCTGGCGCAGCACACTCCATCTGAATTATGTTGGAATTTGAGCACATGAAAATTGGAACATTCTTTGTCTATAGCATCAATCAGCACTTTCGGATGAGTGGAATATTCAATATTTGGCTTGTGCTCAAATGCGAGACGGATAAACGAAGCTGATGTAACTTCTCGATCTGCTTAGACTTGCGTTGACAGCCATTTTCGCTATATGTGTCAATTACGAAAAGGAGCACCTGTCTCCGTACCAAATGTCGTTGCTAATTATGATCTTAGTGCGTGCGGTCGTATTTTTTTCTCGCTCCGTAGAAACAGTGGAATCTGAAATCTTCCAAAGCAACCGGAGCTGCTCCTTCCGTTGATCTGGGAGATTGTTTGGGATGAGGAGAATCCCTTCAGACGGAGAAATACGCTGGCCCTATCACCAATGCAACCGACTGAAGTAGTAGAAAGGAGCGCATGTACCTCTCCTCCAATGTTGCAGCGCCTCAAGAAGAGCACGCAACCCCATTGCGCATTCAGCTTTTGCCAAAAGGCCAGAGCGCTGTGCAAGCTGATGGTGCTCCCAAAGAGATCCATCACAAATTCAATGAGGCACCTGGTGGATGAAATCGACTACCTCCAGTGAGAAGGCTCGTACTGCAGGCGGTCTCTGCGGAGAATGCTGTAACCAAGGCCACATATGCGAAAGAGACGGCGAGTGTGGGAAAGAGGGCACGGCCAAAGACCAGGAATACCACCCAACCGTCCACTATGCCAAAGAAGGCTAAATATGGACATAAAAGGCCAAAAAATACGAAGGAATCACAGGTAGCCTCAATGAGGGTCTAAGCAAGTTCGAGGTGCGCGCAGTACCAAAAAGCGATGCAACCGATGAAGGATAGATGAAAATAATCCAATTAACTCTCAAACACTGCGAGGAGGCACTGCAACTGCTGGAGCAGACCATAAGAGTGCACCGTATTGACGTAGCCTTCATAAGCGAGCAATACAACTGCTCATCTGGGCAGTCGATTTCGGACTCTAGCAAAAAGCAAGTGATAGAGCTGTGAAGTCCCATGCTGATGAAGCGGTAGTAACAACCAACGCTCATATCCAGCGACTTCATCGCATGGGCGACGGATTGCGGATGTCCAAGAACCAATCCCAGGGAACACGCAATCTTGAAATGCTTTGCGACGCTCGATACCGCGCAAAGCAGGAACGGGGTCTACAACACTATGTAACACCATATTTACGCCTCGAGCCAAACCGGCTTTTTCTGATAGATATGGGGATATGGGATATCTTACATCTGGTTGTATTAATTAATTAATTTCAATTCTGAAAAGCTGATAAATTTAACTATAAATCAAACCCAAACACTTTGTACCGATAGCTTACTGTCTGGGAAATATTAAGCTTTCAAATTAAAATGTAATCATTTTATGCAGTATTTTTTCCAAAATTTGAACCTTGAAAAATCGCTGCATCTTAAGATTTTATCCATCGATTTTTACAAATGATACCTTAAACGACGCCTAATTAATGTACCTATACCAGAAAAATACAAAACTCCAAAGAATAAATTCATTTCTGCTTTTACGAGTATTCAAAGTCAAAATTTGTTTTAAAAGTACCACCAAAATGTTTCAATTTTCAATTTGAAAGCTTTATATTTTCTAGACAATAAGCTACAAAGTGTTCGGGTAAAATCTATAGCTGTATTTATTCTGGAGTTATAAAGGTTGTAAAGGGCGAGCCCAACTGTTGTTCCACCGTCTCCTACTCTTCCTCATCTCTACCGCTGTTGCAGCAGACGATCGTAATTACTCTATCGTAGCGTGTGCGATGTTGTGAACAGAGCTTTTGCTCTCACACGCCGCGCTCTTGTACTGCTCTCTGCGCATTCAAGATCGGCTCGACGGTGGAGTCGGGGAGTTTTGCTATCTCTGGCTGCGACCAGTCCAATAAATGCTTTGAAGTCGAGCACTTGTTTTTTTTAGTCATACATTACCTGACAATTTAAGGTAAAAACCGAAACTAGAGCCCGCTGGACCGGAGTCATCATCACGTTTGTTTTTGGAAAAAGTCTTCCGAATTTTCATTGGCGCCCGAGCAGGGACATCGGCATCCAGCATTTCGTGGAAATTCGAACGACAAACCAGTGACCTACAGTGCATCTTCGTTGTCTCGGCACAAGTCATTGGTTTTTTTTGTTCTGTTGCGAATAGAGCTCTAGCTGGATGGTTTTGTGCGACAAATTGGATTCATCTTTACTCAACAAAAAAGGAAAGTGTTCGGCTAATCTATGCCGAATTCTCAGGTATTTAATGCGAAAAAAATTGAGTGCTAGAACCAAGCCACCATTTTGTGCGCTGTGTTTCTCTATTTGGCCACTGATCTCAATTTCATTGGCACCTCGTTGAATTGGAATACCAATTAAATAAAACACAAAGTAATAAAATAAACCAAAGTGAACAGCCAGCAACATAAAATATTTATTATATGCGGAATATTGGTGGATTGAAGAAAAGTGCAAATTGATGAGGGTTTACGGTACTTGCTAATCAGACGCTCCGGTCATTGCCGCTGTTTTCAATTCTCTTTTGCGAAGTACCGCTTATTGGTGCTGCCTTTACTTCGGTAACGCTATCGTTGCGCCAAATTGTGCATAATTTGGCTGCGTTTGGTTGTGTGCATTGGCAGCGTAATTTGTGTTTGTTTCGCTGCGTTAACCCTTCGAAGCCGATACATAGTTTTTTGTGGAAATTTCGCGTTCTTTCATAGTTTTTGCATACCCTACAGTATTTTGGTTAACCATTGTCTAAACCCAGTGCATTACTTTCCGACCCTCTTGAAGTAAGAGAAAGCGCCAGAATGAGTGAAAAGGAAAGGGAAATTGTTACCAGGGAAGGAGGTTCAAAAGAAGGAGGGGGTCCAAAAGTCCTGCAAAAGTTAGCAACAGCAATGCAAAGACACGATAGGGTGATGGGCGATCTAAGGCGTGTGAGAACGGCCTTTGAAGAAAAAACTATTTCGTTCGAATCTCTTCAAATTAAATGCAGACTCGAGCTGATCGAAAATTATTGTGAAAAGTTGATGGATATACAGGCAGACATAGATTGTTTAAATCCCAACAACGATCTACGAGCATCGGTCGAGGATATGTGTGTTACCTCAAAGGCTCTGTACATGTCTGCACTTAAAGAACCCGAAACTCAGCGAATACAGAGGAGGGATAGGAGTAGCCAGCGTCATTCATCACATCTGCCTAAAATGAATCTCCCCAAGTTTAGTGGAAAACATTCTGAATTTAAAAACTTTATAAGCCTTTTCGAGAGTTTGGTGCATAACGACCCAATATTATCAAATGTGGAAAAATTCAACCACTTACTGTCGTGTCTCGTTGACGATGCATTGGGAACAGTGAAGGCGTTTCAGATCTCTGCAGACAATTATGAGAAGGCTCTTGATAGTTTGAAGGAGGTTTACGACAAAAAATATTTGATCTTTTCTGATACTGTTTCGCAGTTGTTTGACATTCCCAGCACAACAAAAGCTTCTGCTTCATGCCTTAGGTCCCTCATTGACACGGTGTCAGCCATATATTCTTCTCTGCAGTCGTTAGGAAGTGAAAAAGACATAAATAGCGCGATGCTAATTCACATAGCGCTGTCTAAAGTAGATCCCACAACGAAGTCTCGGTTCGAAGAGCAACTGGATTACGATAAACTACCGTCTTGGTCCGAGTGCGCAGCCCAGCTGAATCGGCGCTATCAGCATCTAGCTGCCGAAGAGTCAACACGGAATAAGGGTAAAACTAAACAAGAGACAAGTAAAGGACCCACTAAATCGTCATTTTCATGTGCAAAGACGGATAGGCGAGCTGATTCGAAATGTAGCTATTGCCACGCGGGGAATCATACCATAAGCAATTGTCAATCGTTTAGTGCTCTTCCTGTTCTTCAACGGTTCGATATCACCAAGCAACTCCGACTGTGCATAAATTGTTTGAGGCCAGGTCATACAGTGACGAGGTGCAAGACAGCAAAATGTCGAGTGTGCTCTAAGCCCCATAACACTCTGCTTCATCGATACGGGGTTGAGCCACAGCAAAATGGGCCTAGTTCTGTGCCAGTAGAACATTCGTCATCGTCTGAGCCTCAGACAGCTTATTCTAGTCACGTTGCTAGTGCTGACCAGGTTATTCTTGCTACCGCTGTTGTAAAGGTGCAAGATCGGTACGGACAATTTCAGTATGCACGGGCACTTCTAGATTCCGGCTCCCAAATTAATTTTATATCCGAGGATCTAGCCCAGCGCTTACGATTGCGCCGTGATGAGTCGTGCCTTAATATCACAACTGTTGGAAAAAACTCGTCCGTCATAAAGCACAATCCAATCTCGTATCAACGATCACAACTTTGATTCCGATTTTTGGGTGTTAAGGTCGATTTCCACATACCAACCCGATCATGTTGTCAATTTCGCCCAATGGAAGATACCAGCAAACCTGCAGATGGCAGACCCGCAGTTTTACAAGCCTGCTAAGGTTGACTTATTGATAGGGGCAGAAACCTTTTTTGAGTTAATGTGTGTAGGCCAATTAAAGGCAAGTTCCGAACATCCAACAATCCAGAAAACATTGTTGGGATGGATTGTATCAGGAAAATATAAGGCATCAGCACAGGATGCTGTATGCAATATCGCTGTTGGTAGCGATCATTGTTCTCTCGACTCTCTGGTGGAGCGCTTTTGGGAATTGGAACAGGTCCCAGAGAAGTCGAAGGCTGTATATACAGCTGAACAATTGGCTTGCGAACAAAACTTTAAGCAGACTTTACGCAGGCTCGAATCGGGTCGTTTTGAAGTGGGGCTGCCATTTAAAATAAATCCCAACGTGTTGGGTTTCTCGTTCGAGACGGCAAAACGCCGCTTTCTATCCCTAGAACGCAGACTTGCACGAGATCAGTATTTGCATGATCTGTATATGGAGTTTATGAAAGAGTATCTCATCCTTGGCCACATGTCATTGCTTCCAGACACTCCTCGAAGACGCCATTACTACATTCCACATCAATGTGTCCTGAGACCTGATAGTAAAACCACCAAGCTACGCGTCGTTTTCGATGCATCGAGCAAAACATCGACTTCAATCTCATTAAATAAGACTTTGATGGTGGGTGCAACTATTCAGAGGGAGCTTTACGCAACTCTTGCCCGATTTCGATTAAATCGTTTTGCGCTCACAGCTGACATCTCCAAAATGTATAGGCAAGTTCAGGTCGCCGAAGAAGACCGAAATTTCCAATTGATTCTGTGGAGGGATAAGGCAAATGTAGATGTTCAAACGTATCGCCTGAATACGGTTACTTATGGGACAGCCTCAGCTCCATTTCTGGCCATCCGCTGTCTCGTTGAATTGGCAGACGTTTATGCTGAGTCCCATCCTATTGCATCACAAGTCATAAAAAGTGACTTTTACGTCGATGATATGCTTACTGGAGCAAACAGTCTGGAAGATTTAGAACGTATTCGGCTGGAAGTGTGTGAGGTCCTAGAATCCGGGGGTTTTAAGTTGGCCAAGTGGGCGTCAAATCATCCCCAGCTGCTGTCCGATAGTGGCCAGGAGAAATCGCTGCAGTTTGATCCTTCGTCGTCTGTTAAAACGCTCGGAATTAGATGGAATCCGCAAAATGATTTGTTCCATTATCATTTAGATGACTCATTTGATTCATTGACCCCTACAAAGCGAAACATTCTGTCAGTTGCGTCCCGATTGTTCGACCCATTAGGGTTATTATGTCCCTTAATAACGAGGGCAAAAATATTGCTGCAGCAATTGTGGCGGCAAAAGTTGGATTGGGACGAGTCGGTTCCCAAGAGTTTGCACACGAGTTGGAACCACTTCAAGCAAAATTTATTTGAATTAGACAAGATAACCATACCTCGCTACATTGGCCTTCCCACGCATAAAAGCGTTCAGATTCACGGATTCGCAGACGCATCAGGTGAAGTGTACGGATGCTGCATTTACATCCGTACCAGTGATGGTAAAAATGTCGTGTCTAAGCTTCTTACCGCAAAGTCTCGAGTAGCTCCTCTCAAAACGAAATCGATTCCAAGACTCGAATTGTGCGCAGCACTCCTGTTATCCACTTTATGGGCTCAAGTAAAACCGCTCCTGGACAAGTTCATGATCGAAAGTGTGAACTTTTGGTCGGACTCCCAAGTCACCTTGTACTGGCTGGAAAGGGATCCAGCCACGCTCGCAACGTTTGTGGCTAATAGGGTTGCTGAAATCCAGGAATCGTCAAGCGGTGTGACTTGGCGGCACGTTCCTACTGAGCAAAACCCAGCCGATTTGGTGTCACGTGGCACAGACGTAGACGGTGTAACGTGCTCATTGTGGACTGAGGGTCCCCAATTTCTGCTCAGGAATTCTGAGGAGTGGCCATGTCTACATCAGGTTGAGTTGTCCCCAGAAATGGAACGGTCGGAAAACAAGAAGTGTTTGGCAACACATTCAGTGGCAAAGTGTCAGGCCAATGATTTCATCGAGTTGATTGAAAGATGCTCTTCCTTTGAGAAATTGCTTCGGATTATGGCATATGTAAACCGGTTCCTACAAGGAAGAAAGCGTAGTCGAGAGGTCGTTCTGTCAGCCAAAGAACTTAAGGTCTCATTTCTAAGGCTGGTAGAAGTAGTCCAAAGACACGAGTTGGGACCAGAATTCCACAAGCTAGCGAGGTCGGAAATCCTGTCACCGCATCTTCAACGACTAAACCCGTTCATACATACGAGCGAACTCGACGGAGTAACGCTGCGACTGATTCGAGTGGGAGGAAGGTTGCTCAACGCAGAGTTTCCGTATGACGCCAAATTTCCTCTGCTGCTGTCGCAAAAGTCGCAGTTCGTGACGCTTTATCTTCGCAATTTGCATCGGACTCACTACCATGCAGGCGCCAAAGTCATGGTTTCGTTGCTAAGGCAGCAGATATGGCTAATCAATGCTCGAGAAGCATGTACAAGGATCCTGAGAAATTGTGTGCACTGCTTCCGATACAAGCCAGTCCTACAGGGACAGATCATGGGAAACCTGCCAGCTGATAGAGTGCGAAGAGCTCGGCCCTTTTTGATTTGTGTGGTAGATTTCTGCGGCCCATTCTACGTGTCTCTCAAGATTCGCGGCAGGCCCCCTATTAAGACATATGTAGCCGTCTTCGTCTGCTTTGTATCAAAGGCTGTTCACCTGGAGCTTGTAGCAGATTTGTCCACTGATAGTTTTTTATCTGTTTTTAAAAGGTTCATCGGGAGAAGAGGCCTTCCGGAGAAGGTGTACAGCGACAACGCCACCAACTTCGTGGGCGCGAGCAAGGTGCTGAACGAGCTGCATCAAGCGTACCAGAGGGACCAGGACCGGCTCAAGGCGTACGCAGCGCGCCAAGGCGTCGAGTGGTGTTTCATACCACCGAGAGCACCACATTTCGGCGGATTGTGGGAGGCAGCCGTCAAATCAGCCAAGCAGAGGTTGGTACGCGGAGTGGGCAACGCCAAGCTCACCGCGGACGAGCTGTGCACCCACCTGGTAGAGGCTCTTCTCAACTCTGTCAGCGCTCAAGCAGCAGTTTGGGCAGGGCTGGTCCAAGGACTACCTGGTCAGCCTGCAGAAGCGTTAACAGTGGGCTACCAAAAGGCCAGACTTGGACATTGGCTGTCTAGTGCTCGTCCACGAGGACAACACACCGCCACAGAAGTGGACCACAGGACGAGTGGTGGCCGCAATCAAGGGAGAAGATGGGAGAGTGCGCGTCGCCGAGGTGCGAACACCCGCGGGCGTAATTAAACGCCCCATACACAAATTGGCAAAACTGCCAATAGACGGTTGAAGCACCGGAGGTCTTCAACGGGGCCGGAATGTTGCAGCAGACGATCGTAATTACTCTATCGTAGCGTGTGCGATGTTGTGAGCAGAGCTTTTGCTCTCACATGCCGCGCTCTTGTACTGCTCTCTGCGCATTCAAGATCGGCTCGACGGTGGAGTCGGGGAGTTTTGCTATCTCTGGCTGCGACCAGTCCAATAAATGCTTTGAAGTCGAGCACTTGTTTTTTTTAGTCATACATTACCTGACAATTTAAGGTAAAAACCGAAACTAGAGCCCGCTGGACCGGAGTCATCATCACGTTTGTTTTTGGAAAAAGTCTTCCGAATTTTCAACCGCTATGGCAAAAGCCTTTATATGGGGCGCCCAGCCTTCATGTATGGGACCATTTGGCGTATTTGGCCACTTTTCCAGAAGGTCGGGCATCCGCAACATTGCTTTCCAAAGTGTAAGTTTGGAGAGGTGCTTTGCCACCCACCCCAGTTTCGGGATGGGACTCACTCGGGTTCGTACCAGCGCCTTCCACCGTGCACGTATTTTCAGCTGTTGAGCTGGTTGGGCCAGGCTTTCGGGCCGCTTCCTTTTCGTGCTTGAGTCTGTTCACTATAATCGTTTGGTGAGCGCCGGTCTCATTTTTCTTTTGTGTTCTCATATACATATATGTCATCCCACGAAATGCAAAGAAGGTCAGCCAGGGTAGAGATCCTCGTTGCCCGGGTAAGGCATTGTGAGAACAGGGTGCTGCCAAGTCCCTGAGCTCTCCATTCGCGACTAGGCTATTTTCTAGACCGGGCCCCCAGGCAGGCTGACTCTCGGCACGGGTTGAATAACACACTTAGTCCAGCCCGGTATGAGGTGAGTTTGGGGGTTGGGATTTGGATATACGGTGTGTAGGAGTGTATGACTTATACGAGGCGGCACCACAAGCGCATCGAAATTGTTTGCGAATACGCGCTGGCTGTCCGGGCCTGCTTATTTTTGGTACTTTCCCTAGGGAAGGCCTCTTATTCGTAGCTGACCCACATATTGAGGTTGGCATCTCGCTATCCGCAACCTGCGACCCGGTGGCTTCAGCTAGGCCCCTTTTGAGCAAAAAAGCTATTCCGGCTTGACAGACCGGATAAGATCGCTTCATTTAAATCAAGATAAAACTCAGCTCAACTTCTTAACAAAGTTGTTGAACTTATTCCTATTACTAAAGAAAAAATACACGAAAACTTCACGCAATAACTGAAGAGCAAGTCCGAGTGGTATTCAAATATCTAAATGACACAAAGAAAAACTAATACACGTATCAACTCAAACGAAGAAAAAGCCTGCAGGTGGTACTTAAAGGCATAGAACCGAACGTCACTTCTGCTGAAATCCCAGATGCGATATGGGCAACAACTTCTAATGGTCGAGCTCGAACCAGACGTCCGAACATTGATGGAAAATGAAGTCCACCCAATCTACAAACTGCAGCTCCTGTTTCACCTCCGAATCACTGCAATGCACGAATTTCCAGGAAAATGGGTACCCCAAGACTTACTGTACGCTAGGATCAGTCTGCGAAGCCTGTGTAGACTGCCACGACTCAGATCCTTGCACCAACACACACACCACCAAGTACTAAGTCGCTTTCGGATCTATCGAATGATCACTCGCCTGCTCTACCAAGGCTTCTTCAATGCCTGAAATTCGTAGAGCAGCTTTACAGGCTCACAACGCACAGAACCAACTAGCTTAAATAAAATAACTAACCCCGCAGATAAACGTTGAAGAAGACATAGACTGCTCTGCTGATGCAGTGGGAGCTGTACTCGTTACAACAGCAAAAATCTAAACACTCAACACAACTACTTTGGAAACCAACCAAATCTTTAAAAAGAGAAGAAGAAGACGCCCAACGCCGCTACATAGAGAAAATTTTACCATACAGCACAAAGCATCCACTGTAGAGGGCCCATCGAAAACCAAGCTCTCCAATAGAAACAGTCGTATCTTTAATGGACGCTAGACGGGCTTATGCACAAAATGACAATGCTGCTGCCACAAAACAAAACAAAAAAGAGTCTTTTCCGTAAGAGGTAACGCAATCACCTCCAATGATCATATAATCGAAGCTGGTCTTTTTTTTTGCTAAAGTATCTCTCGATTTGTTTTCTAGTGCTCCTTCTGGATTTCTGGCCTTTCTCGAGTAATCTCCTGAAGATTTTCCATTTGCCTTGGGCGCTACAGTTGGAACTCTCCTTGTCGACCTGAACGGAAATATTTCGGGACCCCCGCAAGTTTTGCTCCTTGTTTTCTTTGGTCTTATACGATTTGTAAGTTCAATATTAAAAATTTGTCAAGGCGCGAGGTTTTATATTTTTGCCATGTTCTTTATGGTGGCATATGAAAACTATCAGCTAAATAACACTTAAAAACGCGCCGACACATTTTCGGAACGGCAAAACTTTGCGAACACTATTTGTGCCTTACGTAAAAATGAGAAAGAAATGGGTTATACACTTGAGATCCATTGTTTGGATTATCAAAAAAAAAAAACCAAGCTTTTCTGAGAACCTTACCGATCGTTTATATGGCATACGCACGATTACGACTACCAATTTGCAGTCATAACTTTTCCTTGAAAACTATTTAGATCTCCAATCCAAGCTGATGCTGACCTGATCCAATTATGATTATGGGAATTAGCAAAGATAGAAACTTTATTCAATCTTTCATATCTTCACATACCTCGGCAATAATTTTGTTTCACAGCAACATAATTCGTATAAAAGTTACCCCACTCCATTTTTAATTTGATTTACAATTATAATTTTGTATGAAACTTACAAGCTTTAGTTTCATTTAATCATTCATATCTATTTAAACCATTTGCAATCGCAGTTAACTTTAGATAAAAAAAAGGAAAAAGAAACAGTACATATTTCTGTTTTTACTTATGTAACTCAATTACAATCTTTATTGGTTGAATTCAAACACATACATGTTCAAAATCTGCCGTTTGGCATTTGAATTACTTTTCTTCGGGTTTGCTGAAGACAAAGGTCAAATTGCATTTTCCGCAATAATGACGATCTTCGTGAGCAGCCATGAAAACTCCAGCCCCACAGTTCTCTCCAGGGCACTCACGGCGCAGACGATGAATCTTTCCATTCTCATCCACCTGTTGAATATTAAATAGAATTTAATAAGATTCCAATATAGAATTAATATAATGTTGAGTCAACGAGCGCAAGACCAAGACTCAAGAATTCCAAGAACAGATCTCTTTTATATTTTCCAGGTCGGCAGAACTATATACCTTGTAGTACTTCAAGACCGCGAGCTTGACCTTCTTCCTCTTGTGCTTAATTTTCTTAGGGGTGGAATAGTTCTTCTTCTTGCGTTTTTTGGCTCCACCACGAAGCCGAAGTACTAAATGCAAGGTGGACTCCTTCTGAATGTTATAATCAGACAGTGTTCGGCCATCTTCCAATTGCTTGCCAGCGAAGATCAAACGCTGTTGATCTGGAGGAATTCCTTCTTTGTCCTGGATCTTGGCTTTGACATTTTCGATGGTATCCGAAGGTTCGACCTCAAGAGTTATGGTCTTGCCCGTTAGGGTCTTTACAAAGATCTGCATGGTTTAGTCCAGTCACCAAACTGAAAAAAAAAGAATTTAAAGCGGAAAATTAATATAAACCTTAAAAACAAAAAAAAAAACTATTATAAATATAATAATTAAACGCTCTTTTGTTGTCTATATATGGGTTTATTAACGTGAAAATTTCAATTAAAAAATTATTTCTTGAACCACTAAACCAAAAGTACTGCATTAATAACACCATCATTTTCCGGGTTGTTTGTAACTTGTGCATATTTTCCCCACACAACTTTTCCAGTTTGTGTCACCAATCCCAGCTCAGAGATATTAACTTCTAGAACTGTGCCTTTTGTGATAACACCCAACGATGTAAACATTGGTGAACTGGGATTTTTCTTTACACCAATAATAGGTAAATGGAAGGTAGCTTTCAATTCTGGATGGGTTACATGAGCTTTTTTCATTCGTAGTCCCATTGGTCGAATAAAACGTTCAAATTTAGGTGGTTTTCGAGTAAAATTCTCTCCCACAAATGTGACTTTTGTAACCATTCGCTTCCATGCTTTGCGCTTAGTTTTTCCAGTCTTTAGAACCTTGAAAACTTCAGCATCCGACTGGGCGCGAACTTTTGGTATGGGCACGTCCCACTTTCCAGCTTTTTCCTTGCGTTTCTGCTTGATCATATTGGAAAGCACTTTAGCACTTGACTGGACTCCCCTGTCAAGCAAGTAATGAGGTAAAGCTCCATCCTCAACCTTTTCATCTTGTTTTTTCAGTTTTTTCTCCTCATGTGATTGAATATTCTTCTTAATTTGGATCTTTTCATTTCGTCGCTCCTTATTGAACAACTTTGCTTTAATTCCTCGTAACTTGCGTGCTTTACGGGCCCTCTCTTTTGGTAGTCGAGCTTCCTTTTTACGTTTACGTTCTTCGTAATCAAGACGCCTTCCGTACAGCTTTCTGTGGCGTTCCATGTACTCATTTTGAGGCATTGTGAAGTTTACAATCCAAAGCGCTGAAATATAAGTTAGAAGATACATTTTGATACCATTTAGGGAGAAATTCGCATACACTCTAAAGGTGTTCAGACTGTAATAATCCAAACAACTTATGGAAATGTTAACTTACCTTGAATACAATTTTCGTGATATTTTAAACTGCTTGCAAATAAGATGTGGTCTTTACGTTACTGAACATATGAGTAACACATTCCACATGTATCGCCTAATACATATAACCAATAAATTATACTTCCGATCGTATATATCTCTTAAAATTATCTTAGCCAAGCAACCTAATAAATTTATTGATCCACAAAATTCGAAACTTATGGAGACGACTTACCCTATAGCGACGACAGATTTAAAAGAAAGAAAGAACCAAGCCGCAAGCGTGACCGGAAGTATGATGTTTTACAGGGTTGCAATTTAATATACAACAATTAGGAAAACTTGATCATATTGGAACGTAGAAAATGAAACAATAATAGTTTTCATAGCCCTGTCACACAGTAGGGCACATCTTTGCGGAACGACTGGAAAATGTGTATGATATAATACACCTGATATGACAGCTGTAATATAAAAATAACAATTAGTTTTTCTGATTTAAGAAATTAGAGCATGGTGCAATTAAAACTAAATTTTTGTATTCATGCTTTTAAATAATTTATCCAGTCTTCTACTTTAACTCACTTAAAACAACACTTAACAAGGCCAGTGGAGCCGTTTCAGATGGCACAAATTTTTCGTCAATTTTGTACTTCCTAAAGTTGTTCAAAGTTTTCGCATCATTTTAATTGCGAAATTTCAACATTTTTGTGATTAGACAGCTGCACTATATATAGATAAATAATCGTTATATACTATGGCAGTCATAACAGTATAACTGACACCTTTTACAGACTCATTCATGTCTAGTCTATGCGTTTCTAGATAATGCTTCTGACCATGAAGATGAATGCGATGTAGATATTAATAATAATTAAGTATATATTTGTAATATTATTTAATTATTTTATCATAGTGATTTTCCCCATAGAGTGAAGGTTGGTTGGTCGATCTGAAAACATATAAATTGAAATATTAGAGGCAAAACCGAAAATCTTATTTTGAAGCGCTGCCTTTTGCGTAAACACATTTAAAAAAATATGTCGATACTCATGTACAAAAATGTTTGTTAACTCTGACATTTTATTTAAAATCTTCTGTTATTATGTTTACATTTTGTATGGGCAAAAATAAAACTTTAGAATATAATTGAAAGCGAACCATGAGCAATCGCGGTCCATCGAGTGTTTTTTTGTTTTTTGTTTTTTTTTTTAATTTTAGTAGCATAGACCTGTAGATCGAACATTTACCTTAAATATATTGTATAAGTTAAATCTTAAATCATAAATTTACTTATGTATATATTTACTTAGTACGTATGTACAAACTTGCTTTAAGTACATTTTCTCGATATTGGCATTGCAATACATTGTGTGGAAACTACTACATTAATGAGAACGCGGGAAGTTTGGTTTATAGACTCTGAACTTTGAGCACGTCCCGTGGGATCGGTGGGATTTTTTGACAGGTGTGAAACCCCGATTCACATTGCCACCATTTATCATCTGTCAAAAAGCAGCTGATGAAAAATAACAATATTTTGGTCTGAACTGGTATATTTCCACAATTTAAAATAAGTATATTGGCAATTTGCTGAGGTATCTCTCACGTTGTTTCCTGGTGCTCATTCTGTAATCTCTGCTGCTCCTTCAGGACTTTCCATACAATCTCCAAAAGATTTGTCAGTTTAATCCCCTTTGGTGCGGCGCCATGGTTGCCGAAAGAATACTAGAGATGCAGTTGTATCTGTCCTGGTGGACATTAACGGAATTATTTCGGGACCCTCCAATTTCTGGTATCTCCTTCTTGTATTGTGTGTGTTGGTTTTTTTTTTTTCTTCTTATTTTTGTCTTCAACGATTTGAATATGTATAGGCGCGTACAATTTTTGTTTGATATTGATTGTTTTTTAGGGTTATACATATGTGTAAACTATATGCTAAATATCGAGAAGAAGACACATGCGGCTTAGGAGCATACCATTTGGTTGGTGGAATAACTAAGAAATTTGCGGAACGTCAAAACCTTACGAACCAAAATGGATGATGTATGGTCGTCAGTGTGAATAAAATATTAAAAGCAAAAGAGTTTGGGTGGAGTCTGGTTATGAACCAATTTTATTAAACAAATATATCTGTTCGTAATCGAGAATTTCCTCTTATTTAGCAATTCATTTAGTTAATCGGTCGATGAAATAATAGCCCTAACCATCCGCTAAAAGTGTAGATCCTTTATCGCATTCCTGAAAGCGATTTAGAATTATTTAGAATTATCTATCTAATCAGATTTTACTCTTTTTTAGTTTACCGGCTTGACCGAAACGCTGTTGATAAATTTGTAAATCGCCACCATGTGCTCCGTTTTATTTTAAATAGTTTAAGAATAGGCATGTATGAAATAAAATTAAAAGTAGAAATACACATGCACTAAATGATCCACAAAATCTAAATTAAAATTACCTACAGGAATACCCAATATATCAAATAATCAAAGAAACACTTAAAAGAATACCGGTGTTAATAATCGAACTGAGTAAAAATAAATAGAACTGCAAATGCATAAAAATATTCAGGTTGCATTGTCATTGCGTTTTGTACTTGATTTCTTGCCTCGAACTTCACACCCCCGGTTTTTTCGTAAGTAATTCGTTTGATATTTAATGCACATGATTGACATAAAGTGTATATATGTATGTATTGTAAGGAATAAGTAATCAATTTTCTTTTACATTTATATGAACATATGTATATAACAAAGGATTACGAGATATGTCAAAAACTACTGACCTGAAGCCTTCGGCTGTATCAAAAAAGGGAATAGATCCTAATCTATATCCAACTGCTCGGAGGGATGAAACTGTTGAAGATAACTTCCATGGCAGTAAGATAAAAGATGTATACCGATGGCTTGAGGATCCGGATTCAACAGAAACGCAACAGTTTGTCAAGTCTCAAAATAATATAAGTCGGCCGTTCCTCGAAAATTGCAACGAGTGGAACAAAATAAACTCAAAACTCACTAAACTATGGAACTATGCCAAATATGGCTGCCCCATGCGATATGGAAGTTATTATTATTATTTTATGAACACCGGTCTGCAAAATCAGAGCGTTATGTATCAACAAACATCTTTGAATGGAGATAGCAAAGAATTCCTCGATCCTAACAAATTATCTGATGATGGTACAATTGCCTTGGCTCAAAAGTCATTTTCAGATGACGGCAGCTATATGGCATATGGATTAAGTGAAAGTGGGTCCGATTGGATTAAGATTCTTATACGAAATACCGAGACTGGTAAAGACCTGAATGAAATACTTAACAAGGTTAAGTTTTCCGAAATATCATGGACCAAAGATAACAAGGGATTTTTTTATTGTGTAAGTAATAGTCTTAACGTGCTTTACATTGTTTCGTGATATATGGAATTTACATTGCAAGAAACATTAAGGGAAGGTTCCCGTTTTAAGGTCCGAAAAATTGTCACACTCTTTGTCGTTAAGCTTAATTAAATTTTACGAGACCCACACACATACATTTGCAAAAGCAACTTTCTGCCAACTTTGATCAACGAAGTGTCTCACGTGAACGAATGCATAAAGAGACCGAGACCATAATCTCATTGGTTGAGCAAAGAGCGCATTAAGAACAAACGAACAGGTTTGAACAAGCTTCCGTAGGTTTCAACCATTCGCTCTCTACAATAATTTTATTTATGAAAACACTCAAATAAAAAAAAAAATGTTGAAATGTTTTTTTTCTGCTTTAATAACAACTCATTCAAAATAGTTTGTGCTTTTTATTGTGTTATTAATAAAAAAATAATTTTATTATAGAGATATTCTGAGCAAGATGGAAAAACTGATGGCTCTGAGACAAAACAAAATGAAAATCAAAAACTGTACTATCATCGACTGGGAGAAAGTCAGGATAAAGATACTCTTGTTGTCGAATTTCCCGATGAACCTTCATGGCGCATGTAAGCATAATTTATGTATATATTGTATATATTCTTTTATATGTTAATTTGTTTTACTGCATTTTTAAATTGTTCAGTGGCACTAAAAGTAATTTTGATCAAAACTATAGTACTATAAAATTACACAGCTGTTGCATGACACACACGATAGTTATACCCGGTACTCAAAATGAGTATTGGGGTATATTAGATTTGTGGTAAAAGTGGATGTGTGTAACGTCCAGAAGGAATCGTTTCCGACCCCATAAAGTATATATATTCTTGATCAGCATCAATAGCCGAGTCGATTGAGCCCTGTCTGTCTGTCCGTCTGTCCGTCCGTCCGTCCGTCCCCTTCAGCGCCTAGTGCTCAAAGAATATAAGAGCTAGAGCAACGATGTTTTAGATCCAGACTTCTGTGATATGTCACTGCTACAAAAATATTTCAAAACTTCGCCCCGCCTACTTCCGCCCCCACAAAGGACGAAAATCTGTGGCATCCACATTTTTAAAGATACGATAAAACCAAAAACGCAGAATCGGTGAGGATGACCATATCTTCTACAGTGCAAAATCTGAATAGTATTGAATAGTAGCTTGAATAGTATTTGGTTTTCTCGTATCATCAAAATAACGACTGCCACAGATGAGCGTCCTTTGTGTGGGCAGAAGGGGGCGGTGCGAAGTTTTACTATACACTTGTAAAAGTACCATATCGGAAAAAGTGGGTCTGATGCCAGGGTTTTTTTTTTTTTTTTTAACTAGCTATCTGCAAGTTTCGCAATCAATTCTAACCTTTACAAAAAACTAAAATTCTTATTTTTATACATAAGTATGCATATAATTAACCCTGCAATTTTCTTTTGTTTTAGTCAATCTGTAGTATCTGATTGTGGACTATATTTAATACTGGCTATCGTTAAAGATTGTCGAGACAACATTGTGTACTACGCAGACCTTGAACCTGGTAAAGAAATTAATTCAAAACTGAATATTAAAAAAATTGTGGAAAAATTTGAAGCGGACTATGATGTAAGTGAAATTTTGTTATTCTTAAGAATATTAAGTTACTAGATTACGTCTATACATCCCAATCACTTATCACAGAGATTTCTGCTTGGCGTGAGCAATGGAGCAACTTAGCATTATGGGGAATAGGGATCTTTAGCAATCACAAAACAGTCTTTCCTTTTCGGTATGGATCTAAAAAGGGTTTAATTTTTTCGTAAGACAAATGATAACACTATCCAGACATTAATATTCCATGGAATATTTGAACACATTCTATTTTGGTTTCCATGAGTTCAAGCGTGTGAGTGCATATTCTGATTCATCAGTACATTGATTACAGTTCAATGATTATTTGATCAATGTGAATCCAAAGAAACTAACTAATTAACACCCCACAAAAGGGTATGTGTTATGTATGTATGTGTAGGTATGTGGTATGTAGGTATGTGTGAAATAGTGCGGCTCATTCGGGATTTTATTATAGGTCTTGACCTAGAGAATGAAAGTGTGCTTCAAGTGCTATGAAGTGCTTTCAAATATGACATTCCTAAACAGATTTGAAAGGCAACACAACACTAAGACGATCCGAGGGCAAATGAGTTATGTTCTTTATGAATGACCCATATGATAAAAGAGACAAAATATATATAAAAACAAAAAGTTTCAGACAACTTAGGTATGAAAAATATGGTTTTGTCTTTTTTTTAGTTAATGGAACACACTTTTAGGGAGCACACTTATTCCAGTGATTTTCCAATTTTTTGTGAAAGGTCTGTTATATGCTCCATTGCTCAATTGTTTATTAATGAGCCATCTCTTGACGTTTGGGAATAGATAAATGCCCTCGGACATTGCCGAGGCAACATTAGGTTGCCTTTTAAAAAATAATGTTGTGTGAGAGAACGAAAATCGTTTTTTTTCCATACGATACCAAACATTTCAGCAAAAATCAGCTGTCAAAAGAAAACTATGGGTAAATCGCGCTGAAATTTGACATGAAGTTGGACAGAATCTTATAGAGAAAAAACACAAATATTTATTTAATTATATTATATATATGTACATACATATGTAAAACACGCTTATGTATTTTGTTTTATGTTTTCTTACTTATATCTGCTTTTTAGTATGTTACCAACGAAGGGTCAAAGGTATATTTTCGTACAAATAAATTGGCACCCAATTATCAAGTTATAATTATTGACTTCGAGAAACCAGAAGAAAGCAATTGGAAAACTCTAATAGCAGTAAGTACTTAATTAGCTTAGGTTAAAGCAACATTTAACTTACAAAAATTGGTATTTTAGGAGCACAAGACTGATGTGTTAGACTGGGTTAGGTGCGTGGACGAAGACAAGCTTCTAGTATGCTATATAAGAGACGTAAAAGTAAACGAACTATGCCCAAAAAACTAATATTAGAAATAATCGATTCATTTTTGTTTTAGACCGTTTTGCAAGCCAATTGTCTTCGAACTGGAAAACTATTGCGTGTATTCGACTTAGATATCGGTACCATTGTAGGAACTTCAGGCGAGAAGAAGTATTCAGAGATTTTTTATAACTTTTCTTCCTTTTTGAGTCCTGGATGTATTTATCAATATGATTTTAAGACCCCAGAGATCATGCCAAAAGTGTTTCGCGAAATCAAACTCAACTTGGAAGGTTTCTGTCGAGAAAACTACATTGTTGAACAGATATTTTATAAAAGTAAAGACGGTACTAAGATACCAATGTTTATAATTCGCATGAAACGAGATACTATTGAGCCCCGACCTTGCCTTCTCTACGGTTATGGAGGCTTTAATATTAGTATGCTTCCCTGTTTTGGGCTCACTGGGTATGTATATTGACAAACTGATGTATTATTGAGTTTATATCTAACCAATCGTACAGACTTATGTTTATAGATACCTTTGATGGCGTGTTGGCTTATCCAAACTTACGTGGCGGCGGAGAATACGGCGAAAAATGGCATAATGATGGTCGTTTGTTTAATAAGCAAAATGTGTTCGACGACTTCCAAGCAGCAGCTGAGTATTTAATTGATAATAATTACACGTCGAAAGACCGTTTAGTTATTCAAGGTGGTTCGAACGGAGGTCTCCTTGTTGGAACTTGTATCAATCAACGTCCTGATTTGTTCGGAGCTGCTGTAGCGCAAGTTGGGTTCGTATATAGTTTTACGTGCAATACAAATTATTTGCTTTTGCATTTATTGAATGCATATATATAAATTATTCGAAACCAAGTCGATATCACCATGTACGTCTATCCGCTTGGGGTTTCTATGCAAAACGGTTACTATTCAGAATTGTTTCATATACCATTTTGTATTGCTGCAGGCAGTATACAAGTGAGACTGTATAACATGTAACTGAATAGGATTCATTAATTATTCTGGATTCTGTTCATTAAGTTGGCAAATGTATATACATACATGGTTATATCGGCTTGGCTGGACAAGAACATAATATAATATAATATACTTTAAGGGTCGAAGACGTATATAGATAAGTTGAATGTTTATAATAATTATACTTACACACTCTTAACTCTTCAACAGAGTAATGGATATGTTACGGTTTCATAAATTCACCATTGGACATGCATGGTGCTCAGATTATGGAAATCCATCTGAAAAGGATCACTTCGAAAATCTTTACAAGTTTTCTCCACTACATAATGTACACACACCCGGTAGTAACGAAAAGGAGTATCCGTCAACTTTGATTTTGACGGCCGACCACGATGATCGTGTCAGTCCCTTGCATTCATTCAAATTTACTGCCGCATTGCAAGAAGCTGTACGCAATTCCAAATTTCAAAATAATCCTCTATTATTGCGGGTTTATACAAAAGCCGGGCACGGTGCCGGCAAACCAACGTCCAAAAAAATTGAGGAGGCAACGGACATTCTAACGTTTATGTCTAAGAGTCTTAACGTTGATAAAATCAATTTAAATAGTGAACAATAAGAAAAATGCATTTTCAAAAATTAACTATATGTAATAGAAATGTTAATGAAAGGCAGCAACCAAAGCAACGAAAGGTTGTTTGTAGTAATACATTTATTGGAATTTTATATATAATGTTGATTATCCACTATCTTGTGCTATGTGTATTTAGCGTATACAAACGTTTGAACTGTATTCAGTTCCGAAAAGCCTTTTAATAAATATTTGAATGTTTCAGGAATAAGTTTTGTCTATTTGAACACCATATTTACGTTTCGACCCAAAGCGACCTTTTCTGTTAGATTTGGGGCTTTATAACTTTTGGTGTTGTTTTATATTACAAAATTTTTGAGGTATTTTAAATGTTTTTTTCAAAATTGTGCTTCTTCTTTTAACATAACTTAAGTATCTATCTGGTTGTATTGAACTTTGCAATTCTGAAAATCCTGATAAATTCAGCCATAAATCGAACCCACAAATATATCTTGGGCTTAATTTTTGTTTTTTGATAGATACATTCAAGGTATCGTTTGTAAAAATCTATGGATAAACGGCTAAGGGGTTACCTGTTTGACCCAATCTTATAATGCCGCATTTACCGTAAAACTCCGATACTTACCTTCCCAAATGCCATTTTACCGTTAAAAACTGATACAATTAAAAAATTCTGTTATTTTTATTTAAAAAAAAAATTGTCTTATACCAACTCGGTATATGGATATGCATATATAATATAATATTATTTCGATAGCTCCGACGATTACAAACCAACCCTAAAAACCTTAGCAACGTAGGTTCGATATATTTTTTGTTATATTTGCCAAACATTTTGTGAGTGTCAAAATATCATTTCAAATATTTTACATACGCATATATTTTTCTCAAAATAACATTATAACAATTGCAAAAAAATGTCGGACACTGATGACTTGGATTCGTGCGACTTTGCCAATGTTTCGGAAATGGAACCTCATCGGGCTCCTGAACCGGAACAATTGGCTATACTTCCTCCGAATCATCCGCTTCTGCACAAGTTTCAGCGATCGTTAAAAGATCACCTGTTACGTACTAAACAAAACTTAGAAAATGAAATTGAAGAAATTAAGTACCAAGTTAAGGCAAAGGAGAAACGACGGGAAGAGCAGGGCCTGACATTATATGATATGCAGCAAAAAATGGGTTTCCAAGAAGAACAGATTAAAGAAATATCTGCTGAAATCGATAGACACGTACAGAGCCGTCAAGTGGAAGAACTTGGAGTAAACACAGATAAGAAAAATTACGAAGAAAAAGAAAAACTAACCAGATCTCAAAAAGCACTATATCATGAACGGATGGTGGAACTGGAAGATCTGCAATGTTTGGGTAGTAATATTAAAAAATGGGCCTTTGATGTAGAAGATGAAGTGAAAAATGCAAAACGTATTGTTAGCAGAGATGCTCAATTACAAAGACAGCTATCTCAGGAGAAACGAAAATCCGACATTCTATTTTATCGGTTAGATATGGAAGTTAAAAAAAGAGAAAGTGAGCTTCAGTCAATTTGTGAAGAGGAAACAGCAATGAAGGATATAGTAAGCATTTTAAATATGAGTATAGCTGATGCCAATACTGATCTAGAGGTATTACAAAATGAGCATAAGCGCCTTTCTCAAGCTTGGAGCGAAGTTATTATAGCAATACAACTGAGAGATAAAATATTATTTCAAGTTCAGGACAATATGAGGTAAGTATAAAATAACTAATCTAATTACAAAAGCTTAATTTAAAATTTAACACTAGAAAACACAAAGAGTCAATAAAGCTAAATCTGGCCGGCATTGAAGCAATTAAGAAACAAATTGGAAAGGAAATGGAACTAAATAGAAAACTTGAATCATTTAAGCAAAGGTTAGCCGATGATATGAACTCTTTGCAACGTGACTGTAAGTTCATTTTAAGATTTTATTAGTGTTAATCCCTTTTTTATCCTTTTTCGAGACCTCTAGTAGAATTGTCCGTCGGTGCCGGTGTACAAAACCAGCCCGAGCTAAAAATGGGCAACAATCTAGTTTTGTTCGGAGTTTTAAATTCTAATTTAAATTAAATGAAAATATTTTCATATCTAACAACAAATTATTTCAGGTCAACAAGAAAACGAAACGCTTTTTCGGTTACAAGCTAAGCTGGATGAGCTACCAGACTTCTTAGGAAGTACTGAAGCCGATCTACAAGAAGCAATTCGTGATGGCAGCAGATTATTCTCGGAAATTCGGAAACTTAACTATTCCTTGGAGAAGTATCACCAAAAAAAATTTCGAACTGAGGAAGCAATATTAAAGTTGGCGCAAGACCAACTTGTAGCGGATAAGGCTACTGCTTATAGATTGAAATTATTAAATAAGTCTCAAGAACGTCGTCGAAATATTGATTTATCATTTTCAAAGGTACAGAGTCAATTGGCGTCCTCTATGCTCGAAGTGGAAAAACTAAGAAGTTCAGTTTTAAAAACTAAAACCCAAAATGATCTAATTACACAAAGTCTAAACCAATCTGAGTTTAAATCCAGCACTCTTGAGACAGAGCTAAAAAAAATGCACTCTAAAATTGAAGTTAAAATGAAATTATTTGAAAGGGTCAGCAACAAAATAGAAAACATGCAAAAGTTATTTGGTGAAGCCTCTGGTAGCCCCACTGAACTAAAGGTAATATAGTATTTAAATGTTAAGAACTTTCTTTCTTTAAAAAAACTTTACCAACTCCAGATAAAACAAATTGAAAAATCAATTCACGCTGGTGAACTGCAAATCCGTGAGCACCAACAATTTTGGATAATGCTGCAGAATCATTTTGTTAATTTGTCGCAAAAAAGAAACGACCAGCTTAATGAAATTCAAGTCACCCGCAAACGTAAGTCATAATGGTACTTATACCCGTATAATATAAAATATAAAAAAATGGTATGTTGGTTCGTAAATCCTCGAAAACTTCTCCACCGATTGAGATCAAATTTGGTACATTATGTGACAAGCCTGCGGGAAACGAAGGGCAGTGTTCTTTACTGGGCATCTGGAGCGATTGAGAATCGCGGTGTCATAAGAAAACGTCGATGTTGTTACATGGTTATTTTGTAGGGATATAATAGAAAAAGCTCACATTATCACACGAGATACGACTAGAGCAGGTTATGGGTGTGTTGTGGCAACAGCTTTGTTATTTTGTGCATACATAGGTCAGTCCAATCTCGGTCGAATGCTTGTGCGTCGTCTAGGAATAGTGCCGAACAATGGTCCCGTTGCTCAAATGCAGTACTTATCTTTGACGTGATTCGGGCTACGTGCTTAATCGTCCGTGCTTATCTCGGAAGCGGAATTGATGTGATTGTTGCTAGTTTAGATATATGGGCTGATGAGCAGTAGGAAAACTCTGAAAGAAAAGTTTAAGTACGCTTTTTGGTCTGTTCGACAATGGCTGCGTTGTATCTTTTCGTGACTTGGAAATCATCGCGATACCAAAGTTTTCCGATTGCATTGGAGGACTGGCAGATGTGTATAACCTTATCATACCTTTCTGGACTCTCGTTGGTTTTCGATGTCAGGAACTTGATAGGTTTTTGAATGTTATTCAAAAATGATATGTGTAAACAAATGAATTAGGAGCAGGGATTCGAACTCATTTAAAAAATGGTTCTTTATATAGACCCAATGAGACCGCGTTTGGGGTCCTTTTTTATTTTTGCGATCGATTTGTACGTTGAGATTGCGTGTAGCATCTTCAAGCTTCTGTTTTTTCACTATATCGTTCTGACTTTATATCTAGGGTCGTACAATCATGGAAATGTTGGGTATCGGTTATATACATATGTATCGGCTAAAGTTTTTTATATTTTTTTTTCTAAAAGCGATCACGGCCTTTTTTATATATGACCCAAATCATTATGGCCGTTCTGAAGAAAATTTCTGCTTCTGTGAGCTTTCGTAAGCTGGCAGGATGCGTATGTGGTTCAGTACCAAAGAAGGACAGCTTTTTTTGTTGAGAGTGAAAGTAACATGCTTTCATTTTGTTCTTTACTTGTGTGCGCCAATCTGAAAGCCATCTCTCAATTAAAATTAATATAAAATATTATATTGGAATGTAAAACATTACTGCAACGTTTGGGTCGAGTGCCAAAAATTGGGTTGTCATGTATTGACTGGGAACAGTCAAATTGAGACATTTGCTTGGAGCGGAACCTAAATTTTCTCTAAAATAAAGTCTTCTCTATATTTATTTCTCTATACTGAATTATGCAAAGCGAAAACGTTACAATAACAAATCTAGAGTGGCATAGAAAGACTTTTAGAAATTGATATTTATTTATCATTCGCCACGGTGTTTGGCATCGCGCTTTCTCTGTTTGAATAGTTTCTTAAGGGGTTCGGTCGTTTTCCCCAATGTTTTTCAATGTGAATAATTTCGATTTAAAGAAGATAGAATGTTTTACACATTTATTAGTCGCCCAACTGAAAAAACTTTGGTACACCGAAGTTGGCTCTTCTGAACTATTTATTTAATAGCAATAATATTTGTATTTTGCAGAATTATCTATTATAAAACAGAAGTCTCTTAAAATTGATCAGGAGCTCGAAATTTCTGAAAATAAGACTAAAGACTTGTGTATGTATATACAGAAATATACATCGAAACTAGAATTGCTTAACGACAAAATGTACAAGAAGAGAATACACCATGATTTGGAAGAGACTGAGTTTGAACACGAGCAGACTGAGCTCAGCCAAAAACTAAAGGTATGCCTATGCTCCCAAATTTACTAGTATATTCAACAAATTTATCCTTTACTTCTCATCAGGATGCCGAGCTTGGAATATTAAAGTTGGAGGGGCTGATATCGGAACTACGAAACGAAATTGAACTTCACAAAGACTTAGTGATAGAGAAACATAGAGAGGCATTATCTTGGGAGTCAAAATATAAATTACTTGAAGAAACAATTCAATGGTCAAAGACAGAGCGCTCATTAAATAGTGAAATAGGCTCCATGAAAACTGAAATTCATCGTATGAATATAAGATATAGCCAACTGAAGCGGGCACAGGAAAGACTGGTTCAAGACTTAGAACATTGTGTTATGCACCGTGAACAAATTTTTGTTAATGCAACTATTAAAGAACATGTAAGGGAAAAAATATTAAAACTTCAGACCGCCTCTCAAACTCAAGTACGACTTGATGAGGTTAACAATAGAGCAGTTCTAATACATAATGAAATAGAATTTCTAACAGAAACTCGTTTAATAGAAGATGTCAATAAGATTGAGCGCATGATTTTCATGTTAAGAAGAATACAATCAGACCTGAATAACATTAATGATGATGATGTCAAGATCAGAACTCAAATAGAGAATGCTCATTTGTCTAAGCACGCCAATTTAGAGCAAATTATTCGGAAACAGACACGTGCTAAGGCTTATCGAAGGCTTAAACTGACGAAGTCACACCAAAGAATTGTTCGTTCGGAGATGACTGTTGATCAGCTCTCCCAAAAACAGTCCGATATGAACAGCAAGCTAATGGAAATAATTCAAAACTTGATAATAGAATACCCCGAAAAAAAAATATTCTTCACAAAAATTATTCATATCCTGAAGGAATAAAAATCATGCAAGGTTATCTAATAAAAATCGATTTGTAACAACAACATTATTTAAAATAATATAATCAGGGACCGTAGTCATTATAGGTTATTAAATAATAATAAATTAATTTAAATTTTGTTGCATAATTTTCGTTGATAATATTTATTTGTATTAATTATTGATATATGTTCAAGAGTAAATCTAAATTGTGACAAACAAAAATTGGTTTGTTTGTTAAACCGGGTACCTATTGAACCAAACGGTATATATTTATATGATATATATGATAAAGAACTCTAGACAGATCGCGGTCCATCATTCGTTTTTTTGACGATTTTTTGATCATAGGCCCGTATATTGAACATTTACCAATGTTTTTTTAACTAACAGCGGACTTAGCTGTTAGAGTTAGAGCTATTTTGGTTCATATATAACTTATGAAAAAACTCCTATTTTAAGGACCTGGACAAGTAGCATTTTATTGAAGGTGTTACAAAATTTGAGAACTGTTGGACTAAGTGCATACGTTAACAATTTGTTATTGCCTACAGCTCTATTGGCCGAGACCCTCTTTAGCCATAGTGATCTTACCCCGCCAGGTAAAGTTATTATTTATTAATTTACATTATTTAAGTCTTTCTTTAATTTTAGTAGGTCGCCCCTCCGATGGCCAGGAATACTTCTTGGGTACTCGCGGACACCGTTATGCCCACCATCGTTTACCAGGGGCTTTACCCTTCTAGTCTTCCGGTTCTTATGAGCGAGAGTGACCAACTGATATCGCGTACTCCCCGCCGAACTGTGACCCCGCCCCTGCTCCTGGACTGTGGCAGCCATGATGCCGCTGAGTCGACAATCTGGCGTCCCGTCTTATGCAGCAGGGACCAGTGATGGACGGCGGAATTGTTGGTTCACGACCACGGGAAATAACATGGGCAACCGCCCATACATACGCCACCGTAACAGCTTCGAGAAGCGTAAGTGACTCAGCACGTAATTGTGGATATATTCTAAAATTTAAAACTTCCTTCACAGAGGACTGATTTACCCTACACTTTGCCCCAAATCGAGTCATATCCGATTTCTCCCCGCTAGACGGAGTCCTATCAAAGTATCCCAGCCGGATCCCAGAAGGACAGAAGCGCACCCCTTGCAAGATGCGAGCCAAAAAGCCAACGTCATCCTCCGACCTGGCCTTCGACAACAACGATTTTGACTATGGCAACCAAGGCAGGGGCTACGCAGGCTACTAGACTCTAGATAGATATCGTTGTTGTCAGGTTTCAGGATATTCATACGCATCTATATATTTAGATGGATACAAATGTTTTCCACTTGCTTATTTATTTATACTGAGCTAAGTTATGATAAATAAATCAAAATATCATCCTTGCTGTATCCTGCACCGGTGAAACTATGCCGATTACAAAAAAATAGCGAGAAAACTAAATATTTTGGACTGGGGAAAATGTCCCCGATCCTTGTAAATACTCCTTTAAATCAGGCACATTTTTTCCATCACAGGAAGCCATCGCACGCCTAGATCGGCCCACAAATAGCCGTGAAAACTAAATATGTATTGTTGGGGTGGTTTGAGTCCTTACCGAAGGATCACGGAAATTTGTCTGATCACTGGGGAACATGGCACGCCCCGATCGGGCCACAAACAAGAGGGAAAACAAAATATATATATCTGGAGAAAATATCCTTGACCCTTGGTCCTTGATAAGGACTCCATCAGATCCGGGACATTTTTCCGAACACAGGAAGCCGTCGCACGCCCAGATTGGCCCATAAATAGCGGAGAAAATGAGTATTATTTATCCTTGATATCCTTGGTCCTTAAAAAGGACTTCATAAATTCAGGGACATTTTTCTTAGCACAGGAAGCCGTCGCACGCCCAAATCGGCCCACAAATAACGGAGAAAACAAAACGAGCTTGTAACTGTCTTTAAAAATGTAGTTCCAGTAACCACCGATGGGGGCGCCACCGTACAAAGAAAAAAAACTCGCGTCAAATGGCCAAAATTTGGATGGGATACCAGGCGAACATAAATCAGCAGCAAGCAACTGTAGCAAATGCAAAAAAATGTTGCATACTTTTGGGGGACCGACAATTTAAAAAAATTCAGTTACCTTCTGCTGATTTCTGTTCGCCTGGTATCCCATCCAAATTTTGGCCATTTGACGCGAGTTTTTTTTCTTTGTACGGTGGCGCCTCCATCGGCAATTTCTGGAACTACATTTTTAAAGACAGTTATATGCCAATTTTGTTTTCTCCGTTATTTGTTGGCCGATTTGGGCGTGCGACGGCTTCCTATGCTCGGAAAAATGTCCCTGATTTTATGAAGTCCTTTTCAAGGACCAAGGACATCAAGGATCAAAAATACTAATTTTCTCCGCTATTTATGGGCCGATCTGGGCGTCCTTGATCTGATGGAGTCCTTATCAAGGACCAAGCGTCAAGGATATTTTCTCCAGATATATAGATCTAGGCGTGCGATGACTTCATGTGACGGAAAAAATGTCGCTGATTTAAAGGAGTCCTTATCAAGGACATTTTCCCCAGTAAAAAATAATTAGTTTTCTCCCCCATTTCTGAACCGTTATGGGCGTGCCACGCCTTTTCTTCTTCGGGATATTTTCCCCCATATAGGATACAGCGAGGATAATTTTTCAATAGTTTTATTCAACATAACTTAGCTTATTAGAAATAAATAAGCAAGTGGAAAAAATATCTAGTATCTAAATATATAGACGCGTATATCCTTAAACCTAACAACAATGATACCTATCTAGAGTCTAGTAGCCTGCGTAGCCCCTGCCTTGGTTGCCATCGTCAAAATCGTTGTTGTCGATGGCCAGGTCGAAGGATGACGTTGGCTTTTTTGGCTCTCATCTTGCAAGGGGTGCGCTTCTGTCCTTCTGGGATCCGGCTGGGATACTTTGATAGAACTCCGTCTAGCGGGGAGAAATCGGATACGACACGATTTGGAGCAAAGCGTAGGGTAAATCAGTCCTCTGTGAAGGAAGTTATATTTTAAAATATATCCACAATTACGTACTGAGTCACTTACGCTTCTCGAAGCTGAGGCCCAGTGTTTGATTCGGTGGCGTATGTATGGGCAGTTGCCGATATTATTTCCCGTGGTCGTCATCACTGGTCCCTGCAGCATCGGACGGGACGCCAGATTGTCGACTCAGCGGCATCATGGCTGCCACAGTGCAGGAGCAGGGGCGGGGTCACATTTAGGCGGGGAGTTCGCGATATCAGTTGGTCACTCTCGCTCATAAGAACCGGAAGACTAGAAGGGTAAAGCCCCTGGTAAACGATGGTGGGCATAACGGTGTCCGCGAGCACCCAAGAAGTATTCCTGGCCATCGGAGGGGCTTAAATAATGTAGATTAATAAATAATAATAATACCTGGCGCGGTCGCTATGTCAGGACCCTCTTGGTCCCAGCTGCTGGCGCGATGCACGCGATCGTGGATGCAGTATCGATCCAGCAAATTTAAAAAATACCTTTTTATTTGATTGTCTAAAATAAGGAAACGTTAGTATGAATGGAATGTAAATGTGTATGGAATGTATGTTTCACAACGTACCCGAAAATAGAGAGCCATTGCCGATTCGAAGAGAGCCAATAACCGATTCGAAGAAAGCAATTCGCCATAATCGGTAGAGCTGCGCTCCAAAGTCGTATTGCTTGAAAGTTAATGGAAAAAGTAGAATAAGTGATGCACGGAAGTACGATTTGAGAGATCAAAAATTAAAAAAAAACCTGAGTATGGAAGTTTCTATCCCCTATGTTCCTTGTATATAAAAAGTGGGGAATAAAATAATAACAGAACTATGAGATTACAAATTAATAGATTAAAACTACACTCCACGAAAACGATGAATCTTGAATAATTTGAACGCAGTTTAAGTGATCTTGGTCTTTTTTGAGTAAAAATTAAGGATAGTATGGATGTGCATCCTTATTTACGGTATATTTTGAAAATTAGAAGGTACATTTCGCCCAAATTGCAACGAAAAATGAGTCTTTATTTTGAATGGGATATAAATAAGGGTATGGACAACTGGCAAAAACAGCCCAGGCAAATTGCAAGGCTAGCACGAACCTCACCTCGGCGTGTTTTGACCAAAAATATGCCTTGAAGACAAAATCGGCTTTTTGTTCCAAGGTATATTATGAAAAAGGGGTGGCTTTTACCTTTCATGCGTTGCATTTTCTGGGCCGTTTTGCCCGTTGTCCATACCCTCTTTTCCTCCCATTGTGTAGAAAATGTGTAGTTTCCAAGTAGCATTGAGCAAATGTAAACATTGAAATAATCTAAATCACAAAGCATTGAAAAATTGCGTTTTCGCAAATAAACAAGAATATTTGACGGAGATTAATTGAAATAAAGATCCCACAAAATGGAACGTAATAATGGGTAAAGTTAAATGGAACGAATAACTGCGTGGTGCAAAACTAAGTGTGCTATTGTGATAAACGGGGCAATTTTGACGTGTGTGTGTTTGACGGCAAAAACTGTTTACATACATAGCCACATAGGTATATACATTTGTATGTATGTATGTTTTTTACTGTTTTCTTTCACAGACGCTACCCATATATACGCCGCCAAGGCAGTGGGCACAACAATTATCACCATCACCACAACAACAATGCAAATTCCACATCATCGACAGCAGGATCAACAAATGCAACACAATATTCCAATCATAGCATTAACAACTCTCCATCCGTGGGCATGAGTACGGGGGCACACAACAGTAATGCAATATATGCAGCGGCGGTACCGCCATCACAAAATGTGCCCATTTCCCAGCATGACGAATTGATTCGGTACATAAGGGAGGCTTGGAACAAGGTAAGCGTAAATCAAAGCAGAAGATTATATTGAATACTAAATTTTGACAATGGATTAAAGCTTCTGCCCGCCGGAGCTACTTTTAATAAATTCGGTTGCTCATCTTGCTTTGCAAACATTTCTTCTAATATTTCTACAGGTCTATGAGCAGGGCACACCTGTTTACCGCAACGAATCTGATAATCAATTGAAAAATTTCAAGCCATTTAATTTGGAGGAGTATTGGGGACAGCGTCTGGTCCAGAATATACACGTGACGACGACAAATGCCAGCGGACATCAGTAGACCGAGAATCGAAAAAAGGACGGTGGCTTGTGTTACATGGTAGTAATAAAAGAAATTAAAACCTGTGTGCCTATTCCGTTTTTTGACTTATTCCAATGTTATTGAAATTCAAATCTACCACATTGTTTAAAACCTGCTTTGGACCATTTGTGTGTATACAGATTTATTAAAAAACACTGCCAGCTGAAAGGCAAATTATGTATTGAATAAAACAATAGTTGGTATAAAGATCGCCCTACATGTAGCATGCTATCTGCATTTATGTAAGTGTTGTGCGTTGTGCGCGCTTTTCAGTTGTCAAAAACAACAGTAATAAACAGTTATTTGCTAGGAAAATAATCGTGTTTCGTGTTATTGAGTAGACGACGGCCGCTCGCTTAATCTCTTCGCAGGTAAAAGTAAAATTGTTCATCAATAATTGAAACAGTACAATGGGAGCCAATAGGGTGTAGAGGATTTGCAGGAGGCGGAGTTGTGGTGGCTTGTGATAATAGTGTGGTCCTGACTGTTGTTTTTGTTTTGTTTGATGATCTGTTGTTCTTGTAGGTGGCAGGCACACGACATTAGTCATATATATATTTACCTGGTGCGGTTGCTGCTTGATTGGTGCTGACACTGCGTGGAATCCGATGAAGTCTTTCCATTTTCCAATTTGGCATACCTTTTTGTGGGCAACTAAAACACTGTCATTTTGTCTGCCAATTGAAAGCATCCTTAAATTTGAGTTTCCTTTTTTAACATTAAAGTAACAAATGAAAACGAAGTGAACACTGCTTTTTGTATTGAAGGGCATTTTGTAATTTATAAAATTATGTTTTATTTTTCGTTCACTGTTTACATGCCCGTTCTACTCCAAGCTTTTATTGTTTAAACTGAAGCTTAGACCATTTTGCGCAACAGTCGGTTGATGTGGTCTTCACGGTTGCCGAAATCACCTCCGTTAACGTAGTGATTGGCCTTCTTGCGCCAGCCACCGGTGGGGGTGTTTAGCTTAAACGGCCACAGGAAGTTGGAGGCGTACTTGAAATTGGGTCCAACGGTGAAAATCTCATGGACCAAATCCTCAACGCACTGAATATTGTGAGCCTGGCGCAGTTTACGCTCAATCACAAAGTTATCAGTGATGGGGACACGCTGACGGCTGTGCTTGACATAACCGCGCTTGTAAATAAGCTCGCGCACCGACTTCAGGTTGGGGTAGCCCCAGGTGATGTAGGGCTCGGCAATACGCAGCATGTTGATGGTAGCCTTGTTCAACTTGATGAAGACACCATTGTTGATTTGGCGCAATCGGAACAGCTGCAAAACTTTGCGAACCTTGGGGGCCACCTTGTTGATACTGAAAGATAAAGGTTATTAAATAAACAGTAGAATAATAAGCAAAACATTACATACCCACGGATACGCACGACAAATGCCAGCTTGGCCTCTGCGGGCACATAAAACTGGTTGCGCTTCTTGGCCAGGCGACGCAGCTTAATCTCACGCTGGTCAGATTTGATGTACTCATTCTGGTACTTTTCGGCACGGACCAGATTTTCCTTCTTGCGCAGCGCAATCACAGCGGCGCGCTTAAGACGACGCTTTGACTCAGCGGCACGTTTGCTGATTTGTTTCTTGCTGAATTTCAGCTTTGATTCCGGCACAGCGGGCAGCTTCTTAGCTGCAGGTTTCTTGACGACCGTAGCAGGCATCTGTTAATGACACAAAATAATTGCATTTAAACACAGTCTCTTTCAAATATTATGTATATTTCACAGAAAATATTACTAACCTCTTACTTGACACTGCACACGTTGGTAAAAGAAAGGGAAAGAAAGAGCGGAAGCATGTACTACGCCATGCCCCAAACGTCAAATTTCGATCAAAGCAACTCTGCCTTGCAGTGCTGCAAAATGATTCGCTAATGAAATATCATTAATACGGCCACACTAGAAAACATCGATAAATGAACTCTTTTTACAGAATTACCTTCTCTAGAAACGTAGAAAAAAATAGGATTGCGCGAATTTTTTTGTATTTTGTTTAATTTGCTTGCTTGCATTAATTTTGTTCGGTTCTGGTTTAATATTTCGTTTACAACACGTGCGGGACACCTAACACATAAAGAACCACGACATACTTGCGAGCTTAGCGTAATATTCGTGCCACCCAGCGAATTAACTCTGCCTCTATTTGCAATTCGACTGTAATGAGTTCCCCACAAAGTCCCGTTTACCGTACCTCAGTAGAACAAAAGCGACATGCTCAGGATGTGGCCAAAAGACACCGTATGGGCATGCCAAAACTGCGTGATATGTTGCGCGAGGTAATGTATAACCCTTTTCAGCTTTGCAACATGTATATTTACAGTATTCTCTCCTTGCAGAAGTACCGTAAACGTATTATAGAGACTCGCACAAGATTAGCAGATGCCAACCGTACAGTGCAATTGGTACGTGAATGCCAAAGACTCGAGAGCTATGTATATTGAATCATGCTTTTTCACAGGCTGAACTTAAAGAATTTCTTCGCACGGAGCTAAGCGAGTTTGACAAAGACTTGGAGTTGGAACAGAACATTCTGGACGAATTACTTTCTGATGTAAATGAATGGTATGCGTTGGGCGAACAAAATTTGGAAACGTACGTGGAATCAGATGCACCAATACAGCAAAATGTTCTGTGCCCTGTCTGCCTTATAAAACCATTGCAACGTCAGGAAACTGTCTACCGGTGTGAGTGCGGAATTCAGTTTGAGCATACATCTGACATGGAACAACTGGAGAGGATAATACACCAGCAAATTGCATCACATGAAACTAAGTGTACTCAGGCACTGCGTTTCTTTATAGAGCCTTCCACCGGTCGCCTTTATAATATGTGTGGAAGTTGCGATTATTTCTCCTCCATTTAGTATATATTAAGATTAACTTTTCAGATGTCTGCGCCCAAGACCGTACATATTTAATACTAATGTTAATTCATATAAAAACAAGCAACTTAAATAGATTAAGGAGATCATTGAGGAAAATCGTTACCCTTTTTATTTCTGGTCCAATTGATAAGTATTTTAGAACTGATCATAGATCATTTGGCCTATGACTCAAAAAATTGCTCCAGAATCTCAGTATCGGAGAAGCTTTTTCCAGTGCGCACGTGCAAGATCCCTCACGTCAGTGCAGCATCGTCTCTACTTCGCTACTTTTACGGCGGGTGATCATACGTTTAGTGTGCTGTCATGCTCCGCCGTAGACGGTTGTCCTCTTCTCTTGTTCTCGGAAAACGTGTGCATACCTAATTATCTCTTATTTTGTTTATATTAAAAAAATTACTTAAAAGTAATTGGAAAGCGACTGAAAACGCTTCCTTAAAACGAAATTAATTTTGTAAACTACTCGCATAACACATATTGCGATAGCAGTAATTGCAGTGCATATTTTCGAGTGCGGAATCATTTGTTTACTTTAAAAATTTTTCCTGGTCTTTACCTTGTACAGACCATTTTAAAGGGAAAACGAAGGGAATCGAATTTATTTATGGATAAATATAAAAGCGTCGAATGTGCGCATTTGTACGATAATGTTTTAAAATGAAACAGTTCTAGTGAAATTCTTAAAAAGATATCTCTACGGGTCTACGATATCTAATACGATCTACTGTATAAAGTTCAGAAAGGATTACAAATACTGTAAATAATTTGGATATTTTGGTCGATATGACGCAGTTGTTTAATATTATACACTGCAATCATTTAAATGGCCGAGTTCGCTCCATTTATGAAAATTTAAATACAAATGTTTGTGGCATTGACCGCGTGAAGCTTCTTTTCACTTGTGTAAGCATATTGATATTGCTTTTTGCCTGTTTTTTCCTTTGGAATAAGTATGAAACGTGAGTATTTATAAGTTAAAGACAAATTTCTTAGATTTAGCTTATGTGCTAATTAACTAAAAAGCCATGGAATGATAAATTAGACTACTATTATTATGATTAAACGTTAATAACTAAATATAACTTTGTTTTTTCTTGCAATCAAATTATCTGTTGTGTGAATATTTTCAATCTAGATGGTTTTCAATATGTGAATAGACATACAAAAAACGAAGAAGAGGTTGTTAGTGTAGAAACTGTTGTTAGGTTAATTTATGATTTTATAAACTCCCACTATACTTAATATCTTTATGAACAACACTGGTAAATTATTATAATTGTTTAACATTTCTTATACGACTTTTTATGAAGTACATATTTATGTAGTTCGATTCTATTGTATTTGGTTTTTTTTTTCAATTGTCTATGTATTTCAAAATCCACTTAAACGTCAATAATTGATATCCGGAACTAAAGAGCATATGATATCAAGTATGTACTCCTTGAAATCGAAATCATGGAGGGTGCAATACCTTTAAACTCGTCGCGTGGCATAGTTTTTTGAAAGAAATATCTCAATTGCATCTCCACTTCACTTTTCTATTTGTGTCTGTGTGAATGCACCGGAATTCCTATGTACTTATGAAATGAAAACAGTATCATTAGGACAACTTTATTATTTAGTATGTAAAATATGACAACAACCTCAACTAATACTTTACGCAAAGATCACGAAACTTCATCATGTGCCGCCTTTTCAATGCAGGTGTCATAAAACATTACTAAAGTTTCACAATTTACGTGCAGCTGTGTCACTGCTCATGTTGGCTGGCAGTAGCCTGGATCTAGCCAGGAGCTTACTGCCCCAACGCAGTGCACGGCAGCTCAGTCGTCTTTTTGAGTTATGGAATAGAGACACAAATTTTCTGGTTATAATAGGAGCGGGAGAAGCGTGGAATGCGCTTGCTTCCACGATATTGACAATTTTGCTAATGTGTTACCATCGTGTTATAGAGCGCAAGAAGAAGACAGGTGAGTGAATGCCTTTGGGTTGTGCAAGGTACATGATATAAAATTCTCGCATTCAATAATCGAGCATATTTTCATCCCTTAGTGTTTTTGTACGCGAGCATGGCCGTGGAGGTATTGGCTCTCGCTCTGCGTTCCAACGAATTGACAGAGGTTGCTTACTACGAGGAAGTACTAGAGCTTCAGACGTGCCTTGTGGGTATGTCTGTTTTATGTCTGCTGGTATTGGCTTCGTTGGATGGTTACACTATATATAATGAGGTATAGATTAAACTAAACTGCAGTAGAGCATATTTAAGTTAACTATCTGAAATACGGCCGCTAAAAGCTAGAGAAAACTTGACGTTAGCCAGCAATTATAAACGTTTTATTAAAATATTTATTTTATTCAACAAGTAACTAGGTAAACAATGGCACATAACAGAGGTGGAATAAACATAGTAATGTGGTTAGCAAGCTTACATTTTTAAATAGGTTAATCGCAGATTTGAAGCTTACGGACTTCTATGCTTGGTAAATTGTTTATTCATACATTTGTACAAGTGGTCTTGCACAGCCATAGATTTTAGCATGTTAAAAAGCTACATACATACGAGTATGTGTTTCTGGCCAAAGGAAAAGTCGCAGGGAAAACTCGATTTACAGAGGACATAGTAGTTAGCGGAAACGGGCCAAAGACTAGCACTGGAGTTTTTGGTTATCTTTGATCACCTATGTAGAAGTACATTCTAAACCTAATTCAAAAATATGAATACTCTAACCTACTGTCGAAATTCGTATTCAATGGATTTTGCAGCACTTTCGTGACAACTACGTGGATGACCATGGAAAAATAGGCTATAAACATTCACTTGCAACATTTTATTCAAAATCTTGCTTCTGGTGGTTGACTCCTTTGCTGAGGTTGGGCTATACGGAACCACTAGAACTTGAGGACTTGGGTGCAATGAAACTAGAGGATAGCGCTAGATCGCATTACGATCACTTTTTGTATGTTTACACAGATGAGATGGTAAGTAGCAAGCCGTGAACATACTACACATCTATTTGAATACTTTCATGGGTTTCTCTTCCTTTTTCTTGATCAAACATATACCAGAAAAAGTCAAGTTCATCCCCATCCTTATGGTATTGCTATGCAAAGAACAGTTGGCGAATGTTTGCTTTCGGCGGCATTTTAAAGCTGGCGGGAGACCTATTTGCGTTGATTGGCCCACTTGCAATACAGCAAATAGTACAATATATAGAAGAGCTTTATGCTACAGCGACCAATCCTTCAAAACAATGGAATGTGAAAGACGAGGGTGGTCAACCACTAATGTTGGCCTTCAATGTGAGCGGTATTCATATTGGCCAAGTAAGAGTTTACTATGCCACTTGGTCGGAATTGCTAACAAACGGCTGGAGCATTGCTTGGATTGTTCTACTAGCTGCAATTACACAGGGAGCCTTGTCCCAGGCTTCTACGCACATTCTTAATATGACGGGTATCTGGATAAAAACATCCCTACAGGGTCTAATTTATCGAAAGACCCTGCTATTAAATGCGACCAGCGGCTGTTCTGCTAATAACAGCATACGCCAAACTGCATTATCCTCAACTTCTACCCCGGTAAAAACGAAAAAAAACAACGCCAAAGATAAGATGAACACGGATTCTACCTCTAAAGAGGAACCACCTCAAGGACATGCGGGATATATGAGCGGTAAGTGAAATGCAATCTCGGTTCCGTTTTTAGCAGAGTAAACTTGTTTAAACTTTGAAGCTCTTGATTTTATGGCTAAATAGTTGATATGTATATGCATTTGAGGGGCTTAGCTTATTTTATAGCTTTGGGGTTGCGGTTGGCTTGCTTCTGGTATACATAGATAAAAATATCCTATTATTTCTCATTTGACAGATTTAAATCCCTCTAATGACATTGGCAGCATTACCAATCATATGACGGAAGATACACTAAACATAATGCAATTTTTCTGGATCGCCCACTATGCATGGGCTATACCATTTAAGGTATGTGCTGAGAGTTGGCTCCTTAAAATTAAAATTGAGGAATTACAGTAACAACCTTGTCGTTCTAGATATCGGTGGTCATTTACTTGCTGTATCTCAAGTTGGGGATAAGTGCTGTCGTTGGTGCCATTGTGTGCATACTAATCATGACGCCACTGCAGTTTCTCATTGGAAATGCCATGTCTAAAAACAGCGAAGTTATTGCGGTATGTACATATTCGTAAATATTCCATATTTAATGTTTTCTTTTCGATAAATCCACGCAGAAATATACTGATGAGCGGTTGAAAAAAATACACGAAACATTGATTGGTATCAAAATTATAAAGCTAAATGCCTGGGACGAGGTTTTCTTTAAAAAGATTCAGGTGTCACGCAAAAAGGAGCTCACATATCTCAACAAGGATGCCTTATTTTGGACGTTAATGAGTAAGAGTGCAATTGCGATATACTTAGATAGACTGTCCAAACTCATTGTTCTTTTTTTAACAGCTATTCTTACACATATTTCGACGGTGTTGATTACTTTTGTGACTCTCGGTGTTTATGTGTGGCTACCTAGGGAGGCGGACCTTAATTTAAACGCCAGTCGACTGTTCTCTGCACTGGCCCTTTTCCAGCAGCTAACAGTCCCTCTGTTGATATTTCCGATTACTGTCCCAATTATTATAGCAGCAAGGGTTTCAACGCGTCGTCTGCAGCGATTTTTTGAGGCAAGCGAGATCCAAAAGCAGTTTGAGGGCATCCGAAATATGGCCAGGATATTAAGCAAGAGTGATGCCTCATTGGATATGTATGAAACGCAGGAGAAGTCCAACATGACAATGCGCACAGCACAGGCAGAAAGCATGCTGAATGAAAAGCACATTGCGCAACGAACAGCAACGTTGGAACGGCCGATATCGACGTCAGAATCAGAGGACAATTCTGTGCAGACAACCAAGCAACATGATCAACAGGTAGGAGCCATCTCTCCATCGTTTTTTCAAGAGATGGGCCATCAGAGGCTCGTACAGCAGCGTCGTGAACTGCTTCGCAACACACCGTACGTAGCCATTAGGCCACCAAGGCTGCAAGGAACCGTAGTAGAGAAACATCAGGAATTCTCACTGATGCGTGCTAGGAACACGGATAGCTGGAGACGTGATTCTCTCCTGCTCAAAATGCCCGATGACATTGCGGTGTCGATCAATGACGGTCTTTTCACATGGCATCCAGAAAGTCACATTCCAATGGTGCAATTACACATTCAAGGGATAGTCATACCGAAGGGAAAATTGACGATTATTGTCGGAAAAAATGGCAGCGGAAAGACATCCCTCTTGTCGGCCTTACTCATGGAGATGCCACTGTTAGCAGGAAATATGTTTTGGCACAAGTAAGTAGACCATTGCAACTGGTTTTAGCTTGTAGACAAAACTAATTCATAATTTAAAGATGGTTTTTAACAGAGTCGCATCCCTCTTGGCAAGCTTATTTTCCCAGCTGAACACTTTGTTCTAGTCAAAACTAGGCTGCTTCTGACGATGCCATTCACAATGCTCTTATTTTTAAGATTAAGCACGTTTTCTTGTCTGCTTACACGGTTCACCAACAGAATGTCCTTTCATGCAAATTTGTTCAGCTATTTATGTGCTTATTTTCAGTTCTGCCAACAGCAATACCTTTGCGATAGCGTGGATAAGTTTGTTTGCTCATTTATCACATTTAATTGCATAATTTGCACCTGTTTGCGTAGGCAGTGTACTCCGATACACACAGCTTTTTGTACACCTTGAACTACCGAAGGAAGTTTTTGTGGCATGCTTAGATTATCATGGAGAATTTGTTTAGTTTTGCAGTGTTAAAGCAGCTAAGAAATAAATTAAATTGAGCCTCGAATCGAGCATTTTAAATGAGCTCCTCATAGGTAATGAAGAATCCTTGACCATAGCCTCAGGGTAGTTTTAGTTGATGTAGCGAAAGAAGTCACAGCAGTCGTTCAACTTACTTTATCAGTCGTTTCAATGCACACCACGTGATTCAGTAATTTATCACAAAATGACTGTGTACGTTGTTAATTTTATTGCGCATAAAATAAAAATGGCATCGCCCTGCGCCACTCTTTTCCTGAATCAAGCAGGGTCCCCGGAGTGGCGGGAGGGTCGATTGCAAGCACATAAAAATGCATTTAACAAGTTAAAATCGTGGGCGCAAGCCGCCAACGGGTGTGCACTTGCCTTCACAGCCTGAACCGATTCGATCTTCTGGCCTCTAGTTTTTTTGCTTCCTAGTTTTCCTGGCTTCCTCTGGCAAACGGCAAATGTGCAATAATTTCAATTACTATAATAAATGTCTGTGCTAGTTTGAAACCGTTTTGTTCTGCATTGGTGTCTTCACCGTTCCACTTTCCACTTTCAAGTTTTTCCTTTTGCAGATATATTTTACTTATTTATGTACGTTCAAGCCCACACGAATTTGAGACTTTTTGTATGTGTGCATTCCAGTACACATATTTTGTTGCAAATTTACGGGCTTAAGCTTCAACAAGGAACAGCGGAGGCGATACCATTGCGATAGAGGTCCATTGTTTGATTCCTGTTCTAAACAGTCTCCTGAAATTATGCCTTTCTGGTGTTGTCTCCTATGCGCTTGTGTAGAATGGGAGTATGCCAAACAAAATGCCTGCTTACAAGGACACAATGGCCTCGCTAAAAGAATTCGTGCTATGACTAGAAACCAACAATTTTAAACATTTTTTCAAATGCATGAGCCCAAAGAGCGTTTACTGACCGGCCTGCATATAATCACAGCTTACGGTGCATGGAAAATTGAAAATCATGTCTACCTGGTCGAAATTAGTATTGGTAAAAATTATTCAAAATTGGTAAGCATATGTAAATCCGATTTTATTTGAAAACAACGGGGTATATTAATTTCGACCAGGTACATATGTGTAATATCTTCCCAAGAAAAGACTTTTAAAAAATAATCAATACCATTAGAATGTTACACGAAAGATCAAGAATTGTTTTAAAGATTCAAAGGCCTTACTTAAAGATTGTGCATGTAAGAGGTACCTTTTTTTCAATTGTCCAAAGTTAATCTTATCGACCTCCTTTTCCTCCAGAACATGTACGATTTCTTATGTGTCTCAACAACCGTGGCTGCTCAATGACACCATCCGGGAGAATATTCTTTTTGGCGAATCCTTTCGACCCAGCCGTTACGATTTCGTGATAGAAGCATGTGCCCTTAAGCCTGACATTGAAATAATGCCAAAAGGCGATTTCACCATTATCGGAGAACGCGGCATCAATATATCAGGCGGACAGATACAGCGAATTGCAATTGCGCGTGCGATCTATTCATCGGCTAATGTGGTCATAATGGTAAGTTAGTTCAAGGTAAACTATCAAGAGTGAAACCGTAAATCGTTCATAAGATAAAAGACAACCAAAGGTGAAGAAGGGCTGCAACCTTTTGGTACTTTGTTTCATGGTAAACAAGTTTAGTGCCACTGTCTGTAATAGAGAATACGTGAAAAGGAAAGGGAAAATAGGAAAGGAGTAGACGCAAAAGGGATTGGGTGGAAATTTGAGAAAAGAAGACTGATGGCCTGCAACGCAGAGAAGGAACAACTTCGGACTTGGTCCACCTATCTTCTGCACGAGGAGTATTTATTCGTGACAATATATTATGGTGGCTATAATAGGCTATAATAGGAATTATCGATCTAGAGACTGGAATTTCTTTCCTGTTTTGAACGAATCGAGTAACCATTGACTGGCGTGCCTGTAGTTTAGTACCGCCGGTAGTATCCCATCAATTATTCATCGTTATACTTTTTGTTTTTTCCAAAATGTCGTTTGATCAGAAAGAGATTTTTAGTTTGATGTACAAGCTGGCGCGGCTCATAGTTCCGGATACCCGTGTTGAATATGATTCAATGGGGGCAATTCACGTGCCCCTCGATCGTTTGTATGGCCCGCAAACAATGCGGTCCTTACTGAAGTTTCCGATTGGTGGAGTGAATGAACGCATGCCAGTATGGAACAAACATTTTTTTAAAGTATTTATAGTTAATGGATCTACCCTACAGCGACCCATTATTATAGCATTGGCCATTGTGAAAAAGGCCGTTGCTGAGACCAACAAAATGTCTGGCCTAGAGGAGCAGTTGTGCGATGCTATCTCTAAGGCTTGCGACGATATCATATCTGGCAAGCTTTACGACGAGGAACATTTTCCACTAGTTATCTGGCAAGCTGGATCCGGCAGACACACAAATATGAATGTAAATGAGGTTATTTGTAATCGTGCAATCGAGATACTCGGTGGTCAGAAAGGCACAAAGACGCCTGTGGATCCAGATGAGCATGTGAACCTATCACAAAGCTCCAATGACAGCTTCTCCGCGGCTATCAACATTGCAGTCGCTATGCAGTTGCGCGATAAACTGTATCCGGCGTTGACGCTGATTATTGAGGTATTGAATAACAAGGTAAATCAGTGGAAGGACATTATCAAAATTGGACGAACCCACCTGATGGACGCTGTTCCGCTAACGCTCGGCCAAGAATTCAGCGGCTATAAGCAACAACAGGCAAACTGCCGGGAACGACTAGACACTGCTCTGACCCGGCTATACCAACTCCCTCTTGGCGGCACCACAGTCGGAACAGGGCTTAACACTAAAAAGGGGTTTGCAGCTGAGTGTGTGAAACGTGTGGCCCACCTAACAAATCTTCCCTTCGTTAATTCGCCAAACTTGTTTGAGTCTATTTCCTCGTGTGATGCCCTGGTGGAAGTGCACGGCGAGCTGAACACTCTAGCAGCCAGCACAATGAAGATGGCGAACGATATTCGTTTCCTGGGATCGGGTCCGCGATGCGGTTTGTCTGAGCTGAAACTCCCCGAAAATGAGCCGGGAAGCTCGATTATGCCTGGGAAAGTCAATCCGACGCAGTGCGAAGCTCTCACCATGATCTGTGCACAGGTCATGGGCAACCAAGTAGCGGTTACATTAGGCGGTTGCAATGGGCACTTTCAACTCAATGACTTCATGCCGATGATTGCATCAAATGTGCTTCGCTCGATTACTCTTCTGGGAGATGGAATTAAATCTTTTTGCAAAAACTGCCTTAGCAATATGGAACCAAACATAGACAGGATAAATACTATTATGAGTCAGTCCCTGATGCTGGTTACTGCCCTAAGCCCTCATGTGGGGTATGAGCGGTCAGCTGCAATAGCTAAAGCAGCACATCAAAGTGGTACCACCCTAAGGGAGGAAGCCATTAATGCAGGCATTTCGGCGGATGACTTTGACGAGTGGGTGCGACCTGACAAGATGCTGGGTCCCAATTAGCTGTTCTTACAAATTTGAAATAAAGCCATCATTATAATTGTGTCTAATTTAGTGATTCTACTCAATTTAAATTGTATTAATAAATTGCTAAAATCAATATTCATAAGTCCGTAAAAATATAACGAATATAATTTTCAATATGAGCTTTATTGTATATTTTCGAAACAGGATGATCCACTGTCCTCGCTGGATAATGAGGTCGGGTCCCAAATCTTTCAGCGCTGCGTGAGCCAGATGCTGCTGAAGTCAAATCGCACCTTTATACTTGTGACACAACAATTAAATCTCATAAAGGAGGCGGATTACGTACGTTTGTGCTATTTCCACGAAGAGGCTCTAAAATATCAGTAGCCGAGACTATGTTCTTGTTTATTATGCTAGTTATTATTTTTATTACATTAACTGACAGGTAATCGTCATGAAAAATGGTCGCCTTCAAGCTTGCGGCAGTTATGGGGACATAGAATCGAAGCACCCGCAGATACCCGCCAAATGGAATTCTATAATAGCAACATCAAATGCAAAGAAAGAGAATGATTCACAAAAGTGAGTATGTTATCATCATATATTAATTGTATTCCAGTTTAGTACGCACACTGGTGCTTCATATAAATATTGTGTTCTTACAGCCATGTTGAACGAACGGCATCTGAGCGCTGGAAGTTGCTGAAGAATGTTAGCAAACTTGGACTTCAGCGCTCGATTTCAGTGACCATAGATGAAAATGGTGGAGGCAATACCGATGGACACGACGACAGCGTTTCTTTATCAGTGACCAATATGCACGACAACGACATTGAGGAGGATGAAGAAGACAATGAGATATCGGCGGTAAGTGCATAGTAAGTTAATGTTATATCTGGATTGGTTTTTGAGCTTTTCAATTTATGTTTTTATGTTTCTATCTTGTTAGCCGTATCTTCTTTCCAATGGAAACTGCTGCAGCTTCAATTTGCACCGAAAGCGATCTAGCGTCTATGGCTCACGCCATCTCATTTATGATGTGCCCCTACCAATCGATGAGTGCCAGACAGATGATGTCATTATGCGTCCACGTCGCCGGCAAATGGTTCATCGTCGAGGCAGTAGGACTACCAACTCTTGGCATAGATTGAGCGGCCTTAGCACGCTAACGGCTACCTCAGCTTCAAGTTCTAATAGCGGAAATCGAATTCATCGCAGCGGGCTAACTTCCAGCGGTAGTAGCTATGCAGAGAGCAATGCAGACGGGATCGAGATGGATATGCCGCCGTTGTTGCAAGACCCACGAATAAAGTCATGGCAGCCGACGAAAAACCTGCAGCATCAGCTGCTGGCTCGGAATGCGTCATCCCCGCCGGCCATGGAAGCGGCGATTGATAAGCCCCAATGCGCAGAGGTGGGGATTGAACGGGATAAGACAGAAGCAACGTCGGAGGATCAGGTTCGTGGCAGCTTTCAGCAGTTTTTGCGGCGGATGTCCATGCGGCGCTCTAATAAGCCCAAGCACCACCATCAGCCGCTGAGCGCCACCAACTCGATTCTGTGAGTAATATACTGGCCGGATCGTGTAATGCAATATCTTTGTCTTGCCCTTATTTTCGTTGGTTACATGCATTTACAGGAGCATCTCTGAAGAAACTGCTGCTACTTCTGCTCTTCAAGCCGCTGATCGTGGATCCATACCCTCCTCATCTGCCTGCATATATAATTCAGATGCAAATGATTTAGAGGGACAAATGGATAAACAGCTGCCATTGATGAATGCGACCACAAAAAGTAGGCGATACCAATTTTAGATGCATTTATGAAACGAACTTTGAATCACTATTTTTAATTTACTTTTACCTTTACTCAGGTGTAAATTTAGACTACAAAGACGGCAACCTTATCAACGAACCCCACAACGACTGTGAAATATCAAACGTGTCGTCGGTGACGCCACTGCAGCATTGCGAGGGCAATGAAGAAACACCCCCAGGTACCGAGAACGAATGGATACCAATGTCTGAGTCTGCAATTGATGCTGAGCGCAAATATGGAAAAATATCGCATCACATATATCTGATGTATATACGCGCCTCGGGCGTGCCCATAATCACAGTCTTTTTTATCACCGCACTAATTTGGCAATGTTTGCGTGTCTACACGGACGTTTGGCTGCGGCACTGGAGCGATGTCCACATCCAGGCACAGGACGTGAGCAAAGAGGAGGGCCACGAAGTCACGTACTATTTCTGCATGTATGCCGCAATTTCGTGTGTTTGCATTATAATGGCCATGATATCAACACCGGCCGGACAATGGGCCGGCTGTAATGCCCGTCGTAATTTGCACGATAAGCTGCTGCAATCGATTTTGCATAAAACGTTGCATTTTTTCGAAGTCACACCGCTCGGACGTATTGTTAATCGTTTCAGCAACGACATGGCGATCATTGATAAGGTACGATTTGTTATTTTGTTATCACCCATCGTCGCTGCTCTTCATTCGTGGCTAGCCCTATGCCTTTCACATACTTTTCCCATTGGCTGCATAGTTTTTCTATTTAAGTATAAAATATAGGCACATTACTCCCGCTGATATACTCGTATATTTTTTCTTTGGCTAAGATTTCTCTGTGATAGGCACGCGTCGGTTTATCTTTGGGCTTGTTTATGTACATCCATATTGTATATAGGTCAACAGTAGAAACAAAAACAATTCAACCCACTATCTATGTATATATTTTCGACATAAGTTACATTTTGATAATTTTTCTAAATTGACGGAATAATTAATGGAAACATTTGGTAAACAGAGCATAATTGTATTAAGTTTAAGACTAATTTCTTTAATCCTCAAATTTATATTTGTATTTTATTTACAGAAAATTGCCGCAACTTGTCAAAGGTTGCTGCAATTTAGTTTTCTCTGCATTTCCGCCGTTCTGATCAATTTGACCATTACTCCCTGGTTTTTGGCCTTCACACTTCCTATCTGTGGAGCCTACTACATAATACAGAAGTTCTACAGGTGTTCAGCGCGGTAAGTAATGGTATCGATCCGCTTGTTATTTTGACGATAAAGAATAAAGTTGAATACAGTTCATGCCGTGTTTATTTGCTCCATTTTATGATACCTTTTCATTTGTCCTCTCCAGGGAGTTACAACGCATTGAAAACTCGACTAACTCACCGGTTATCTCGCATTTATCGGAAACAATACAAGGTGTGACCACAATACGGGCGTACAATCAGCAGGCACGTTTCACCGAGATACTCTTCAGACGTCTTGAGGCCAACACAATTGCATCTGCGTTGTTGAATACGAGTAACCGCTGGCTTGGCATATCATTGGTAATGGCTTTAACTATGTATTTCCCGTACCGTCGTAGTTCGACGCAGGTGCATATGTATTCGAATTGAGTTTTGTACTGTTTGCTTGTGTGGATTTAATCCAATGTTAACGGATAGCTTGTCCTGCTGAAAATAACACTTTGGTTTCTTTAATATACAGCCTTCGAGAAAGTTATCATAGCCACTCATGTTCTCGTTTATTTGCTTTCTCTTTGTCTTCTATCTTCACATAATTTTATTCTTGCAGGACTATTTAGGTGGGTGCATTGTTTTTGTGGCCATCGTGACGTCACTGGCAACGGCAAGCATCAGTTGCAGCAACTACAGATATGCCAGGGACGCAGCAGAAACTTATGCCAACAATAAAAGCATGCCAGACCTCTCTTCGGAACTGAGACCAACGCCATCGCTTGTCGGGCTGGCCATAAACTACACGTTGTTGGTGCCGATTTACCTTAATTGGGTTGTAAAACTTTTGGCTGATATGGAGATGTATGCGGGCTCGGTGGAACGCATTGCACACTATGCCAAGGGACAGGAGTCCGATTTGGAAGCGAACGAAGAAATAAGCAATGAAGTCGATAGCTCGTCCTTGCCCACGTCGATGTCGACTGCCGGTGACAAAGTTTACCCAGGCGCAACGACAGCTGCCGTTGATGTTGATGAAGATGGAGGTGAAGGTGGAGATGGAGATGGAGCTGGAGCTGGGGAAGATGCTGATAAATTAAATGCAGGCAATGCAACCGGCGACGGCAATCACTTAAACTTCCACTTCCACACGGCGACAGCTGGTGACAAGCTACAGAAGGCGACGACAAAGACGTCGGTGATTAAAAAAGATAAGAAACTGCCGCCACACAGCGGGAAGGTCGATCTGCCTAATGAGCCAGCTAGAAGGCGTGAGTCTTGTCAGCTTAAACGATGTAAGTTAAGAGTGTGCAGTGTGCAGGACTTCTGGTCATTGGTTTCAGGCATTAACTATCCGAAAATGGAGACCAATCGAGTTAGCAGTATTATTTGTTGTTATTATTTTGTATGATTTGGCTTGCATAAGAAAGAGTCCCATACATAATTTTTAATTGCTTGCTTTTGTAGACCAGAGCGTTCCCATTTCTTGGCCGCAAAGAGGCGACATCAGCTTCCAAAATGTCAGCCTGCGGTATGAAGGCCAAACACAGAATGTTATCAGCGACCTAACATTGAAAATACCAGCGGGTCAACGGGTGAGTGTTACAGCTTTTAAATCTGTTTCAATTAAGAATTCTCTTGCGTTCACTAGCTTATTAACTCTCTTTTACTCTGTACCCTGTCTACAGATTGGCATCTGTGGCCGCACTGGCAGCGGAAAGTCCTCGTTGGGCTTATCTCTATTCGGTGTATTGCAAACGACGAGTGGCCACATTCTTATTGACGAGGTGGACATTAAGCAAATCCGACCAGAAGAGCTGCGAACGAGATTATCGATAATTCCACAGGACGTGCATTTGTTCAATACTACGATACGCGAAAATCTTGACCCACATGGTTATTACTCGGATTTACAGCTGTGGAACTGCCTCGAGTTGGCGCAGCTAAAAGAGTTTGTCAAAGTGAATCTTCCGTTGGGTTTGGGTACGAAGACTGCTCGTATTTTCCTTGTTTACTTCGTTCGGTGCATACTTCACGTATCTTTACATTGCTTTACAGATACAGTCATTACTGACGGTGCCATTAACTTGAGCGCCGGCCATCGGCAACTGCTGTGCCTTGCACGGGCCATTCTACGCGGCTCCGTTTGCCTGGTCCTGGACGAAGCAACAAGTGCCCTGGACAGCAGTACGGAGGCAGCCCTACTGAAAGCCGCAGATAAAGCATTCCAGGGACGCACAATCATAACCATTGCTGTGAGTCTTTCTGTGATTCCAATATACGGTTCTTGTATCGATAATTTGTGTGTATTTACAGCACCGGCTGATAACTATTCTGGACTATGACCGCCTAATTGTGATGGAAAATGGTCGCATCATTGAGGATGGAAATCCAAGGAAGCTGCAACAGCTTCCAGGCTCTGCTTTCCAACGCCTACTTCAAAAACATCCATGACTAAAGCGAGTGCGCATTTTAGATACTTTAACTGTGTGGAAATTTGGTTGAAAACTATTTTTCTGTTTCGTACATTTACCCGTATGTAAATATGTTTTCATATGTAATATATTAGATTGTGAATCGCGAATAAATGTCTATGCATATGTCTATACACGTTTTCTATTGTATATACTCGATAGTTATATTATGTTAGTGTGTTACCCAAAATGTGGCTTTGTAGCGACCAATAGCATAAAAAATATGTATACCAAGCCAATTATAGTTAGAGTTGAGTCGATATCTAACTCTGCACTTGAAACGTGAATGAATATTCAACGAGCTTGCAGGATTTATAAATTTATGCCGGAAAATAGCACTTGGCAACTTTTTGTAATACAGCAGGAGTATAAGGCTTTAGGGTACACAAAGCCAAAAGTATGTCAAAATAAATTGATTGTTAAATGGGTCCAGAAAGCGGGGCCCATTTTGATGATTTCTGCGCTCACTTTGTATGCATATTTGAAGTACTTGGACTTGTGGCTTTCCGCCGTTTAGGCAATTAAACTTAATTGACGACGGGGAGCATGAATTGGCAAGTAGACTCTGGATGTCGAACTACTTTTTGGTAAACGGCTTTCATGACAACCTGAAACTTGTGTTGACATTTGCCATTACCATTTAGGCAAGTTGGAGTGAAGGATGGAGTACAAGTGTTAGGACAATTATTTGATCAGTTATGCACATATAAAGAATATATGTATGTAGTGTGGTATAGAGATTTCTTTACCATCCTTTTAAACCAAGCCGAGGTTTTTTTCTAGGATTTAAATGCGCTCAAGTGCATAACACGTTTTATGACGTCTTAATACGCACTTTGAATTGCCTCTGGGCTGTCCCTGTTGCGGTTTGTTTCTATTAAATTCTTCTTATAACATCTTTCCCATACTTGTACCACAATGGCTCCAAGCCACGCTTGGATTTCTCACGCATGGCCGCTTGCCTTCTGTGCTGCTGTCAGTCGTTCTAATAAAAGAAATCTGTCAAATTCAAACGGTCGTAAACGTCTTGTACAGGCAGCCATCCAAGCGACGGCATGGCTATGATGTCTTGTAACTGTTTACCCCGTGCCACTTCTGTACCAGAAAAAAGCTATACTGAAGTCGAAGTCAGTTGAAAGTCAAAAGTACGTTCAAGTTTCCAACTTTAGTGCATGTTTAAGAGTTTTTAAAAATACATGTTTTGCATAAAAGGCCAGTCGAGATACGCCGATTTGTTGTGCGACGCCCGGACATTAAAATGTTTTAGAGCGTTTCCCCACCACCAATAAAAAATTTACACATACGCGAATATGCAATAACAACCAAAAATTACCCCGAGAAACTGACTGTGAGAGCAAATTTGCACAGTTCAATCAATATAACGTAAATGGATGGGTAAAATCAAAAATTGAATCAAAAAGTAATCCACAAAGCCGGCAAGGCATATGCCGAGCATAGACAGTGTGTGCTAATGTGCCTCGCACACATGCGGCCACATAGTACTTGTTAGACGCTGACCTACTGAACGAGTGAGCAATCTCTCGGCTCTCTTGTTGGGCACAAGACCTGTAACATAGTTCTAGGCGCTGTATCTGCAAATTGAGGAGAGAGCGGAAAGGTTGCTCTCTATACAGCATCCAGCCGAACCAACGTTCGGAACGAGTCGGAAGCAGTCGTTTCGGTTCGTATCGTAATACAACCCTGTCTAGCGAATTGGGATGCTGTTGCGCTTTCTCACTGTGGCTACGCTCAAAAGTTCGGTGTCTGGCTATTCGTGCGGTCGTCCTGCGGATTGTAAATTCTTCTCCCTCATAAACCGTGAATCCTTTGCGACGCGCGACTTTGGGCCGCTTGCGATTACCGGAATATATCACTTCCACTGCCGGAGAGTGATAGTTGTGCTTCAGGTTATACATTCGCAGACCAAATTAGACATGCGAATAAATTGTGCTGTGGCCCATAACTGAACCAAATGTGAGTTGATGGTTATCTCGCAATATTTTGTTTTGAAATAACTGAAACGTTATGCCTATGTCGCGTCCAAGAAGTTATATCCTATGATTTCCGATCTGGTTAGTTTGGTCGATTCCTTTAATTAGTGTTGAACAGTGAGCAGTAGGCACAAGTGTAGTGCCTGTACAGATTTGTGCACTTCTAATTATAGCTGTGTCGCTTCCAATTATCATACAATTCTTTTGAAACCATAGTTGTTACTATTAACCGGATACGTTGGAAGACGAGTTAAATGAGAAAAGGGGAAAATAAAAAAAAGTAGGGAAACGTGTAATCTTGCTACGGCAACAAAGCACCGGCTGTCAAGTGCGATTTGTCCAAATCATTAACGACTTCCTTATACGCAAGTCAAAGAAGAGGTTTTTACCCTTCAGCATAGGAACCCTGCAAGTATGTATGAATACGAGTATGTGGGTGTTGCTTGTGTTTCGCATTAGCATAATTAAAATTTGCCAAATGGCTGACGGCAAACACTAGACGCGGAGCAGAGCTCCATTAACTGGGTCTTCCAAAGTCAACATGGAGCGACTTGACCCATCGCAGGCCTTGTGCCACCGCAAAGCCTGAAACAGATTCTAATACGAGTACGCATATGTATTTAAGCACATGTGAAGCCCCCATGTGTGGGGGAATTCGTGTTTGTAATATCCTTGAACTTTATTGTTTGTACATCAGTGGTTTGCGCGCTCAGTGCGGGCTGGCTTCCAGAGCCACCGTGCCATTTCCTTGGTCCTGTTCTGTGGCGAATGTTTGTGTTCGTTCGCGTACTTTTTTATTACAAACTGTCAGTCGCAGCGATACATCGTTTCACCATTGAAAATATATGTGCGCATTTTTCAGACAGTTTTCAAAAAATTGTACTGTTTTTATTTTATATTGCAACTTTTTTTGTGGTACCCATAATACTGAAAACTTATGTCTGAAAAGTTTATCTTTTGTGTGGTTTGTGTCGTTAAATAGTAGCGTGGCATTATATTTGAGTTCTGTCTTTAGTTTTACTTGTTAAGACTAGATTGAGCTATATTTTATGTTGAATGTGTCAAGTTTCTAACCAACGAACTAACTAAGAATAGAAGAATAAGAAACTAAGAATGGCCATGATTTTACACATTTGAATATAGGGGATTTACATAGTAAACCAAATAAATATGTAAAAACTCAGCAATAAGATTTAGATAGCAGTTTTACTCACTTAATCCGGAGATTAATGTAACCGTTTTCCTTTTATAATTTCATCAGTGAGATACAATAAAATTATTTAAATCAATAAAGTGGTAGACAAAGAAATATATAGAAAGTGAAACTAAAACAAGAAACCAGGAAGTACTCACCGCCGCCGTATAACAGAACAGATCGAAAGATGGCTGTCGATGGCGATGCTGTCTAGATAATGCCACATGGAGACATTTCCTTCGAACGTGCCGTAACGTAAGTAGTAAGCCTTATTGTGTACTGTTCTTCGTTTGTTTTCATAAACTGTATTCACTGTTCTCGAAGCTCCAATTGACTATTGAAACCTGGAACTTAAATAAACTCTAAATATTAACTTAAATGTCGCAATTTCATGCAAAAAGAGTTAGTATCTTTTTTCCTATTTTGGGTGTTGTAAATATCTCACGTTTTTACTGAAAATGTTGGGTATTTTTTACTTTCACATAGCCTTGGTTCTGTGTTTGTAACTGATTTCACTGCTGGCCTTTCATCAGTCATGTTATCTTTGATCCCTTGTCTTTTTGGCAGTTCTGAGACACTGACACAAGAACCGTTAGTTCGGCAAACAAAAAGTGAAGGACCGAGGAGGTCAGCAAACATAATAAAAAAACAAAATGAAAAATGTTTAAGTACATTCGTGAGAAAGCGAACTCTAACCTTCTGAATACCCTTACACACTCGCATGTTAATAAACAAATACAAATATCTTGTCTTTATATCCTTCCGGGCGTTTTGATAGCGAAACTATGTACATATTGTGCATATACTAGCCTGAAAGTTAAGAAGCTGAAATGCTCCCTTCTGGGCATTGCGAACATTCAGATAAAACTTAAACGCCCTTCGGCAGGGTATAAAAATAGAATCAACTTCAAGCAAAATGAGGCAATAAAGATTTATCTTGAACGGACGGCCGCCAAAGCCAATGCAGCAGATTTGTCAAGGATTTGCGGCTGGAAGTTTATTTCGTTGGCTTTTGCTTTGGTCTACTTTTTGGTGTCCTCTGAAGGAATAAAGCAAACAGTATAGACTTTGTACATTGATTTCTTTTTTTGTGTGCGCTGTAAATGTAATCGATGATATCCCATTCAACGTGCATACATTTTAATTAAAGAAATAATGAAACACACGCTGAGTTTGTGTGCCTAAGGAAGTTGCACAGAATCCAAGCACTTTAAAAGAAATATTTCCGAGGGAATACGCTTGGGAGTTCAGAAGCTTAAGGTTCGCTTCTAGTCGCAGGCTTGGGGGTGAATGTGGGTACATATGTGTGTATATTCCTCTAAATGCTGCTGGTATCTAAATGCACCTACATATGTATGCTTGTATTTCAATTTATGTGTTGCGCCCTGGTCCGTTTTAGCATTACGAAAGTTTTCAGGAAAAGTTGGCCAAGCTTCGCACAAATATGACAGGGCCGGCAGAGCTGTGAGTTGACTGCTTATGACATCACTTAGGAAGAACTTCAAAACTCCGGTTACATTGGCAATTTCAGTTTCCAGTTGTAAAGTTTTCTTGCCCGGCTTTTAAGGCATGGACCAATACGGGTAGTAAATTGTTGCCTCTCACGGAAGAAGCACGAATGTAGTCTCCCAGCGATGTGCGACAGAGGCCAGAGATCTCATGCCCATCATAAGCCTGAAAGCCGAAAGCTCAGCCAAATTTTCATCCATAAAAGTACAGCCACATCAAATACCAATATGAGATTTATCGGCTAAGTATTTCATTGTTTCCCTTAAAATATGTCTTTCCTATTTTTGTCTGAAGGACCAACGAACATGTTTACGTTTATTTATAGTAGGGGGTACAAAAAGGGAGGTACGTGAAACCAAACAATAATCTCTTGTGTAATAATATGCAGGTACGGAATAAACTATTGAAGATATTTTGCTGTGTGGCAGGCGGGTAGCATCATAAATCAAAATACCATAGTCCAGTCTTTCGGCATGGCCATAGCTAAGGAAATAGTTTTTGTTTTGACTCAGAAAGCTTCGTTTTGTTTTGCTCATTCGATAAGAGAAGCCCAAATTCTGTGAGGCTCAAAACAAAGAGACCGAACCACAAACGCGTTAAGAATTATTGATGCCTCATTGCCTATTTGACACATTATCTAAATGTTCCTAGGGTAGTCGTACTGTGGCCCCCTGGTCTGGGCCTCAGCGCAAACTACAGCAAACCCCAGACACTGACAATAACTGAAGTTATTTGGTATGTCAGGCGAGTGGCTGACGCACAGGACGGTTTTTGACTCTTGTTTTGCTGTTGCTATGCTCGGAGATTCCTTAAAGATTTCCCAACTATTAATACGCGTTTCACGTCTGGTAAAACAATAATACTTGGGCTTGGGCTGACTTTAGTTTGGATTCGTGTGCAAATGTACTTGGCGAATTCCATACAAATGGAATATGTATCCTTTTATCCCCTCTTCTATCTAACTGTATTCTAAATCAGTTGCTTAAAGTACGAAATGGATGGGTGAAGATACTTTAATTCATGTCATCGATCCTTGGAATGCCTCAAATTTTTCAGACGAGCCTAATTATACGAATAACCAATTTTATTTGCATAGTTTATTATCATACAAGTTATATGCCTTTGGGGCATTCATTTATTCAGTCGTCCATTTTCTGAAATCTTTTCCCTGGTAAATTCATAATTTGAAAGGCAATACAAGAAAATCTGCATACAAAGTTAGCTGATTGAGGCTTAGGAAATCAATTTCCATTAGACCTGTAGATTAACTCTGGTTGAGTATTCCTTGAGGATTTGGTCGTTAAATGATAGTTTGCACCATTGAGGAGCTAAACGTGGCATGGAGTGTGAGGCAACAAGGGAGACATTAAACCACAGCTAAGCCAAAAAGAAAAAAGGCAACATCGTTCTTGTTGGTTTTTTGTTTGTGGTATAAATGGTTCATTGTAATACAAGTAAGCAGCTTACAATGCCTCGAACTCCGTCCGCTTGGTTTAATTCTTATCGCATCCGTACAGTCTAGCGATTACGTAATTGTCACGGAATATAACTGGGTAAACTGTGCCAACCTGTGAAAATAACACTTTTCACGGAAAGTATAGACAGTCCTTTCGGAAAAAATACCATCCGAAAACGTGAGCAACATACGAGTGGGAAATTCTCGTACATATGTAAGTACATATAGATGTACGTACATATATGCGGTATTTTGCTACATACCCGTACTATATGCCAATTTCTGATTTGTATTGTATAATTATTATTATTGAACAGTTATTATATTTGATTTTTATTGAATAATTATTATTATAATTAGTATTCTTGATTTTTATTGAATAACTATTATTTTTGATTTTTATTGAATAATTATTATTATAATTATTATTCTTGATTTTTATTGAATAAATATTATTCTTGATTTTTATTGAATAATAATTATTTTTGATTTTTATTGAATAACTATTATTATAATCGTTATTCTTGATTTTTATTGTATAATTGTTATTCTTGATTTTTATTGAATAATTATTATTTTTGATTTTTATTGAATAACTATTATTATAATTGTTATTCTTGATTTTTATTGTATAATAATTATTCTTGATTTTTATTGAATAATTATTATTATAATTGTTATTCTTGATTTTTATTGAATAATTATTATTTTTGATTTTTATTGAATAATTATTATTATAATTGTTATTCTTGATTTTTATTGAATAATTGTTATTATAATTGTTATTCTTGATTTTTATTGAATAATTATTATTATAATTGTTATTCTTGATTTTTATTATTATAATTCTTATTCTTGTCTTTTATTGTATAGTTATTATTATAATTGTTATTTTTGATTTTTATTGAATAACTATTACTATAATTGTTATTCTTGATTTTTATTGAATAATTATTATTATAATTGTTATTCTTGATTTTTATTGAATAATTATTATTTTTGATTTTTATTGACTAACTATTATTATAATTGTTATTCTTGATTTTTATTGTATAATTGTTATTCTTGATTTTTATTGAATAACTATTATTATAATTGTTATTCTTGACTTTTATCGAATAACTATTATTATAATTGTTATTCTTGATTTTTATCGAATAACTATTATTATAATTGTTATTCTTGATTTTTATTGAATAACTATTATTATAATTGTTATTCTTGATTTTTATCGAATAACTATTATTATAATTGCTATTCTTGATTTTTATTGAATAACTATTATTATAATTGTTATTCTCGATTTTTATTGTATAATTGTTATTCTTGATTTTTATTGAATAACTATTATTATAATTGTTATTCTCGATTTTTATTGTAAAATTGTTATTCTTGATTTTTATTTAATAACTATTATTATAATTGTTATTCTCGATTTTTATTGTATAATTGTTATTCTTGATTTTTATTGAATAATTATTATTATAATTGTTATTCTTGATTTTTATTGTATAATTGTTATTCTTGATTTTTATTGAATAACTATTATTATAATTGTTATTCTCGATTTTTATTGTATAATTGTTATTCTTGATTTTCATTGAATAACTATTATTATAATTGTTATTCTTGATTTTTATTGTATAATTGTTATTCTTGATATTTATTGAATAATTATTATTTTTGTTTTGTATTGTATAATTATTAATATAATTATTATTCTTGATTTTTATTGAATAATTATTATTTTTGGATCAAAACATTTATTATATAATTATCATTTTTCCTCTACGATTCTGGGTTTTCTGTTTTCTCGTATTTTTACAATTGTTGATGCCACAGATTTTCGCTCTTTGTGTGGGCGGGCGAAGTTTTGAAATATACTTGTAACAGTGACATATCACAGAAGTTCGGATATAAAATGTCGTTGCTCTAGCTCTTATAGTTTTTGAGAACTAGGCGCTGTTAGGGACGGACAGAAAGACAGGGCTCAATCGACTCGGCTATTGATGCTGATCAAGAATATATATATTTCATGGGGTCGAAAACGTTCCTTCTGTACGTTACACAAATCCATTTTCACCACAAATCTAATATACCCCTATACTCATTTTGAGTATCGGGTATAAAAATGATTATAAAAATTAGACAATTGATTTGTTTTCCGGATAAAATTATGTTTTTTTTTTAAATCGCCATGGAAAAGCTCTTAAACAGCAGCTAACTGAAAAGTTACTGCTGTGCCAGCACTTAAGTCCGGCACTGTACATGAGATTTAAAAGAATTTACTTGGTGAAATATATCCGACACTCCCTGACATTAAGACTCCTAGAAACAGGTAGTTTTCGACTAACGGGGACTCACTGCCATCGTAAAATTAGTACTACTATTAAGTAAGTACTTTCCCAGGTAGGAAGTATAGGGGCTTTCACTTCTTTCGCCAAAGATAGTTTGCCGTTTTTGTTTTGTTGTTATTTGCATTTTCCAGAGAGGTTCTACTTTGTTGCTACCTTTTTGTAGCCGTTTTGCGCGCTTTATCTGCTCGGCTATTACTTTTGATAAATGGCTCGGATGACTTAGTTTTTGGTCAGTGCTGTCAGCAGTTTAGCTCATCCCACAACATCGATGTATGAAGTATGTGTATGTTTTATGATACCCGATACGCCGTGTTGTTTTCTTTTCAATATTTTTTTGTTTTTAAATATTTTTATGTGTGCTTTTATACTTGCAAGATTCGCACAAACAAAAAAGAGGAATGAATGAGAAAAATTACTTTAACAAAATGTACGACGTCTGGAAGAAACGTTAGGAAATACACGCTTTCACATAATTCACTCATACGAATCCAAAAAAGAAGAGAAACAACCAAATAAAATGAAATTATGCGGGTGGAAAACCATAAATTGACTTTTGGATCAACGCAGAAAAAACAAAATAAAACTTTTCGGGTGCCTTTATGCGTGGATGTGTTTGTAAGTTTTACGGTATGGCCGCTTTGATCTACCGCATTAATATTTTATTTGGTCTCGTATGTTGTGTGAGTTTGTGGGCTCGGAAGACTTCTGACGTGACTGCCTGGCGTACAGATATACAGATGTATGTGTATCTTGCAAATTGTCTTGTCAACAAAAAGAATCCCATGGAACCGGGAATGAAACAAAGCTTATCACTTTCCCGCCCGAGACCCGCAGATGTCAAGTAAGCAGCATTGAAGCGTGAAACAGCGGTGGCTTTCGTCCTCTTTTCAACATTTAATATATAATTTCAGTTTTCCATTGAGCTGTATGAATGGCTTTGACCATTTTCCACATTGCTGATTTTATTGGGTATAGCTAAGGTTGTCTTTATCGTCTCTCTCTCTCTCTGTCGACTTATCGTCTCTATTGGCTTAAATTGTTGCCATTTTTTCCACTACTTAGCTATAACTTTTAAGTCCGTTTGAAGTCAGACTTTGTACAATCTGAATTCGATAATCTAATGTAGTTTTTAACGCACTCGGCGCTTGACTTTTTTGTTGATTGATTGGCAGTGGTGGCATAAGGACATCACCGGGACATTTTTTTTGCAGGCATTAAAATGTACGCAATACGAAATTCCTTTGTTTACAAATGGAATGGAAGCATATTTTTATGGGCCAGCCCCCTTATGTGCTTAGGTCTTCGACTTGATTCGTATTGATTTAATAGCATGTCATCATGATTTTGCGTAGGCCTAAACCGGTGCCTTTTTCTGCCTTTTCTCGACTGTCTGTGCGTGTATGTGGCGGGGGTATTTTCAATATATTTCCTTCATTATTTTCTATACTTTTTATCGCTTAGTGCCCACCATTCAGACACTTGACAGTTCGAAAGTCAGCAATCAGTTTTAGTCAGTTTAAGTCAATCAAATGATGCTTTAAATAGGCAATCAACGTCAACAGCCCACGGTCTCTTAAATTATTATTTCCAGGCTTTTTTTCAATTCAGCAAAGTCTAAAAAAACTATACATTGGAGTGACTATATATACTCCTCTCTTAATTTATTCGACCCTATATGGGTATGAAAATATCAAGGCAATTACTCTATAAATAAACTACGAGCCCTAAACCGACTGCAGTGCTAAGATTAGCCATTAGGCGAAACCATAAATCAAGCACGTTGACCAACATTAAAGAACTCAACTTAGTTACGGGCCATAAATATCAATAAACACGTAATAAAGCTGCAATTTTGGTTAAGCGCTGAAAAGAAGTTTTGTCCGTCTATGGTGTTTTTTCTCTAGCAAAAGGACATTCAGCACTTTTGTTTAAGAGTACCACGGTAATGGTTTTCTACTATGTTTTCTAAGGTGCTCGTCCTCCAAGTAGAGGCGGAGTATGTACAGGAAATTGAGTACACTCTCAAGCATAGAGGTCTAAGTTTATTTACTCTAACATACAAGGTACAAATAGTCTCAAAGAAGTAGTAGTCTCTGCAGGGCTCTAGTCCTTAGAGAATAGAGAAGAGAATACAATCTTCCCACTTACTGAATATTTAATCAAACCAGTAATTATCTAATTGCGTTTATGCCATTCGTGGGATTTTAGGTATGGCGGCGTTGCTGAAGCGAAAATTATCGACCATATTTCGTATATTAGTAATAAATAAGACCAAAAAAGAAAAATAACATCGCAGGAGCAACATAAAGCATTCCCTTTTGTGAGAATCGTTTTTTTACACTGCCAAAGTTTTCACAGGCTCACAATAATTTATTAGCGAATCAGCCAAATGTGAAAGCCACGAGCAAAAACAGGCACAATAACAACCACATTGCCAGACCCAAATGGGAAAAGGAAATTTCAATTTCTCCTTCCCTTTTTCTTTCATGATCGCCCCTCCCCCTCCCCGAAAAGTTACCGCATACCGTTCTGTGGAAACTTAATTTTGCAATTTAATTACACGCCCAGGCAGAAAAGGAAAGAAAATTATCTAAAATATGGATATATGCTAACTGAAAATGTATACCCAAAAAATGCTAACCATTCCGGGTTGGGAAATAGTAGTAGGTTTTCTGGTGCTCAATCAAGCGCTGACCCCGCCAAAATCGGTAGAACGACCTTTGGGTAAAGTTTTAAGAAACGTTTTACCTTCGTGTTGGCCACTTTTAGCCTTCCGTACAGGGTCGCTGGTTATCTGGCAAGTCGTTCGCCTTTACGGCGGTAATTTGTTGTTACACGTGGTGGCCGTTGCCTTTTGGTATCTGGGTTCTCTTGGATAAGTGGGACGCATCATTAGTCGCTGGACGTTGATTTGCCGTCTTCCTTTTGGCCTGCGATTCATTATTAATTGGCCACCGCCAAAAGTTTTCCGCCTATTTGCTTTACAAGTTTTTCTTTTAAACTTTGGTGCTCTCCCGTTGGTAGGAGTATTTCAATTATTAACACTTGTGCGTTCCGCCACGTTCCTCTAAATAATTCAATATTTTAGAGCAATTTCGGCTTTAATGTTGCGGTCTCCATAAATGTTGAATAAATATTTTCAATTTAATTAAAAGTTAGCCTTTTTCATTGGTGCGGTGCGGACAGTGTGCGGGTGAATGTTTGCCACAATGGGTGGCAGCTACAGTTGTATGTGGGAATTACAGCCGTACGAGATGGGGATAGCATCCACAATGGGATAAGGACTAAGAAAGCACCTTTAACAGGTGGATTGCACATATGTGCTGAGTAATATTCGGATAAACAAGTGCATAAAAACATATTTTATATTACGATCTCAGATAATAAATTATGAATACTTTAACATTGGCAATAGGCCATTCTAAATGAAAGATTACAATGGATATTTAATTATACATTTTTTAATTATCAATTATTCAATGCAAGCCTAATAAAACAAATTTATTGAAAATTAAATTGATAAAATGAAAAAGTTGGAGCTGCAAAAAATACACATAATTAATAATTCCCGTTTTGTTCGAATTTAATTAATTTTGGTCTCCTCCCAGGCCTTCCCATGAAGCGGCATTTAATATTAAGATATTTCAGTGCTGTTTCAAATTGATTATAGTTTCTGCTGTTGGCAAACTATTTCTGAAGTAGTGCTGGGGCAGAAGGCTCAGGGCAATACGCAGCCTTATTTCTGAGCCCTGGGCTTCAGTGAACGCATCTGCAGGACGCGATGCATTCATTAGGGCTTTAATTTGCTTAAAGCTACTTTAACTGTTGCGCGCGATGCCTGGCCGTGTGCAGCGGTAGCGGCAAATGCAAACAAAGCGCTAGCAGTAGTTCGTCCCCAGTCGTTGTCGTCGAGGACGCCAACAGCAATAATAAACATCAATTGCCTAATGCAAACAACCGCAGGAGCTCTCCGTGCCCCGCTCAGTTGTTGTGCACACACGCATACTTATACTTATGCTCGTATTCATAGACGCTCTCGCTCTCGCTCTCCGCTCTCTGCTCTCCTCCGCTCTCCTCCGCTCTCCACCGCTTCTATGCTGCTATACCACTGTGTTGTTTGCATTTTTGTTGCTGCAAAAACGCAAAAAGTGCTCTGTAAATACGCAACGAGACGCGTCGTATAGTATTTGGGCAGTCCTTGCGCTCTGGCCCCACGTCCCCCCGCCCGGCTCGCCTATAATTGTGTGTGTGCGTGTGTGTGTGTGTGTGTCTGACTGTATGTGTGCCAGCGTCTTTTTATGAACCTGTTAACAATCTAACGACCTTTTTGCCCGGCTAACTCATTGTTGTTGCTTTCCTTCTGTATGTCGAGTGGCAAAAGGTTGGCGTTGTCGGTGGAGCTCGTCAAATGTTTGAGCTCGGCAAATATTTGCATACTTGGGCTGCTCATGAAAATTACATAATTTGATTCCAACAAGAGCAGCATGTGGTAATGTGATTTTTGCCTGAATAAATGTAGGCATGTATATGTATGTACACTCGTGTTTACGATATGTCTGCATCTGCATAGATTTCGGTGACAGTTTCTTCTGGGAAATCTCCTTTTGAAGCATAATCCTGATTTAGCAGTACGAGTATTTATTTACGAGTACTAATCTGTTCACATATTTTTCGTCGAATAACCTAAGCTTGGTAATCATTTTCTATAAAAAGGTGGATTCCAGTCCCTAATAAATATTAAATAAGAGCAATGGGGTGCACAGCGTACTTGGCGCACAAATATTGCATAAGCCTATTTTGCCTAAGAGCTACTCCTAAAAGCATGCATCTCAGCATTTCAGGATCCGGAAAACTTACGTGGCTGCTGGTCCTTAGGCCAGAGGCAACTCGGCCGGCAATGGAAGGCAAGACAAAGCTCATTGATTATTCATTGTATTCAACACAGAAGTGTTTATGTGGCAAGCGGCGAGCCCCCAACCATCTCTAAGAGCATCTCCTTCGGCCACAAATTGGCCAACAGCAAGAAACATCAGAAAAGGGACAAAAACCTGACAAAAAATATGCAAATTTAACTTGTTCCCAGCATAAAAATAAACTTTTAGTCAACTTCTAGTTTTAGGTCTCACATACATATGAGATACAAACAAAATGTGAATATTGTAAACAGATTTTTTCGACCGAAGCTGATTATATTGGGCTGCGGCGTGGGAGTGGCCACCGGACATGCCATCCCTGTCCTTGTTCTTGTCCTTGTTTATAATTGCTACTCTTGTTACACCGCTCCACACGTGCTCAGAGCTGGACTCGGGCTGAAACTTCTGTATCGGCATTGCTGGGCATCGGCAGGCATTGTATGATTGCTAATGCTAAAATTGTAAAGCTTATTTGATCGGGACGCACGTACTCGGACCGACTGTTCCCTTGGAGACGGCTCTGTGTGTGTGTGTGTGTGTGTGTGCTTGTGTCGGACCTTCTGCAAATCGTTATTGAACTCTTGAACCCAAATTGCACCCAGGGTGATCACACTCGAATGTGCGACTGTATACGAAGCACTTTGTTTTTAAACAGAAAACGGCATGCGGTGAGGCCTTTGGGAAATGGCTGCTGCATATGGGAAATAGCAGTAGTGATTTGTTTTGTAATTTGTATGCAGAAAAAAGACTGATTCGCTGTTGAGTCCCATTGCACAGGCACTCATTCAGCTAGTTTTGGGACTCTAGTTGTAAAACTTATATGCTTAGAGCACCCAACGCAAGCACTCAACTTGTGAACATATTTTGGTCACTTCAAAATCAAAAACAACTCGCATAACAACAAAATTGTACCTAGGAAGCTATACGGTATCCGTGTGTTTTTCAAACGCCACAACCCGATTGGCGAAAACAAAATACCAAACAATTTTCGGTGGAAAACAAAAATGAAGGGCCAGCCCGGGCCGATACTCAAAATAAATATGTAATTTCTCGGGTGCGGTGCGTATGGGCCTATGGATATGAGCAATGTTGCCCTTTCGGTCTGCTTCTGTGAACAAAGTAAACAATAGTCCCATTGTTTAGGGTCTAATTTTAGTTTGGGGCTTGCAGCAAGTCCAGAATATAATTTGCATTTCTATTGAATGGGACGGAACGGGGCGGAACGGGACGGTCGGGACCTAAGGGACTTTCTCAAGTGCGGGTTTGAAGTACAATATAAGCAATGAAAAATTGTTGAACAGCTATCAGCATGTATCGCCATGCATATATTAGGTATTCGGACTTGTTGTTTGCCCGACTGAGATTGTATATTACAAAGGGCTTTCCGTCGGCTATGTTTCATTCAAAGAGCTCGGAATCCTCACAGATAGTTGTATACTACTTGTTGTACCATTTCGATACTTATTCTGGAGCCCTTTCTTCTGCAAACACAACTGCACATGCAATATTATGAAAACAGTTTCACGGAAATGTCGACAGAGGAAAAGAAAATATATTCAGCCAAGCGAAAAAATTCACAATGGCCCGCAATAATAAATGATAATTGATAATAACATTTTGCTACCTTCCTTCCGCCGAAAGCTGCAGAGAAAAGCGAATGAAAATGAAAAGCGAAGCGAAGAAAGATGAAATACAACAAGTATGTAAAGGAAATCAATAAAAATGATGGCGACAACATTTGGCCACAATTTCAATTCCGTGGCGCCCGGCACAGTGCTCCGAAACCGAATGGAACGAAAGGAAGCCAAGAACATTTTAGCAATTTCCGCTGCTCCCTTGGAAGCGAAAATTTTCATTTTGCCGCTGTCGCAACTCTCCTCAATGTACGACCACGCCACTTCTCAGACACCTACAGCATTTCTATGCGACTGCACACCGCGGCGACAAAGTTAGACGAAATGTCATCATTTCCGATGGGAAACTGTGCGCGCTCAACTGGCAGCGAAGGAGCAGCACGGGAGCAGCACGGGCGGGGGGAGGGCCACAACTGGCGCTTAGTTTTCAGCGGAGATGTGGGTACCGGCTGGCGAAAAAAGGTTAACTAAGAAAGCCATGCAAATGCTTTTTTATTTCCACAAAATGGTTGGACCCACAGAAAACACAGGATTCCTGGGAATCTAAGAACCAGCGCTAGAACGGTGGAACGGTAGAATGAACCCTTCAGAGTTCTCTGCCAATCCCTCTTACGCTTCTTAAACGAAGCGTAAAATTGTTAAATGAGTGCGAATGTCTACAGAGAAAAAGGGCTTCGTTCCACGTCCCTCTCCCTCCCTCTCTCCCTCTCTCTCGCTTTCTCCCATCTGGTTGACCAATTGGCAACGTCAGCTTTTCTGTTAAATTATTGATTAATAAACTTCCTTCGACGTGCACATTTATTGCTTAACCTTTTCTTTCTCGTCGTTTTTCCCAAATCGAATTTTATTTCTCTCTCCAATAAACTGTATGATTTCATAGAAATCAAATTGGTAAAAGCATGAAACTTAATAAATCTGAAACCATTTGAGACTGTTGGGAAATTTCGCAAAGAGAAAGTGGTCAGCTTCAGAACCAAGCTTATTTATTTAATTGAGAAAACATAAACAAAAAACATTTCATTCATAGGTAAAATGTCTGCCTTCCAGTGGAGAACAGATATGCAGGTCTTTTGCTAATTTGCAGTTGTTAAGGACAAACTAGTCTTATTGTAAGTCTGGCCGGAGTTCCGTCCGGCCAGAGACGAGTAGCATAACATCTTAATTGAATTTGTTTGTTTATTCGTCGGCGTGTTCTGGCGATATCAAAGGAAACAAGTGTGCTGTTCTAATTGATTCCGTGAATACAAATGAGCTGATGATTGAACTGCCGCACTTCGAGCAGAAGCGACCGCGTGGGTGAAATTAAATGGGAAAAATGTATCTCAGTTTATACAAAATTAATTTAAACTACTCTTAGGTCTATTCATTAAGTAAAATGTGTATAAAATATATACAGATACATTTATTATCTAAGTTGAAGAAGCGTCACGTAATTTAACAATACCTATATAACTTAGCGGGAATTTAAAATTCTAGAAACATAAATGCAACGCCTATAATACTTTAAGCCTTTACTTTACACTTCAATGTATGTATTTAACATTCCTAGCCACTAAAAGTCCACGTCCCACCCGCTCAACTCTTCCGGTGGCTCATAATCGTTTTCCACGCCGGACGGCCCAAAGTATTGCAAGTCGGTCCAACTTTTGAGGGGTCGCTTTATTGGGGAAGGCAATTGTTTATCTTTCAGTCGCTGCCAATCCAGACTCTCGAACCAACTGTGTCGCTTGATATCGGAAATCCCCTTGCGCTGGTATCCCAAGCGTTCGGCAGGCAGCTGTTTGCACAGATGACGCACCAGGTGCTGCGCTGACTTGGGGATTCGAGTAGGCATGTGTATGACATCGATGCCGCTGAGGATTTGCTGATAAATCTTTATTTGGTTCACGCCTCTAAAGGGCGTTTTGCCAACCAGCAGTTCGTAGATTAGAATGCCCAACGCCCAGTAGTCGACGGAGCGATCGTGCCCACGGTCCAGAATAATCTCGGGTGCCACATATTCCGGCGTACCGGCAAAGGTGTTTGTCTTCTCATTCGGACGAACATATTTGGCAAACCCGAAGTCCACCTGGCGAGTATTTTGAAATGAGCTGATTTGTTCACAAATTAATTTGATTGAAAATACCAGTTTGCAGTAGCCATCTGTGCCCAGCATGAGGTTCTCAGGCTTGAGGTCCCTGTAAATAAAGTTGTGCGAGTGCAGAAAGTCGAAGGCTTCGACGACACAGCCCGCTATAAACTTGGCGGTCTTCTCATCGAAGTACTGCCGCTTCGACATCACTGTCCACACATCACCGCCCATGCAGGCCTCCATTAGGAAGTAGACGTATTTGTCGTTCCGGTACGTTCGGTAGAGTCTACAATCGGAAAAAGCTGTATTTGAAGTCTGCAAAATGAGTGATTAGATGCTCGAATACTCACTGCACTATGAATGGCGAATGCCGGCACTTGATCATCACGTTCTTCTCATTGTAGACGTGCTCGATCTGGTCCTGCTTGACCACCTCGATCTTCTTGATTATTTTCAGGGCAAACGTTTGCTGGCCATAGGCCACCAGATCCACACGTCCAAAAGCACCAGCACCCAAGGTGGCCACCTTCTTCAGTTCGGAGATGGCTATCTGGGCATGCTCGTTGTCAAACTCCATGCTTTTGTTACTGGATCGACCATGGGGCTCGGTCCGCTGACTAGGCTTGTCACGAAGTTGCTTGATAGTTCCCAAGTAGCTTATAAACGCTCTGTTGCAAGAAAGAAACGTAAAATCCAGCCCTTTTCTATTCCTTTTATGCTCGAAACTCACTCTCTATCCAACTTTAGGACCTCAGTGCCTGGTGCATCTGCATAGACACTGGCCTGTCGCACATCCGCATTCAGAAGCGCCTGTTCGCCAAAGTAGTCGCCTCGCTTGCGCCTTGCCACAATTTGCTCCTCTTTTGACTCGTCCTCCTTTTTTATGGTAACGGTTCCGCCCCGAATGATATAGAACTCGTTTCCCACCTCGCCTTCACGTACAATGCAGCTGCCAGTCTCATAGAATTTCTACCGCGCAATAAGCAGAGTTTTACGATAGATCGGTGGCACAAGTGTCTCGCTAAGATATTGTATATTACCCTTTGCAGGAGGTCAACAACTTTGTTGAGCAAGCTTTCTTCCAGCTCTTGCAGAAATGGAACCGACCGGAGGAACTGAAGGTTTTCTTCGCGTTCCCTGGAACCGGAGATTTGCATGATGGCCCGAAAGGTTTCACGTGCTATTTTCCAAACTCGGGCATCAGTGGCAGCTAGGTAACAGGAGAAGAACGGTCTACAACGGTCTGGTTTACAGTACACACTATTTACCCTTAATGGTGGCCTGCCTGGGGGCGTTATAGAGTATTGCCAGCTCCCCGAATACGGTTGCCGGTCCAAAGTTGCCCACAAGCTGTCCGGCGCGTATGACATCGTAGTGGCCCTCGGCGGATACATATATCTCGGAGCCCTCCTCGTGCTCGTGTATGATGTAACTATTCTTTTTGTAGCTAGCCGGCGCCATTGCATTGATAACCATCTCCTTCCGCTCTTTGTCCATTAGGTTATTAAGGAAATCATTGCGTTCAATGGCCATGTGTATGAGATTGCGTGTGCTGCGATGCGGATTCATTGGGCAATAACCGATGACTTTATTTGTTTTTTCTGCTTCAGCAAAGTTACTTCACTTACGCTTTGTCTTTTGTAATTGATTCGATTTGAAGGTCGCCTTGAATGGGGTAATTCGGTCGGACAAAGATCAGTCCACCTTCCACACGATGTGCCTTTGGAGCCGATGATTCGGTGAGTCGGCTCTTCTCTCCATCGCTGTTTCGCGAAGGTGTTGGTATTTGTTCCTTATAGTGTGGACAAAGGCAAGAACGAAAGAATCTTATGTTTGTTTAAAGCCCAATGAAAAATCCCCCTCAACATTGTTGATAGCCCGGCTCTCCGGCCAGAAACTGGCATGTACTATAATGGACCAAAAGCCACATGACAAGGTCCCGTTTCCGCGCAGTTCAGCGCCTGCCAAGAAGCCACCTTCCTCATTACTTACTTGATTATTCGAAGCCTCGGGAGGGCTTAGTTTGACGTCTGTTTGTAGGTTCTGTCGGCATTCGACGCTCCGTTTCTTCCGCAAGTGTACTGGCGTTCCAGGGACCAGCAGCTCGGCAGGCATCGGCGGCGCAGGCGGTATGTTAATATCTGGCATGGTAGACGCACGTCGTCGGCGGTGACTGTCTCCACTGCACTTTGTAAGATAATTGAGTGACACATTGCTGCTACTCTTGCCGTTGGGCGGAGCTTCTAGCAGCTGCTGCCCTCCACCTTCTGGCCGATCTTGTGGCAGTGCCCCATTTGCCAACGTGCGGTTTATGTTGCTGTTGTTGTTGGTGTCGCTGCTCTGCCAGGACAAGGTATCATCTGTTTGGTCTGTGCTTAGTTCCTGTGTATGACCAATGAAAAACTTTACATTTCCCCCATCCGTTGCAGGAGATGTGGTGCCCGACGGCGTGACGACCTCATCAATTATTCCATTCTCATTCACTCTGAGCGTTGCCTTGCCGTCCACAGCATCGCCACCATCGGCACAGGCACCGCCGTCTGCGTTGGCCTTAGCCCCCGACTCCTCCACGTCATCAAACTCGATATTGGGCGCCTCTGTGGGCAGGGCTGTGGGTCGCCGCTCTTTGACTGGCTTTAATTTGGAATTTGAACGTGTGACATTAATTGCATTGCCATTGACGGGGTCTCCCTCCGCCTGCGGCTCGTCATCTTGCTTTTCCTTCCGTTTGCTCGGCTGCAGTTTGCTCTTGTTGGAGCGAAACTTCTTTGGCTGCCTCTGCAGGCTGTTTGTATTGTTTTCGCTGCCATTTTCGGCCAAAGTCTGCAGCGGGAAGCTGCTGGGCGAGGAGGATGAGGAGGAGGAGCTCGTGGGCTGCAGTCTTAGCCGTTGCAGTTTGGCCTGGAGGCAGCGGTGGGGGAGAGCAACCACCCGCCAAACATTTACCAAGACAAACAACAAGGTGCAAAAGTTTTTCGTTGTGGTTCGGGTTAGGCGGAGTGTGGAGTGTGGCGTGTGGCGTGTGGCGTGTGGCCGTGGCGGACATTGGTGTTGTATTCGTCATTGGCGTGGTGTATGGTGTAAGAGTGTGCGTACGTATTTACAAGTGTTGTGTGCATCGTTTCGTTTGGAAGTATAAGAAACATATACAAGTGTGCAAATATTAGTTGTGTTTCACGAAAACAAGCACATTTAGTCGAACAGGTGGAAAGACTCACCTCACTGGCACTGGGCGTAACGATGGGCGTGTAAAGGGGCTTTTCCTCGCGCCGAATGTACAAGCCGATTTGCTGGAAAATTATAACCGTACTTTTATGCATATTACATCATACTTCTGCCTCCTGATCCCTTCTTCTGCTTAATAAAAGGCGGCAAGCCTTACCATCGCTGGACTAGATTTTATTCAAACTAATCAAAATGATGTTCATATGTATATGTACAGCCTATTTAAAAGTTGAATCATCGATTCAAATACTGTGTACTCATGCGAAAAGCTTCTACTTGTTATCTTTGAGTGAAGGCAACCAAAAGCAGGCATAAATAAACACCTGCCACTATGCAAGTCGCTGGTTGGCTTGACTTTGATATGCTAATCGATCTAAACGACGACATTCTGACGTATTTTCCGTTTTCCCACGGAAGCTCAAAACTCTGATAAAGTCCCTGATAATGTCCATGGACAGACTGCAGCTAAAGTCGGGGGAAGGGCTTTGCCTACGCAGCGACTTTGGTACATTTCTGCGCTACAGCCATTGTTACAGTCTGGGGATTCCTCCCTTAGAGCTCATGTTTTCCTAACGGCTTTGACACTGAACGTCCCCGAGTTATTTAGAATAGCTCGAGCGTCATGCGTGCAATCACGTTCATTTCCATCTCCATCTCTAGCGAAAAACATGACAGCCCTCTCGGGCGTCTACCCCCAGAGACAGCCACAGATATGTCTATAGATAGCCACGCATCCTACGGATTCTGCATATTTATATGTCATTTGGAGCAGTGGTTGCAAGCTGCCCGAACTCATACACATTGCTGGAGATTTATGCATGAGTTTCTGCTTCCGGTATGATTTTCTCAACGCGTTTTCTCTCTCTCCCCACCTATTTATATGCTTGCTTATCATATTTTTGCATATTTAATAACAACTTGTCATTGCTAAAACGCTTATATTGCACTAAGCCAAGTGTCGTTTCTTCCAGTCTTCCAGCTCGTTTGAAGTGGGCCTAATAAGTTTCGGTGGAATTTGTATACCCATCATTTGAATGGTATTTGGCAAATATTTCACGAAGTATTTTCATCTGACAAAGAGTGCTTGGGCACCCGGCTTCCGTTAATTTGCTGTGTGTTTGATGCTTGCGTGATAACCATTTTGAAAAGTGAACGTCATGGGCAGTGAAATAAATGATAAGCGAAGCAAGGTTTCGCTCCAATCGTACTTGTTCGTCCGATACCCTTTCTGCCTCAACTGAGAGAGTATTTTCGATCAACACGATCGGAAAGCGCAGTCAGAGTAACGACATCTCTCCTGTTACTCGAATCTCGTATCTAGTATTTTTTGAACACGCTTTGCGTTGATGAAAAACTCTACGATAATTCTAAACCTGGCTAAATATTATTTATGGATTTTCTTGCCGCCCCGATTAACTCAATTAAGCACTCGATCAACTTATCAGTGGGCTTATGAGACGAGAGCATTGCTGCAGCATGATCTTCGCCCCACAGAAACTCACCACCGGACTATCGTGCGTGTTGAGTATCGTGTCGGTGTTCTCGTCTTGGGCGGGAGTGAATTTGTTTTTGTTGCGATGATGGAACAATCGAGGAAAGCAGGCCATATTGTCACCTGCCTTTTATTTGTTTTATTTAAATATGTATATTAGTTTATCTGGTTAGTTGATATTTTATCACTTTATCTGAAATCTTGCTGTTATGTTATTGTTGATAAGGCAGATGAAACACTTTAATTATACCAATCAGTTTACCATAACCATAAGTCATTAAATCTTAAATTTGTGGTATACATTTCCTGTGTTTGGTGGCAATTTCATCATAAAGGGTAGAACTTTAAACACTTATTTCGGTCTTGTGTTGATTATATACGGGTACCCACTTATCTAGGGTTCTGTAAAAACGAAAGTGCAGCATAAAAGAATAAAGAATCTAAGCATATTACTAGATCCACTGCTGACCACATTGGCTTATCAACTGCCCCAACAAAACCAAGCCGCTCTTGCTTTGTATCTGATAAATTTGTTTGAAGAACAAAAGTTTCAAAGTTCGAAAAATGTGCGCATCGTCAACTGGTGCTGCTTTAATTACTGCTGAGGGCGGGCTGGCTACCGATTTCTCTGTTTTTGTTGATACCGACGCCGCTGTCTCTGGCTCTGGCTCTGGCTCTGCCCCTGTCTCTGTCCACGCCTCAGTTTGTTCAGCATTGGGTCTACAGCGATGAATCAGTATGCTTGCTGGCTTTTATCTCTTTTCTCTTATCGTTTAAAATGCTTAATTGTTTTCTATTTATGCGGGGGGATTTTCATTGTTTGCTTAAAAGCTCTAGATCAAATGCCCTGAACGGCCGGCCCAAAGGACAGGAGCCAACGCTGGGGTTGGCGTTATTTCGGGGGACTACCGACTCATAGCTAGTAGGCCAGACCCAATGACCAATGCACTGACTTAAAGAAACCGTTTATTCGTTTAGTCATACACCAACTGTCGAGTATTCTGTTAGACCATATCTCGATGGCTGGGAACACAAGAAATGTATATTCCAAATCAAAAAATGACAATATCTGGGTATTTTCGTTTTCATGGACATTTTCACTTCACTTTTCGTGCGTTGATTTGCTTCGACGAGCAGCGCAGCCGGCACCATCGGCAAAAGCAACGACAACGACAACGACAACACCAACGACCAGAGAAAGGCCGAAGTGACTCGAAAGAGCCGCAAGTCACGAGTCACTCATTTATATTAATTTATTGACATTTCGTTGGCTCTTATCGGCAGACTTCTTGATGTGTTAGTTTTCACTTGCTTGAATGATTTTTTTTCACTGCATTTCATAATGAAGGTATGGCTAAATTTTGCCCGGCCAAAGCATATGCCTTTTCATTTGTTTTGTATTTTTTGTGGGTTTAGATTCCGGCTGAAGCATATGCCTTTTTATTGAACGATCAGGGTTTGGGTTTGTTCAAGGAAATCGTAAGTGCTCCCGATAAGCTTTTTGTGTGGGCAAAGTGGAGTGTTATTCACATTGTTTCAGCTTTACGAAGCGATAGACCTATTATGCTAATCGCGGGAGCTCAAAACTCATCAACTTAGTTGATTCAATAGCACCACACTTAATTGTTTCTAAAACACTCAAAGTTTTCCACGAATTGTTTGAGAATATGTCAGTCAGCCATATCTTTTTGATTAGATATCGATATCAGGAAATTGAAGATGATTGATATATTTGCTGGGTTTTTATTTTTGACACAAATTAAAATATTCAACTGCACACACTCCGTATCCTGCCATAGTAAATAGCTGAGATCAATGTAATTTACACACTTTATCTGTAGGATTTGAGTTGTTTTTACATTTTTTACCAAAACACTTGAGCACATCCGCGAATTAGTCATGTCGCCACATATCATTAAAGAATTACAAAAAAAAAAACCTATTTCAACTATTTAAGCAATAATCGCGTCACTTTCGTGAGGAAGGGCCACCTTTTACAGTTGGTCACAGAAACAGTTCCACTCCATGCTGCGGGACCCTGAATCAGTTAATTGAAAACCTCAAGGCTGCGTAATGCGTAGCGGCGAAAAAAGAAGCTTTTATTACGGCCCGATCCGTACACTTTCCGCACACCTGCCGCCGTGGAAGCTGATAACTCGACTAATTTAATGTGGACAATTTAAATTGGCAATTTGCTCGACGCGGTAACGCGGTAACGCCGGCGAAGCCAGCGCCAGCGCAGCGTCAGCGTCAGCGTAGCCACGAACGGCGACAACACCGACGGCTGACTAGCTTTACGTTTATCGGTATCAGTTGAAGTGCCTGCCTAGTGTTCTTATCTATGGAGAAGTGTTGGGTATGCCAGGCGTCATTGTTAAACGCGAGACGGACTTTTTAGCCCAGAACGCAGGGGCGTGGTCCAGGTTTGGGCGCATCAGGAGGGATATACTCGTACAAAAAAGTAAACAGGTCAGCCCACACATTTCTGGGATGCCACGGCGTCCTGAATCAACTTAAGAACATTTCACTTGTATTAAAGTTTTCTGAAGAGTAAGCGGTTCTCTTCCGACAATGACAATTTTATTCATTATGCTTCGAATGCGTAACTAAAGCAATTTCAAGGGAAAACTCATTTTTACTCACCCGAACTCACCCTTATACACCCCTACTCAGGGGCTTCATATGTGCTCATATGCTGCGACCATATGAGGGCGAACATGTCTTCAGTCGACGGTTACGCCTTAAAGTATGCACGTATCTCGCGACACTGTCGTTTGATTAAACTTGTTAACACACGTCGCAACGCGAACAGGCATCTCTTCCACCCCCCTGACGCAGCGGATGCCAAATTTTGGCCCCACTTTAAAGTCAACGGTGTGGCGTGTGCACCATGAGGAGCCCGAAAACTCCAGAATACCAGCCTAGGTATTTCCATACCCACAGACAGATATCATTGCATAGTCTATTCAGCACAGAGCTCACAGAGATTGTGCACTTCTCCAAGATGTGAATAATTTATGTATCGAGCGGCTCGAAAGCCACTTTCGTATGGTATTTGGCACTTAATATTTTGATTGGGTTATCGAAGTTATTTACCTATAAGTAATATACCACACAGACGGGTACAGATACGCATGTATGAACATACACACACGATTAGGACGGCCCAATTATAATTATCGTCGTGTTTGCACTGCTTTGGAACTTCGCCCACATTTATTTGAGTTCGATAAGATTAAAGCTGTGTATCCGATTCGCTTTAGTTGACTACCGTTAGAAAATTACTCCAACACCACTTGTACGCGTTTCTTAATCATTATTTTACGCCCAACTGATTCAGAGATCTAAGATCAGAGCTGAAAAACCTGCCCCGTCAAGGAGAGGAGGAGCTTTAGGTTTAGGTCTAGCGGACGGGGCCAAAAATGTACCTACGAAATATGGGAAAACAATTTGAAAGTTGAAAAGAAAAACGGACGGGCAAGTGAGCATTTTGTGTTTTTGTTTTACGGCCGGCCACGATTCACGACACCCATGAAGCCATGATTGATGTGCTCCGGCAGCTTCTCCGCGAACCACGCCGTTTCCAGCGGCCGTTTTAGTGGATTTTCAAATTGCTTTTTTCACGCTGACAGAATACGGGTCGGCTCTAGGGCGGCCTCTTCCGACGGGCAGAGAGACAGAGAGCCAGTTATTCAAATGCAAACGACAGCTGTCAAAATGGGTTCAACTAAAATTTGACTTGATCTTTCTTTTTTCCTACTTGCAGTCGAAAAAATGGGCCAGATGTCAATGAGTAACTGGGCCGAGGCAACCGCACCATCGACTACGACACCAACAACTGTACCGTCGAAAAAACAACTATAATTTGCACGCATGTCCCTATTGGACCGAATGGCAAATGATAGCTCTGCTGAGCGAGGCGAAAGTACAGCTGAAATACACTAAAAGAGGGGCAAGAGAAAAGGCCAAGTAAATGTCGCTGTTGACCACACTTGTCGGGCTATCAACGACGATATTGCTGGTGATGCTGTTGCCAGTGGCACCTCAGCACAAGACGGAAGACAAACACCAGCAGAATGCCCGGTACAGCATGGAGCAGAAGTTCTCGTTGCCCGCCGTGCCGCTGCCGCCCCCGCCGCCCTTCTCGGCGGCCAAGCACAACTTCTCCATGAACGCCTTTGCGGGTGATCACAGTTCAGGGGGTCAAAGCAGCCCCCCACGCCTAGCCGGAACCATCAACGGCAGTTCCGGCTGCGGAGGTCTCCTCAAGGCGAGAAACGGCATCATTCAAACGCCCAACTTTCCACATCGCTTCCCCACACCCATCGAATGCATATGGATAATCGATGCTTCCGACTTGCCCACATCCCAGGGGAAGGAAAACGTATCGATAGTGGTCTACCTGACACAGCTCTACGTGCTGAGCGGTCTTAAGCTCACCGAGTACATGTACTACTCCGACGACTTTAAGGTGCCTGCCCACCGCGTCTTCACGCTGACGGAGGACGAAGTGACCCAGGTATCCTGGGTGCAGTTCCACAGTCAGTACTTGGAGATACGGTTCACGATGGCCACCTTGGACGGAACTCATTTACGGGCACTGGATCGCCTACTCGACGTCTACGGCTTCAACATTACATATGAGGTGCAGCACGATGTGAAGGAATCGCAGTGCAACACTCTCCAGTGCCGCTTTCTTGGAGATTGCTATGCCAGCGCGGACTACGGGTATGTATGGGTTCATTTGGAGCATATAGCTTATTTAAGCAACTATTATAGCACGGTAAGGGAAATAGAGGGGGAAATGAGCTTCCTTTCTGCTCAGGATAAATACGGTACGATGTACGATATATGGCTTACAAAAATCACCGACAGCTAGCCGTTGAAACTGTTAACTGCTGGCACATCAATCTTGTTTCTCTTTTGGTGTTCAAGGTACTACTGGAAAAGTTGTTTAACTGTTTCGGCTTTGCATTTTTGTGTTGGGTTCGATTCGAGGCTTTCAACCTAACCCAAGTGGGAGCCATACATTTGTAATGTTTCAATAAGTGGAGGAGGTCCTTCGTTGCCCCAAAAAACGACTACATCCTGCTGAAATCCCCAGGGAAGAGCCAGGCAAAACAATAAAAAGCATCGCAGTTTCCCAAAAAAAAGACGAGCAGTAAAGTTCTGAGTCGCAGCTAGGGCCACGACTCTACATTTATACCAGATGTCAGTATTTCAGTTAGTATGGCTCCCTACCGCCAGACGGGGCACACTGCACCAGGACGAGTGTGTGAAAGAGAGGGTTCTACTGGCCTCAAGTCTAGTACACCCCTACACCCTGTACTCTCTTTGAGTATCGGGTATAAAAAGCCAAGAACAAAAGTACAAAAATGTGCAAAACGAATGTGTAAGCCAACAGTCAAAAGAAAGACTGGAAAGCATGTGCATTTGTCCCGACAAAATTCAGGTAAAAGGATTTTACGGATGAGCTTTGAAATTGAGCTTGACGTGCAGCAGAAACCGTGACAGCTTGTGGTATGGCGGGGCATGTCAAGTCCAGGTCAAGTCGCGGACAGATTGTTCTGCCCTTTGATTAATTGAACAGGTGTTTGCCGGCACGGATTCATGAAGGAAGCGTGGAATTAGCTCTTATAAATTAGGTATGTAATTTATTCTCCCGAAAATACTCAGCAACAAGTAACAAACATAAATGTTCCGATTTAGGCCAATTATAAAGTTTAATGAAAACAATTAAACAAGGCAAAAGCATTTAACACGGACATAGCACTGGGCACAACAATGACCCCAGAGATTTAACAAATCAAAACTTGTTTGAATCGGAAGCTGGAAGCACCAAATGCTTCGGGTTTTTGATAAACAAACATAACAAAACCAAACAAAAGGCACTTCACTTCCTCGACTACTTACCATAATTATAATTAATTGGTAGGCCGAGGGGAACGTGTATTTACCCAGCTAATTGAATATTAATATAATAGCAAATGGAGCTGCCTGCAAGGGAAAATTAATACGAAAGTGACAGCTTAAGTTTCTTCTGCGAGCCTGGGAGTGCTTCGGACCTCTCAGCGCAGTGCCGTTCTTCTAAAATATAATTTCGCGCCTGACACGTAGCGCCCCGTAACTTAATTACCAACTAAAGGCAAATGGGGCCTCATCACTCTCTACGTGCCTCAGATAAGCAAAGCAAAACACAGCAGGAACAGCCGTGCAAGGGACCCAGAAGTAGCTCCCAACTCCACGGTGATGAGACGACGAGAGCCACGTATAGACCAATTGAAATCCTTCAACACAATCTTTACTTTTTGTTTGTTTTCAGCACTTCGTCGCATTGCATTCTCATCTATGGCTCTAGCTCTTTTGTTGGGCTAATGTGCGAAAAATGCACAACAACTGGGAAACTCTGGGATACTCGTGGATGATGAAATCGCGGAGCGCTCCCCTCTAAACGTTGAGGCTTCAGTTTTCGTCCGCTGTTTTTTGATTAATTCCTACGAGTATCTCGTGAGCTTTCGTGCTCAAATTTTTAATAAGCGCCGTCGCAAGAAAATCCGGCTTTAGGTTAGGGAAAGCTTACAAAATAAATCTAGTATCAGAAGTCACTAAATATTTATATATCCTCTTGGCGCTTTTATAATTTGGTCATTATAAGACAACAAATGTTGCATAAACTGTTCAAAATGATTTTCTATAAACTGTAAGCAGCAGAAAAGAGCGAGCGAAAACAATAAGCCGTAAACAATTGGCCATCGGCCAGGATGGAGTCTGCTCCTGCCAGTCCCTTTTCGATTTTCATTTCGTTTTGTTCTTTCCACTTTGATGACGACTGACTGACTGCACTTCTACAAGAATTTTTATGCATTTATTTGCTCCATCGGCATCAATTTGCTGGCCAATGAAAATCTGTTGCACCTCACCGCAAAACTCCGCAGACCAGTAACCAATTTATATTTTTAAATACTTTTTCGGGTTTAAGCCATTTCGGTTGGGCATTCAATTTGGTTTTCTTTCCCCTCTTTGGAGGGTTTTCGGCCCAGCTCTATATTTTCATTAACAGACGCTTAATTGAAAAACTTTCTCGCTTTGAGGGTCATCATAAAGCTATATTGAACTGATTCAGTAATTTAATATTTTTTTCTTAAAGTCTTTGGGATAGTCGAAAAGTAGAAAAGGCAACAAATATCCGTTTGCGTTTTGCATTCGTTCGAAAATTGTTAACTCAATGGAATGGAAGCCAGTTGCCAGTTGCCTTTAGAGCCAAGGACGCAGGTTTGTAATCACAAACAAAAGTGCCATAACATTTCGAGGGTGTAGACGGCAATCGCTGTCCCACTGATTGGCAGGCTTTTAAAAGGCCCGCACAGCTACCAGTAAACAAGGGGAAGAAGCACCAACGGCAATGACATCGACTCAGAATTAGGCCACATTCAAGCGGCAAATTGTGTGCGCAGAAGGGACGGGGTAGGGACAGTGGGAAATGTTCGGCAATCAATGTGCGTAGCCTATGGCTCTGGGTCTGCGTCTGAAACAGCTTTAATAACAAAAAGCGTAGCTGCTGCTGAGCAAACAAAATGTCAGCACCAAATGAGATCAGGCTCAGAGCGGGCGGAGGCGGAGGCGGAGGTGGAGGTGGAGCACATCGATGTGACCGCTGCACGTGCAGCTCGCCACATGGTATCTGTGTCATTGTCATTCCGATTCGCCTGCGTGCGCCTCGTGCATTGTTTGCCATGTCAAACAGTGTCATTTACCCAAAGTCGAGAAACGGCACACATGGACTACGGGCGGATACGGAGTTGGTCATGTCGAAATTAAGTTGGTTTTGGCCTCAAAATTGGCGCATTGGTCTCGTTTGTGGGTCAGCTGATCTCTGAATAAATTCCGCTCAATTAAAACTTTTAATTTTCCTGACTTATCTTCGAGATATGTACATGTATCTGCAAAGTCTCAAAATGAATACAGATGGGCGAGTGCACAACGACAAGCAAATATGTACTCTCGCCTGATAATACTCGTACTAGGGTCTACGAAAAATACAATTAGCTGAAGAGATTTGGAATGAAATTTGAAAAAAGGGTTCGGAATTTGACGAAAATAATTTGTATACAGAAAAGGAAATGCCATTAAAAATACAAAAATATACCTCTTTATACATATATGTATGTAGGAGTGCGTATGTGTACGTACATTTTGAATATTTAGGTACCTGTGTATGTGTTTTACGACTGGGGAGCCGTTAAATGGCCGCCACAAACCATTCAACAATCCCTATTCTTGCAGCGCACTCAGCCACCTTTACACATAGGGCCATCAAATTAAATTTTATTGCATTAGGCGAAAGGGTGAAAAAGTAATTGCCACCGTTTATATGTATACTTTTTTCAACCGGTTGCCTTCCGGCAGCAATTTGTTGTATTTTCATTGCATTTTATCATGCGATGCCCAGATACGCCTAGACCCCCCACACACGCCGTCATGCGAACTGATTTAATACATATAATATGATATTTCTCATACTTCACTTAAAGCACATGATTGAGAAAAACTTTATGAATTCTGGTCTGCATATTTTTGTGTCTGTGCACTTTGGCTTTTTGTCAAAAACATACCAAAACGTAGTTTGTTAGCTCCAACTAAGTAACCCATACGGACTTGTCCACATCCTGCATAACATTTTGGATCAAGCTTTCTTTGTTATCGCTGCCAGGAAGAAGGGAATGTTGGCGAAGGATATGACATGAATATTATGGCAGCCATATGTGTGTTTTCTGGGTTAGCCAGGAGCAGTGGAGCATGTACGCTCCCATGTACGCTCGGTCAGCACTTTTCGAGTGGAGCACTATAAAGTAGTAGCAGATTTTTGGCAAGCGATTTTAATTGTTCGGCTTTTCAAATTTGAATGAATTTAAAATGCGCAGTTGAAATGGGATTGCGAAATGCAGGCAAAACAATGGGTTCTCTCCGAGAACCATGAAAATCCCCGTTTCCTTCTGCCAAAACCAAAGTGTTACACCTGCCGTACGTGTATGTGCAGTACTTTTAATTTTTATTTTAAACAAAGGGCCCGCGGCGTACCTTGAAAATAAAACGCTGTGTGCCAAATATTTTTTGTGAGAAAAAAACTTTCGAAGTGCACATGTCGCAAAATATACAGAATTATGCAAGAAAAAAAAAAAAATCCTATCAAAATTTGCGAACACACGAATAAAGCCAGCTGCAGGTGATTTTCAACGATTCGTAAAAAATGCAAAGCCCGTTCCAATGAAACGAAGAAGGTTTAGCTCCAGAACAGGATCGAAATCCTTGTTTTCCCGGCACCCGGCACTCGGCACTCGGCACTCGGCTGGTTCGTTCTTACGAGCGCCTGTCGATGAACAACGACTTTAAAGATACAGCATTCTGTTAAACAGATAATGCATGGGCTATGACAACTCCCACTTACTCGACAGCACCTATAAAGCAGTCTTAAAGCTCAGTCGCATGCAGTTTATGTAGAAAAACATTTCCGGCGCAGAGGGCACAACAAGCCATAGAAGAGATGGCCAGTAGCAGGCAGCATGGATTTGTAAGCAGCGCAGATGTCCGAACACAGAGGCAATTAATTTCCGCAATACAATAGCACCAGAGCGTACAGGCCTCGCATTGCATATATGTACAACAAACAAGGCCAGTGTATTAGGCAAAATGGTGTATGTACGCTTAACGAAGGGGCGGACTCCCAAGCCATCCATTTCTATTTACACAAATGATAAATGACTGCATTCCGAAGATAGAAAGTATTCTTAAACACATAGTTAGCGAGATGAAAATGCAAAGAACCGAACTGTTTGGAAATCAAAATTTTTAAAAACTAAAGAAATAAATAAATAAAACAAATAAAAGTTGTGTGACAGGAAAAGTTTCCTCCCCACTTTGTGGCTCAGCCGTTTGATTTTGCCTAAGCGGCCAAAACATTTATGTCGTTTTGGCCACTTTTATTAATGGTTCGATTTGTTCATAAGATTGCAGATAGAAAACCCCAGATGTTACTAATAGCAGATCAATTAGAATGATTTTCTCGTTAAATTCGGATTTAGGTAAACCGCCGGAAAGCGACGTCGAGCTGCCGCCTTGGAACTCTTATGAAAAAACCTCAATTGATTAAATGTGAACATTGTTAGAAAGATAAATAGGAATTTGTGACCCTGCAAAGAGGCAACTTTCTTAGAAATATGCCATCCCGTTTTAAAGGTTGTGTAATGCCCAATTCACATTAAAAAAGTGGCCTGCAAAGTGCCTTTGAGTTTGCCGTGCGTATAAATCTTACATATTTGAAATATTGTCTGTGGTTAAGAATTTTGACTCCAACGTCTGGAGCTCATGATGTTGAATTCCTTTGAAGATGGTTTTGAAATAACTATGAATTCAGCTTAGGCACGTACCTTATGAAATTCCTCCATCAGAATGGTCCAATAAAACTTTTTATGAGTCACAATCTGGGCAGCTCATCGGCTGTGACAAGGCGCAAGCTCGGAGATAAATAATTGTGAATGCTGCGCTGACAACTCCGCAGCCCAGCTTGACAACTTGTGGGCTCTGACCAGAGGGTGCGAACTTTACAGTTTTCAGCAAATAACACAACACAACACACCAGATAACAAATAGAACTCGAAACGTGCTCACATCTCCCGTTTTGACATTTATTTGCAGTTCGTACGGTTGCGCCTGTTTTCCAGGCTTCAGCGGCAGTGACTGTGGACATGGTCCCTTATGCAAAGACGTACATACAAACGTGTGCCAAAACGGTGGAACCTGCAAGTAAGTACATGCTCGATTTTTCTACGCATACTGCTACATTAAGTATTTGAGTGCAATTTGTCTGCCGTCAGCGAAGCTGAGAGAGACGATCGGCAGAGAGGGACCGCCCATGATAGAGATTAGACAGAGATTACAAGGTGGTCCGCGCTATGCGCTCTCTTTTCGGGTCTGATTTTGTACAACAGCAAACTTCGTTCATCTCTCTCTCATCAAACAAACCGCTCTCACTAGTGCACACGAAAGAGTGCTAACGGGCCACCTTCTATAATTTCATCATGTGTGGGACGTAAGCTGATACGTTTTCCTCTCTTTCTTTTGCTCTCATTTTGTTGCGTTCGTTGGACTGCATTTTGTTTACAGTTACAGTAGGGCAGCGAGGCGATTTGATTTCGTTTGTTTTTATTTATTGAATGTACACTTGCATACATATGTACATATGTACATTATATATATATTTACATATATAATTGTATTTCTTTAGGCCGCATACATTTGTGTGTGCATATTTGTATAAGGTATATTTGCACTTCTTAGTCGGGTTTGCTTTTATCGTAATTTTCAGGCACATCGGCGATGCGGCCATAACTTGCCACTGTCCAATGGGGTACAAAGGAACCAGATGTGAAATACCCGAAATAAACAGGACCACGCAGGGTAAGTGCAATAATAAATGTTAATGTGGTACATAAACATAATAGGCGCCAGTGCAGAAAAGTGTAAATTTCTCCGCGAAGTATGTGGGTGGAAGGGGTACAGCGCCCGATAAAAGAGCAAAGTTGTTAAAGTGAAAATGTAATTACGGAAATGATTATCATTAAGAATGCACTCGATTGCAGCTGAGGTGCCCATACAAATGAGTGAAAATACATCCAAGCGGAGGGTGGCGTCGTCGATCTCCCTCTAGAAGCCCCTCTCGAGCCATTTAATCGACAAGTGCGTGCAAACATAACAACAATTTATAACAACTGCAACTGAAAGCAGTGAAAGAGAAACAAGGAAGACCATGGAAAACCTCAGGTTGTCACTGGATGGGATGCTTGCCAATTTCCATGTCGTTGCTGCAGGCAAAGCAGTAAAAATTCATGTCACTTGGGCAGAAAACAAGAACACCAACAGTTTTTCAGCTTTAAGTCCTGGAGTTTATTGAAACGCACGAGTGCATGAAATTGTAGTCAGAATGCAAAGTGGGACTAAAGGAGTAGCCTGGGTTGGTCTTCATCGGCATTTCGCCAATGTGAGATATCATGAATCATAATTAAATTAGCATTCTAGAAAACTTGGAAAACTTGTTTCCCTAGATGAAAAATTCCAATTTCATCGATTTCGACCTTCTGGTCGGTCTGTTGCCAGGCTCAGAACAGGTGGGGCGATTTTAGTGGAGTGAAGGAATGGACAGACACAAGAGTATCCAAGTGCATGCCAGGAACATTCTTTGAATTTTATTACCTGACGTTAAGAATTCTTGCACAGCATCTACCGACTTTCATATCGTCCTTATTCTTGTGTGGCAAAGTTGGTTTTCAGGTGATGGATGAAGGGTTATTTGTGCTGGTTCGTTTTTATGAATATGTTCCAGTGATTGAATTTCATCAAGTATTTGCCGTTTCTTTCTAGGATGCACTGTTAATGCGAGTTCCATCGATTGTCATAGTGCCTGCAACTTTGACAGCTACATCGGCGCCAGTCCCAGTTCCGGCCGGAGTTACTCTGTCGTGAGAGGCAACCCCAGTTCGGCACGCAGCGGGAAGACTCGTTACGAAGTGACCATGCGACTCGGCGCAAATCTAACAGGATATTATCGGTATGCTGAGAGGGAGCAGCTGTCGGGTGTCATGGAACGACAGGTGAGATGAGTGAAAACATGAGTATGAAAATGTGTGCTTAGCTTAAGTTAGGTTTAAGCAAGGAGAAAGCATCCATTCCATTATTCCACATAATTGTTCGTCAAATTTAGTTGGTCGTCGCCCTCGCGCCTAGTGGCCGCAGAGGCAGCCTGGCTGATGTTGTGGAGAACGTTACGCACAGCTCCCGGTGTGCCGTCCAGCGAGGAGGTCCATGGGTGGTGGGAGGCCTGCTGCTGCGCATTGTTCGGAGTGGGGCTTCCGGCGCTGCTCTCCATGATTGTCGGCATATTGGGTGCGTGCTGGGCCAAGGCTGTCTGCGCCTCGGTGCGCTCCAGCAGCTGTGTGAAGCTCCCGCCAATGTTATCGTTGCCTTCGCCACGTGAATAGTTGTGGGCCGATCGGGATAAGGGACGCCAGCGATTCAACTTCTTAGAGGCCAGCCGCTGAAGGGGCGGAGTACGGGTGCCAGACTCCGCGGACTTACTTCCAGAAGAATGCTGCTCCAGCAGACTACTCACGAGCTTGTCTAGGACCTTCAGATCGACGTTTAGTTGAGAGTTGGGGATCGAGTTCATCCGGCTTCCAGCCAGGCTGCTCGAATTGGTTTGCACGGGGTCACCATCGGCTTTGACTCTGTTGAGGCCGGCTATCTTTGCCAGACGTTCCGTGAGCTACAAACACAAAAATACAGATATATGCATGAATTTACTATGGCTCTTAGGCTATACAACCATCAGGTTTACTTAGACTTTAATTTAATTTACCTATTATTAAGAAACTGCTGCAGTTTGCTAATTGTTCAATAAGTAATTGCTAGGCTCACTAATACTTCAACGTAACCAATTAAACTTTCTAGTATTCATATGAGAAATTACAATTAAGCAATAAAAACTAACGAATTATGCCCTTGGGCCTTGTGGCCTTGTGTGAATAAAGCGCACGAGCATGCCAGAGACTGCCTTTTCTCCCTCTTTTGTGCCGGCAATGGCACTGCCACTGGTAGTGGCACTGGCACTGGCACTGGTACTTGCAATGGAAGAAAAGCAATATATTTTCGGAAGCGAAGGCTGGCAGGTCTGTCAGGGCGCCGGTTCTTCTCAGGAAGGGCGCCCGCTTGGAGCTGCTCGGTGTGCGACTTTAATTGATGTTTCATTTCCGTTGCAAAGTGCTTCCGTTTTCCTGTGTTGCGCATCCGCCGTTTGTTTTGTCCAAGCCGGAGCCGAGCAGAGTGCCGACCTGGTAATTGAGTATCAATGCGGTTTTAAGTGAAAAATGCTGCCAACCTTTAGCCCTCACTTCTCCTATGCCATGCCGCGCCAGGAGCGTCAGGAGCGCCAGGAGCGGCCTCTTAACGTGGCATACTCAATGGCCAACCATTTCCGTTTTTAATCTTTTGCCTTGATTTGCTCACTCTTCGTTTTCATTTTCGTTTTCGTTTCTGCTTTATGTTTCTGTGTTTTTTCAATTGCCTCGTGCTCCATTCAAATGGGGTTAATTGAGTTTTAGTGGCCGGGACTCACTTTAAACTGATTACAAGCTGTCGAGAGGGCCGGCGGGTTTCGAGGGCGTTGTCGCAGGCTCCGCAAGTTGGTTTTGCATTTCGCATTTCGCATTTCGCTCGGGTATTTTGTAGCCTGTCTCTCGAAATATTTAGAGCATGTCAGTCTGCCATCCACTCAAGTGGCATGCCATCCTCGCCGCGGCTCCGTCTGCTCACATCTTCCTCTTTCGAGCTCTATCCGCCTGCTCCGAAATGAATTAATGTAGAAGTTGATTTGTGGCAATCGACGCTTGGATGGCTTTTGAACGCTTCTTGGCGGCGAGTTTTAATTGAAGCGCCTGCCTGCCACGCCTACTCTTAAACAGGAAATTAAGAAAGTTTTTCCAGACTAACTGGCCCTGGCCCTATAATTCTAGATTCGGGCTTGTGGCATGCAAATTTTCCATCATTAGCGAAAAGGTGAGGATATACAAATGAAACTTTTCCGATTAGATCTGCAATTAGTGGTTTTTCTTTCCTAAATTTTGACCAGCGACGAGAAGAAGTCCCGCATATGCCTTTCAGCTACTTAGTGATCTTGAGTTGTTGTTCCTCCACAACTACCCTTTCCCGAAAACCCGTAGCTGCAAACTGCGTGGATTTATGACCCACCCAAGAACGTGGACATTCTGGACATCTTTTTGCTCATTTTGGGTTCGAGGAGGTCAACTTCTATTTCTCCCTGTTTTTGCTTAGATTCCACTTCGCCAAATAATTGTCAGTAATTAAGCTTAAATACTGCTCGTCGGAGCGCCACTTGTCTGGGCCAGGATTGAAGAGGTCTGAGCCATCAAATGCCATTTCCAGACACTTCCTATCGCTCTTGAGGGCATATGGTATCTGTCAGCTAGCATTGGTTTAACTATAATTTCATCAAATTCAATGGGAACCAAACAAACGACACGACGACTACTATACGGTCAATGTTTTTCTGAGAGGCAATACAGAAGATTGGACAAACATAAACAGGTGTGTTCGGCATTTGTATTTGCATATATTGATAGATGGCAGGCGAACCAGATACTATGTGTATCAACTGAATCAATATTACTGAATCTGTTGCTTTATAGAGAAATTTGGGCTCGATGGCTCGATTGATGAATAATAAAATGGCAAATATTTGGGCTTGTGTTAACTAGGCCCACCTTCTGACACAAGAGCAAACTGAATGCCAATAAATTGCAAAGGGAAGTCGTAAACTGCTGTGCAAACTTGCGAATCGAAATCGAATATAAAAGGTCGCATCCAGGGGGAAAAGATTATCATTCGCCACTTGCGAATCTCCAGCAAGATGAGGAAGACAACGGCGATCTTGAGCTGTGTGCTCTTGGCCCTCTGCATAGCAAGCCTGCCGTTTGGGGCGGCCGTCACCTGTGAGGCCGAACCCACGGATGCGGCCTGCATTGACTGCACCGTCGACACAACCAACGCCGAGTGCGTGGCAACCACCACGGTAGCAGCTGAAGTCACGACAGTGGCCGCCGAAGAGACCACGGCAGCCACGGGCGCTGAGACAACCGCTGCTCCTGCCACTTCTGACACAACAACGGTTGCATCCACAACCTCAACAAGCACCAATAAAAAAAAGAAGACGGTCGTCAAGTACAAGCGGAGAATCAAGCGGGGCAAGCAGAGGAGGAGGCGCAACACAAAAACAAGGCGCAGGAGAAGAACCACAACCGGCTAAATTACCTCAGAACGGAATCACGTACACCGCCAACGACATAGGACATGCAGAAAACAAACATACTCTTAAATTAAGACTAAATTGCGCAATTCTTAAATAAACTTTGGAAAACCCAAGTAAAAACAATATTCTGAGCTAGTGCAGGACTCACCTCACCAGCCGCATTGCTGGAATAACTCATCCGCTTGACCTTTTTGAATGTGACATCGTTCTCGGCCTGGGCTAAGGCACGCTCCAGGGCATTATCCATTTGGACATCGCGTTCTTCCAGTCCTTGATAGTGGCCGGTCCTGCGACATAGGGGAGGACGGAAACAAGTGTTATTCAATCGTTCTATTCTAAAAATATGTCTGAAATGTTCCTTTTCAATCAAATCGGTATCGAGCTGTCGTAGTCTTCATCTAAATCTGTTATTGAGTTAATTTTCCAAATTATGAACACATTTTACCACCATTTGTTACCTTTTGTGGGCTCCTAAAGCCAAGGCACGCCATAAATACTGGGAAATGATTTCAATTATGCGATACATATTTTGGCACAGCTTCTCTTGTTCGCTGTTTTCGCATTTCCCTGCCCTGACATAAATACTTTCATTATTTACCTTTCCAAATTCCTTTCAAGCATTTGCCATGACAAATGTGTGGAGTAAATTGCCTTGCCCCAGGACATTCCCACTCAAGTATTCATACAGAAAGCAATTGTAGGCGACACTTAAAAATTGACTAAAAGGCGTCCTGCTGCAAGGAGTTTTCTCTTATCTATGTTTACCACTCACCCAAATAGCTTGTCCATCCCCCTGACGGTTCCTGCAACACTGCCACGGGCACGGGAGATGGTATGCCGCATTGTGGAGCGATTCGTCTTGCGCACAGTGCGAAGATCGGTCTCCCAGAATCTGTTGCAAAAAGGAATATTTTACAAAAATAGTTAAATGAAATAAATTACACATGTATATACATAAACGTAACGAAGATCGTTTGGGCCCCAATTTTATATAATATTTTCGATAACTTCTACAAAAACTTTTCCTTCAGTTGAGCTCATCTGAACTTTTCCTATTATAGGAAATATCCTTCAGGCTATTGGCGTGCCGCTCGGCAGCAGCCACGGCCCCCATTTGTGGTGGCACAAGAATCTGTCCGAGAGAAACCCCATAAAAATCATTTTAAATTGGAAGAGAAAAGAAATTCGCAACCATAAACCGCTGTCAAAGGAGAAAGAACCACAGCAACGAAAACAAAACCAATTCGCCAAAGCCGGGCAAACTGAATAACTACAAATAAATATGAAATCATGCACTTTATGCGTAATGCAACAGCCTGCGGAACGAAAACTAGACCGTCTGGCATGGCTTGGCATATGCTGGGAGGGGTCCTCGAGCTCCCTGTTCTTCCACTCAGACTGTCCTTCGTATTGCTTCCTTTTATTTGAAAAGGGTCGCTGCCCAGGACCCGCCAGGGCATGCAAGTATTGGACTCTTCGCCCGGACAAAGTGCAGAAAAACAAACAGACAAAACCATCGGGAACGGATGGCTCTGGCAAATTTACACAAATGCACGTTCTGGCCAATAGATGCTATGAGGGCTGGATTATATAGCAATCTGATCTCGACCTACTCTACTCTCGCAATAGCCAATAATGCCAATATCGCGTTGGTGTTCGCAGGCTTCTGGCCAAAATAAACATATCCTTAGCAAGAGTATGAATTCCGCATACACAATTTCTAAAAGCTATACAAACAACCCGCAACGAGGCTGCAGAGCGTGTGCGTGCTTAAATAAACGTTGACATGGACACAGAATGTTTTTACATATGTCCTACAAACGCGTACATACGAATGTATGTGCAATGAAATAAAATGGTACACTCTTTCGCGGTCAGTTTATGGTAGCAGAAGTACGTTGACAACTGGGGTAGAAGAAGGTTTAGCCCGCGCTTAAAGTTATCTCGAGCGGCACTTTCGAAAATTAAAGGTCGTTACGGCCAGCCATATGTCTGGCCTCTAGGACTGCCTAGAGGGCCGGGCTTCGGCACGCTGACGCAGGCTGAGACTGAAGCTAAGGTTCCCATTTGTCATTTCGGCCAGAAATGGAGGGCATTTATTTTCATTAAGATTGCCTAGACCACTCGGCACTTGCCGACTGGGGGAAAACATGGAATAAGTGAGTTAATTATGCGATACATCATATTTCGAAGGAAGCACTTGCTCAGGAAGCTAAGCAACGCGCAGCACTGGCTGATGTAATTTTCTTTGAATGTTGGATACAATTCGGAAGACGTTTCTAACAAATCGTTTTCGCTAAAAGGCCAGCAACAACGCAATCCAATATACTTGTACACTGGCTGTGTATGAGTACGAATCGCTTCTCCGACACTCTGTTGAGCTCCAGCCTTTTATTGATTTAAACGTGCAGCCTGCTGAAGTGTCAGACAATACAAGTTAATTTCCCCAGCTAGTTGGTCGCAGCACACACGTGTCGTCTGCGGGCACTGTGTTTGCCCGTTGTGTTCCTTAATCTAAGATTGAGCAAACCAATAAACAAACTGGGAGTCATCAGTTCAGACCTGATTAAGTTAAAGTCAATGTCAGTGCTAAGGATTGTGTACAATTTGCATATAAAGCATACGTATGGGATACGTATGATCGACCACGAAGACAAACCCCGAAAGAGCAGGCCAATGAACGGGAAACTGGAGAACCTTGTGGCTGATATTTGTCTGCGTCTGTTGGCATTATTAATTACACTACCACACTACCAAACGGGAGGCTGGCCAAGCGGACATAACGGAAATGATAAGCGTAAAAGTAATTGCTCCTCCATCATTAAATACAGTGCAGATTTTTAATTTTCCCTTATTCAGAGGAATGTATACAATTTCCCAAACGGCTGTACAACTTAATATCGAATAATATAATGTATTTAATGGGGGTATAAATACTATATAGGTATTGTATAAACTATGAATCTACTCACCGCTTTAAGTCCGGACTAGCAGTATACGGTGCGGATACTTCTTTAATCTTCAGTACTATTATGGCGGTGATAAATATGCAAATCACATTCACAATAGTCAGGCAAGCGGACACAATGCCATTGATCAGGAATTCAGTGGGCAAGTAGCTGGTGTAGAGGAAGGGATACGCGCTGGTCGAGTTCATTGGCTCGTTCTTCAAGTGCGGAATACTCATGTGCTTCTCCGGATATATAAGCCAAATGCAGGCCAGCGACCAAAACAGACCCTGCAAGGCAAAGGGAAGAGAAGAGAGGAAAGTCAGACGGATGGGCAGGAGTGTGACTTTGAAGTTAGTCATGGCCGACGCTGCTTTGGTGGCCGGTCACATGTGGTTGGACTGGCGCGTCTGCTTTCGGGGTCAGAAGGTCGCCGCGTGCTTAGTTCAGAGTGGGGGTATCGGAAGGCGTGTGAGTCGGCTGCCTTTGGCATACAAAGTAGTGTGACTGCCTGCCGGCCTTGAATTGTTATAACTTTTCAGTATGTGTGGGCGACGCGTCGCAGATAAAACTTCATTGTCGCATTTTCTGCTCGTTCTGTTATTCTTCTATTCTCTTCGTTCTCTTCTTTGCTATTATAAATTATAATGACTCAGCACACTGCTCGGCAAATCCGGAAGTGCGTGCCTTCTATGTACACACATACACACATACATAGACTCCTATACGGATGTGTGTTTGTTTTTCCATTTGTCTGCGAGCAGAGGGCATTTCTTTTCCTCGACTTACTTTCTGTTTTCGTTATTATTCGAATTTATGACCATTACTCTGTGAATTATTGCGTGCTTGGATTTGAAAGTAGGAGCCGTGAATTCTCCCGAAAAGAAAAACGGAAGTTCGTAGTTCATTTTGCGAGAAAATTACAAATATATATACTGGTCGCAAATTTAATAAACCAAAATTGTCAATTGCAATTCTTGGAATGGGTTCACACAACGCACTCTTCAGCGTGCCAATAAAGAAATTACTCATACGCCCCGTTGGCCAGGCTATTGCCTTAGGGCCAGACGAAATAGCAATTAATTGTAACACGCTTTGTGTGTAAGAATAAAATAATAAAAACAAACGTGGAGAAAAGCAACAAAGCAACAACGAACAGCTTCAGTGCGTGCCACTGATTTATGCAGCCCATACTCATGTAGGTTGACGCAAGGATGGGAGGAGGAGGAGGTGGAGAGGCGGCACTTGCACACATGCTCGACCGCAGTGGCCGCCATGATTAAGCGATTTCGGCGCCATTGTTTTAGCCGGTTAAAGTTCGGCTGGGACTTGCGTCTCTCGCCTCCATTAGCCATTACCCAGTGTCCATAATTTGCCTTTTGCATCATTTTGTCATGCTTGTGGCCTCCGCCTCCCAGCCGCGCCTTTGTCTTTCTGTCAGCATTGATAAATGTCAGCAAGCGGCGTTGCTGGGAAGTTTGTTTGTTTGTGTGGCACTTGGTCTGCCGTTTCCTATGTGCAAGTTTTTGTATGCGTTTCCCTTCGGAGCCTTCTGCTGCCTTTTGCTGCCTTCTGCCTTCGGCCTTCTGCCCTTTTGCAGTGTGTGTGCCCGCTTTATAATTTTACGCAACATCCGCTTTCAGTTGGGAAACAGGCTTCATGGCTTGGATTCACAATTTGCACTTGAAAATTGGGTCGAAATTTATGCACTCGTTGCGGCTACGCCACAGAAAGTAGGAAAACAGCTGAGAACTGGTCCGGAGTGGCCTCCGCTCAAACTCCTGCCGGCCGGACAGATTTATGGGGAAAAGTTTTTGGGCAATGCACTTCAGATTAATCAGCAAATTGTATTTCGGCCTAATTTATGGCGAAGTTCGCTTCAAGGGTTCCACAAAAAATGCCATTGCTAAACTTCTCCAACTCTCGTTTGCGTTTTCCGATACCAATCGTGGTCCGGCCTCTAGGTCCGTTCTGTCAACTTAGCCCCCCTTAGCCTTTGCAACAACACTGCAGTTTCCAGGGCGTTTGCGAATTGTTGCAACACTTGAATTATTGGTTTGAACTTGGATGTAATAAATAGAGAACGTTTTCGTTCTTTCGGTATGAATTTAACTTGAGTCCCATAGCAGAATTTTGTGAAATGCCTAGAAGTAAGAGCTATTCGTGCTTTTTTTTCTATAAATTATGATTAGATTAGTCCCCAAAAATTATCAACTGCGCAGTCTTTCTACAAAGAAGACAATTCAAGGTCACGGAAAACATCTTCAATAAACGCTTTTCCGTCATAATATTTGTATGGATTTTTCTCATTATATGCATGCCGAAAAAGCCCTTTTGTTAGCCTCAGGCATCGGCTTACCAATTAAGCATACTTCAGACACACATACACATACACATACACAGATAAGTGGGTACTCACGCAATTGACAACCGGGGGCAGCAGCGAGGCCGAAATGGCAACACCGATCAATGGGCCCGCAGAGCCCTGCAGCAGGGCTACGGCCACGCCGGTGCCAGATGTTAACGCCCACAGAACGCCCATCCACAAGGCGCGCACATTGCCCCTGTGAACCGAAAGAGAAATTATTGAAAAATCAACTGTAAAATGGCTAACGAAAGAGCAAAAACGAAATATGAAAATTAATTAAAAATACAACAGAAGGCAAATGACAAATGTCCACCCTCTCCAGTAAATGCTACATCTGTTTGTCGCCCCTTGTTGGATAGGCGCTGGGGCGCCGGAGGTAACTGCAAATTAAGTCACATTTAGATGAATGTTTGGCCAACAACCGACGACTGTCGCTGACGCTGCTTATCTGCCCTGCCCCTTGCCCCTTGACGCGGCAGGGGTCAGCGGGAGGGCAGACCATTTCTTTGTCGCCAGGTGACGGTGACTTTTTATACCTTCTCTCATTGCGCAAAGATTTTTTGACACTCGCGCAAGTTTGTCAAGTGTCAGCGGCTTTGTTATCACTTCCGCCAACCAACCTGGTCGCCCACGGCTTGTCGAGTCAGGAGTCGGGAGTCATAGTCGTTTAATGGCGAGAAATGTTGGCAAACTTTTCATTGCGACGAGATTCTATACCCTTTCTGGGGGTATGCTCTTACGTAAAGTACTTTTGTCTTGGTTTATTTTATAGCCCTTATTCGAATGTCCATTTATATACAATATATTCTATAGATATGCACATTACAGACTCGAGGGAGAGTCACGCGTGTCCTAAATCAAACAAAAGGGTATTGTTGGCTGTGCCACGCCCCTCTCGGCTTTGATTCATTCGCCCCATTTGTACCCTTGGTTTGCCTATACGAAAATTCGGAATATTTTTTACCTTGGAGCAACTTTTCTTGATTAATGGCGCTTTGACTTTGCTCTGCTGGGTCGCCGTAGGTGTGGGTTTAATTTATGAATGCTAGAGTATGAGCTGTATGAGTATTTAACTTTTTATGCCCGAGCATTAGGCAAGGCATATACATTTGTTTCTGCAAATTGTTTATGGTTCAAATACGTGCATTGAAAGTAATGCAAATGAGGGCAAATCAGGGCTTCAATTGTTTTCTGTGAGTTAGGGTCGCGTGTTGAAAAGTGCTTCAAATAATGCTGTGGGTACATACGAGTAGTATGTGATGAAATGTACCTAGCTTTCTCGTACATCTTTCTGTTTCAATGAGTAGTGGGTGCATGGAACTAAAAAAGGGCCAGAACAGGGCTGCTTTGAATTCTCATTTAAGTTAACTCCATTATGAATTAAATAATGAACGTAAGTAGAACAAACAAACAAGACAGAAACAAACATACAGTTCCATATTTTACAAGCACATACTCGTGTACACATTTTATTCCTGGCTGCTGCAGACTAGACGATCCGTATCTGTCAGATACTTTCCCATGACGATATTTGCACTGATAATTTTTGCTAGTTGCATGTGGCACTCGCCGACAACTGCAACAGTGACGATGTGTGGGGAGCCCACTCCGAAAGCAGTATATATTTAATTCATTTCGGTGTTGTTATTTATGTTTGTGTCTGGACAAATGTGTATGGGAGGAGGGTGCAATCTGCGTAATTAAAATAACACCTGTACCAGAAAGCTTCCCTCATTGAGAATACTTGTACGTAGTTAAATATTTTATGAAGTATTGATATTTAAGTCTAGGAATCTAATTAATACTGGAACTGGAGAAACCTCTGCTAACGCAACCACTTAAGAGACTCTTCCTCCACAGCAAATTCCCTATCAACCAATAGAGTTTTTCCATCATCAATGAGGTGGCTGACAAATGAACGTCGCTAATCCAATGGTCCGCAATGACAAGGCTCTATCTGCACGCGCCACGTGACACAATTATTGAGTTGAGTGCACGCCAACAATGGGTCGGAGTCGGAGAAGAATGACCACAAGAAATTCACGTTGATTGCATGCCCGCAATAGGCACACGCAATCTGGAAGAATTCATTATGTGTACCTATTATTATGATGAAGACGTGGGTAGTCATGGGCGCTTTGGGTGGGACTTGGCCAACAATAAAGCACCAGCCCAGACCACGGCACTTAATTATACATAGATACAGATGCCTAATACACTTGCATGTCGGATGTACATATGTATGTGCGAGTACATTTAGATGTCAGGCTCAACCGAGCCTCTGCCACATTGTGTATTGTGTAATATTATTTTAACAATTTATTTTGTGCAATTAACACAATTGCCGACACACATTCATTTCACGCAACTTCCGGCGAATTCTGTGGCTGAGCTTAATTTATTGCTCTAGCCGCTGCTGCTGCCGCTGCTGCTGTTGCTGCCGCTGCTGCTGTTGCTGCTGCTGTTGCTGCCGCTGCTGCTGCTGCTGTTACGGGGCGTGCGCGTCCCTAAGCCTATTTTGTGCCCACTGCTGGAACAGATTTACACAGACGGCGCGTGGCAACTTAAAGATTTCTTCGACAAAAAACGATGCCGTAATAAATGTGTGCTCATATATATAGACTAAAGTGAAGGGAGAGATGGGGATGGGTATAAGGATGGGGAAAAGATTGTTTCCTCGCCCTGCCGCGCACTGCCGGCTGGAACCCCTTTTAACGAGCACACGCCTCACATTACTCCAGGGTCTTAGATTATTTGACTTATTTGCAAGTAATTTGTTAGATTCTCACCCATAGACTTACCAATGACTTAAAGTAGTAGCAAATTTTGAGCTTCTTGCGACACTAGATAATTAACATATTTAATGGATTTCGAATTTTCTTTAAACTCTTGAGTCGCTTTGGAAATTCGGGGGATTTAAGGGAGTCGAGTTTCTTGTCACTGGGAAATGAATGACTCTTGGTAATTAGACTTGATTAATATTCTTAATGGTTTTTCCCCATTACTGCCGACTGCCAAAAAGCTACGGGTAATATCTTTTATGATTTTAAACATGATTTCATATCAGACATTTCCACTAAACATTTAGTCATTTTTGTCACTCTAATGCTCTCTTTAAGTCAAGTAAATTGTTCGATTTTCAAATGGAAATTGTGTGTTATTCATTGGAATATCCAGCGTGTATAAAAAGGGTGCTATTGTTTCAAATACACACGCGTATGTACGTATCCCTTGCTGGAATCGAACATATGGGCTGCTCGTCGTTTTGGCCTCTGACATACGAGTATTTGTGAGTTCAAAGATAGAATATGGAATTGCAAATCATGAATATCTCTTAATTAAATTCTACATCGAAAACAAATTGGAATTTGAATGGAATTGGCAACCGCAACTTCAGGAAATGTCATTCAGATTTGATTATACCCAATCGAATCCGTCGATGACCAAATAAACGGAATTAATTTATTGTTCATGGTGAATTGTTGCGAACGTGAGGTATTTTCGACAATCCACCGTAATTGTTCGGCTTGATTGGGTCTGATTTGGGGCTTGTTTAACGTTGCTTACCATTGCCTTACCTGCCGCGCATTTCCTCCGTGGGCCAATCGGAATTTTGACCCCAAGGCATTTCGGTGGTGCCCAGAATAAGACCAAAAACGAAGCCGAAAAGTAGGGAGATGAACATGCCCAGTCCGAGGGAAAGGAAGCCAACGCGCTGAAATGAGAGAAGGGGAGGGACGGGCGGGTGAGTGAGGGTGAGACAGTAAGTTAAATGCCAAAAGACGCCAGAGAGCGACACTTTAAGCGATAATATTGCATACTTTGAAGCGCCAAGAAACTGCGAGTGGATTCGTGACATGTTAACCCAAATTTGCAGCTACGCAACTGCAAAACTGTTGTTGGCAGCTGCACACACAAAGGAAAAATGCTCTAATGTCAGCCACATGATGTCGTCTTAGTATGCCAAACCCACTACCCACTACACTACCCACTACCCGACCCTACACTGGCATATCTGGCATATTCCCTTCCCCACATTCGCCAGTCAAACACATCTGTGACGCATATAAAGTAAGTGGTACACAGGCTTTAAGCAAGGGACTAACTAGTTGAAGACATGGCAGTGTCCCTTCAAGTAAATGCACTTTAAAGTTTAACAAACTAGCATTAAAGTTGGGCTAAAACGCTGTACTAATTTCCGCTGTATTGTTTGCTCTAGTAAGTATTTGCAGACACGAAACACATTGCGTTTGGGTTTGCGTAATGCGTAAACAAATTACACACAAATCTGCCTTTCAACTTTAAATGACATGCAAATATTTACAAAAATTGCTATTCAATAACATTCAATACCTTGGACTATAAACATTTGTGAAACCAACTCGTTTTCACTATTCGACTGTTATGGTATGCCGTTAACGTTTTGTCTGTATCAATTATTTTTAATAGCTGCCATCAATTTTGAATATTTTTTCACCTTTTCATCTTCTGTAATGGGAATTTTTGTGTGAGATATTTTTTCCCTGCATGCGGGATAATTTGAATGTTGCTTGTGTCTATTAAATATTTTTCAGTGATGTTTTTTAAAGTTGAAATATTTTGTAAAAAAATAAAAACAAGCCACAGGATTGGTGTGGTTTTCATCCATCCAGGGCGGTGTTTCAGGTCTTAAAGAATGAACTAAATTGCCCAGGAAAATGTATTTGTGCATCTGAAAAGTCTTCAGCATGTCAGTCTAACTCCAAGTATATTCTTCGAAAGTTGTATTTAGGAAAAGTTATTCGCGCTTTAAGTTTCGTGCTTTATGGCCCAACTGAGGCACCCTATCGTTTTAGCAAAAGATTATGCTGCCGCAACTTGAGCTCCCTTATGAAAGGAAGGCGGCAAAAAGGATGTACACAGACATATGTATGTATTTCAATTAAATTTTAATTGAAGTACGCAGATGTCAACAGCCGCAAGACACCTGGCTACGGGTGTACCTGGCACGAGTGTACGGGGTGTGGTTGGCTGAGTGTGCTGCTAAAAATTGTGTCAGCAGACACCGAGCCGAGCCGACAACAAGTTGCCTGTGGGATAGGTACAGTCCAAGGCAGACTGGCCCAGTCGCCTCTTCATTAGAACTGAAAGCAGACGAATATATTTACCTTTTTATTTTGTCTATTTGTTGCAGGCTGCTTGTCCCCTGCTTGTATTTGTTTAAAGGTGTCCGAAATTTGTCTGCTTTTATTTTGAGCCCTAAGACCAGTCTTTTAATTTCATGAAGCAAAATCCGCTTTAAATTTAACAAAAATTCAAGAAGGAGTATGCTCTGTGAAAGCAAGATAGTTGCTGTTTCTTTTCGTGACAATTATGACAATTTTAAGAGCAGCTGGACCATAAGGTGGTGTTAGAATGCGGACTATAAGGTGGTGTTAGAATGCGGACCATAAGGTGGTGTAAGAATGCGGTTCAACTTCAGTTTTATTTGCCGTGAGCTAAACGTGTTGCTAAGAGCTGCGTTCCTTACTTTTAAGAAGCTTAGCTTAGGTTATATACAAGAAAGATCTGCTGTTGGTGGTGTTTCTATCTTGGTATAATTCTGAGCAGTAAAACTTGGTATAATATTGCTTTAAAAGATTCTTTCATTTTTAATAATAAAGGGTTTCAAAGCGCTCGTTTATAATTAAAATACAAAATGTATTTACATTCATATATCGATTTTTGGATAGCAATTTTTTGTTTCCATCCAAATTTCCCAGAACATTTGAATATTTTATACGGCTCCACCCTCTTCGAGCTAACGCTGCCAATAAACAATTCAACAACTTTACCATTTACCACAAAAGCGATGCAAATTTGCAAAACATCAAGCGCTGTGTCGTTATGTCGCTATTCATTTGACTGGAATAACCCAAATACACTCGTCCGACCCTCACTGGCGCATATTTCGGTTGGGTGTATGGGAATTTTGACAGCTGGCACGGAGGACGGATTGCCATTGGACCGACGACTTTCAACGCAATTTGCAATGCAGTTTTTATTATTTTTCAAATGTCATTTGCTCATAAATCACTCAAAAGTATCACATATGTAGACCCAGTCAAAGAGTCGCGAAAAAGTGTTGACAATTCCATTTGAAAAGCGATTCGAAATGGGCTTTTGGACAACTCCCTTCATCTACCGTTTCCGGTTTCTCTATTTTTCCCCAAGGTTTTATGTTCTGGATTTGTTTTTGCCCAGCTTTTTTGTAGCGGTAACACAGTAAAACTCACAACCGCTATGTGGCGTGAATGGTGGCAAGAATATAGCACTTACCATTAGCTCTTTGTCGGAGATAATTGCACCGAATGTTATCGACATTACGGGCCCCATAAGCGGCGAGACCAACATGGCCGCAACAATATTTGGTGCATTATTCTCGACCAGTCCGAGGGCGGCCAGAGAGCTAAAAGCACAAAACAGAGGTTGGAGGTTAGAGGTTAGAGGTCAGAGAAATGAGATTTTACTACGGAGTTGGTTATTTTCCAACTTGTTTCGCTAACTCTTTCTTGAGCTCTTTGGCCGTACTTACTCGGCGGTAACAATTAGCAGCAGATAGTCAAAGGACAGGGAGCCCCCGGCCCGTACGCCGTCCACCACCTGTTTTACGGTTAATTTCGATTTAATTGATTCCACAAAAGTGTTCCACTTCGAGACGTCCTCGGCATCGTCGCTGTAAACGGCAAAGAACATAAAAACTCAAATAAATATGCGCCGCCATAAAATAAACTGTGGTAATGGCGGGATAAGATGTTTCTAATGTGAAAACACCAAGTGGGATAAAAATGTGCTCCAGCTGTGTAATTGGCGCAATGCCCTTTTATTGGGGCTGAAGAGTAAGGCGAAACATGGATGCTTTTGGCTGAAATTCCTTGATTTCAATGAGCTTAGCGCCTCGTAGTACGAGTATCTTCAGGGAGTCCTTGCCTTCTCTGCCTGGGTGTAATTATTCAACCACAACATTGGCCAAATCATCGCCCACGAACAAAACTCAACTCGAGCACACGCTAACCCCAATTACAAGCTCATCATGTATGCACACAGGTATTCCAAGTCCAGGTCTGTGACAATTACTTGGCAGGAAGTCACCGTGTGTATATGTATTTACTGTCGGCTTTGTCATTTCGAATAAGGACAAGAGCAAGCAAATAAATTGTACGCCCCAGCTGGATGCATTTAACCCTTGTCTAGGGCCAGAGTCATAACCCTATCAACCCAGACCAGCTTTCATATGCAAATTTTGGCATTTTCACTTTCCGACACGTCGACTAGACTCCGAATTCTGTGACAATACTTGTCCCAAATAGCTCGTAAGTCTACCCCAGAAGAGTAATAAACTTGGGCGTGAGCCAAGGCCTATGGCCTTCTTCGCGGCGGGTCTGTGGGGGTCTTCCGGCTAGACGAGGCGCAAAGAGAAATAGCCAAAAAGAGATGCCAACGTGAAAGAGGCAAATGTCACGTTTCTAATAGCCAGACGGACAAAGGATGACGTTGAAAGTGAGACTAAGACTCGACTGCGACTGCGACTGCGACTGCCAGTGAAAGTTAATGAAATGACTGACGCCTTTGACACGTAGGAGAACACCTGAAATTAGTTTTCCACAGAGCGACAGCTGCGGGAGGGAGCCTGACAAAAGACTGACTTCAGTCGCCCTGACAAACGACTGCGTGCCGTACAATGCCATGCCGGAGAAACACAATACTCGCGAGCACAATGCACATGCAGATGCAGATGTATGCACTTACCTGTAGTCATCTCGCATGTTGGACGCATCTGTGATGGCATCATAACTAACGCTGCACGGCAGAACGCTGCAACGGGTGAACGATATAGATTTCAGTCCATGGCAATAGTAAAACTAATAAGTAACACATGTTTTATAGGTTAATAGTTCAGTACTGTATTGCTGTATACCTTGTCCGTTACAGAGTATCTTCCATTTGAATTAAATTTGTGCGCATAAGGGTATTAATCAGATAACACTTTACATTGTCTGGCTACTCCGCCCGAAGGCTTGAAAAACATCTGCTTCTTGCTTCTTATTCTTCTTAAATGTCTTCGACTTCCTTTGGCAACTGGTCACACCTTCGACTGCATTTTAATCCCTCCTGCTTAATGCTCTTAAATGATTATCACACCTACTTATCGTCCCTTCTCCTGCAGCATCCTACAGTGTATTGTTGCTCCTGTAGCTTTTGTTAGTGCCTTTGTTTCTGCATGCTCTTTCTTGTTCTTTGCCCCTTGGCCTTTGTCTGTTCGTCTTTAATTTACTTAAAGTCCCACTTAGTGCAGTTCATTGTTCTGCTTAACTTCAGCTTCTCTTGCATTTTTCTTCATTTAATTACTTGGGAGCTTTTCTTCAAGGCCTAGTGTCCGGTACGGTGCTGTTGGAGCTAAGTTTATTTAAAATAAGATGTAACTTATACAGCAATCACACTTTTAATTTTGAGACGGCTGTTGTCCAGCTGTTGCCAAGAAGTATCGGTTTTATCGGTAGTATTACCTAGAAGCCTACAAGCAATCAAAATATGGCAATGCACAACACCTCAGGAAAGCAACTGAGGCAACTGATCCCCCACTAAGCCTTGGGTTCTCATCTTTCTGCATTTTATTGCATTTTTATTAAAACCAAGAGACAGGGCCTGAACGAGGCCAGGGGTCGACCAGCTGTTGCACGGCAAAGTGTGGAGCGACCGAGTTCTTGGCTTTCCCGGCACGTTTAGCGCTGCGTCCCGCTGTCCCCCTGTCCCCCTGTCCCCCTCAATGTCTCAAGTCTCAACTTACCTGACACTGGAATTCAATTTAGTGCCAATGCCCAGTTCCGTGAGACAGTGCAGAGTAGTCTCGCAGGCGTCGCCGGCTTGCAGCGGAAAAACGACGTGATGAAAATAACCTTTTTTGCTTGTTGTCCAAGTAACGTGCTCAATTTCAAGCTTGACAAGTAACTCCTCAAGTACCTGCGAAAGAAAGACAAGCAACAGCTTAGCGCGGAGCATTCCTCCGACTTACAACTTTTGCATTTAATTGGATCGCTGGGGATCCGGGGCTGGGCTGGACAGAATTTGATTTAATGGCTTGGCGACTGTTGATTTATCTCGGCCTTGCTCGAAGACCGTCTGTCTGTCTGTCCCAAGTGTTGCATTCATCAATCCTTGGCCGGGGCTTAGAGACCACCCCATTCATCAGTATAATCCACCACAAGATAACATCTGGGTAACAGACGTTACTTGCGCTTCGCAAAAGTATGCAATGCGCTCGAGTCACGTTCTGTCTCGTTAAGTGCATTCACAAAGCAACAGTCCGGGCCCAGAAGACACAGCCGCAGTTGAAATCAAACTCTTGCCGCACAACGCACAACGCACACGAAAATCAACTTTAAGTGCTTGGGGACACATAAAGCTTCGGCGCTCTTGACCGTACCTTCTGGTCGATAGCATGGCCGAAAGGGAGGGTGGTACTTGTGGCTGCCCAGAGAACGACTTACCTTTTCAAGCGGCACCACTAAATTACGTCTGTCCAGCGACGCAGTTGTCGCAGTTGTGTCACCTCCTAGGGCTCCTGCAGTACGCTTAGGCCCCTCTGCTTCTGGTCGACCACCAACACCGACACGTCCAGTTCCTGGACCACCGACACCGCCACCTCCACCACCACGCCCACCGCCCACACCGCGTCGATACTTGGGCACATTCTTGTCACGTAATTCAACTTCGAGTCGTAGTATTGTGTTGTTATTCTCCGGAAGATTGATGTTCAGATTATTGTTGCCACCTCCACCGCCACCGCCACCAGCCCCTCCTGGTCCGCCCGAGCCGACCACAGGTTGGTTTCCATGGCTACCAATAGTCCCGGCAGAAGTCTCGGTGTTAGCTTTATTTGAAGTGCCTGAAATTGGTTAATGAAAAGGTGATGTGGACATGTACATAAATTAAAGCTGATGCACTATTAAGAAGTATTATATAATACATGAAGGTCGGCTAGTAGCCAGCATTCGCGGCATGCCTCTCTTTGACCGCCCAAATCGCTAGGCTATAGTTTTCTTTCGGTTAATTTATTGCCATTTAACTATTTATATTATAATTAGCGTGAATTTCTGTGATATTTGGATATCCAGTTATGCGTTTAATAAATATTTGGCTTACAACGGCCAACGATGTGCGGCATGTCGACCGCTAAGCTCATTTTTGCTGCAAATTACGCTAATTAAATGCCACCCTACCAATAACAAATAATCATTGTTATTATACAATTAAACGGGTATTTTGTGCTCGACCAACCTTTGTTCAAATTAAAGTCGGAAAATAAACACGCCCATGCCGCATGGGGCTCCACTAAGCTCCACTTGAGCTACATTTGTACCTACATAAATAAATAAATAAAGTGGCAGGCGAAAAATCAAATCAAAGTCTATATAAAAACCATACAAAGGATCACAATTTATTATGCCAACGAGCAGGCACAGACGAGGGGGGGGGGGGGAGCCAGCCAGACATCGACATGTAATATAAATCCCGCCACATTGACAAATGCCGAAATAAAGCTTAAATGCGCTTAGGCCAGAAGCCAGGACTCACGACCCGCCCCACCGCAGCCAATGCCGGGTGTAGGTCGGGCGTAGGTCTGAATTTGTTTCGCATAGTTTCTCTGGTGGGCAAAGTTCCAAGAGTCAGCACATTTGCCATCCTTGGCCCCGGCCAGCCAATACCTGACCATAACCTAAGTGGCTCTGCTTTTGCCTATTTCTGTGACTCTGGGTCGGTTACTGGCATTGAATGGCCAGATCCGGCCAAAGATTCGTTAAACTTGGATAGGTGTGGCATTGAAGAATCTGTGATTTATGTCTGACACCTTTGAGCCCTGCTCTACACTGATTCCACTTAAATGTGTCGCTCTCCTTTTTCCATCTTCATTATTTGACACACTTTAAGATGTCGCCAAGGACAACAAGTATACTTTTTATTTTAAGTTTTTTGGCATCGAAATTCTTTAGGCCTTATACTTGAGGTACTTGTTCTGTTTTTTCCCCACATGCCCCACATGCCCCTGCTCCCATCATCAGCCTAGCTTCATAGTCATTATCAGCCTGGGCGCTGCCATAGTGACAAACTAAATTAATGATGATTTTCTTTGATGGCAATGGCGATGGCCCGGCTGTTGTTTTGTATTTAAATAAATGTTTGATTAATGCTCTTGCCAAAAATTGACTCCTACATGTTCGTTCCTGTCATGGCCTTTTTTCGTGTCAGATTTCCCAGGACGCCATACTCGCGTTTCCATGTGGTGCGGCCTTTTATTTCATAAATTATATTGTTGATGAGTTTTTATTATATCCATTTTTTTTTTATCGCCTTTGATTATGATAAATTGTTTGCTAAAATGGACCGCTGGGAATTTTTTATAATTAACAATCATTTTTCGGTATACAGGAATATCCAGGAAGAACGATTAAAAAATTGGCAGCCCAGCCCCCACCTAATATTACCTTCTGGCTTCTTGGTTTCTTGGCCCAAACTTTTCTATTTATTCAACCTGTTCAGTTCGAAATTTTCTTCGTGGCTAATTCAATTTTAATATTACATTTTCTGGCGGCAGCGTGTGCTTCCCACTCTTGACATGCCCTCGTAAAGTCGGCTTCCTACAAGGATTCTTGGTAGGATTCTGCGTTAGATAGCCGCAAACTCTGTCAGGCCTTACCGAAAATGCGAAACAAACAAATCTACGGCTCTGTGTTTACGTCCGTGTGTGTCTGATGGGAGTTCATGCAACATTCATGGAATGCTTTCAGTTGCTGAAACACTTTTACGATGTCATAAAATAATTAATAACGCCACTAAACAACGTAATTACGCGCTAAGCTCAATGCATACAGGTAGATGTGGGAGTGGGAGTGGGCGTGGGTGGGGATGTGGCTGGGGCTGGGGATGTGGTAACGGATCACTATGAGCATGGGTTGGAGGCCGCTCGGCAGATTTTGCGGTTGCCAACGCCTAGGTGAGTGTTACAGGTTCGTGTAAACAAAATTGCAACTTTGTATTTAATTAGGCACAAGCGCTTATTCAATTTCGCTGTTCGTTCCCCGGACTTACCGTAAATCAGCTCACGTTCGAAATTTGCCGTCGGCACAACGATTAGAAAGACTACGCCCGGCATCCTGTCAACGCCTGTCAACGGGTGAGCCTGTGAATGGATAAACCAAAGTGGCCCGTTTAGTTAGCAAATTGAGTTCCGAGTCAGGCTCCGTGACTGGCGCAGACCCTGGCCACCCCTCCCCCCAGAGACTGAGACATTCATTTAAATTTTTCTGGGCTGCTTGGCCAGGGCCCAACGAAGTCTACTCCTTCTTAGCCACCCCTGAACGCATTCAAAACAGATAACTGTGCTTTGCATAAGCAGTAGAAACACTTCCCCAGCTATAAATGCAGCCCGTTATCCCAGACTACTCCGAGCCGTACTATATTCAGTCACGTCACTGCACAAGCATCTCTCCGGCATGTCTAGGTAAATTTTCGCTTTCAAGACTGAACTTTTTAATGTTAAAGCCACTCTCCGGAGAGGTAAGTAGTCGTAAATGCGAGCTGAAGGTCATTATTAGTAGTTGCCGAGAGTGAGCCCTGCTTGCATTTTTCTAAAGGTACGGATCCCTTGCCAGAGAACAGAAGCATACTTACAGCTCGGAAGCAGATGAATTAAAATTTCTTAATTAAAATAGCATGTTCGCTGGACTCCACTGGCCATCCCAATGGTAATTTCCTTTTATCAATCATATACGAGTATATGTATATGTACCTGCCTTCAAGTATTTGGCGAATAGTCGATATTCGAATGTACTGCAGGGGAAAAATAACAAAAAAAACCTTTAAAGATACACATTGGGCCAGCCAGTCCTCTCGTCTACTTGAAATTAAAATGCCATTAGCACAGAGTTGAGATAAAACCGAAGCGAATACGATTAAATAGAGGAACAGAGCAAACGAGCGCAGGATATCACTGACGCCTGAGTGCTGATGCTGCGCCCTGCCCTGCTTGAAGACTGGCGGCTCCCGACTGGATCTTCCTGCCATCGACGCTGCCAGAACGTATGTACATGAGTGTAAGCGAATAAGCCTCAGATTTAATGGAGCTGGGATTTTTACTCCACAATGAAATTACTTCGATGCGAGGCCTGTCTGGTGCCTGCCTTGGTTCGGAACGGAGCAGGATATCAAAGTTGCTTGACCAAAGCACCATTTTATTTCGAATGCGGCAGATTGAGTGCAATGCACCTCACGAATAGTGAGTTCAGGCCTCAGTGGACAATTTTAATGCGTAGTCTCTGATGATGTCAGAAGTAGCTTTCTCTACAAACTGTTTTTTTTGCCACACTTTTACTTAAAAACTTTTCAGAGCAGTCGCAAACAAACGGCCTACTCGTGCCCGTCTTTATTCTGCGCTGCACAGAGCCCACAGACGCGACTCATTCACCCGTTCCCCACAAGCCTCTTAAGAACTTGCAAGCCAAACAACCGAAGCCACTTTGCAGCACGTTCACTGTTGCACTTTTTTTCTTACCACTTGCCATCTTTCATTTTGCGGCATATTTATTAAAAAAAGAAAGAAGCACAAAAATGGAAAAATGGTAGAGGGAAAATAGGGCGGAAGTGTGCACGAGAACGAAGGCTACAGGAAATTCTTTTATATTAACCGAAAATATTTATTTTCTTACTCGCTTCCTTCGTTTTTGTGCGCACTTTTCTGATTAATTCCGTAACTATATATTTACACAACTCGGGTGAAGTTTTCCCTGCGCGACGACGACGACGACGACGAGGCACTTGTGAAGACCCAGGCCCGTTTCGAGCTTTACTTTCCACTTCTGGCCGGATTTTACTTGGTGCTTTGCATTGTTGATCCCACTATTTTTGTGCCCCCAACAATGGAGCCCACCACTAATTTGTATGAGTACCAGACCGGGCCCTAATTAGGGCGAGAGAATTGCATTAGCTTCGCATTCGGTGAAAAAAATCCCCCATCCCCCCATCAAAAAGCCAATTGAAACACCAAGGTTTCGAGCTCTTTCTAAAAGGCGCTAGAAGGGAACATAATTACTACCAATAAGTTTTCGCTAAAACAACCTATAATGTCCACTTCAAAGTAAGTCCCAGGAAAGCCGAAAGACTTTCGTTGTCAGCTTTGATTTCACGGTTTGCCCCTTTTCCAGAGTATTTTTCCACTTTCCCATTTCTCCATTTCCCCACACTATTGTAGCAATGTACTTTCCGTCTTAATTAAGAGCGCTAATTGGTTATGTCTGCGACTCACAAAAAGTTCAAACCCTGGAAAATGAGTGCCCCCCTATACGAGGGCTTATAGTCCTAAATGATTAGGTGGTGGAAAATAGAAGCGAAATGCGTTGATTTTCCTTGTGTAACTATTGTTTTCGAGATACTCAATGTTTAAGTGTGAAAAAACTATTACTACCCTCTTGTGCTTGGGAATTGGCTGTTTCTATTCAAACCAAAACTGTAATAATTCGAATATTCAAGCAGATTTTTACACAAAGCCAAAAAACAAAGAACAAGTTGGGAAACCAACCATCTGGGACATGGGTAGGGGTCCAGCAGGAGGATACGGCTTAAGCATAATGCATAATCATTTCAGACAAGGATAAGCCTTAAGTAAAACGACCACGAGTCAATTCCTGCAGCCTGGCACACACGGGTGCAACAAAGCCCGGCAAACTTCTACCAGAAAAATGTCTTTTATGGCCAATTTCAGCGAGAAAAGCTTCGGCTTCAGCCCGCAACTTAAAGCAGGTCCGATAAGAGCAGAGCAACCGAAAAAAGGCGAAGGTCTACCTACGGTTGCTTTAAGCGCTCTCCAGTGTAAGATTCTGCAGGTGACTTGGTCCCAACTGTTGCCCACACAGACCTTGCTATCCATATCTAGCACGGATACGTTGTACACTGATGCGTGCTTAATGCTCAAAGGTGCTATTTGCTGGAATATTTTACCATTAATTCCAAATTATGAAAAAGTGTCGTGTGGAAGAACGAGTCGAAGGTTAAGGTGGGAAAAGACTAAGAAAAATGAGGAAAAAAAGGAAGATGGACATTAAAGGGTTTTATTGTGGGCACATTTTTCGAAGTTCTTGTGTTTTGTCAAAGGATTTTCTCTCCATAAAGAGTAAGCCGTATATGTAATCTCTGTATATTTGTTCTTTATTTTACAGCTTGGTCGTGTCTTGCGCAACTTCAATATTACCAAAATCAGCGATCTTGAACTGATTTCGAACTCCACCGATCGCTTGGATATGACTTTTCACTTTTTTGGGGTCAAAGGTGACTCGCAGCGCATTCGGGAGGCAATTACCCGAATGGTGGAGCGTGGAAGAATCGGAAACTTTACATTGGTTGCCAATTTTCATCATTTCGACGAGAATCCGCCGTTGAATTTGCTGGTGAGTAACGATAAAAAAAATAGGGAAAAAATCCAGAAAAACTCATTAATCCAGTTCTTTATTGCACAATTGGCCCAATTTGGCCTGCCAGAATTTAGTTTGAAAGCAAAGTCATAGATTTTTATTTAGAGTGGAAAAAACAATGAGATCAAGAATATTCGCTTAAATACACCACAGGCAGTACTTTAAAGCCTTTCATTACTTATCTATTGAAATGTTCCGACTCTGTGGAATAAATATACATATTTAATTTGTCGCTGGCACTTTTTCACTTTGCACTCGGAGAACATCAATCAATTGGAGGCATTCCATCATTCCATCATTGATTTTTTCCGAATGGTGCTTTTATTAATACGTATCGGAGACAGGAAGGCTGGCTATTAAAAGCGTAATAAATATACTTGTCCGCGCATTACATAGATGGCACTCTTTCCATTTCCGATATGTATTAAACAATAATTTATGAACTATTGAGGCACGTGTTGAAACAAACGAGTCGCCAATGAAAACAACAACAGTAATAGCCCATGTAGCAAAGTGCCGTGTTAATAAATATGCGTATATCCGTACATAAATATGTCAACAGTGTGGCACTTGACACTCGGCCCGAACAACGAAAATAATTATTTATTAATTGCGGCTTGCATGAGCGAACAATTGGCCTCATCAGGAGTCCTGCAATTAAGTTGCATTAACCTGACGACCAAGCCGACAAACCTCAGGCGGTGCCCAACAAGAACAGCGAGCCAACCTGGTAGCTCTGACAGGAACTGAGGGACCGACCCCAGCCCCAAACCCCAACTCGAAAACCACACCTCAACCGCCATATCCCGACTGACTGATGTCTAATTAGTGTAACATTGTCTGACTGCTGTCCATGCGTTTTCCCTCCATTGCAGGATCTGAGCGTCAATCAACCGCAAGGAAGCGTGCGCGAGGACAGCGAGTTCATCATATCCTGCACCGCCCAGGGCTCATCCCGCATGCAATTCCAGTGGTTCAAAGACGGAGCCGCGGTAAATGCCAGCAAGGCAACGAGGTAAGTAGATAGATGGTCCCAGCTGCTTATCACATAACCCCAGGGAGTCAGGGTCAGTGCCCCGGCTCAAAATACTATAAACATTGACCAGTTGAACGCCTTAAATCCGTTTCTGTTGATTCCGAATTTTAATAAAATAGTATACGAGTAAAATGAAAATAAGGAAAAGCTTCTATCCATCCAATGTCACACACGGGAAGGCAGGGTTCGCTAGAGATGCACAAGTGTTCAATTTGACTTTATGACTTTTACACATCAATAAACATGACATAAAAATGCCTCGAAAAATAAAAATGAAACGGCCAAAAAGGATAAATAAGCGAAGCCGAAGATAAAGATTTGTCAGAAGTAGACGGAGGCCAGCCAAAGCGTCGACCAGGACGAAACCTAACCGCAGTAAGCCCAGCCGAATGATTGATCATAAATCCAACAGTGTGAGGCAGTTGGAGCACATGTGTAGCCAACATTCACGAGTGGCATGGTGCGATACTCTGGTGGGGGCCAACAGTTTCAGTTTGCTTGTGGCGCTCTACTCGTATGGGCTGCGTATGTGCTGTGTGCTGTGTGCGTGGGTGAATTACATAAAAAGCATATGGCCGTGACTAACGAGGGGCTGTTACTTGGACCACTTGGCAGGGGTTGTCAGGAGTCTGGCTTTAGCCACTCCTTCAGGCTCCACTACGAAACATGTCTCCCCGACAATGTGACTTGCAGCCGCAGCCTCACCACAAGGCACAAATGCGTAATGGGACGTCATTAGAATGGAGAGGGCAACTTGGCTTTAACCAAGTTAATTCATAGTTCTTCATTCAACAACATTTTAATACTTGGAAAACACAACCAAACACTTGTGCATTGCATTTGGAGCTCAGCCAACAAAAATTTTCACCTGGAGGTAACTATTTTTGTTTACTACAAAATAAATCATTGTGTGCTCAACCGTATTCTTTCAAATAAATAAAATAAACTCTGCCAATCGATATCGTAATCTATTTTGGAAGTACTCCAAAACGAATGCTTCTGGTAAAACAATCTGACCCTTTCTTGGGAGCAGTCTGCCTCTCCAATATCACATTCCTCGACTCAGTCGTAGCCCGAACTTATGATTACTTTTATGCATACGCATACCCTCATACCCCCATACCCATACACATTCCTGTGTGTGTGTGTGTGTGTGCAACAAGAGTTCTACACGTGGCAGGGCCAAGCTGCTCTCCCAGACCGACTTGAACGCATTGATGTGTAAAAAATGACTGCCAACAAGCCGCAAACACATGTTTCCCCAACGATGGGGCCAGTATTAGTAAATATTTTAACTAAAGTGAAGTGAAGTGAAGTCATTCATTTGGACATTTACTAACTTTGCATCACACAAACGACTACACATTAGATCCGTCCGATGACCTAACTTTTGCGTACTAAAATAACCGGAAGTAAGTGAATTTTGAATGCTTGATTTCACGTGGGGAGTGTTATTTATTATCCGAATTGTAGATTGTTCTACGCCAGGAAGAATATTCCCTACTATGTACAATTTTCGACCTCTGCGGAAGCTATTTTCCATAAAAGGGGGTACGTTACTGGAGAAACTTAAAGCTCGAAATTGAGGCGTTCAACTGTTAACCTATTGAATTGCCAATCGCCCGATTTTGACCCAGTTAAGAGATGTTTAACGGCCACAGACCGAGACCAAGAGCAAGACCAAGACCCAACCATAACCTACTTAATGAATGCAATTATTTTCCAATCACGTCGCTAACGCTCCCTAAGCTCCCAAGGCGCCAGCAGCCACAACTATCAAGAACCTACCCAGGTCGGGTCGGGCTTTGATTAACATGCCTTGGCGCTCCCATTCGCTGGCAGCCAAGACTCATGTGTAAAATAATCTATAGCATCCAGCAGGGCTCGGTCATTAATTGCCACACTAATCCTGTCGAGATTGGAGTGAGCGGCATTCCGAGGCCCAACTGTGCTGCTGATTAAGTGTTACAGCGGTACTAATGCTATTATTAGTTTTGGGCCACCAACTATTCCTCATTGAATAAGCTGCCTGCCACACACCACCCACTAACTGTCTTCGGGTGGCTGATTGGTTGGGTTTGGCACCTGAATTGAGGCAGTTCCGCCTCACGGCTAACTTGATTGGTTTTGGTTTTCACTTGTGGAGGAGGAGCACTTGATTACTTTGTTTCGTTAGTTTTTAATCACAGCTTTTTTTGAAAACTTTTTCTTACTGGAAACTTGCTCGCTGCCTTGCTGTCGGGAATAAACTGAGCCGGAATCGATTGCCTCGACATTTAATATTACTTCCAGCATCCATGATCCGCCTGGCAAACTATCGCTAATTCCATAAACGAGAGCACGCGAAAATATACGATACAACGTCTTGACGTCTTTTGCACCGATATGTTATTTCTAAGATTGTTTCCATAGAAGTCAACAACTTGTAAGCAGACAAGCCAATTGACCTTTTAAAGAGACCTTTACTTTCCCACAAAGTTTGCTTTAAGTTTTTGCGTAACCCTCGTTCCCCTTAGCGCCATGACATGGAAAGGGTTGAAGTTTCTTTCTGACTGCCTGTCAATGCAATTTAACCCGCCCTAGACCGTTCTCCGGTTCTCCGGCTCTCCGGCTCACCCTCGCAATCCGACCCCCCGACTAAGTCTTTGGCTGCAGCCAACGAAACTGCCACGATGCGATGCGCTGTGTCAAGCTGCAGTCACTTTTGGCTGGCTTCTGAAAATTTGTCAAACTTGCTTAAAAGCCAAAGCAAAAATTCAATTTCAGCAGCCATGCAGCCAAATTGCCAGACCCCCAGCCACAGCCCCAGCTCCAGACCCAGCCAGAGACATAAGTAAAATATATTTCGTATATTTTACAAATTGGCTCAACCCGGGGCAACAGTAATACAAAATAACAGCAACAAAAGAGGCAACTGTCTTGACAACGCAACGCAACGCCGGCGTTGTCCGGGACAATGGAATACAGCGCCTTTGTACCAGCTAAAACCGTACAGGGTGCAACGGCTTAAAGTGGGCACTTTCTGCCTACAAAAATGGCAAAAACAGGGGGCAAACAGGTAACGCTCAATCTAACCGTACAAAGAAGTGTCCCTAATCGTGGTTAAATGTTTACTTAAGTATATTCTTCATCAGAGTGGACCCTGTGTAGTCAAAGGACGTACATACGAGCGCATGTACTCGTACTTTTAGCCACTCGTACACCCATACGAGTATCTGGCTCGTCACGAGGAGGGTCACGATTTTCATTAGTTTTGTTCTCCACAGTTTCTTTGCCTTGGCTTCTCTGTTGTGGGGTGACAATGACAGCGCCACAATTAGTTGCACAAACCCATGCCGCTCCACTGCTCCAAAATTTGGCATTATCTCATAACTGGTTACACTGTGTGTGTGTGTGTGTGTGTGTGTGTTTGTGTGTGCTGGTCGCTGTTTCCGATTTCGACTCGCTGGCACCATTTGTGCAATAAAAAAAGTTGAGCGCTTGATTGGATGGTTGCTGGAACGAGTATTGATCAAACAGTTTGAGGTTAAACATGGCAGAAGCGCCCCACTTTTGGCCAATCTATGCGTGCTGGGCTTGAGGAATGGAAAGCGATGTTTATGCGCCGCATTGAAGGGATATCAAAAATAGCCCAGCAGCAGTCGCTGCATGTGCCCGCTGGGTACAGTTGTGCACTCCGTGGTCGGAGTAGGTTGCATACTTTGCTCAGAAAGTCAGTTAGGAAATAATAGTCGAACAGGGCAGAGGGCAACGGTTTTTTTGGTCTCCGAAGCCAAAAATCAACACGCTTGTTCCGTGTGCAACGAACCAAACGAAACTGTACCAAAACACACCTAAGGACCTGCGGGCCCACACCTGAGCCATGCCCATACACTGGGACTGGGACTGGGAGCACGAGCATGAGCATGGAGGCGCTCATTATCACTGGCCTCCCCGCCGGCACTGGACCTCGGGAGAGCCCAAGTGTCGTCAACGGCGGTACTACTTGTCGCACGAGCTAGACGTGTGCGCCAGAGACTTCCATTTGCGAGTGGACGACAGCGCCTGGTGCCATGGCTCTTGTCTGGTAGGACGCGTGGTCATAGAGACGGGCACAGAGCCAGACTCCTTGGGCCGCGGCACCTTCAAGGTGGTTCTGGACGTTCATCACTTCCAGATCTCCGAGCTGACCGTCAAGGCGAGGAACAGTGACACAGTTTGTGTGGAGGGCAAGCAGTCGGACGATCGCGCGGACAAGGGTCAGCTCTGCATTACCCGCGAGTTCTCCCGCACCTACAAGCTCCCCAGGCACTACGATGGTACCCAGGCGCGGGCGACGTTCTCCGCCGACGGCATGCTCATGATTATCGTGCCAGCACCGCCAAAGCTGGACGATGTGGAGCGAGTGGTGGAGATCGAGCCCACCGGCAACTACTTTGGCAGCATCGCGGATCCCAGTGCAGCCAAGGCCATTGAGCAGGCCGCAGCAGCCGAGGCTGGCGAAGAGACTCCTGCTGACACAGCGGCGGACAAATGAAGCCGACGACGTCTGGCGGTGGTGCGTGGTTGGCGCCGTTTTTGCAAATGGAAGGCTAACAACTTTTGGCATAAGCGTCCGTCCAAATGCGTTTAGGCCGTCAGAGGCAGTCGCTGGGCGTCAGAAATCGAGGATACCTGGCGAACCACTTATGTATCCCAGTCACAGAGCACACGCACAACGGAGTGATTACCGGCAAATAAATAGGATTGGTTTTTTTCATGTTCTAGGAAGCACGTAGGAAAATCGTTAAAAACGTTAGCAAATATGGCGCGGTCGATATTGTTCCAAGATCAATAGCTTCAGTACAGTATCTAAGAGTTGACACTTCTGCTTGTGATTTTGTTGTATGCCAATAAAGGACTTTATCAAAAAGAGGACGTTTCGTCCCTTGTGTAGCCGAGGGCTAATCGCATATCGCATAAATGATCAGAAATCTAGGATAAATCATTCGTTCTGCCAAACCAGTTTCCAGAGAAACTCGAAACAGAGTCCTCCCTGCTTTTAACTTTCCTGTCACGCATCTTTTGATTAGCACAAAATTTGAATAAAATTCACTAACACCTTTTCCGCCTTCCCCATCTCTGCCATCTCTCCCATCCCTGTCACACATCTCATCGTTCCTTATTGCCACCTCGGCTTTGGCACACAGCCCATAAAAAGACAAAGGAAAAAAATCTCGTCAGCAAAAAACGAAAAAGATACATTTCGACCTTAACTAAACGAGAAACAGTGGCAGCAAGAAATGGCATGGAAGCAAAAAGCCAAGGGGTAAATAATTCGGGTATGGATACGGTATCCTGTTTTTTGAGACCCTGGGCTGCTTGGGTTGTGCAAACAGAGTGGCCTTTCTTTGTGACATTTAAGGGATAATCTATGGGGAAGATCGCTGCAGAACTAAAAGACAGCGAAAATAAAAAGTTGATGTCACAGAATGGAGTTTAATGCATTAAATTTGTCCATGGTTCGGTCCATGGTTTCTGTTCAAAAGTTGAAGACTCCAGAGCTACTCCCTGCCCAGTGGCTGCCCCCAGTAAGCCAATCAGGCCTCTCGTCTCTCACTGAAATCGTGGACGACTGGTTCGCTTTTTCGCTTTTTTGATTTGCTTTCGGTCCCTTGCAATTTAGCCGTTGAGACACGTTTTCTTGTTACGATTGTAATGAAATTTGCTACATCTTGAAGTGAATCGTTGTTGTCCCTTGTCCGCTACAAGCCGCCGCAGCCCAGCAGTAGCCCGGCGATGGGACAACTACGAGGTCGCGTACTTTGTCATCGTTTTGTTTTTATGCGTAGTTGCGTTTAATAAAGTTTTTATGTGGGCCCTTGAATTTAGCGGACGCACTCCCTTATTTCTAATCAAGTTACGGTTACGGTTACGGGAATGCGGCCTGCAGCTTTAAGATGTTGACCGGACCGGGGCGGGCCGTAAGATATTCATATTTACGAGCATTGCAGAGGACGGCGATAAAATATTCAGCAGAAAAGTAACTTCACAATTTCAATTTCCCATGCTATTGGCGGCCGGGACAAACCAAAATAATACAACGATAATAAACACCTACACACCAATTTTATGAACTCATAAAACACTGCAATGGAATCGTATTTTATATACGAATATCCATATGTGTGAGAGGAGCTGGCCCCCAGGCTCTACGGCGCCCTTCCAGCCGCAAAAAACCCACAGGCACCCCTTCCCCTCAGCTGTCTACCAAAACATTGAGCATCGCTTTGAGCTATTCATATGTTGTTTTACGACTCGCTTGCCACAACACTGAAATCGTTACGTGGCTCACAGCTAATTTTTTTTATCACTCTCGTTTGTTTTTTTTACAGATATACATATATGATTGACTAGGTGTACACACTCGTATTATTTATACTTTATTAACTCCACAGTTTGCAATCACTCTGAAATGAACATCCCAAAGGATTTACAGCCCATGACAACTAATTACCCAAATTGATGTGACATCAGCCACTTTCAGTCACTTTCCGAGGCCAACAGTCAAACCAAGTCACTCAAGGGGAAGGAGAGACGCCTCCAGTAGTAGTCACGCCCATAAACTTATCGATTTGCGACTCTCTTTTTGTGTATCTGCGAAAGTTTAACGAAGTTTTCTGTCGCCCAATGCAACGGGCACCAGGCCCGACGTAATTGCTCCATTCTACTTGGTTATGAGTTGTTTCAGCAGGGCCAAAAGCACACCCGATCAAATGAGGCACAGATTCGAAAAGCCCCGCACCGCACGGTTCGTCATTATGAACTTCTGCGTTCTGGCCGGCGCTGCAGCATGTGCAGCTCGACTTGTACGAGCCGGGCCGTTACAGGACACGCACGCCTACGCAAACGCATTTTGCGGGCCATTTGTAACGCGATGGCGATGCCGGGGCGATGGCGGGGCGATGGGATCGGAACGAATGCATTTTGCAACCAAAGCCAACAATGTTCGTACAACAGCCGTCATTGGTGGCAATGGCATTGCTGGAGATGGTTACGTGATGGAAACTGCATTGAGAAAAGCTTGTCATTAAAATTGTGCATACACCATGGATAAATCCGCCCGAGTAGATGCCTCCAAAGAAACATTCTACCGATACTGCATCGATATTAGATGCTGGCAGCACACGTGCCATATAGTGCTTTACATAGTATTTTTTAGCCATTACGAGAGCAGCGCTCATTCACGCCACCCAACACGCCATCACCCGCGGGATAGTTGCAGTCCCTAATCTTTGACCGCCGCCTCTGCCGTGTGTGGCCGTGTGTTTGCAGTGCAGTTGTGCATGCCATGGTATTAGAGGAGTAACTGGCGCTTAGGCTGCTTCCTGTGCACCGCTGCCATTGTTGTGGATGTCATTCCCCTCCCCTCCCCACCCCACCCTTCCCTTCCCTGCCCTCCTTTGGTGCTCATTTGCTGTAAACGAGCGCAATGGCGCTTTGCTGTTTTTGCGGTTGTTGTTTGGGAAGCAACGCAGTTCCATGGGATACGTAGTCGTAGTTACTATGGCTTCTGGTGTTGCCGCTGCATTTAACCGTTACGCACTTCCTGCACAAAATGTTATTACTTCCGTTGCCGTTTAATTGATTTTGAAGGTGCCTATTCGGTCGTTCGGTGGGTTAGGGCTACCTGGCCAGGTAGTGCTCGGGCACCGGTGGAGTCTTCAGCCATAGGCCATTAGTAAATTGTAGCCTAAGTGCTTTGCAGGTTGGAACCAGGAAAGCCCGTGCCCATGCCCATGCCTTTGCCATTGCCTTTGCCCATTCAAAACGCATTTTTAGATGGTACAGCTGTAAATAGCTCGGAACCATGATTTTGGAGTGAGCTTGGAGATTGTGGTTAAGGTCGCCGGTGGTGCCCTTACCGCACTTTCGCCGTGTGCGGTTTTTGGGTACCTTTTTCAAGGCTCTTTGAAGGGAGTTCTTTGCCCATGCTGGTCTTGGCATGACGTCAGCGTTACCCATGCGTAAAAGTTATTAGTGAAATGCACTCACCTGGCGCGAAGGAGGCAGGCGGAGGGCGGCAAGCTGGTTGGGGGCGCCCTGCAGACGTTTGTTGGCCACCAAAACCTCAAACAGCACTTAAGTTGTTGCCAGCTGGAAGGTTTCGGGTTTTGGTTTGTTTTACTTAGTGCTCCACAGCAGGTGTATGCCGTGATTTGCAGTTCTCCCGAGGATTACGAGGGACGCCTGAGATGGCCTAATAGGCTTAGCATGCATTTTGGATAGTTGGAAAACTTTGCGAAGAGCTGACGAGCGGAGTTTATATTCGTAATTACGACATTCCGTATCGTTTGTTAAAAGTAAGACCCTCGTAGCCTCAGGTAATTTTGTGTGAACTTCCACAAGGCTTAGGTATTGAACAGTATTAGATATACTCAATAATTTATTTGCACAAATATGTGCGCCACTCTCGGCACTCATTATCCATAGATATGAGCTCGCCCTGAGGGCCCTAATTGATGATGAACCCATACCGGAAACCTGTGTCTGGTCTGAGCCAGCAATGCACTGACCCATTTATCCGTGGAACCAAAAACTATTTACAATTTTAGCAACAATGCTACAGCTACAGCTACAGCTACAGCATTGTGGCATCGAAAGCATTTCGAAAAACATTTGAAAATGAAACATGCTTGCTGCTAATTGACTTCGAACCGCAGCATCCGCGATTGTTTTCACATTAGCTATGATTTCTTTCACGCAGACTGCGGTGCGGAGCGGTGCAGAGTGGTGCGGTGGCCATGGGGGCGTCGCCATGATAAGTGAGCTCCTATTAGTATGTCAATTAGCGGGCTTGTTGCATATGATACAGTTCACTTGGCATTAGTTGCTTGCAACTTGCAACAGCTGCTTGGTCGGGGCGTGAAAATTAATGCTTGACTGGCACTATACGAGTCTGTTTCAAGTGCTTGGGAGAAACCGAAAGTGGAGTGCTAATTACCATCTGTCTGTATCTGTATCTGTATCTGTATCTTTCTGCAGGGAAATCTGGACCACTGTTCTGCCACCTGAAACCAAAGATGTCTATACGGCGATTCTGGGCGTTAACAAGGCCAGTCGGATTGATGAAGGTGTCTACAGCTGTAAGGTAAGTTCTCAATTGATTTCAATCCCTTTGTCCTATGCGTGAACTGATAAATCCGCATGGGTTTGACGACCGTGTTCAAACCGTGCCTGTCCCCAGGCATTTTTCCGATATTTCTCCATAGTACTCATCAGTCTAATTGCCATATCATAGGTGCAGAGAATTGTGCTCACACAGTCTGCGCAGAGAGCAGATCTATCTGGGAAACCCTCGAAAAGCCCACATAATTACATTAGGCTTTGGCTCATTCTGTACTCGGCTCTGTTCTTCATTTTCGCTATGGCGTAGCTTTTAATTAGACTAATTAAAATATGGTAGCCCAGGCAGATAGGAAAGTGTGCTGGATGGAGGAAATTCCAGAGATACCGGGTTGATTGTCGGCTTCCACCGCAGTTGAATGGTCTTCTTCAGCAGCCAATTAAATTTTAATCTACGGTATTAAACATTCTTTTGACTGCTCTCTGCCGGGATAAATTTGTGGGCACTCCAAGATGATTTTAAGCCTAACGCGGCTAAACGTTTCTTTCGGCTATCTACTTCCGTTCGGAGGCCCCCACTAAATAAGAGCTTTAAATTTTTCCAGACCATTAGACCTTAAACTGCCCAGTTCCGACCGTTTCCCCCATTGTGGCAGCAATCCGGTGGGTCCGTCCTTTCTTTATGGCTCGGGTAATAACATATTACGCAAATGGCCTGTAAAAAAATATTGGCCCGCACTGTCCTCGGCAGCATAAAATACCTCGTACACGTGAAAAGTTTCCGAAAGAAAGTTGCCACGCCAAACACGTGGACAAAAGGTGCTCTGCGGTGGCACGCATAGACATCGCATCTACAATATTGGGATACTTCCGGAAGTCAGCCATAAATCACATGGTAATTTGATTGCTTGAGCTGGCAAGGTCATAATAAAATGTGTACGCTTGTTAATAATAAATCAAATCTGGAATCGTTGCTAACTGAATTGTACTTCGCCCTTGCATAATAGGTTTGTATTCTGCCAAAGGTGGTTTTCCCATGAACTGAATCAAACTAAAGCAGAACGTTCTTAACACTTTAAGTTTGTGATTGCAAGAACAAAAAGCAAATTCGCTCAGTTAGAAGCAGCCGCATCTGTTGTCTGCTGCAGCCCACCAGGCTGTCGCTTTCTTGGGCCAACGAATGGAGGAGGCCATTGTGTTTAGTGCCTGGTCCGAGCTCTCCAAGGGGATTTCGTGAAGTTTTTATGCGGCTCGGCTCCCCTACTCTTTTAGCGTTCCCGTGGCCGATTCTTTTGCCGCTTTGTGTCTTTGGCGCGCCGCTCCGCGCCCCATCCTGCCCCCGCTCACTTATTATTGTCGCTCTGGTCCTCGTAATGACGCAGCCAGATCAAAGGCAGGAAGTGCTGGGCAAAGCGGATGGCGTCGAGGGGGCTGGTGGCAGCAATTCAAAGCGCTTGGCAGCTGGAACCACTGCACGATAATCAAGAAGGCTGGCTGGATGGCTGGCTGGGTGGCTGGCTGGCTGGTTGCTTGGGGCACGGTCCCTGAAGGTCGATTGTTCCCACGTTTCAGCTGTTTACTCAAAACTGAAGAGCATGAATCCTTTTCAATAACATTGCCTCAAGGTCCAAGTCAATAAAGTGCCTGCCAGTGCCTTTTCCCATTAGGCGCTGGGGACTGCATGTACACGTCCATAACTTGTCCGTAATTTACTCGCATTGTGCACACACACCAACACACACACACTAACATTTATAAGGGGGGAGTATGCCTCTGCGCATTTATTATTTATGAATTGATATTAAGTATACGCCTTGTTGCAATTAATTCATTTCCCTCAGGGAACAGCGTCGTCTTGGGTCCATTACGTGCACAATGGACCAAAGCGGTGCTGTCTTTAAGTTCGCTGCATTAAGTTTCCTTCTAAATCCGTTTCAGCTTCTGCGGAGCACGATTTGGCTTAGTGTGCTTAGAGTCCTCCTCCGTCGATAAAAGTACTTCTGGATAAAGGATTGCTAATAGGGAGACCACTTGATGTTTCCATAATCTCAGAATGGAGCCTCAGTCTTAGCACTTCTTGCAGAACAGTTGGTCATTAAAAACCTAACACTCTCCGTGCAACCGGGTAACCATGCCTTGCTGGGGCGCGGTCTGTCCTTAAACCTCAATGTTGTCAATATCCATTAACATAATAAATTCTGTAGGCTTGGCAAGAGCCATTTTTATGAACTATTAATTTCCTTGGAGTGCTGTTCATTGATGAACCTCAGATCGAGAGTGGGCTGGCCGTGGGCAGGCACTTGGTTTTCCATCTCCGTACAATGTGTTGTTTAACGACTTGGACTTGGACTTAGACTGGGTCTTGGACTTGGAATGAGACGCGGGACCTATGCGTTTCACCCGCCCAGATCGGGGCCAATAAAATGCCATTCGGCTATAAAAACGCTTCGTTCCATTCCAAGAGTTTTGCAGTCCGGCTACGTCGCAGCTAAATGAGTTAATTGGCATTTGGATTTTGTGGCCAGCAAAGATTTGTCGACGAAGCGGAGTCGTAAATGACTGTGAGACTCGGAAACACCAGCAAACCAGCAAATGCTTCCCAGATTCTGGGAAGCTGCAACACAGTTTTAAAGCCGTATTACGATGAAAAGGCTGCCCACCCTCGACTTGCATTGAGAGCATTTCGCTGTATATTAAATATTTCCGGATCGGCTGTAGCAAAGCGCCCAAGGAGACAAGGATATCAGACAGGGAAACAGACAAACCCATCCAGACAAGTGCAATACCTTCACATTGACGACCCCGAGACCCCGAGGTCTGCCTCCACACGCCGCCGTTCGTTAGTAGTCTCATTTCATTTTAAATTTGAAACGGAAGTTTTTTGAAGCTGTAGCCAGGCAGGGAGACGATTCCGACGATTGTGTCCTCATGCCCATCATCATCCTTGTCGTTGTCGTTGTCGTAACGACTATGATTTTCCCTATGCCTCTACTTCAGCCCCCGCTTCAGCACCGTTTCCCCCCGGGAGGCACGTGCAACAACAGAATTTTACAATTCGTTGGACTGCAGACCGCGTGGAAATACTTAAACGAAAAAGGTTTGCTTAAATGGCGTATTGCCCACATGGCACTAAGGCCTTAAGTAGCCATCCTCTCTTGGCCATGCAAGTAGTCGTAAATACTCGGGCTCGTGTGTAACGTAACTTGGAGTGTCCTCAACGACGGGCCTGGACATAGTTGGACCCGACCCATGAGTGACCAATACAAATCTTAGTGGTTAGGCAGGGGCTGGCTCCCTTCTTTGCCCTTAAATATAAGACATTTAATTCCGGGTTGTGGATCGAATGTGATTTTCTGCATCAGTTAAAGTTGTAGTCAGATCTGCCGATTGATGTGTGTTTGTCTGTACATAAGTCAAAGAGCAAGCCAAGCACAATCACAATTACATTTGGTCCTGTCCAATCAGCACACAATAAAGTCTGGCTGACTAGCAAATAAGTCTATTAAACATATCTTGGGACACACTCGTAATCGAGCTGGAGCTGGCATCAGATGCTGCTCTTCTCCAGTTTACACATGCATGAAAAGGACATCAGCAGAATCTGTCTGTCAGTCGGTTTGAAGCTGCTCGCCTGCCTGCCAACAGGATGTGTGCAATGCACTCCGACAAGGCTGTTGATGCTTGGTCTGTTCTAAGGGCTATCAATGCACGTCGGGCTAGGAGCGGACTCTCGCTTGATGCCTGATGATGTTGATTGGAGTAATCAAAGTCATGGAATTATGGTTGCCCGATGACAGGCATTTGGAACGGCCCGTCGAGGACTCGATTTTGTTTAATGAACTTGACTAACCCGATTCTCTCATTTCCATCTGCAGGTCACCGACTGGGGCGTAGAGCAGTGCCGGTCTCTGCACATTCACATCAAGTCGCCGCCCCGTCTGAGGGTGGATCCCGCTAGTGTGACGTTGCAGCGAGGAGATTCCCTGCGAGTGCGCTGCCTCTCGCCCGGCAACGATGACATCAAGCGATACGCCCAGCTGGGCTACAGCTGGACCCGAAACGGGGTGCTGTTCCAGTCGAACACAGCCACTGCCATGTGGGAGGATCTCTACCCCGACGGCAGCATACTGAAGATCAACAACATACAGAAGTCCGCGGAGTACGCCTGCCTGGTGTCCAACAGTGTGCGGCCAGTGTCTAAGAGCGTCTACATCAACGTCATTGAGCGCAATGCGGCGCACGTGTGTCCGGCGGAGTCCACCTACGGTGTGCACTGGCCCACCAGTGCCCCAGGAGCACCCATCATTACGGACTGTCCGCGGGGCTTCGAGGGCCATCTGCGTCGAGTCTGCGAGCAACGGGATACGGGAAACTCCAGCTGGCTGCTGCCGGACTTCTCGGGCTGCGTGCGCGACGAGCTGCTGCTCATCTACAACCGATATCGGGCCTTGAGTGCTGGGTTCCAGCAAACAAATTCCTCGAATATACTGAAAGCTTGCTTCGACTATACGATTCAGAGACGCCACAGCTTTCTGCCCGGCGAGGCAAGCTTCCTCATTGACATGCTGCACGAGGTGAGTGGAAAACAGAGAAAGAGGAGTAGAAGGAGTAGTTATACAATATGAAAAGCCATATTTCTGGCATATTTGGCTAAATTGATCTAATCAAGGGTAAACGGCTGCAATCAGAATCAATTTTCAATGTAATTCCCAATGCGGCCTGACAGCCTCCTTTTGCTGGAGGTCTCGGAAGAGAAATTCCGAATTGAGTTTTAAACTGTTTGTCCGGACTGTCTTCTATCTGCTCTCCGCAAAGCCCTTAACACATTCAAGCCACAGCCCAGTCGGAGGGCCCAAAATGTCTGTATCCAGGTACAGGCAACCACTTGAGAGGGAACTAGACCAAAGTATTTCTTGCTCTTTACAAGAGCAGAGGCCTGGGCAACTATTTTTACACGCAAATGAATGTAAAAGCCGCTGAGCCGGGCGGCTTGCCATTTTTCACACAATTTTCGGTTGCCCAACTGCAGTCAAAGAAAAGTTCTTGTCGGGCTGTTCGTCTTTAGGGTCGCCTAGCAACAATTTTTCATTTTAATGCGCACACAAATTTCCCTCCTAACGAATTGCCAAGACGAAGCAGAGTCCTAAGAAGGTGCTCGTCCTTTTTGTGCGCTGGGGGAACAGGAGCAGGAACAGGAGCAGGATGAGGAACAGGACTGTTGTACTGTGTTGTCTAAACTTTGGTTCCTTCCCCATTTCACAGCTCGACACCTACTTGCAACTGAAAGGCACCCAACTAGAGCGTGAGATGGCCGCGGAGATTATACTGCGCATTCTGGATAAAGTCATGCAGAATGCTCAATCCTTGAACAGTCAACAGGTAAGTGGCAAGCGCCAAGCGCCAAGAGCCAAGAGCCGAGGCACTTTGGCTGCAATTGCGCATAAATTACGAGCGACTATATGTGGAGTATATGGAGGAGCGACCGGTCGGTCGGTCGGTCGGGCTTTTGGGCGCCATAATTTATAACCTGCAGCCATATTCAATATTTGCCTGGCTGGTTTCAGACCCTGCCCAGGATTTATTACACACACTCTCAATAGTCGAACAGAACCGAACCGAACCGCACCGCACCGTAGGCGATGGGAGCCACATTCGAATTTCAGTGCCATTTTTATTCAGCCTGTAGTTGGTCTGTCACTGGGCAGCAATTTACATCCAAACATTTGTCTCTTCCAATCCGTGCTCGGATTTCTAAACAGCCAGAGAATTGATGTCCTGCTGGCTGGTAATGAATACCTTTTTTGATATGTACGATGTTGAGGAATTTCGGGTTTGTCTGTGGTTTCTGGTTGCTGATTGCGACCAAAGGCCATGCGAAAGGTAAAATATGGGACTCTGTTGGCGATGAATTGGTGTTTCACTCATACGATGAAGGTTGACTGCAGCGGTAATTGGTTATATGGGAAATCTTGCCAAAACCTAGCAAACATCAAAGAAGTTCAGTCAAACTTTAATGCCCATTTCGTTTAACCCCCTGAAGGCGGGTTTCACAGTCTAGGACCTCCAAGCGGAAAGCATATTTACGCACCATTTGGCAGAATGGCTAATAGAAGCTGGTCCCGCGTCGCCTGTTAGCCGCCAAACATTACTAACCCGTGAACGCCGCTCAGTTAAGTTTTAAATGTGCTGCTAATGAGCGGCAATCAAACAGTTTACGCGACCCTCCGCGCACCGCAAACGAAAAGCCTACAGCCTCCTACCTTTGTCGCAGAACAATAAGGATAACCACTAACCACTTCCTTATCACCTCGAGAAAAAGAGAGCAGCATTTTGGCCAATCTCGAGTCTCGAAATGCTGGCTAAGAGTGCGTTTCGTTACTTGTTTAAAACAGCCCGGTGTCTGGTCTGTCTGGTGTGTCTTGGTGTGATGTCCTTTCATATCACCCCTCCAAAACCCCCACCCGCTCTGGTGGTTGTGGTTACTCTAAGACGGCCATTGTTACCGGCTCAAAGGAGGCTTTTAAGTACGGAAAGGGGGAAGGGGCCAAGGCGGGTCGAGTGCCTCATGTATTATTCCATGGGAAAATTTTGTATATACGAAGTGCGGCATAAAAGTAAAAGAAAGCAGGTCCTGCTTCTTTTTAGGCTCTCCGCCAGGATAAGGCTGAAATTTTGGTATGCAAATTTATGAGAGTGTTGATTGCAACTGTTTGAATACGACCCACTCTGCTCTCAGAGCCTGTCGAGAAGTGAGGATAATTGGCAGGGCCTCCCCGCCCTTTCACTGCCAAGGAGCCCGACTTGTTGGCTTATAGACACCTCTAGCATAATCTATTAGCCGACTGCTCCGGATAGCGGTGTCTTGGCAGCCCTGCAATATTCATCTTTTACGATCTGCGCGCCCGCGGAAATTAAACAAGTTTTGTTTAGGGCTTTGTACTGGGGAGCGTAGAGAAGGAATAGATGGACCGGGAAAGGGAAAGTTTTAAATGCATATAAATTAATTTAGTTCTGGCCGAGTTCAGTTGAGTTATGGCATTTCAATATAACGGGCCACGTGAGCCAGAAAAACGAAAAGCTCGCGAAAGAACAATTTATGTTAAATTTTTATTAGCTGACGCAGTCGGAAAAACTTGGCAGCATAATTGGGTCGATTAAAAAGTGTTGGCATTCGGCGAACTTTTTCGAAGTTGAACAAATAGTTCGCATTGTTTTTATTGACTGAGCAAAAAGTTTAATGTACTGAGTCGAATCCCCAGAAAGTTCATCGAATTTTTCGCGCGCAATCAAGTTTAATTAGTGCATGGAAGGTGCATCCCTCAAAAGTAAATAGCCATGGCCTGTACGAGTATGTATTTACATTTGCTGGCGGCTTAAACCAATTCGAGAGTTTCCACAGGAGAAGCTTTCAGCAATCCGATCGCACCTATTGGTGGATACAAAGCCAATCAAATCTATCAAAATAATTTTAAGCCAATTCAATTAATTTTGTTTACCGTGTGTATTCGAAAACAATTTTCATTTTCACGCGGACTTTGCACTGCGAACGATGCGGAATAAGCCCCATCAATATGCCGATGATAGTAATAATCCAGAATGCAAAAATTGTATGATGGCATTTCATTTGCTTTTTTTTTCGCAGAATTTCATAGTTATCAGAACGGTTGGAATGGGGCCATCTGCTTTTACGAGCATTTTTGGCGAATTTGTGGAAAGGGCAATTGGAAAAGTTTTGCTCATTTTTGAATGGCATTTGAAAATTTAAGCGAAAAGTTGATTAAAACACTTGTATGGGGATATAAGCTTAGATTTGCATAAGTTTGACCAACCGTATTGACCAACCGAATCGAATGGTAAGCCAAGTTAACTGACCTACTTCGGGACAACTACTCGTACGGCAGCTTGACCAAAACTTTGGATCATGGGGGGAAACGGGAAGAAAGGTAGGGGATAGGGCGCTTCGAATTCAAATCAAATCACGACAAATCACTTAGCAAAAAGTATTCGCTGGAAACGTGACCCAAACCCCGACCCAAACCCAGCCCAAAGTCACAGCTAAACTTTTCGATCTGAAGAAAAAGTTTCGGTACAACCCGCTCGCCTCTCACATGTGCAGCGCCAACGGCCACGCCCATCTAGAACATCCTGTCGGAGGCGCCCAAATGATTTGCCGGTAAACTGCTAAACGTGGCTAGGTCGAAAGTCAAGTGAAATTTGCACATGGAAAACTTTTGCGGAGCTTTTCTGCTGCTGTTTCTTTTCAACGCCTTTTAAAGAAATCATACGAATGCCACAAAATCTGAATAGGCAAATGGGCGTGGCATACATCCACTCATCCCTCCCCCCCTCCCCCTTCCCCTTCCCCTTCCAAGCTTAATCTTGCCCTGATGATGCTGAAGTTTTAGATTTTTGTTTCGAAAAGTTCCATTACAGAAAGTTTTCCAATTGGAATTGTTTTCGTTTTCGATTAGTTGCCTCGAACATTTATGTTCATACATATGCTTGTATCTGTATCTTATATACTCGTACTCGTACTCGTACTCGAACACATATTTCATTTTATTTTCGTGTTATTTTTTGATTTGCACAGGGAAGTCGACTCCTTAACCCTTTCAGGGCACACATCTCTGTACTGGGAGCCGTGCTGCATTATAAATCGGGAATCTCTATACACAAACAAAAAGAAGAACTGCCGCAATAATGGGTTTCGCATTACAAGTTTGCAAAAGCAAAAATCGAACGCAGCGTTCAATGGCTCGTTCCTACCAAAGTTGATGTCGGTTGATGTAGTGGGGTTCCGCTTATTGGCCTCGGTTTATGGCTTTGTAACTGCACTCGAGAATGTAACAATTTATGATTTTTATGGGAGGGTTCATTGACTGCGTTTTTATATTGCCTGTTGTTGGCAACATGAACATTTTCCAGAATGCCGAGTGCCGAATGCCGAGTGCCGAGAGTTGGGCCACTCTCTGTGCCATTGATTTTTGTATGTTTTGGCAAAGTTCAGCGCCGGACTCAATACAATTGTTGGCCAGCGTTTGAACTGGTCTACATAAAGCCTCAAAACAGGGACTCTAAAGCTTGCCATCCATCTATCTATCCTTCCTTTCAATACACAGAGCTCTGACCTCGCAGCATACAATTTAGCTTTTGCGTGAATCTTTTCCTTTCAGCAAATTAAAAAACTGCAGCTGTTAACGCAATCAGCGGCGCTGAACCGCGAGACAATTGCGGCCTCACAATTGGCCACATCGACAAGCGGCAGCAGCCAGCCATCGCCAGCTGACAGCTCGACGACGCTGACCGCACAGGGAAACGCCCGGGGCGATGACAGCAGTGGCTCGGTGGCAACGGTGGGCGACGTATCTGCCGGATCTGCGGGAAATTTGCAGGCGACTCGCTCCGGTGGTGGTGGTGGTGGTGGTGGTGGTGGGGAAGGCGATGCCAGAGCAGGAGCCCCCAGCATTCTGACAGTCGATGAGGACACGCTGTCACTGGATCGACTCAACTCGCTGCGAATTTACATGACATCAGTGAAGACCCTGCCCTTTAATTTGCGAATTTATGGGTAAGTTGCAATACCAAATACCAAAAATAAACACTTTCACGTGAAATCAGACCGTACACTGAGGTACTTGGGAGTTAGCTTGCAATAAGTTCTCATTAAGAATGAGTGAAAATGCAAATTCCTGCTTTTCAAGCAAACAGGGAACTTCATTTTATGGCCGCTTGATTAATATACGCGACGAAGGAAAACGATTTCCCGTTGCCTTCGCTCTTAATGGAAAATTTATTTTATGAGCAAACATAAATAATAAATGCATAAAGCAACCGAGGGCTGAGCATGAAGAATGGCTCATAAAAGTTTAACGCTGCGAGTATTTCCCCAGGAAAACTTGCACCGAGGACCTCGTCCTCGTCCTCGCTCTGGCCCTCGTCCCGGCCCAGTATTTCAATCTTGTTGGCTTCCTTCTGGCCACACTCCTAGCTGCCAAGTGTCTAATTTAGCTAATTAAGCGACTTAAGTGCAGGTGACTACAATCTGCTTGATTTACTGCCACTCGTGCACTTTCTCTTGCAGCGAGGACCTGTTCTCGGATCAACTCTATATGGATATCGGACTATCCAGCCGCCTGCTCCACATCATGGCCAACTCGACAATATTCGCCTCTGTGATCTCCTACAAGAACTTGAAAAGTTTCCTCCCCAAAACCTACTACACCAGAGGAAGGTAAGTTAAACAAGCCCAGCCCCCCAGTCCCTGGGCCGCCGTTGCCTTGATTGCGAGTGAAAGTTATCTTCAGTGGTCATCATTGCGCTTTATAATTAGTTCGAGGCAGCAGTTCTGCTGGAAGTTCAAAGAAGTTCTGTGTGCAAGAGGCAATGAATACCAAAAATTTAAATGAGATTAGTAGGAGTTTAAAAGACGGAGACGAAGACGGAGACGGAGAGGGCCCATTGGGAAATGCCTAGACCAGAGAAAAGTCCTCCTGCCTGTGCACTGGCGTTATGCATCTCCCACATTCCACAATTCAATGTAGTTATTTGAGGTGCCGACGTGCAGAGGTATGACAGATATATATATACATATGTATATAAGTCCCAGCTTATGGGCACCAATATATGATTTGTAAGCCAACGTTTGCCTTGCCCCTCAAATATATGTAATTCCAACAGCCGTCACTCTCGTGCAGCATTGCAACAAGCAACAATATGGCTTTCTTTGGCTTAAGCGTATTACTCTTTGCTGGAAAGAAGCACAGTGCCTGCCTGCGAGGACAACGACTACCAACGACAACTAACGACAACGACATCCCAGCAGACTGTAATTCTAAAGCCGTAAACAAAATGCAAATATGGAACTGCACACACAAACACAGCGATGATAAGGACAAAAGAATGTTTTCAGTAGAACAGGAGATGCTAATAGAATTCCCATCCATAGATGTTGTGCATACTCGTGCATAAAAGATGTGCACAAGCTCTAATTTAAACTACATATTTGTTAAACTACTTTTAAGATTTAATGCACTTTACATTTCCCACCAACTCCTAGCGATCCCAGGGACTCGGACTATGTGCTGGCTTCACGGATTATCCAGACCTGGCTGTTTCAGTCCAATCGCTCCAACGACAACTTTCGAGAGCCCCTCGACTTGCCCTTCGAGTCGGGCCACGTGGAGATCATTTTCCAGCACGAGAGTGTGCCCAAAGCCGGTGATTGGGTGGCCGTGTGTGGGTAAGCACTGTGCGAGAGCCCCCAATTTACAGGCCACTAAATCTTAAATTTTATGCGCAGACACGACTACAAGGCCTCTTTCGAGTCCACTTGGCGATCGGACTTGTGCATCACCAAGCACCTGATGGCCAACATAACGCGCTGCATTTGCCCGCTCTCTGGAACCTATGTGGTGATGCTAACCAAGCGCCAGCAAAACGTAAGCCCGGGACTCCAAGGTCGCCAAGGCCACACATTTATTAATTTATGCCACGCCCCGCTGCGGCCTCCATTTAGTTCTCCAATTCATGCAATTCACGTGTACTAAAGTGGAAAGCTCCTTTTGATTTGTGGCACTTTTAGGACCTGCCATTTAGTGACCGAACGAACGCCCGCTTATGGCCTTGCTCCGCACCCGCCACCCCACACTCCACCTGGGAGCCGCTGCGGAGCCGGGCGGGGCCGAGCCGAGCCCAGCTTTATTTCTTTGTACAGCCAACGTCCGCATTTCCGCTTCCTTTGGTCGCAATCAACAACTTGGCCTTTGGTGCCATGAACTTGCTCCAAATGCACTCTGCTTTCCGACCTCCGTTCCTCCGTTCGTTTTGCTATGCCTGCATCCGCTTTGGCAATTCTTTAAATTGTATGCTCTTAATTGTTGTCGAGAGTCTCCAAGGCGCACAATTATTTAAGCCAAAGCTGCCAGCAGTCGGCCAGCAGTCGGCCAGCAGTCGGCAGTCGGCAAGCAGCAAGCAGCCGGTCTTAATTCTGATGCTAATTTGAATTGCTAATTGTTTTCTCAATTTCATTCGCAGACCACGCAGTCGCATGCCCCGCAGCGGCCAATCTTCGTGATCGCCAGCTGCGCCTGCTGTCTCCTCCAGTGCGGCTCGGCGCTCCTCATTCTGGTGCCCATCTGGTGCAATCGCAAGTGCGCCATTACCTTCCTCAAAATCCAGTTCTGCATCTCAACATCGAGCGTGATGCTCATTTATTTGCTGGGCTTCATGAAAATGCTGCCAGTGGTGAGTTTTCTCTGTTTTCTGTGCTTTCTCTAACGAGGGCTTTAGCTCTTTCTCTGATCCTCTTGAAAATTCCTTTCCGTGTGCACTCTTTAATGCATTTACCATTGCTACCATTGACCCTTTAAAACAAAGCCTTTCGAGTGTTTGCATTGGGAGAAGGGAACCAAAGCGTGAAATTTAATTACGCCAAAATAAATAAACAAATAAAGTGGAGGAAAGCCAAGCTGAAAGCAAAGCAACCCAAAAACCAAAACCAAATATACAACCCAGAACGAAAAAGAACTGGAGAGTGGAGAGAGGAGAGAGGAGAGGAAAACAGTATAATAATAAAAAGTGTTGCATAAAATAAAAAGGAATAAAAGGGAGGCAGTGCGTGCACAAGACGTGGAAGAGAACGGCACAAGGCAATCGAAATACAAATGAGTTTCCCTCCTTAAAGAAGAAAGAATTCCCATCGGCATTAACCACCTAACCAAACCCTTAAATAATAATTATTTGCAGTGCGAACTTATCCGTAACATCGCCAGTTGCCGACCGATTTTCAGACACAATCGGGCTCGACTTTTCAAATAATAATCACGGAGAAGGCGAGGGCGAGGGCGAAGGCGAAGGCGAAGGCGTAACAGAGAGGAGCAGCTCTAATCATCATCAAAACAAATTAGTGTGTCGTCTGGCAAGTCTTTGACCAAGTCAGTAATACGGCGGAGAGCAAGGCAAATAATTTACATTTAGTTTGTGTGGCAGCCAAACGGAAAATTCATGGAAAACAATTCCCATACCTTTTGGCTGGGGAGCTGCTTGGATGGAAATTAAAAGTCAACAATGCTCAACGACCAGCTCAGAGCTCAGAGCTGAGAGCTCAGAGGAGCAGGTGTGGGTTGCCTGGAGGAACTAACTAGAATCGAAATTAATATTTATAAACGCACATTCCCAAACGTTTGAAGCGGGTGGAAATGTTAATGGAAAAACGGCTTCAGAAGAGCGTAGAAGGGATGCGAGTACCAGTAAGAGTACCAGTATATACAATGTAAAATTCCAAAGCAAGAGCTTTGTGCTTAGCCCCAAAACCCCGAAACATTGCAAGAATCTGTGGAAGTCCCCGAAGAACCCGAAAAACCACCTAAATTATAAACGTAAAAAGCATAAGCGAATAAAGTTGCGCTACTTAATCCCAGGGGGTCTTGAGACGCTCTGCGAAAGCAGTAACTGCGGAGCTCTAACAAGAAATAACATTTTTGAATTAGTAATAAACTGGTCCGCTGCGAAAACAACGGCTCAATAAATGGATGAAAAACAAATAAAACATTGTGTGCGACAACGGAGGGACAACAAAGGAAGAGTCAGCCAGCAGATACAGATACAGATACAGATACAACGCCAGCAAGGGAAACGAAAACGCAATGCGAAAAGGTTTAAGCAATGGAAATGGAAATGGAAAATGAAAACGAAAACGAGGAGTTGGGGGAGCTCACAACTCCAACCTAGTCCGGAAAAAGCTGACAAAGGCAAACGACAGTACGTATTCTAGGGACAAAGATGCCTTTGAATCCGTCCATGCAGCAAATGGAAGAGTGATATGTTTGCCTCTACGTAGATGTTTTTGGCCTTACGCAGAATTGGGTTCTTTGAATGGCGGTAGCTTTGAATACGGCAAGCCTTTGTGCTACTGACGTATGCAGCATTCCTGGCTGTTGTGCTGGCATCTAGGCCGAAGCCAAGACCAAGACGGTAGAATCTGGGATAGACACAATTCGAGTTGAGTTGTCACTAAGAATAACGTCGCATATTCGTACGAGTTATGCAATTACATATGTGCGCTCCCACCTTTGCCACAGCGGTCTAATGAGCAACTTACGTCACGGAGACTGACAGCCTCTAGGAGATGTTGCACAATGCGATTGAGTTTCAGGCAGGGCAAAGCCAGGCGCGGAAAAACGCCGAAGGGAAACTTTGTCTTAATAACACGAGACGCACGCACTTATTATTATTATTGCACATTAATTGCGCGCACAGGCGGGTGGGGCGGAGCGGGGCGGAGCAGGGCAGGGCAGGGCAAGGCAACTTTATTAAAAAGTAAAGCACAATCATGTGCACACATGCAAATTTTATGGTTTGGAACACGTGTCACAGCACAGCGGAGGAGGCAGGCCAAGCTGCCATCGGCGACGGCCGTCAACCACAGCAACCAGACCATGCACCCGCACCCGAACACGCCCAGGCCCACGCCCACGCCCACGCAATGCCACAATAAATACAATTAAAATATTCATTTTACTTATTGTATATATTTGCGTGCATAAATAAAATACAATTTCAGGACGACAGTTAAACGGAACGAAAAAAAAACAATAAATAAATAAGAAAACATAAATTACGTATACGACTCGTCGCCGCGCCCTCCCTCAAGGCAGGGGCGTGAGGCATGAAGCACGGAGCCGTGCCACTGCAGCAGCACAACATATGAAAGGCAAAAGCTTTTAAGCGCACTTAACTCATAATATTCCGCGGTGAAGCGACGAGGTGGAAGTATTCGTATTGTAAATTGAAAATTAAAAAGCTGACAAAATTTGTTTCACTTTTCCCCGAAGGCGGATGGCTATGCGGATCGGAATACCAGGCAATATAGTAATTCCATGCCGACCTCGGCTCCACGGGATCTAGTCACCCGTGTGACGCAGATAAAAAATGCTTCTTAAAGCCGGGACAGAAATTATACCCACTGAAAAGCGTCCTTTAAGTAGAGTGGTCTGTGCACCAGGACTTTTGGGGTCCCTAATGGGGAGCTACAAAAATATACAAATCCAAAAATTGTTTACAACTTTTTAATAACTAATGTTCCGCATTGAAGGACGAGTCTATTAGGTGAAGAGGCGGGTGTAATAAAGAAGTTTATGTCGAGATGTCATCGTTTGAGTTGTAAAAAATATTACGACCAAATAACTTCTTTGGATGGTTGGCTGCCGGTGATGTGGTGATGCGCTGCGGCGCGATGACAACTTCTTATATTTAATTAAAAATAACGATGTTGCAACTCACCCGCCAAAGTACTCCATTTCCTTATTAACGGTCTGGTCTCTAATAATTTCCTCTTTGCAGAACTGGCATGCCATCATTAGCAGCTCGCTGGCATCGCTGTTGTTGCTGGGCGTCTCAACGCTGATTGCGATTGCTTTGGTCATACACACGGAGCTGATGCCCAAGAAATATCTGCAGATATCTGCCGGCAGCAAGCCGGCGACGCCCACCAAGCAGGACAAAAGACGCCGCGAGCGCGAGAGTTTAAGCAACATTACCCAAATTCGCGCCCAGTCGCCGGTGGGGGCCACGGTGGGAGCCACCACAAGCTCTGGCAACAATCGCAGGCCTCTTTCGGTGAACAACAATTCCTCTCTGCAGGGCGGAGCGGCGGGTATACGTGGCGCCATTGGCATTAGCTGGCTGCTGCCGCTTCTCTTCGCAGTTGCCGCCCCACTAATCTGCAGCATCATTGGCAAGTGGCCGCGCCATTGGTGGCTAGATATTCTCTCCACTGTGTCTTCTTCGGATGACTCTGTCAGCAAGTCCGATGCCGAACCAACGGAGTTTGATGGCGTCTACTATTCAACGCATTCGCTCCTCAATGGCGATAATTTACGACTGGAATCGGAAGCGCTGCTGGGAAATGCAACGAGCTCTCCAGCTGAGACATCATCAATTGGGCTGGGCGATGATGTGGCCACGTCAACGTCATCAATCACAGCCGGCAGTGGCACTGGCAACAGCACTGGCTCCAGCAGTGACAGCAGCATGGCAGTCGAAGTAGCTGCGGCCTCGACTTGGCCACAGCAACAACAGCATATGGCAGCCACTTGGAGCCGCACCACCTCCTCTTCCAGCACTTCAGGCTACGGACAGGCCGCGGCTCTAACTTCCGACCTGAACGGAGCGGCTTTTGCATCGACATCGACATCGACGCCGTTGTCGCCTTCTCTGAGCTTCATCCTGTTCGTTTGCATCGATTTTCTTTTCATTTTTCTTTTCTTTGCTCTGTTTGCCATTTTAATGAAGAAACTTTTGTGGTTGTGGCACAAGAATCGCAATGTGCATACGCATCCGTTGGATAAATTCAATCTGGCTCTCCAAAGGCGGTAAGTCGAAGAAAACTAGAATACAGATAAAACGGAATGAGAATGGGGCAGGACTTTAAAAATAATCATGATGAAAAGTTTACAAAACCCAGCCCCCCCCCCCCCCCCCCCCCCCCCCCCTCGAAGCCCCTTCATATTGTGGTCTGCGCTAATCTAAGCTGAAAAATCACTGCCCGCAACAATCGATGCTTAATATTATCGTCATTTTCTTAATCTATTCCAAACTATTCCGACAGACTTGGCCTACTTTACAGGGCAGGAGGACTGCTGCTGGTTAAGCTATGCACCGATGGGTTCTTCATCGTTTATGTTAATTCATTACCGGATACTCTATGGGCATATCCGTTCGGCATATCGTGTATAATATTGGTAAGTCCAGAGAACAGTACACATGCGTTGAGCGTTAAGGGGCTTAGTGCCTTACGTTTGCTTATGCATACGTTCGGCTTACTGGTCGGAAGTTCAATTTGAGTCCATCCTTCGAGACAGCTGCCTGTGTCACCGAAACTATTGGGGTTCGGGCTGGGGTTCCGTGGGTTCTTATGCAAATCCGGTTTCCTTTTTATTTTCAACGCCTTATTAAACTTGCATATTTCATCAAAGTGTAGAGCCTGCATACACTTACAGGTGACGGTGAAATTATGCATGCAAAAACAGCGGAGAGCGTGAGCACGGCGGCGTGCGACGGAAAACCACGCGCGGAGCAAACTGCTCGCGCTGACTGCATTAGCAGCCAGATCAAAGTACCGGAAGAAGCCTTTTTGTGTTTATTTTGCACTTGCCTTTGACACTTGGCTCTGGTTTCCGCCTCCTCAAGCACCTCAAGCTCCTCAAGCTGTTATTGTTTTCTTTTTATTCCTCTGCTCGTTGATTTGCTGTGCAAATGAAATAAGTGCGCTTCACTTTTGCACCTTGCCACTCAAGCGGCAACTTCTGCTCGGCTCGGACGAGCCAAGTTCCAAGATACAAAGATACAATATACGCAAGTTTTTGGATTCTTTGAGGAAGGAGCTCACTGAGGAGACCCCTGTTTTTGCTTTTGCTTTTGCCGGCACTTATTTGTATCATTTTTCTACCACAACTGAATTAAACGCATTTAACGCTCTACGCACGCCCCACAATCAGCTCACAATCCAATTAAATAAACAATTATCTACACAAGCCAAGGCATTGGGTAGGTGTATCCTTGCAAAACTAATGACATAATTACACGCACACACTTTGATGTGGGGATGTGGGGAGCCGGCAAGTGAGTCGGCATGTGGGGCGCATTCGGCACATTCAAATTCAAATACAAACAAATTAGGTCGAGCCCCTTCTTGAATCGAAACCGCAATGTCTACAACCCTCTCCGTGCCAGTGGTCTGGACTATTAATGTGCACCAAAATCACTTTGATTGTGGGCGTAGGCCTCTGTAGGCTCTGTCTGCGTTTCTGTTTAATTATTTAAGCAAGGACTAAAGCAGACATTAAAAGGCTCAGGATTCTTTCCGGTACATGGAAGGGAAGTCCATACCATAAGAAATGTTTGGCATACGAGTATCGAGCCCAGGCCGGAGAGACGACTCCTTCGCTAATTTCGTAATTAATTCTGGTCGAAAATCCCGGCGTGGAATTCGGTGTCTGTCTCCCATAAATTCCGCCCTTGGGAAAAGACATAACAACGGCTGTAGTGCTCTGGTCAGTTCCATATGTTACACCATCGATTTATGGTTGCCTTTTGGTCATGCATTCAATTTCCTAATCGGTTGCTTCGATTTTCATGTTGGGAGTCATGTTGGGGCACTCTGAGGGTCCCTTTAATTGAAGTGGCTTCCGATATTTAACGACTCAATCGTCTTGATAAGCCCCATATTGTTGACACACGAATTTTATTAGGGTCTACCCAGACCCTAAGAGAAATTGTATATTGTATGTACGTACGTACAATCACTGCCATTACTCAAACCGCTCCATTTGCAGGGCTTTGGTATCCTCTTTTGTTTTGTCATCAAGGCTGAGAGCCAGCTGCGGGGGCCCCCGTTCCTGAGCAGCAACGGTAGCAGTCAGAACAGCTCGTTAAAGCAGACAAAGTTCAACACGAGCAAGAGCAGCCTGGACGATAACTACTGCACTACAACGGCTAACGTCAACAGTCCATTAAGCTGTAGGTTGTCACCATGAGAACTAGACTGGTTCAATGCCTAACCCAAATCCTTTTACAGTCTACACCAACCATGACAAAGAGAAGGAGAACGAATGTGCGGTATCATTGGCAATGTCAAATGCAGGAGTAACGGCTGCAGAGGCAGCCCAGGCATCTTCATCTGGAGCGAGCGCCCCGCCCCTGCAATCAAAGGTGGGACTGGAGCTGTCCGGAGCAAATGCAACTGGCGTTCAGCTGCCGTTGACAATCATTTCCACGGCGCCGCGTTGCCAGGCAGCAACTCCGGCTTCTGTGGCAATTGGCAGCTCGACGAAGACCTTCCTCGGTGACCGCCAAACGCTGCCACTGACTGTTGCACCTTCGCCGGACACACGCTGCTGCGCCCTACTTAGTGGAGGAAACGCATACGATGCATACACGATGAGCATGGGGATGGGGGGACTTACAGGGAGCCTTGGAAGGCGAACGTTGCATCAGCAACCAACTCATTTCCGTTCGGGACCATACGGGGACTTTGTGGGTGTCGAGACACTGGATATACTCCAAGGCGTAGCAGCAGGTAGGTAAACCGTACGAAAACAGAAACTACCCCAGTCCCAATCGAAGAAGTGAAATTACAAATGCAAATGGGAGTGCATTGAAAATAATATTCGCTCCGATGACCACTGTAAATCTTCTTGCAGATAGCATAATTGGAATTCACACCAGCGCCATAATGCCCTCGGCCACGTCCGCTTCTCATTACGTTCCGCTGCAACATAATCCATATGTAGATTTTGTGCCCAGCTCACTGATACTCAGCTTACCAGCGCCCCAGTTGCCACCACCGCCGACCATAAGTGGCAACCTGAGCGGTGCCGGGATGTCCAGCGCCACACTCTCGATGTCGTTACCTACACCAAACCCCAAGACGCAGAAGCGGGTGACTATTCTGGAACCCACGTCAAGGACGACCTTCGACCCTCTGCTACCCACAATGGTGGCAGCAGTGGTCTCAACTTCCACCGTCACCAGCACTGCGACGACGGCTGCAATTCCTACATCTACGCAAAGTGGCGAAGTAGGATGTGGCAGTGGCAGTGGTGCTGATGGCAATAATGCCACGCTAGATCGCATCACACTGGACCTCGACTATTTATTAAATAGGGGAAATTTGGAGAACGGTGAAGGAGGTGGGCCAGAGCCATCGGCCCCCCAGCATGCGCCCACTGACGACACACTGAAAAACTGAATCAACAGCAGCAAAGTGAGCGGCACTAAGCCGACACATTTATTCTATTTTGCCTATACTAGTACTAGTACACTAAGATGCATTTACGAGGCTTCGATTTTGAATATCAGGTGTAAATAGGTGTAAATAAATGGACTAGACAAGCCTAAAGTAGAAAGCTCTGTGAATATTTCTGTTTTTATGCATTAACTAACATTAACTGAAAGTTGTTGAGTAGTTTAAAAGCTGACACGTGACGGATGGAAAACCATGATAGCAATCTGAATCCAAGTCACAGTTTAGCCCCATTATACGAGTATATCTCTCGGTCGGAGAATACTATGGTATGCTAGGTTCTCATAATTGGAAAAATATCATTTCGAGTGATTTCGACATCAAGCATAACTAGATTCATATTAAGATTACAAAAATTAACTAAGCGACATCGCATATTAAAACCAACTGAGAGAATTTAAACAAGAGGTAACTTTTTAGCTAGATTTACAAAAGGGTACTAAACATAACAATATGAAAACGATAAATTAAAGAGCGAGAACACTGAAGTGTGAAAAAGTTTTTGATTCCATTTAATATTTTCCTAGTCTTAACACAAAATAAAGCCCAATTAAGATATAAAAACTTACAAAATACAATAATTGTAATACTAATAAGAATAACAGGACTATTTCTGCAACAAAATTAATTATACAGATATATCTTTAAATAAACTCAAGACTCTTGTTAGAAAAACTATGAAAAAACCGAAGCGAGTGTGATTTTCTTTTCAAATATGAATTGGACAAAGGTAAGGAGTCATCTATAAATCTCTTCTGTTATTCAAATCATAGTAGTACTTACTTGGCATTGGGTGGCTTTTGGGTTACTCCGCGATAGTCTCTGAAGTGGGAAAAATATCAGAAGCCTGTGAAAGAAATCATACGTTAGAAATATATATTCATATCTAACAATTCCTCAAGCGACTTACCATCGTTACAAAATGATCTATTGGCTTTGTTCTCCGGGTAGGATAATTACATCACGTATCGTGCTGAAATGCTTAGAGCCCAACTGGATCCCCGAGTAAACGTACAGTATCAATGTAGTGTATTGGGTCGACAAAAATACTTCACATTAACCACACACCGCCACTAATGTTTACTGTTCTACAACCATCACCAAGTAGGAATATTTACCACCAGGAAATTAACAAAACCAACAAAAACTACACTGTTTTACATGTTTATTAAAGATTAGTTTTAATTTAATTTTTAGGAGCTTATTGCACAAACCTTCTACATATCTGCGCGATCATCGTAGGGCTCTAAAACTCTACCACGTGTCCCATCAAGTAGGTGACATTCTCACTGCGTATGGCAAAGAAAAATGGATGGTCGGCCCGAAAGAACTTTTGACGGGAGGAATTGCTGATCACAATGGGTTTATACTCTGACGGAAAAGAAAACGGGATGGGATAACATAAGTTGGAAGCTTGTGGGGAGTACATATTGTACATACCTGCCGCGACTCTGGGTGGTTCTGATCCAGAACCAGACTCATTTAGGTTAATCCGCAACTTTTGGAGAACGTCGGCTACGGGCAGATTTCCGGAGGGATGCACATGCTTAAAGTTCGCCGATGCCGAAAAGATCTCTTCAAAACCGAGCTATAAATAAATAGAATTTTTAAATATTCTCATCGCATATAAATGTCCGCGCACAATCTGACGTAGGCAGATTATTCCCATTCTACTGACCTGTTTCAAGGGCTGCCGCAAGCTGCACTCGAAATCGATACTAAATTTTGGCAGCAGCACCTGCACTCCCTCCATTTGCATGCACTGCTGCAATGCGCCCAGATCAATTCCGCGCAGCTGGCTTTCCAGTTTCGTGAGTCCCTCGCGTTGATTGGGCAGGATTAGCAGCATGGACAGTTCTTCGGCGTGCTCGTAGGGAAGCTCAATGGCGCGAGCGTTCAGTTCCCTCAGTTCCGCGTACTTTACAAACATATCGTCGTCGAACAGCATGGCCACCGACTTTGATGTTTCGCCTTTGTTGCTGTGAAACTCGTAGAGACCCGTACGGTATGCACTAAAGGGAAGAAACCACTTGCTTTGGAGGTTAGCCGCCAGCAAGAGCAGCAGCTTGGCCGCGTGGCCACTATCTACAAGAGTCGATTGCCAGTTGCCGCCTCCAACAGCAGCCAATATCTGTTCGCTTACGTGACGACGCAGCTTCTCCGTCTGTTCCATATTGATGCACTCGGCAGTCACATGAAAGTATGTTTGAGCAATTTTCTGAAAATCTTCAGCTATCCCTTCAGGGCTGGACTCAGGGCTTGGCTGTATCAGCAGGCGGTTCTGCAATTCAACGTGGGTATCAGCATCCCTGGTTACATTTGCAAGCTCTGCAGCGTAATAGTTGGCCATCTTGGCATTGCTTGGGAAGCGTTGCTTAAGCCGCAACAGCTTCTGGAATTCTTCTGCGGTGGCTCCATCTGAGCCAAGGTAGAGGAGTGCCAGACTGGCTTCCAGGAGCAGAGGCGACATGAGCACATTCTGATCGGTGGCCGTCGATGCAATGCTGTGATAGATCTCCGCAGCTAGATTGGACTCCGGTGGAACGCTGCTCACAGGGGGACTGGGTGCTTCACTCATAATGGGGCGGCTCAGATCTGCTGCTCTTGCGATGGAATTCTGTAAAATATGTACATAAAAATTAAATTAATCTATGCCACATGCTTGCAATCTAAGCATACATATATCTATGATGGTTTATGCCATATGATCTATTAAATTGAACCATCTTAGCCTCAGAATCCCTTTCAGCATAATGTGAAACACATGTGTCGACATTTATACGACACTAACATAAACTTTGCCCTGAACTATGCGCCTTTAAACTGAAATATTAATGAAAAAGTGCAAATACGATTCTACACTTTACACTAATTTCCATTGCGACTCGCCGCCTCCAAGAGACAAAACTTAGCTAGTTGCCACTAAAGTGGTTTTCGTAATAAAAAACTAAGCGTAATTTCTTCTGTCTCAATACCTAAACAAGGCACGAAGGAACAAAAGCACACAGAATACAAAACAAATGATTAAATAAATAAAGTAAGCAAGAGAACACTAGGCCAAACTTGACACTATTTTCGGCAAGTAAACAAAACGGAAGCGCCGAGTCGGAAAACTTTCTAACAGTGCTTTGGCTGTATATTTCACGCGAATTTTGGTTTGGTTTGGTTTGGTTTGTTTCTGTTCTTCTCGGCGGTGGGGGCCCACTCCCTTAACCAATCCCGAATTGCATTTCATGGCGATTCCTATGCGGCGCGCACACTTTCTGCTCGCTTAATTGCGCCATCAACCAACTGCACCCCCACCCAAATGGAAAATAAAAACGAACTGTTTTCCGCTCAAAGTATACGTATACACGCCTACGCCTACGCCTACGCCCGCGCCTACGCCAACGGCAGCGTCACTGCTCTCGCTATATAAGTAGCGCTACTCTAATACTAGACATTGTTTTTGTTTATTTTTGGTGCGCCAATTTTGTTTTCTTTCTTTACGAAATTACACTACATCATGAGTTTGTCAAATGTGTTGTTTTTTAAAGTCTATTGCTCTATTGCAAAATAGAGCGCAAATGCACATCTGACGTTAATGGCTGAGTGGCATATGGCAAATCCTCACTGGATTTCCATAGCTGCGTGCGAGGTCATGGCAGCGCTTTCGAAGTGGCATCATCAACCACAATAGTTTTCTGTGAAATATTCGAGCAGCAGTCAATTCTGATCAGTGGCACAGAGGCCTCTCCATTTCGTTTGAAATGAACAGTACACCGTTTTGACTGAAATAGTGCCGTAACAATATTTAAGATACGCTTTTACCTGAACGAATATTGTTAGAAGTTCTATCGAGGTAGTGCTGAACAGAAAACAGAAAATTATGTAAAGTTTGTGCCTGTAAAAATTCGCGCCCGCACGCAGCTTCGGACAAAAATCGACTAAATGCTCGCGCTCGGAAACAATAAAAGAATTCAAAAAGAACCAATTAAGTTTGCCCGGCGCTGCTCACACCCGCCTCATCGATGACGACACTTGGGCAATGCGGAGGCAAAAGCTCTGGCTCTGGCCAATGTCTTCATACCGGTTCAAATTTTCGGCAACTACTTTTCCGATGCTACATTTTAATCTATTTTTATAATTTTTTTGCCGTGAATTAAATCTAAAAAGACTTACGGTGGACTGCCGCTGCATTCGGTGTGGGTGTTCATCAGCGTCGACCGTTCACGAGTTTGGTTTTTGTTTTGGAGCGCTGCAATGAACGATGATTGCCGCGGATGCTGCTGCTAGTGCCGCGTTCTCCAGTCCCCAGTCCCGCTGTTGATTGAATTGAGTTGTGCGGTTCGCTCTGTTTCCATAGTTCTTGTTTAATCATTTTATCTAATCTGGATTGGGGTCGCTGGACACATATGTGGGTAATTCTGTGTATACTCGTATGTACTTGCTTTTAGCTGCAGATGAAGAAGCAGCGAATGTAGCATTTATGTCCGAAACTGTGCCAAGTGTAAATTTGATACACATCCTGAAAAATAAGAATGCATTTATTAATTGAAAGAAATTCAAATCAAAGACTTATCAAAAGCCAGAGACTTACGATGAAATCTCGATACATTCGTTTCATACTCAAACTAAGGAATCTCTTCATAGGAATCTCTTCATTTAAAACAAAACTTTTTCTGGTAGTGTTCTTAAAAGATCTTGACATTTCATCAGGTGACAGAACCGATAGATTGGGAAATATAAGAAACAGCACATGTTATTTCTTATAAAAGTGATCTACAGTTTAACTACATGTCTCTGTGGCGACATCTGACGGCGAAGATCAGGAAAATATATGTGCATATGTACGTATGTTTATTGCTACAAGGGGCACGACACACCACCTGGCAATTCTACATTTATTATACACAACTTTGGTAGTTTAAAGTATGCTATGGTCTCTGTTGTTTCTCTCACGTCATTGTTTTATAATGATTCTGTCCCCTGATGGCAAATCAGAAAAATGTCGATGCTGTTCCATGAAACTGCATCAATCAAAAACGTCGGCTGCATACAATTTCATCAATCAGAATCACAATAGACTTGTGTAAAAGTACATATTTAAAGAGTAATTTAGGGTAAAATGAAATGAACAAATAAACAGCTGGATGGATAACATTTGGGCAAAGAATATAATTAATCATTCAAACAATTCATTATTTATTCATCAACTTAAAATACAATATTACGAATCGAGGATGAGGACACTGGTGGTGGGTGGTAAATTGTTGTAATGCTTGCGCGAAGGTGGATGGATTAAAATCATAATATGTATACATAAATAAATACTAACAATCTAAAATAATGTCCGAAACGGGCCCAAAAAGTTTCCAAATACAAATTTAGGGCACACAGACTGAATCGGGACAGGGCAATGCTCCAACAGCACAGCTGAGTAGAGCAGATGCAATTACGATTTGAAAACGAGATGCAATTAGTGTATAATGCACTACCAGAGATTCAATAAATCCGTGGGAGTGGTGGATAAATAACCGTACCGACCAATGATGTGTGAATGCCATTTTGTTTTGAGAGATTGATAAAGCTGAGAAAAAAACATTTGTCTGTGTCTGTCGTGAATGCCTCTCCAAGTGCTTGAGTATGTTCATTTTGGGGATTTTTGGGGGATTTTTCGTGCTGTGTTAGAAGATGACTATGCACTAAGTGTAGCCTAAGTTAAAAGAAGTTGTATGATGTGTAATATGTAGCCTAGAATGTGTAACCACCCTCTGGAGCCTTAGGCTGAGTTGCATTAAATTCGAGGGCTCCATTCACTTCCTGGGGGGCGAGCTCTTGCTCGGCCTCGTCGTCGCCATTGCTGAAGTAGGTATCGATAATTGCGTACGCCTTCTTGTACACCTCTTCGTTCTCGTGTTGCTGCAATGTTTCTAGTTTATCCAATCCGCCCATCTCTTCGACCATGAGACAGAGGTTCTCAGTACCGCCCAGTTTCTCGGCCAGCGCAAAGAGGTTGGACAAGCCAGTCTGCACAACTTTGATGGTGCGTGGATCTTTAGCATCGAGCAAGTCGATGAATGGCTTCAATATTTTGAACTTCTCAATCAGATCCACAATCTGCTCTGGGGTGCCCGATGTTGTCGTGTTGGTCACTGCCCATGCGGCCTCTTTTTGTGCCTTAAAATCGCCCTTCTCGAGCACGTTGCGTAGTTGTTGGAAGATGCCAGCTTCAATAACTGCTTGGATTTGCTTCTGATTACCTGCTGTTATGTTACTTACAGTCCAAGCAGCCTCCTTGACAATGTTGCTCTTGTTGTGCTGCAGCAGCAGACCCAGTCGGGGCAAGCCACCCGCAGCAATAACAACATCGGTCTGTAAAGAACAATTGATATTAGCTAATGGTTCGAAGGTACCATTTGGTTGACAACTGACCTGTACATCTGTGCCGGTGACAATGTTTCCCACACTGCGCAGTGCTGGCACAATTATGCTGGGCTCATCCATTTGCAAAAGTTCTACTAGTCTAGGAACTGCATCCGAGTCCACTACCGCCTGAATCTTGTGGTTGTCATCATCGGTGACATATGACAAAGCCCAGCAGGCGTCGGCCAAAACCTGAATATCTTCACTAAGCAAAAGCTGCGACAGAACTGGCAGCAAGCGTGTCACTTGTTCAAAGGGCGGCGAAGGATTCTTGTTGCGGCACAGATTAGACATCAGCCAGACAATGTTCCGCAAAAATGAAAGCGGCGTTTCGTTGTTAATCAGGGGCAAAATACCATCGATGACATTATGTTGGATTACAATGTCGCGAGCAGCGGCTCCATCGCCGGCTATGTTACCCAAAGCCCATACGGCCTGCTCGGCAAGATTGATAGAGTTCGACTGCAGCAGGGCAACAAAATGCGGCACTGCATTGTGCTCGATGACACAGCGTGTCTGGTCAGATGTTCCCGAGGCAATGTTTGTCAAAGCCCAGGCTGCCTCAAACTGCAACATGGTACTGTGGTGGGGGGTCACTGTAATGCACCGCATGCACTAACCTACTGCAAATACTTACTTGCTGGTGTTTTGAAGAAATCGTATGCATATGGGAACGATGCCATGGCCAATCATTAGATCAATGGGTGGATTGCGCTCGCGACTCAGCATCTTCCGTGCCGACTGCATACCCATGAACTGGCGCTCCTGATCCTCGCTGTTCATGGCCGCCACAATCTCATCCACCGACAGCTGCACCGGCGACTGACCATTTAATTCTTTCAGGGGCGAGGTGAGGTCTTCGTCGTTGATGTTGCGACGCTTGAACATCTGATCCTCCTTTTTGGACTTGCGCAACTCAATGGTAACCTCATGGCGACGCATGCGCGAGTCCTACAGATTAGCAAAAGTGAGGTTAATTCCGAGCGCATCAACCCGCCACGGCCCGCCGCGAAACGTACCTGCGTGTTGATTGTGTTGGACTTATACGAGCCCTGACGAGTGTTTGCATCCGTTTTATTCATGACGAAAATTTTGATTTACCAAAATTTTGTTCTAAAATAATTTGTTAAGCTCCAGTTGCTCCGAACGACAAGTGTAGAATGTAGAACTGAAATAAATGAGGTTGCAAAGATGTGTGAAACGAAATGACAAGGGCTGCTTTGATTCGTTTTCCTTTCCTTCTCCTTTGAGCATACGGCACCGGCAGAGCGTCGGCAGAGGCAGATCCAGAAACGAAGGCAGAGGCGAAAACGCAGGCCGATAAGACCGGCTTTTCAGAGGGCTGGCAAGAAACAACAACAAAGCAACAGCTGCAGTCAGCCGCCATTTGCACATTTGGCGGCGCTGCCTTCGCGGTAAAGACAGACAGACAGCCAGACAGACGGACGGACGAATAGGTGTTCCTTTTATTTGCCAACTTACCTTCAGGTTATGTGCGAAACCGCAACGCGTGTGTGCCTCTGCGTCTGTGTTATTTGGAAAAAATCACTCACAAAAATATTTACACAATTTTCTTGTATACTCCACTAAAAATGTTTAGGAAAATTTTGTACGTTCCCGAACAATGAAGTAAATGTCGCCGTTTAGTTTGAAAAGCAAGCGAGCAGATTTATCGAAAAAGTAACTAACCCAGTTAGCCCCCCTTTATTTAAACTGGAGAACAATGGGTTAATCGATCTCTGTCCATAATCGTCCGTGGCTTAATATTGCTAGCTAACTCAGACCGTAAGCACTGACCGCTTAATGTTATCCGAATGATGAATCTATTTTTTACAAGATTGACAATTTTTAAAGACTTCGCTTTTTGAGCTTTTTTATGAAATAAAGTTTAAACCAAAAAATGTTTATTATTTTTTGCATGGTAACTACACGGCAACTACACATTTAATACATATCAACTACATATTTATGTAGCATGGAAATTTTTATAGCCTATTTTCTTTAAATTTTGTAACAATCCAGTTTTCCATGCTGCTTTGATCATGATTTTTTCTCATAATGTCACTTTTTTTACCTATTCATATAATTGATTTGAAATATTTGTATCGTTCAATTTACTGAATGAGTTCGTTCGCGAACTATCAACTCGTTCTTTTAGTTCGTTCGTTCCGTTCACCGATCGATACTAATCGGCTAGAGAGATCGGCTAAAATATTGCCCGCCAGATTCAAATCGCAATTCAATGCGCTGTCGTCTTGTGGCCATTTGATCATAGATGAAAATTTTTTTTCTTAAAAATTCTCTCTCCCTGTAAATACAAGCAATAGCAATTGCAATCTTCGGGTGTCTGTGTGTGTTCAGCTGCGCTGTATTGGCTGAATCTGCAAATCTCGCCGTCAGTTTAAATATTAAGTTTTAACGGTTCTGGCTCATGCGCATTTGACCGTTAAATAATGAAATACAAATTATATTGAATCTTGTTATTGAGTTAAGAGTTGAAATAAAATTAATTCAATTACCATTAATTATTAAAAGGTAGTTAATTCGCTCTTTCAATAAAAAAATGCGGAGAAAATAGCGACCGGCGTGCGAGAACGCAATAATTTTTGTTTCGTGCTCAATTTATTTTGCAGTAATTTTTTCAACAAGGTTCTGTAGTGTCACATTCTAGGCTGTCTTCTTGTCATCCCCCTTGTTTTCCTCATTAACGGGCGCTGGGGCGACTGTAGAGGTAGTGTTGGCGTTTACCGCCGGAGCAGCAGAGCGCGCCTCCACCACATCGGAGTCATCGTTGTTGTCCGCGACAGCGGGCGCTGGTGAGGCAGGGGCGTAGGGGGGGAACTGCTGATCCTGCGGGTAGTCCTGCTGGGCCTGCTGCTGCTGCTGCTGCTGCTGATCCTGTCCGTCACTATAGTCAACAGGAGTGGGTTCCAGCTCTGGCTGTGCCGGTGCCTCTACAACTTCACCGTGCTGTTCGGCGAACACCTGCTGTGGGGCGAAGAGCTGCTGCTGGTGGATTTGCGTCTGCTGGGGGTAGTATATGGGGGCAGGCAGAGATACAACAGGGGCGGAACGGGCGGCTACGAAGGGCTCACGCTGGACCACGGCATTGAATCCGTTGATATCGTCAGCGGTGTAGGTCACCGTGCGCTTGTAGCCATCGGCATCGAGCACGCTGTACGACCCAACCACATTGCCTCCGTCACGAGTCTCCATCTGGCTCTTGATGTCTCCAGTCACGGAGTCGTGCACTCCATAGGAGAAGTCGTAGCGTGGAGCCGACTCTACCTCCACTTGCTTCACAACGGTATGCAGTGGCGCAGGTGCAATGGTCTTGACCAGGGGAGCAGCCACAGCAACGGGCGCAACGGCCTTGACAATTGGAGCTGGAAGGGCATAGGACTTGGCGTACACGGGGGCCGCGGGCACGACGGTCTTGGCCAGCACTGGAGCCACATGGTGGTAGACTGGAGCGGCATACGGTTGATGATATACGGCTGCTGGAGCCTGATAAGTGGCATAAGTGGCCGGATGGTATCCAGCGTACGTGGCCGCGAATCCGGCGCTGCAGGAGCCGGCGATCGCCAAAAGGGAGACAACAGTCAGAACCTGTGAGTGGAATGGATTTCAGAGCGTGCTGCATGAGCCGTTGAACTGGAATGATGGGGGGACATCCTTGTATCATTCGATTCCCGAAGTACAACTTACTTTGGCTTGCATTTTGAAAGGGGAATTAGTTCCTTTTAGATTGCTCGTAGATTGAATGGCACGTGCCACACAAAAGGCTCGAAGCGAAGACTGGACTTTTGTATCCGTGTCGGTTGATAATGAGGCGGAATGGAGTTCCCCGACTCTTGGCGATGCAAACGACGTTGACTTAATGATGCGGTTCACTCCCGTCGCTTGTCACTTTATATGGGGCAGGCATAGGCATAGCCCCAGCTCAGAATTAGCTATAAGAAGTTGCGCTGGGCCAAACCGGTAATACTTACGAGTATGTACAAAAGTATATCTGGTGCCAGTTGACAATTTGACAATTGTCGACGGAACTGGTTTCGGTAAATTTGTCTTCGCTTTGGTACTGGCATCGATTTCGGATTCGGATACGGTTTCAGTTTCAGTTTCGTTTTCGTTTCGGGCTTTGATTTCAAGTTCAGCGCATTGGCGCTTCCTTGTAGGCCTACAGGAGGGGTGCGTAATTAATTGCGATTCGAGTACTATTCAATTAACTTTCCCATTGTCAACTCAGCACCTTTTCACGGCCCCCCCAGGCGTCTGCAGCCATTACAGCACGGCTTGCGTTCAGCACTTGACACTCATTTTGTTTTTCTTCGAGACATGCGCGCCAATGGAGCGCGAAATTCACTGCCATCGGAGGGCCAGGTTACCCCAGAGGGGCCCTCACCTCACCTCACCCCGCCCCACCCCTCTCCACCTGCTGCCAAGATGTAGGGGGACTTGTCACAGGGGTCCGCTTTGACTTCACTATGGATGCCGTTTGTATGTCAGCAGCGTTTGCTTCATTTGCGGCATGATTTTCAGTTTTCGTTTTTACCCCTGCTGCCTTTTAGAAAACTTATTATTGTTCCATTTCATGTTTACTTAATGGTGGGTGTCCATGGGCGTCGTGTCCCACATGCAGACATTGGCACAGTTTCTCTACAGTTCGCATACAGATGGTAGCTGGCAGTACGTCTGATACGACTCTCAACAGCCGGAACAAAGGTCTAAAAACACAAGTCCGAGCAATGGGCAAAGAGGATTACTAATAACTGCGCTCCTTTACTTCTTATTTCTGTGGACATGCCTCAATGGGCACTCTGAGGTCAAATGTAACATTAAAGGGTAGGCAAATCATAAAGTGGTTGAGAATTATTGTATGAATGCATATTTGAATTCGAGTTTGAAAGGAAACCAAGCCCCAAATTACAAAAGTTACAGTTGAGAGCCTGCACCAGCTGCTCCATCCTGCTTTATGAGGGAAAACTGACGGAAACAGAAACATTGGGTCTTTGGAAGTGGGCCCTAATTAATACAGAAGACATGAAGGTTGCCCGAAAAGGTTTTTCTTGGAAATTCACCACAGACCAGGAAAAAGTTGTCAACTCATTTCAGCGGTTCGAATCGATGTAATTAAGCGGCTTCAAGGAACTCTGAGACCTCTGTATAGTAGAGGCGATCGATGTTCAAAAAAAATTGAAAGTGCGTGAAACGTTCATGGGCCTTTGTGTCCGTCTTGGAGGTTGGCGTGAGCCATTAACATCCGATTACAGTGTCCGAACACGTACCCCAGACCATCAAGATGCGTAGGCATACAATACAAGAGACAGAGAGAGAGAGAGAGAGAGAGAATTATTCAGAAGATATGCATGTATGGCACTCAAATGCTTGAACTTGAAAATTCAAAGGCCCTCCAGAGCGACATCGCGAGGTGCCTGTAATCGAGGAGGAACCGCAAGAAACGGAAATAGCACATCAATGCCAACTGGTGCCATGGACATGGACATGGACAGAGACAGGAAGAGGAAGAGGAAGAGGTAGAGGAAGAGGAACAGGGCTCAATTGCCTATCAGCATCGCAATTAAAGTCAAATGTGTGGATAGCCAGGAAACAGGAACCTGCCAGCACAGGAGAGCGCTCTTTGACATTTCACATTTGACAAATACTTAACACTGTTTGCGAGACTTAATAAACCCGACTTCGTTGACTTTGCCACCGCAAACGATGAGGGCTGAAGGGACGATGGGGGTGGGGCAGGAAGAGGTACGGCAATGATTGATTGCACGTTAAAGCCGGAGAGCATCGCATCATTTCCTTTTTACACTTGACAGGAAATGCATTTTTAGTTGGCGCTGGCAAAATGAGCATAGCATCGGAGTGTGCTGGCCGGAAGGGCGAAATGGATGAGGGTGAGGAGGAGGATGAGCCAGCGGTGGCGTGCTGACAGAGGAGGTATAGAGGAAAAGAGGTACGTACGAGTATGCAAAACGAAATCACAGCTAGTGGCGTGCAAGGTAACTGGAAGGGCGTGGCGTGGTGTGGCAGACAAATGCAAATGCCAGTGCATGTGCCAGTGCCAGTGCCAGTGCTAGTCACTGCACTCCATGGCAGTTTTCGCAGACAATTTACACAAGACTCGCACAAATACTGGCACATAAATATTTTGCGGGTGTGTGGGTCTGTGTTCGGCCATTGAGCAATCCATTCGAATGGAAAGGCAGTCAAGGTGGCCCAGAGTCCTTGGCGTGAAAGTTTCCGTTTCCTCGCACTCGCACTCGCATTCGAATTCGCCTTTAAGTTGAAAACTGAAAACGGACAACTTTTTGGCCAATCAAGCAGGAACTGTAGCAACACCGGCAACATCTTATGCCAATTAAGGGGCAATGGGCAGTGCTGGCTTATCGATCAACATTAGAGAACCCCCGAACCCCAAGCGTATAATCACCTTTCCGCATTCTATGAATGAAGCACTACACACACGACGCGCGGCGGACGGCTCCATAATTGCCTCCCTCAGAGCCCCTGGCTAAGACAAACGACCCGAAGCAAATCGCTGGTAAGCCCCAGCCCCCAAGTTACTCCCCCCACCGCCGTCGCTATCCATGACCACGCCTTTGTTTGACACCAAGATGCAGAGAATGACAACAAATGTCGCCCCAGCTCCATTAATCCATCAAAATTGGCGTTGAAGCTGAAATCAAAATATGCGCCTCGGGTCGCTACAGGCTTAGGGGCGCCTGGGCGTGGCAGAATTTAAAGGTTCAGATTGAAGTTAGCAAAAACAACAATAACGTAGGACAGGAAGTATCCCATAGATGGGATACCAGAAAGTTTTCACTATTTAGTGGACTTAGTGGAAGTTGTGCGAAACTTGTCGAAGAGAATCGGATGTTTGAGGGCTCGACACTGTGTACCGTGCTTCCATAATTAAGTTTTTATGTAAATTGCAATTCTGTTGAACAGACGCAGGTCTTTAAAAGAACTCAAGGACACTCGGTAATCCCAAATTTGATGGCTTTAGGCACAAGACACACCCCTTTCGCAGTCGCCCCAAAATGGACAAGGCGACCACAATTTTCATCGAGTGCGCAAATAAAGAAATTAATCAATTTAACGATACGATTAGAGTGGAGTGGAGTGGAGTGAAGTGAAGTGGAGGGGGGGTCGAGTGGCGTCAACGGACGTGGCATTTGTCTACGTAGAGCTAAAAAATTGACTACGAGTCTGCCGCACGCTTCTCGGTGATTTATTTCCATTGATTTTTTGCTCCGTCCTCAGTCTCAGTCCTCCCTCGCCTTCTGTCGCTGGCTGAGCTTAAAGATTATGCAATCAATAGCCACATTTCCGAGTCAGAACAAGAGCACCCGGTCCGAGTCGACGGCTTTGTGGCCCATTGACGACGGGTGTACAATGTGACGCCTACAACGTCAACGCTGGCTAATTATAAAGTTGCTAAGCGGATTTTGTTGCTGCTCCAGAATGAAAAAATTCCACGAGGGGGCGATGAGCCCCCACTCCCACTCCCACTCCCGCTCCCATAAGAATTCATTCATTAACTCTGAGTCGACTCCAGGATGCAAAGTAATCAGCATAAATTGCATTGAAATGAGCCAGCGGAAGACCCGAGCTAATTGCAATGCGATTGCAGTGTCAGTTGCAAAAAGTTGGCAGTGATGCTCAAAGGGTTAGATTATGTCGGAGGTTTATGCCTGAATTCAATTCAAATGAAATTCAAGCCATATTAACCCTTGTGTCACAAATTAAACTAATAAACTCTTCAGACGCACAATGCCAGTCATCCACAAACTGGATAAAAAATTCACTTTAAACCATATGTGGATATATCCGTATGTATTCAGATATGCTTGTACGTACGAGTACACGAGCTATGGATGCGACACCGCGAAGAAAAAAGCGTTACTCTAGGGCTTGAGCTAGGGACCTACCGCCCACCCGCCAGCCCCCCGCTCGCATATTGTTTGCCCCCACCCGCATCCCCATCAGAGCGCGCTGAAATGTACTGGGTGAGCTGATATTTGCCGCGCGGAATATTTTAATTAAAAGCAATTTCTACAATGTCAAACAACGTCAACGCACAACGCAACAGAACAGGGCATAAAGTGTTTTTCATAGCCATAAACTGAGGGAACGAGAGCAAGGATGAACTGCAGGAGCAGGAGCAGAAGGAGAAGCAGAAGGAGAAGCAGGAGCAGGAGCAAGAGCAGTATCCTTTTATGGTGACTGCCGCGTGTGCTGTTGATGCTGCTGCCGATGTTAAAGTGTCAACAAGTTGATGATGTAGGTGTCGCTGGCATGTTGACTGCCACGGCCGGAGAGCGTCAAGAACGGCATCCTTGGCGCAGAGACAAAGGCCAATCAATATGCAAAGCAGTCAATATTTGAAGCGGCCAAAGGTGCCGGATGCCGGTGCTGAGGCTGGGGCTGGGGCTGGTGCTGATGGTGGTGCCAGTGCAGTGATTATCTGCCACACTTGACGATTGTCGGAGGCGTCGACGGCCCTAAACTGCCATTGTTTGACTATTTGCGAAACAAGGAGGCAGGCAGGGCAAGGGCTGCAGCCCAGCAGCCCAGCAGCCCAGCACACGAACGAATGCCTGGGTTTTCCAGTGACGGGGCATCCAAGTGCAAGGGCTCTGGAGCTTTTTAGGCATAAACAAGGGCGTCGGAGGAGTCTGCACTTACCATGCCAACGACATTGTCTGAATGGGAGTGACTCCTGGCAGCAGACACAAATGCAATCAATTCTTACAACTATTGTTCTGCATGTGAGTGTGTGTGTTTTCGAGAGAGAGTGAGCGTGTGTGCGGATGATGCCAGACACTCAAAACAATCAGGGCTCAAAAACAGCATGAATGATGTGTCAGATGACGACGCATGTCGTGTGCCCCTGCCCTCCTGCCCTCCGGCCCTCCCGTTCCCCACTCCACTTAACTCCTTCCGTTTCCACTTCCACTCTGCTTCAGGTTGCACTTTTTGCCGGCACTTAAGCGCCTTTAAATATGCAGCACAGTCAAGCGTAGACACTCTCGACCAAGTTTGTTGTTAGCACAGATTGCTGCTGCATAGTTTAAGCTGCCGCCCTGTCTCGAAAGCTCTGACGAGCGACGGTGAGGAAGACATCATGCCGCATGGGGCATGCATGCTGAACGCATGATCTCGAGCTGCGGTAACTTAAAGAGTTATGGTCGTGTTTTCGGCAAGAAATATAATAAAATTCGAGAATCCAAACCACGTCGACAGCCGGCAGTCAATTGGAATTGGAAATTTCCATTTTCTATACGACTTTATGGCAGGATAACTAACGAAATGCATTTGCTCAGCTCGTCGCTCGCTTATCTCACTCGGAGAAACAGAAAGGAAACTCTTCCGAGTATCCCAGTATCCCATTTAGTAGAGTTGGAGTGTATTGATTCCTGTGCTGTTTTAAATTAAGCTGGCAAAAGGACAGAGAGAATGTGAGCCAAGGCACAGAAAAGCAATAGTGGCGGAGGCAGAGGCAGAGACTGAGGCAACAGCAGTCACTGACCGCATACATTTTTTAAATGCTCCCACAAGAATTCTACAGAATTTATATTTTGTTTCGAAATTGTTTTCCAGCTTTCGGCTAGTGTATGAGGATGTTTAAAGTTGTGGATGTTGCTGCCGCGTTTATTGTTGTTTTGCTGCTGTGCCCTAGGATCTTTTGGCACAAAAGTTTGCAATTGCAGGGAGCCTGGTGTTTGGTTTAGGAATAGTGAAAATGAAAATGTATATGCATAATTTGTTTGAGTTTAAATAATACACAGAATAAACGTACGTATAACCACATTGAATGAAATTTTGCAATTAAATTAAAACGAATTTCCTCAGTTCAAACGGAAAATAGAATATTTTCTATAGTATTTTACCACTTAAGTAGATGGATGGATGGATGAATAGTTTAGATTGCTTAAATATTTAAATCGTTAATTGGAACACGTCCCAGTCGAGGCCAACCTGGCGTATACTTTATCATCGTGGCTCTCAAACCTAATCCCCAGAAATATACATCAAATTAAAAATGCGGCTTGCCCGCTAACCGCCTTCGTGATCGAATGAGCGCACAAGTCCCTAAGCTGGAATTCCATAAATTACAAGCCCGGCCCCGCCCACAATTTGACCACAAACTCCACTCCCTCTCAAGCTCCGCCTGCCACATGCTCGTATGGTTTGTTGCTCATATGCTAATTGCAATGGACATGTTTTTGTTGGGCTAGCCGGGACCGCAGGGCGCACAGTCGAGTTAATTTCATTGCTGAATTGTGACTCAAGGGCAATATTAACATGGAAATTATGAACATGCCAGGGCAATGAAAAGTGACAGCCGCCAAAAAACTACAACAACTCCAACAATACTTACAATACAAACAGGCCACTAAAAACAAATTGCGAATGTCCAGAGAAGCCAACATCCAGGGGCCAGTGGACAGGGACCAGGGACCAGGGACCAGGGACCGTTCCGGAAGCGGCTGCAGTGCGCGCCCCAAGCTTAGACCCAGCACACAAAAACAAAGAAATTCATTTCTATGGAGCAAAAATGTTTGGGATGTTGGGCTTAGCACTGACCGACGAACCCGAACCCCAGCCTGGTATGAAACACAAATACGAATACGTGTGCAGAGATGTCTAAAAATTTCGCCGCAGCGGTGCACTCTGTTCAGTGACCAAACGTTGACAGGGTCCTGCTCTGGTCATGGCGCAGCTCCAGAGGTACTGGGGCTGGGGATGGGGCTGGTTCTAGTTGTCAACTGGTATCGCTTGAATTGCATATTTTGCGGTGTTTAAACAACGAAAACAATGCCGACCCCCCGAGCTGCTTCGAACCGACACCAACAAAAGCATAAAGTGGTGCAATTTTATATATTGCACAGCTCTATGATTTATGCCATCATCATAATAAATTCATATGATTTATATGGGATGCCTAAGGCGAGCCAGGCCAACACAGGCGAGTAGCATAATTCTCGGTAGCTGTACTAGTTACCAGTTACCAGCTACCAGCTACCAGTTCAAATTGCTTTTTCACATTAATTGTAATCCAGAGGAGGCCCATCCCATCCCCACAGGCACAGCCACACGCGCACGCATAGACGCATAGATCCGCGTGCCTGTGGCTGGGGCTGTGGCTGTGGCTGGCTGGGTGTAAGTTGGCAAATTCATAACTTTTGACAGTTTTGGGTTGGCATTTGGCTGTCCGTTTGACAGTTTTAAAGTTGGCACAACATAACAGCAGACTTTCGGGCCGCCTGGAAGAAGTATAGAGGCATATGAAAAGTCGCTATCGCCATAGTCGGGTCATAGTTGGATATGTCTTCCTAGGTGCCACCTGCAATTGGGTTCTTCGAGGCGCGATTTTACAAGGATCAGAATTGATTTTCCTCCGGCGCTTGGCAGGGCAATAAAGTCTGCCCAAACTTTAGTCCTCTCTGGAGCATCCACGCCGGATTGCAGAGGACGCCGACCGAACTCATGGCTTTTTATCAAATTGAAAACTGGCCAAGACCCAAAACTTTTGCAGCAAATTGGATGTCAAGCTGATTCAGACGTTTTCCTTTCCCGCCTGTCTGTTGCGGCTGTGGCTGTATTTGACGGCGCACTTATGAATATGCAAATTCCTAGACAAGATGCGTCAGGTGTGACGTCAACGACGATTAGTTCATTAAACTTGGACTGCCCCAGAAGCCCCAGAAGAAGAGTATGCAACACTTAATTAGCAAACTAAATGCGCAGCCCGGCCAAAAGTTTAATGAACTTACGACGCTGAGGCTGAGGCTGGAGTTGAGGCTGGAGTTGAGGCTGGAGCTGGTGCTGAGGATGCGGAAGAAGATGAGGGCTCAACATGCGTACAATAACTGAAATCAAAAGCTGGGCCCGCACCGAACAGGAAAAGGCCGTGCTGCCCGACCCTCAGGCCCTGTCTGCACAAATTAGCCGGCACAAGGCGCAAAAAGGATATACGAAAGTGGTCAACAATTACACTAGGCCGAGACGAGAGCAGAAAGCAGAAGCCAGGAAGAGGCAAAGAAGGCAAGCGAAGGCGCCAAGAATAAACGACAAACGACCTCAATGAATGACATTTAATTATTTCATCAAGAAAGCAAATAGCCCAAGGGCCCACACAATCAACTTTTGCCGAGCATAAGGCACAATACCTCGTTTTCTTTTGCTAATAATGAAGAGAAGCTAAAACAGTGGCCAAGGCAGGACTGGTTCTCACAGAAAGTGTGCTGTGGCTGGACACTCGCGGCAGTTGATTGTTTCTTATCCCTGCAAGGAACAGATTGGCAGAGCTTATCCAAGCCAAAGTACATCTTGACCTTCAGACTTGTGTAACTCTTAATCGCAATACAATGAATGGGGTTTTTCTGACCTCACCAAGCCCACCACTCCCCCATCAATTAATCACCCACGCGAACAACCCAAGTATCTCGTATGGCTATAAAGGGACAATGAAGAAAATCCATAACGGGGGCGGAATGCATCCTGAATCAGGAGACAGTGATTGTGATTCCGCCTGCCTTAGGGAAGCCCAGGGGTACTGTTTGAACAGTCAACGAGCTGGTCCACCATCGCCGATGGCCGCCGGTCCGTGCCCATCCCGACATCGCTGCTGCTGCTGCTGCTGCTGGTGCTCCTGCCAGTGACAATTACGCAAATTGTTGTTGTCATTATGTAAACACTTGTTTATGTCAAATTTGACATTTGATACGAACGCATGCTGACCAGCAGACGGGGAAGCAAAGCAGTCTCCAACAAGGACATTGCTAAGGGCACTAGCTGGTCGGAGAACCGGAGAAGGGCCGTGGCGCAATATGTCAAGCGGCAGGTGAACTTGGACATGTCCATGTTACACTTGATTAAGTAGGCGCTGAGTTCGACGAAATGCTTTTTAGATGGACCTGCCCGTGGACCCACACCCCCAGACAGCGCTTGCTGCGGCAGACGAGGAAGAGAGGGGTCCATTGTCGAGCTGACACGACGCAAACGACGTGGGGAAGCGGAGGTCACAGGACGTGCCAAATTCTTGACAGCACGGCGAGCTTTGAGTATAGGGTGTACGGGGTGTACGGGGTGTACGGGGTGTATCGGTGTATAGGGCGTGTGTTCACTGCGCCATACACCGACGTGCACATACCTGCGTACGAGTACGGGCACGAGTATATATGGAAATGTGTGTTGGTTGATTAATTAGACGCAGATGCTCCGTAGGCGTTTCCTCCCGCTTCGTGGTTGATGGGAGATGGGTGTGGCTGTGGCTGTCTGTGTCACGAGGCCTGTGCACTATGCGAGTGACCGCGTCATAAGTCGCCGTTAGATGGGTCGTGGCTGTGGCTCATTAACACCAAAAAAAAGCAAACCGGGCAGTCAAAGAGAAGGACTGAAAGGAGAGAACCAGCCGAGTCCTGAGAGCACTTGGAATTTTTCCAGACCTTATTCAATTTGTATGGCAATCAATGAAGCGATGGAAAGACGAAGGCAGGTGCTGGAGGCAGGGTTTATTGACACAACATTGTACAATAGATAGATAGAACTTATCTAGCCAACGGGTCAGCATTGTAGCGAGTGGAGCACCAGCTCTCCTTGGCTGCAATCCCAAACCGGCCCTGCCTTCTTATTACCAATTTCCAGCTTATATCATTCACAGAATCCGTTTATCGTTACCCCAAACCAGACGACTGGTTTCAGGACGCAATCAGTTGCCAATAGAATGAATAAATAGATTTAAACAAATTTTCAAGCACTGCCAAGTAAAATGTCATCGTTTTCTGGGATTCTAGTGCTTTAGTGCTTAAACAATAAGATTTCCTTCTTTATTGAACCCTTTCGCTTCCTTCCAGACCTTCCCCACAAACTCCCGCCATGACTGTCCGCTTTCGCTTGGTCCCCCTCTTTCAGGCAATGGCCACTGTAAATCTTGCCTTTCAACTGCTCACAATTTTCACAATGCAATTTCAATGCGTTTTATCGAATGCTTCTTGTCTGCCAAACGTCATACACATGTTCCATGTGCCATGTTCCACAGTGTGTATGCGTGTGTACGAGCATCTGTATCTGTGTCGAGCTGTTGCCATTTTGTTGCATACTTTTGTGCACGCTCATCGGCAAATTGAATTTATGCGCTGCAGGCATTGGGAAAAACTCTCAGAGAAGAGTCGGGCAGTGGCAAGCATTGATTTCGTCATGTCAGTGGATGGAACAAAGAAGTGGAGGACGGGAGGGGTGGCACGGAATGGCACGGGATGGCATGGGATGGCATGGGATGGCACTCCAGGGCTAAGCGGAGAGTGCATGGATTGTGCACACTGCATGCGCATAAAATCCTGTCGTTTTGGCACCCCATCAAGTTCTCCTCACACAAATTCCCATGCATATTACATTTAGAGGGGCTCTGCGACGAAAGGGCTAATTCTGCAGCTAGCTGCGGATTGCCTACTGGCATCGAACGTATCGAACTCGCATTGAAGATGGGGCTTAACGAGTTGCTGCGAAGTGGCTCTGTAATCAGTCGGATTAGGGAAAACAGACGCCGCACCATTAATTATACCTCCTACAAGCTTTTAATTGTGCAGTTCACTGGTACACTAAATACTAAACAGTCGACGCTTAGGCCTCCTCCTCCTCTTCCACCTTGGGCTTGGGCTTGCGCCTTGATGGGCCCCGGACACGTGGTGGCCTCTTGGTTGTTGTGGACTTCGGTTTCGGGTTCTCGAGCTCATCGAGCTCGGCATCAGTTAAACGATCCTTGTACCAGTCAGCACTAGTAAAAAAAAACAGGCAGGAGACATTAAAATGGGGTGTAAGCGAACAGATCTACGGATCATACCAATCAGGAACCTTCCGCGCCCAGTCACAATTTTTGGAATCCTCGTCGAATACCTGGCCGAGCTTGCAGCCGTTGCGACGGGGCAAATCGCCATTGACGCACACGTAGAAGAACTGACAGTCGTCGGGATCGGCGTAGCGGGGATGGGTTACAGCAATGCTTTCATTCACCTTGGGACACGTAAACTCAAAGATGTCCTCCGACTTGCAGCCAGTAACGCCCACTTCATCGGGCCACGTGCAGATACCGGTCTTGGGATTGAAAACCAGGCCTTGCGGGCAGGTAATCATGTTGAACTTGCCATCGACGCAGAAGTAAAACTTGTCGCAAATGCCGGGCTTCTCGTGGCCAAAGTATCCGTTCTTTCGGGGGCAGTGCTGCGAGGACTGAGGCTCTTCTGTGGGCGGGTAAAATGTTGGCCATTTAAAAATCACAAAGCAAAACAATCGCATTCCCCTTATCCCATCTCTGGCACCTACATATAAAATCTGCTAACGCACTTTCCACAAAACAGAATATTTCTAGGCCCAGCGTCCTGCTGGTCATGGAAACCTTTTCTTTCTATACTTCTATAAATTCATTACGTTTTCTGTCCGCCTGCACAAATGGCAAGCACACAAATGTATATTTAGGTGAATTCCTAAATGTATATATGTACATATATGGAATGCTTATTTTAGTCATATGTCAACGAGAGACAAAGGTAATTGAAATTGCTAATGGGCCTGCACAATGTGCACACTAATTGCTCTGATGGTTGGCAAATAATTTATTTAAAAACTAAATTTAAGGCAATATTTAATGTTACATAAAAGACAGAATTCATTTTACACCGGTTTATAGCCAGTTTTTGACTATACCGTTCTTAAAGCATCTCCTTACCACTGCGTATGGGTAAGTTTGCAAGGAATGATGCGGGGAAGGAAAACTTTAATAAAGTATTCTGTTGAAAAGTTTCAAGGATGCTACATCTACACGTGGCGTGGCAAATGTCAAAGAATTCTCTTCATGCTTAAAGCTGCGGGAAGCCAATTGGGGATGGTTGGGCTTAAAATTTCGATGGCCCCACCATCACCACCAGCACCAAGGAAATAATAAAATCACGAATAAAACAAGTCTACTGGGAAACGAAAAATAAAAACAAAGCACCACACCCCACCGTACCGTACCGTACCGAAGACTCGAGCCTCGAGCCTCGCGACCAAAGACCTATTGACGACAACAATTTAGGTTAACCGCCTCGCATGCCGTTTGCATAATAAATAAGTTAACAAAAAACGCAGCCAGAAGTAACGAGCAAATAAGTGCGGGCACGCAGCGCGTTTATGGGTTGATTTTGGCCAGAACGGAGACTGAGGCAGGGGCCGGTTTAAATATAGCACGGGGCGTGAGATTTTTTGCTGCACGTTGCGGTGCGCATACGTTAGGAAGGGAACTTAACGGCAGTTTACAAATTAAGCAGACCCGGCTCTATACTCACGTAGCTTGGACCGTTTGGTGCAATCGATGTTGTAGGGCAAGTCGCACTTCTCCTCGATAGGCGTGTAGTCGTTGAAGACCATGCCGTCGGCACAGAGGCGTTCCGTGGGTACACCATCGCTGCAAGATCATAGAACAGTCAATCAAACAATCTTTCTTCTCACAGTCGCACTGGTTTGGGGGGGGTGGGGGGTTCCAGCATGCAATATTACACATACGCGCCATGCGCACCATCCCGACATCCCAAACCAATCAACTTCCTTGAAAACTGACAGCTTGACACTTACAGACAGGCGTAGTATTTGTCGCACTGCTTGCTATCCGGGTAGAAGCCATTTGCCTCCGGGCACTCCTCGGTGGGCTCGTATTCTGCCGCCTCCTGCTTGCGCTTGGGCACAACAGCCGCCTCCCCGACCGGGTCGCGATCGCGTGGCGGAAAATGGCGCTGCGATGGAGGATGACCCGCACCGATGCGGAATTGTCCCCGGTACTTGGCTTGCTGGGCGAACGTTGTTGTGATGCCTGTGATGAGAAGAGAGACCGGTTAGTTTAACATCAAGCCAGTTTACATATTTTGCTCAGTGTGGCCTGCACGTTTAGTTTTTGTTTTAGCTCAACTTTTCCACTTTGTTTGCAAGAAACCCGTTTCGATCAACTCAAAAAACATCTACAGATATGTATGTACATATATGAGTTGGCGCCTTGCTCCGTTGGCTTTTACTCTCTGTTGGCCAATATTGCGACATGGGCTAAGCGGTCAAGCGACCTTAAAAGTGAAAGTATATTCAAGATAGTATTGTATATGCTCGTAAACAGCTGTTTTGAGCGGCATCAGCTGTGGCCCAAGACGGCTTCGATGTACCGTCGGCTGAGGCCTTGAACCGTGCAAAGAGATGACTGCAAACACAGTCTCAATCAGCGGAAAGCCAAGTTTTAGCCATGCACTTCCGACAAGTTGCAAAATCACACACGCAGGCAACAACTGCATCAACAGCCAGGGAGCATGGAGCATGGAGCACGGGGCACGGAGCACGGAGCACTCTTCAAGGTAAACCACTCCAATCAGGCGTTGCAAAAAAATAAAAAGCAAACAAACTCGAGAAACAAGAAAAGACGATTTCAATTTTTGTGCCGCCACCGCCGACACCGCCGCCGCACTCAGCAACAACAATGCCATCAAGTTGCTGATGCTGACGTAGACTGGCTGACATTCGATTAAACGTTAATAAAGCAACAATTCCACACAGCAATTAGTGCGTGAAGTGTCGGGCAACATTTAAGCCAGGCAACTACAACTACAACTACAACCAGAACCACGCCACGCCGCGCCACGACACCAACAACAGAAATACCAAGGCGGCGCTGGTGTCGCTCATGCCGTTGCAGCTGTCGCTTGTCATTGAAACATGTTTCGTACACGGGCCTGGCACTGGCAAAAAACAAACAAGAAACAAAAAAGAAAAAAAGAAAAAGCAGCTCTAGCTTTCATAGTTGAGGTTGCTAATACTCTACGGCAGGGGCGCAATAAAAAAAGCTCAGAATATAGCAGCGAAATGACTCGGGAAATTCCACACGCCGTGGGAACCACATGACTGAAATTAGTTGCTGCAAATTTCTAATTAAACAGTGTCCTTAGTTGCGTGATACTTCACAACATCCATTGAGAACTTCATTAAAACTGTTGGCCAGTCCTTAAATCTGTAGATGTCCAAGGGCATTTCCTTTTCGGTATGCCGCCGATATGAAGCCGTTTTCCTTTTTTATGGGAGTTTTTTTGTTGGCTGCAGTATGAGTGTGTCAAGCGGAGCGTCCCAGAGCGTGGCCTATGCGGTTTGAGTTGCTGACTTGGTCCCGGCTCTGACAGTCGCTCTGACAGATTGTCAACAAGTTTGTCACAGAGTCAGCCGGGTCTGTCGAAAACGAGGGCCCTGTTCGGCCCGTTCCCGGCCCGTTTGACTTGGTTTCCAGTCCGGTTAAACTAGATTAATTGTGTGCCTATGCCTTGGCTCCCTTGGCCTCCCCGCCCCTCCTCTGATGTGGATGTGTTGCTAAACATTTTTGGGCTCCGCTTTCTTTCGGCTATTGAATTCAAGTCACACACGTTGTGGGTGTTGAGCCATCGTCTTGGGGGAAAGGTGCATGTGGCATGTGGCATGTAGCATGCGTGTTAAGTTCAATGAACATTAAATAGATTAAAAATAAACAGATTGAAGCACTTTTTCATGTCATTCATTGAACTGATGCGAGATTGATAATGGACTCAACTCAGACAGCTCATTTCGGAGGGGTTGAACGGTAAACTTCCTTCAACATTCCCGACATTCGCTCATACATTATTCGTATTTTAGGATAAAATGTCAACACAGCCCGAAAGAAAAATAAATTATACAATTTTTGAATATGTGTGTTTCAATCAAATTAAAACTTTTCCATTGTTTCGAGCGAAGCTCGCATTCACGCAGCACGAAAGGAGTTTTTCCCCCAGTTGAATATAGATTTAATTTATTCCATTTCTGTTTGAACGTATCCCTGCATTTTGCAGCAGCACCGAATTTCAATACATTCAATTATGAGCTGCCACAATTTGCAATATTTTTCATGGCCATTTTAATGTAATTACAAAATTCGGCTTACGCCCAGGCACACGTTCACGCCCTCGCACGCAACAGTTGCTTGCATATTTATTCCGGCGAATTAACAATGTGAAATTTTAATGCTCTGCATATTTGGAGACAAACAAATTTTTAATGAGCTTTCACACAATAAATGAGCATAAAATTTGGCAGAAATTAAATTCCCGAATTTCCCATTGCGCTCTCAGTTGCAGCGCCACGAAACTATAGCAAACAAACCAAAAACCAAATGCTATGCAAATTGACAACAACAACAAGTGTCACAATGCCCACGATAGACAGGGGCTTTTGTGTCTGTTACGTACGGATATTTACACGTGTATTCTGCCATCAAAATCAGACGCAAATTGACATGATTTGAGGGCAACAGTGCAGATATGCACATAAACAAAGGCACAAATAATGTTAACAACAAAATTTTCAGCTTAGATGTAGCATGAAAAGTTTTTAAATGTTTGGCTGTTTTGCTGTTTGGCTTAGTCCAACATTTGCATATTGTTCCCGTTGCCATTTGTTGGTTTGTTTCGTTTATTTGCTTTTGGTTCAACAATTAGATGGCGATTGTGTGCAATGTGCAGAGCATTAAAGTCAGAATAAATTATTTAAACATTGGCGTACAGGCAGCATAGTGTGTTAATGACGTATTATTAATTGGGAAATGCAATTAAGAGCTTTTTCAGACTTACCCACAGTCAAAGCCAGAGCAAATATGCAAATTTTCAAAAGCGCCATTTTATTAGCCGACGTAAACCTGCACAGACAGATAGTATAATTTAAAAACTGCAATTAATATGATTTCAGGCCCTTTTAAAGACATTTAATGAAATCCGAAAGCTTTTCTCATCACGCCAGCAACTGAAATTCACTTTGCACTTCATTTTATCTTCCTTTCAACTTCGTCCGCTGCCGGACTGCACTCACCAAACTTCTGCTTTGGACTTGGAGCTGGAAAACTGATTGGAGCCAATCATTTATTGTTTCTCATTCGGCTCGCATACTGCTGGAATCAACTTGGCACGCTAAGCTTTTTTTAACTCACTCTTTTGAGTCTTTTGGCTAAGCTTGCAAGAGCACAACATTTCTTCTCTCTGCACTTGGGCGCCGATCGAAAGCTTTTTCCATTATCTTCTCTCAACGAGCTTTAAGCGATGGTCGCGCGTGCGTACTTATAAAGAGCCGGCTTTCTCAAGCAAGCCAAACTTAAAGAGCACAATTTAAGCATTTTGTAGAGGATAACGTTAAATGTAAATGAAACAACCTTTGCGTTTAAAAACATTTCTGCAAGCCCATGCAACCATGTACCATTAACATCAACTATGCCAATAAGCTGTAAACAAATGGGAGCCCCGTCCTAGGAAACATGATCAACCGCAACGGGCTCCCAAGGAAAAGCAGTATGTACACAATTTCAGTCGGAAACGTAGCTAGCCAGGATATTTTACAAAGTTGTAACGAGCACATCGCTTCTCGAGCAGGAATGGGAAATTTGTCAAAAAGACGACAGGACGTGCTCCATTTCGAGCAGGCATCGATGATTTGCATTTTTGAAATTAACCAAAAAATATGACAAAATGTCGTACACAAGTTGGCCTCGGCTCGCCTCAATGTCGGCAGGTGGCTCTGCTCCTGCATATTCAGACTACGTTTGCTGCATCATTCTGCAGGCACAAAACACATTTAACTTGTCAAAGCTCAGCCTGGTACACAGCCTCCTTGGGCACGACCTTTCCGGGCTCGTTTTCCAGCTCCTTGGTTTTCGTTTGCCTGTCATTTTGTGTGTTATAATTGTGACAAATTGTTCTTTTCTCGTCCTCGTCCTCCTGCTACTGCTACTGGTGCTACTCTTACTGTTACACATCAAGAGCTGCAAATTTAAGCAAGATTTCAAGCAAAATTGTGGAAGCTTTATGTAAATGGCATAATTAAATGGAATGACATGAATGGCGATAGATCGTATTTAAGAAATGTTGCCTGCAAATGCAAATCGCCCCTATTCATAATCCTGGGCTTCTTAGCATTCTTATTTTCCATTCCACTTGGGATGTTTCAACTTTAAAATATGCTTGGCCGCCGGCAATTTAATAGAGGGTACAAAATGGGGTGGAAGGGAAATCGCTTAGCACAATTTTGGCCGCATTAGCAGCGATTACACAAAGCGCCCACACAATGCAATGCAACAATGGCATAACAATCACGAGTGAAATTAAAACGTTACGCTTGCAGAAATTTAGTTTTTGTTCTCGCAGGGTTCGGTGGAAGCTATTTGGAATCCGTACGGTTCTATGACACCCGCTTCAATGCGTCCGTCCATCCAGCTTATGCGCCGCAAAGTATGCGGTGGCAGTTTCCAAGTGGCTGTGCTGTCTGCCGCTCTCTGACTGCTGACTGCTAACTGCTGACTGCGGTCGAAAACTTTACCAAAAGCTAATCATAATTTCTTGCTGATAGTTGGTCCAAGTCCTTGTGCACGGTTCGGTTCGTCCACGCTCCACGCTCCCCGCCCCGAGACTCGCCGCAGCTTGCACTTTTTATCTATCCTCCGCTTTATTATTATTTTCAATTTCTGGTAACCGCAGCGCCCTAAGCGCCACGTTATTGTCGTATAATTGAATATAATGGCAATGGCAATGGGGGATCTGTCTCCAGGGGGTATTATTCAATGGGGGTGGATGGTCTTACTCATTGTATTAGCCGTCGGTTATCTGACAGTTTTCTGCTGTGTCCGCAACAATACATTCGCCTGGGGACACGAGTATGCATGTGATTGGGTGCTGCTTACCCACCGCATCGGGTATCCATTGAACACCGAGCACCGAGCACAACTTACAAAGTTTTTCTGAAAAATGTAGGTTACATCTGTCTGATGCATTTTTACTGGTTTAAGCCCTGGAGATTTTCACTTAAATCGATTGCCTTAAAGTATCCAATGATTTATATCATAATCCTGTCACATGCTTTACTGATTCAATACATAAACTCCTGAGGGCAACCACCAACGCCCTGTCCGCCCTACCCGCCCTGTCCTGTCCTGTCCTGTCCTGTCCTGGGCATGTCCGCGTCATCTGCCTGTCAGCGAGTCGATTTTGAATTGTCAGTGCAGTGCCACACGTGTCACGTGCGTCATTGGACCGCTATTACACGCCAACAGCTTGCCTCTTGGTTTGGATCGTTGCTGTCATGGCTGCCCGTTGTTGTTTTGCCCCTTTTTCCATTTTTAATTAATGAGCAACAACGGTGCGTGGCGGTCCCCACAGTGGCCCCCACACACCCAACTCGATTGGAGGAGGGGTACTGGGAATCTGCGAGCTGCGAGCTGCGAACTGCGAGATAGCTGAAAATCTGAAACTAAGCCTCTGTTTGGTCATGTTTGGAATTCATTGTCTGTCTGTCTGCTCGTTTGTCTGGCATAAGTCCCTTTAGTTGGGCATCAGCATTTTTAATTGGGATTATACATAGTTTGGTTTACATAAGTAGGCGACTGAAATTTTAAATGACAATTTTCAATGGACATTTTCATTGAACAATGACAGCTTGCCCTGGTTCGGTGCATTGGCTCTGGGGTCCGCCACTAAGCAGATCAGGAGATAATGCGGGCCCAGTCCGCAGGGGAAACAGTTCTAGAACATCCGCTTATCGAGAATGCCGTCAAATGTACAGTCCAACCTCCTTTCAATCAATGTCAGCTGGCCCAAGAGGGCAGTATAGAGCACATCAAAAGTAAGTACCCATGCAGGTATGAAGTGCAGATGTAAGTGCTCCACACTGTCATCTAGGACCATCTAGGACTACTGTCCACAGCATTATGCAAGACGACGTCGCTCACGGCTGCAGACCATGTCGCGATAGTCTCGCGATTGCCACAGATTGTGACGTTTCAGGTCAGATTCGTTGGCTGGCATGTAGGCAAAGAAGGTGTCCTGGATGTATCCGCCCAGGTGGGAGTCGCCGCGCAGGGCCAGCCAAGTGAGACGCGTTTCCTCCAGAGCCAATTGATTAAGTGTGCCGTAGTATTCCTTTTTCATATTCTTGGCTTGGCACATGACTCTCTTTTTGTGGGTATAGCTGACCAAACCTGTGTCAGTGCGGGTTTTGACATTTAGCATCCTTTTTTGACGGGCCGTTTCCTTTAGACCGATAGTTTTGATGAGTTGACACGAGGAATTGACCAGCTTCTGCATCTCCATGCTTGTGTATGACTTTCCGTAGCGCTTGGACACCCAATCTATCAGCATCGGCACCTTGTGGGCATTGGGAAATGTCGCCAAAACATAGTTGGGATTGGACTTCATGATCTTCAGGGCTGCCTTTAGCAGAGCCTCTATTTGATGCCTGTCGTCAGGATTAATGGGCTTCACGCTCTGCACCGTCCTCGACTCATCCTCCTTTTTTTTCTCAGCTGCCATTGCAGCTTCCTCTGCGGCGGCGTTCTCTCTAAATACTCCGATAGCGCAGCTTGCGGCCGCTTTGAGCACAGCTTTCGAGGACCATTCATTATCTTTATCTGGCCCTGGACTCGCACCGTTGCTCCCGGCTAGGGCCGCAATGCAAAGTTTCTCGATTAGCGGCTGCTTATCCTCCAGATCCACGGGAAAGTCGTCCGATCCCGGCTCAACGTCTTGAAGGTCAAGTCCTTGTAGATTGAATATCTTGAAGAAGTCAAGCTCTATGCCCTGGCCGGTCCTTGTGGTAAAACAGTCTGTCTCTTGCTCTAGCGGATTTTTACGTGGACACTGGAGAGTCCGACTACAGGGCGGAATGAGATCGGCGAGATTTTTAAAGTCTGTGGTGAGCACCTTTGAATCGTCTTTGGTTATCTGCGACTTTTTCTTTGTATGCCTGGTGCTGGACGTCTTACGAGTCTTTCTCTTGTGCGGGTGATTCAAAAGGCTGGCCGTTTTACGCGTATGTCTTTTGAGCGACTTCTTATCCGTTTCGCTGGGTTCAACCAATATCTCGTCTCCGATCACCAGTTTGCAGTCTGCTTCCACCAGTTTGCAGTCTCCGGCCCCACATCGTCTGTTTGAATGCTGACCTCCTTGCAGCTCCACCACTTTAACCAATCCATCATCTTCCGGAAGCGGATGGGCTTTGGGATGCAAATCGGCGCCCAGAAGAATCGACAAATCGGCCCTACTGGCTCTTTTCGTATGGGGCGTGCTTACGAGATGAGTGCACACCTGACAAGTTCCGTCCGCTTTCCCACTGCGAACCTTTCCGACTTTGATCAACTGTCGCTGGGAAAAATGTCGGATCTTTTCGGCTGCGCACTCGATCTCTCTTTCTAGATTCTGTGTGACCCGCTTGCGAGAGGCCTTTTTGTCGGAGCCCGACAAGTCCAGTAGAGACATACATCTCTGGAAAGCTTCCTCGGCGACCTCCTCCTTCTTCTTTGTTGCGGCTTCCTTTACCAGGCGATGGGTGTGGCACAGGGACTCCTCCTCCCCAACGCCCGTCATCGGGGGGTCCAAAGTCAGGCGATTGAGCTCGTCTGACAGCAGTTTCTTGATCACCCGCTTGGCGGGTGAAAGCTTGTAGTAGGAGAACCACCGTAAGTCCTCCTCTGGAATCTCGTACAGCCCCCTATTGTTGTCATATTCGGGAAAGCGCAGCTTGCTGTCGGGAGGTCCCCACTGTTGGTTTTCCGCCGGATTGAACAGCTTCGGCCGCGGCAGAGGTGCAAAGTATGGAGACTCACAATCAACCCTGTGCTTAGGCTTAGGCTGTGTTACCGATTTGTGCCTAATTTTGGCACAGCCCCCGGGTCGCAGCTTCTTCGAGTGCGTGCATGGGGGCAGCAGTCGGTCCAGCTCGCGCAAGGTGGCCGGCATATCCAGGTGGGCAATGGCCGAGAGGAGCAGCTGTTCGTTCACCGTGAAATTTTTACGGGAGCACTCGGAGTCGGCGGAGGTATCGATCGGCTTGTACTCGGCCTCCCAGATGAAATAGAGAAAGGCTAGTTCGCTGCCATTACTGATTTTCATGATGGTCTTGATTCGGGAAGATGTCACCATAGGCCGAAGGCCCAAGTGGTACAAGCAGCTAGACACACGATACGTCGACTCCTGTTCCGTGTCGTCCCGCAGGGCACGGAACAGCATGTCACAGGCACCGATCTGCACCCGTGATAGTCCCCGCAACCAGTTGACGCTCTGACTCTGCAAAAACTTTGACAGCGCGGTTCCATCCATTTTCATTCGATTCAACTTCTTTGGCAGGCGAAGATATTTTTGTAAATTTTGTCTTTTTCCATAAAATTGTTCACTACAAATTTATGTGTACGAGTACTTAATCATGTGTGTCTGGAGAATACTAGAAGGTTACTTTCAAAAAAGATTACCGGAACTTTATCTCTACTTTTGGGAATCTCCTTTGCTGCCCTCAAGAGCCAGTCAGAGATTTCAGAGGTTGAAACCAATGTTAATTACTTCATGGAATACAAATTCCATCAAGGAGCACAAACCAAATCAAAAGCCTTTTACATTTTAAAACGAAATTTAATTCAATTACGCAGCTTAACTGCCCAGCAGAATGTAATAACCGCAAACGAAAGGAGAAAGAATAGAAGACGGGCAGGACAGGCATGACACGCAGGACACTCAGCCAAGACAGGACGGGGCGCGGGAGAGACTTGACTTGGCTAAGTAAGCGAGCGACTGCCATGCGGCTACATCATTGCATTTGTGCTCTTGGATGTCGTTTGTAATTGTCTGTACTTAAAAACTCATCAGACAAAACGACAATGCGGCAATGGTCGGGGCAATGGGGCCTGCACTGGAAGTGGAATCATGCCCATCACCACCACCAGCATCAGCAGCCGCCATCAACATCAACATCACCAGCCGCCACCGCCACCGCCATCGCCATCGCCGACGCCATTGCCACCGCCATTGCCATTGCCATCGCCCTCAACCAGGCCAACAGTTAAGGACAGTTTTATCAACTGCAGGACAAATATTGTTGCATACCCCCAGGCGCAATAAGGCGAGCTGAGCCCGAACTAGTTGCGTGTTGTGTCGTTGTTTAGTTTTGTTAGCACTTTATGCAAAATGGCGACTGTTCCATGTTTGTCTTGTAGTGCGACAACAAGTGGGCAGGAGTGGCCGGCACTGATATCCCTAGCCACAAGCCCCTATCAGGGCGCACTTGACGGTTGGCGCATGGCGCATGCAAAAGTATTTAATCAACACTCAGTGGCATTTGCAGCATTCAAAATGAGTTTAAAATGCTCTTTACTGTAACTCAGCTCTGTGGCAATTAGTCGCATTGTGGTGCGAAGTCTGAGTTATGCACTGAGCGTACAGTTTGCATATAAATAAGGCGGCGACAAAACTTTGCTAATGCTCCTGATGAAGTTACTCGGCTCGCCCAACACGGCAGCCAACGAGTGCACGGTGCTGGGGAGCGGAGTGGCAGCTGCGGCATCTGTGGCATGGAACGCATTTTGCATTTTTAATGCAGACTCAATCTATGCAATTATAAATTTAATGTGCACAATGGAGCACATTCAGTTTTAAGCGGCATAAAATGAAGTGCCAACCTCAAGAAGGCAGCTTCTTCAGTAGATAAAATTGTAGTAGCCGGGGAACGGCACGTCCTTACAGCCTGTCCATAACCTTTCACTACGGTTCTTGGGCTTGGCTCATCAGTAATTTCAAATGGTCCCACATTGCCGAACGACAAAGTTCCAGGAGCCCGCCAACAAAATATTTACACTCCAAGGAAGGCCCCCTACAAGCCCTCTACTCTGGATCCAATTTGCAGCATAGCAGGAGGCGCCTCCGCCTCTTCAACTGAAGCTCTACGAGGAGTACGAGGAGCCTCGACTCCATGGCGACCCTTGCCGCTCTGGCCTGACGTAGAGATGAATGAAAATTGATTCCCTTTCTACTGCGGACTGGCAATTGAATCAATTTTTGTAATTTTATTTGCGCATAAATAAAGGATATGGCAGCCACAAAGCTTCGACCCAACTTCGACCACAGGTGGGCGGACAGGACATGCCAGGGCCAATCATACAAAACTTCACAGAGGATTGGGACTGTCAACTTGGCTCGCCCCACTATCATCCGCCCATCCAGATATACTCGTGCACTGCAAAGGCTGTTGGGCCGGTGGCTGCGGGCTAAATGGGCGAGGACTAGACCGACTGGGACCAGCGCCTGAAACTATGCTTTGAACTTAATTAGCTGCACATTACGAATTTTTACTGCCAGAGTCGGTTACTGCAGTCAGTCGGTCGGTTGGTCCTTGCCACTTCCTTTGGCCATTTTACGGCAGGACTAATTTTTGTTTTCGACAACGTCGACGACGACGCCAACAGCAAAGGGTTGTCGCAGCCCCGGCCATACACATGGCAAGGCAGGGGAAAGAAGGGGACCTGGGGAGGCTGGGAAAACTGAGGAAACGAAGGAAGGGACTCCAGGTAGGAAATGTTATACCACAGGCTGCACAGGCTGCGTCGTCGACGCCAAAGGAAATGTTACCGAGATTAAATGTACTGCAACGACCATGGCGATGTCGGATAGGCCGTCGGATGAGGAGGTCGTTGCAATATATAGAGGGTGTGGGTGTGGGGGGGGGGGGGGACTGGCCCTGTCTACGCGGACAGGTGGTCAAGGCGTGATTATGCTGTGACACCCCATGGCCTGGCCCTGGAAGCCAGCTCCCGATTCCATTCCATTCCATTCCAGAGGAGAGGGCAGCTCCCGCTCCTGCTCTGCCCACCATTTGCCCACCGATGCTTTGTCCTGCGTGTTGGCGGTGGCGTAATAAGCGAAATGAATTTATGCAGCACAAATTTTTGCAGCTCCCCATTTTCATTGCTCTTTTTCTTTCTACTCTCCACTTTTTTCCTTTAGCTGTAATTAAGCAAAAATGCCGAGCTGGATATTTAAAATGATCAACAAAACTTTCCGAGCTGCTTGGGCTTTTGCTTATTTAATGCTGCCCGTATGGAATATCCTAATGGCTTTATCAAACGAATGGCCATCGAACACTGAAGCTCAAGTTTATAATTGCCACATTTTGCTTTTGATAAGCAACAGAGAGCGAGGGAGATGAAAACTCTTCCTCTGACCTGAACAGAACCCATCATAAAGCGATAAGCACTTTTGCCTTCACAGAATGGAGCGAGCTTAAGAGCCCCCGCAGAATGTGATGGGGAAAATATGTTTGTAAACGATGAACTTCAAGTGGCTGTGGGTAAATATAAAACAGCAAGTGAACTGAACACCAAGCACACATCGCACAGCACAGGGAATCTGTGCATCTTCGACGAGTACTGGTCGCAGTGGGCAGTGGGGCCGGCGATGCCAGTGTGATATCGAGCCAGGAAGAGGAACAGAACAGTAACAGGAGTGGAGCACAGACAACTTGGGTCCAAACGAAGCAACCAACACGTATCAGTAGCAGCCAGGGTCGCAAAGTCGAGAAGCTTCAGTGATACCCAGGAGCAGTATAAGTTTCCGAGCGTATTCCACAACTCATCATTGCATTGTATTGCGTTGGCTCCACAGTGCTCACCTCAGGCACGTGCCTTCCGCAATTTAAAGGCGGACCTGCAGAAGAGTAAAGGAGTAAAGGAGCAAAGGAGCAAAGGATCCCGTTCCGATGCCGGCACCAAACAAAAAGTGCAACCACAACAATTGCAAAAAGGGAATAAAGAAGCATAAAAGAATGAAGCTTACTGAACAACAAAAAAAAAACTATTTGAAGTCGGTATATCCGTTTAGGAAGCCAACAACTTCCCCTTACATAAGTAGTGGTAAACACACACAAACACCCCAAAAGAAAAACCAACACCCCCGTCACAGGCACACACACACACACACACACACACACAGACACTCAAAAACATAGATAGAAACACAGAAATACACACGCAGGAAGCACTAGCGCTGGGTAAAGGAGTCAAGTCGAGTCGAGGCGGCCGTACGCATGGCTTTTTGCCTTTCCCACTCCCAGTCAAAGGCATGTTCTTGAGCAGCTTTTCATAGACGTTAAGCCAGAGAGCTGCACTTGTCGTATCCCTCCCTCTGCTATGCCACGCTGTGCCGTGCCGTGCTCTGCCGTTCCCCATTCTTTGGCCAACTTGAAGTTTTCATAACAAATAAGAAAGGCTCGATACTTTGAGTAGTCCAAAAGTTAAGCTCAAGCCCGCTCAAAGGCTGGCAGCCAGATAAAATGCAAAGCTCTTGAGCGTTTGAAACTTAATAAAAAATCCTCCGCGCTTCGCACTCGTCCCAGTAGTTCCGGAGTTCAATGTCAGGCTGTGCTGTGCTGTGCTGTGCTGCCTGCCATGGAATGGGCCAAGTAATTTCTTAACACATCGCAAAAAGGGCTCAGCATACAATAAATAATAAAAAGTAATTTCTTGCACACTAAGAAAGATACTTGGTCTTGAATAATTTGTTAAGAATACTTTCGGGCATGAAGCGAAAAAAAAATCCTTTGGCCAGCTAAGATTTTTGATTAAAACATTTGTGGGTGGCACAACCCCCCAGCCGGGGCGTGCCGTTCAAGGTGAGCACGCAAGTTTTTGAAAAATTTTAATTAATTCTCTGTTAAATGAAAACTTTCCAGGACATTGGGACAATGAAATATGGCTTGCCAGATGAGGGACACATCCACGCACCCACGCATTTGCTCATTTTGATTTATGGCTTAAGGGTTAAGGGTTAAGGAAACTATGGCTCGATTGAAGCTCTTCACTATCGCCGGCTCAAAGGGATCAGCCCGGGCACGTTCGTGGAGTTGCCCTCGGGGGGAGTGCTCTCATATCGCGGTGCTTTTATTTCATTGTTGAAACGCACGTTACCCAGCAGCCACTGGCTGTAAGCAGCATTCAAAGCATTTCGCACCACATATTCCTTTTGACACCCGCTTTAATATTTATGGCCTAATGCAGGCATGGACGCAGCCCCTCTGCCAGTGGCCGATGCTATGTGGCCACATAGCAACTTCTTCTCATAAAGTGTCCGGCCACGCCACGCCGCGACGCCCGGCACGGCCCGGCCCAGACCTGCCCTGTTTTGTTTCTAGCAATTTAACAGCTTTTGGGTAAAATAACAAGCCCAGCCAAACACACATCACGACAAGCAACAACCAACAACCAACGAACGCAACAACGTTCGGGGAACGGGCAACAAAAAGTCAAGCCAAACAATGCGCCACAAGAGGAGTCCGCACCTCTGCTGCCAGAGCGGAAAGTGGAAGACTACAGCTGTAGAGGCAGATGTCAGGGAGAGGAGACAGACAGGGGGGATGGCGACGGGGATGGGTACTGCATATTTTTGCAACACAAAATAAACCGCAACAGCAGCAATTTGCGTCGGTTGTTAGTTTGGAGAGTTGCTTAAATTTACATGGACAGGGCGCACACATGACTAGACATGCGATCTATGGGCAATGGGGTAGGGGGTACGGGGTGTGGCATGTGGCGTATGGGGTATGGGCTACGGACAGTGTATGTGTTCACGTAGGACCCTGCGCCATAACTGAATAAAACCATTTTTAAACAATTACCTTTAGGAGTGCTTTTATGAGCGCGGAAGTTGCGGACCAGCCGGAAAAAAACCAAACTAGCCCTCGCAGGGAACTCTCTAAAAAAATGGCCAGAGCAATATTTGGCTTCCATTAGCTACGTTTTATGGACTCCCCAGCGATCCTCTCCGTTAACAGCTATTCAAGAGGTCGTGAGGTAAGTTCTCCACTACCTTCGTCATCTCAGATCGAAGACTGGAGCTGGCCTTTCCCTGGAATCAATCAAATTCAATCTAGGACATAATTTCGTGACATACACGAAGTCACGAGCAGACCTTTGATTTCTGCAGCCCCAGGCACATGTGCAATCCTTGTGCAATGTGCAAACATCAGGACTAAGTTTTCTGTTGCAACTTGCAAGGCTGAAAGTGTTCAAAGGAATCATAAGTCAGGCCCGTGAGTGCTCATACGTGAGTTGCCTCGGCAATCAGATGAACTCCTGCCAGCTTCATAATTGTGACCGAAGGGTGTTTGGGGCTTTTATTTGTTGAGTGCTTTTCAAGGTTGTCGCTGCATTCGGAGATCCGGCGAGCTCTCCCGACAGCGCTTTCCACTTATCTCGGACAAAAAATGCAGCACCAAAACTGCAGTGTAGCATAAAATGGCAAAATACAAATAAATAAGTAAATAAAAAAAAAAAATAGATTGCCAGGAGACCAACATCTACACCCCGAGGCGAGGTTACGCATGCGTGCCGCAACAGTTCCCGCCCACTGGCACTGCCTACCACCAGACACATACTCGTATCAACCCATCACGCTGAGTGCGGTGCCATGCTTGTCTGCTGGCTGCTGGTTGCCGGCTGCCACTTCTAACCCTCCGACTTGAATTATGAAATGTGAAAATTGTGTTAAATAAGTAAACAGAGGATGCGTTTGTGCAACATTCACACACGGGGCCGCCCACAATCCCCTCCTGTGCCTTCGACCACAGACACGCTCAAGTCACGTATCCACGAACTGACTTTCACATTTCATGGCAGCCCAACCGCCCAGCAGAGTAGAAAAAAAGCCATTTAGGCAACTCCCTCGCCACCCATGCCCCCCCATGCGAACCTCCAAATGCCATCCCCACTCACAACCGATCCGCCACCCCCCAAAGTACGCTGTACGAGCAGCTGTCCCTTCAGTCAGAGCCATGCAGCAGTTGCAATATTTGATCTAAAATATGTATGGGCGGCGGAAATTGTTTTGTGTTAAATGGCGGAAGCAACGGGATTGTAATTAAAATTTGCTGTAAACTTAATGGAAAGTATTTAATATACAATTGGAATTTCCCCACCCCCTCCAGCACCCACTGGAGCAGCAGGCCTGACTTTGACAGCGGACGAATGGAAATGCTCCTCCGGAATGTGGCCAAGGTTCTGATGAAATAGTATCTGCTCATGCCCGCCCCCAGTCGGAGTGGATGTACATACTAGTACTGTACGACCACGAACCCAGTTGTATGGCAAATTAAATAGTTGCCAGCATGGAGTATCTGTTCTGGATAACTTGTACATTTCATTACCTTTGATCTGGGAAGGAGTGCGAGCATATTCTCATCGCCCAATGAGTGGCTGGAGCCCGGCAAACATTCAATGGCCACCTAAAATATGCAACGAATTTTCTGGACGACTCCAGCTGCATGCGAAATATTCTTTCCGCCTGCACGCCCCAACCCTTCCTCCATCCGACCCCAATAAACCCGTTTTGCATGCGTACGAGTATGTGCATGCCTCAAATAGTTGCCACACATTAAATTTCCGGACCACCATCCGTTCTTTAAATGCAGAAGGATGTGCAATAAACGCCAACTAAAAGCCACGCCAAAAAATTACAAAAATTAAAAAACGAAGCAAAGAAACGCAGGAGAGCAGGAAAGAGAAGCAGAGGAAACGGAGAGGAAATTCCATGGCAAAGGAAAATGCCGAAAATGAAATGACGCTAAAAGTATCGCAATAAAAATGCATTAAAATGCCTTTACCAGGGAGTATATAATTTTGTTGCTCCCTCGTGTACGTCGTCCTGGTCGTAGTCGGAGTCGGAGTCAGAGTCGTAGTCGGAGTCGGAGTCGTAGACAGTCGTAGTCGTATGCGTTGTCCCCAACTGTATTTCAATACAATCTATGGCGAACAATTAGGCGCCGATTCGAATTTATTCCGTATTCGGGGGGCTGCAGACGTCTGGGAATAATATTTTTATGGCCAATGGCGCGTATAAATCCCGGACAGCTGGCATGTAATTCAAAATGGCCAGAGGAACGTGCAATACATACTAAGTTCTGCCAGCTACGGGGTAACGACTGCTCTATAATTTATAGTTTCGCTTGATTTGAGTACATAAATTTCCTGCCAAACGCCTTAACTGTGCAACGCCTTTGGATGCGCTGATCAATAGCCGAAGATGCAGAATATTTCGTGAGTCGTCTGGGCCAATGCGCTTTTAATGTGTTTATTGACTTTGCAAGCGACAGGGAAGCGACGGGGAAATGGCCAGGCCAAAGCCAGGCTGAAACGGAGAGAGTCGAGAGATTAGGCCAATCAATCAAGTGCCATCTAGTTAATTAATCCTGATAGTGCCGAAGGTAAGAAGTGTGTGCGTGTGTGTGGCTCTGTCTTGAATCTCATTCTTAATATTTATAGCAGGAAAAATGTAAATAAATTCCATGGATTCCGTATATTCCATATATTCCAATATATGCATTCAGAGTCCGAGTACATGTGTGCTTTGCACTCCCAGCCACACCAGTAACTGCACATTAAACATGAAATTTCACTTAGACTGGCATGCAACTAATCTGCGTAGGAAGTGGGCGAGTGGGCAAAGTACATTTATATTTAATTCGAGTACAATATACTGCAGTGTAGCTGTTGCTGTTGCTGTTGCTGTTTCTGTAGCATTCGAGGCATTCGAAGGACGCAGCCAGTCCAAGAGTTTGTGCCTTAATGAAGAGTTGTTCAAGTCGGACAATAGCTCAAAAAATGCAATACTCGATTGCATATGTGTACACACTCGTAAATTAAAAATGCAATCGAAATTTAATTAAATTCCCTAATCCGGTGAGCGTAAGGAACACGTACGTACACACACACATACATGCATATTTATGCACAATCGCAGCCATGCGGCAAGAGGAAAGTTCAATTACAGCCAACTCAAATAAAGCCAAGTTAATTTGAAGCCCGGCTAGGTTGAATAACTTGCTTGCAGTTTAATTAGGGAATAGTAATGGGAATATTTCGGGGACCAATATAGATAGAAGCTTCGATAACGAATGTATGAGTCGATTGGGTTACTTTTGTTGTGACATAGTATGCGAAAATCAGGTATGTGAACGATTAAAAGATATGGTTCGTTGGGCTCTTCAGTCACGCTCTGTTAGTGCAATTTTTGTATCGGTCTGGGTTTTCTGTCAAATTTAGAAGAGGAAACGTAGAAAAAAGGAAATTAAATAATTAAATTCAAAATTTTCGATCACCGACACATACAACCCTTCAGATAGTTCGACTCAAATGGGTAGCACTGACAAATCTGCCTTGTTCAACACTGGATAATACTTTGAAGCGTCATCGTTGCTTTCATTTTATGATTCGCTTCTATAAACTTTACACGTTTTTTCTGAAAACTATGGACCACGACACCCAAAAAACTGTCAAAGAGTGGTGCGTTTGCGAGAAGTGTCCGAGAGCAGTGCTGCACATTCCGTTGGACAGCAACCTCCGCTGCCAATTGTGTGGACTGGAGCGGCGTCCTAAAACCGATCCCAGCTCCAGCGACGAAGAGGAGTACGCCGCCAACCTACGGCAGAAGATGCTTCTAGAGCGACGACATGCCGAGGAGGCGCTCCAAAGTGGTGTCCGCGTCAAGGTGCCTAAGCGAGCCAAGAAGCCATGTTCAGTGCAGAGCTGCAAGAAGAATTGCCTCAAGTGCGGGGGAATGGCCAAGCCAAGAGCCGAGAAGGAGCCTTTAGCCGGGCACTTTCCAACTCCCAAAGAAGCCTTACCGAAGTGGCGTCTTGGGCTACAAACTTTAGATCGCGCAACTTCAGTTGCGCCACCATCATCGCCTTCATCTCTGAAGTCTTTGCAACCCGCATTCGAGTCCATGTGGGAGCCTTTGCCCAGTGACGTCACAAACCAGGTGGACAAGTCTCATCGACACAGGGCATTGCTTGCAAAACGTTTGGTCATTCCCCTGAAGACACCCATCACGGATCCATCTGGCGGGGCAGTCTCCAAGCGAAACAAGAGCTTAGCGTCACTTTTGCACCCTGGCACCAGCCCCCCGCTGCCACCCCTCTCAAAAGTGGTGGCCTCCATTATGGCTGAACAGGGGGCAGAAAAGGGCCGTGAAAAAGGTGGCGGATTAGAACACGGTTCGATTGAGGCCGAAAACCAAATGGAAAGCCAGTTTTGCCCCTTTGACTCCTACGAGGGGCCGTCGGAGGATGCACTTGTCGTAGACAGTGCCCGCATCATGCTGCAGAGCCCCATGGCGCTGAACACGACCCCATTGCTCGTCTCTTCAGACTTGGAAGAGGGCGCTAAAGATGACTCTAAAGATATCAGCGGCAATTGCAAGCACGGCCCATCCAACAACGGCCCATCCAACAACGGGCAGCCCATCGCCCCGAAAACATTCGAGTTTTTAGACTTTGAAGAGAAAGAAGTACAAGTAGGTAAGAAGAGCGATCCTTTGGTGGAGAAGATATTTACGAAGTGTTTTGTGGATCAAATAATAAAAGCCCTGAGCCTTTCCTGTCCTGAACCTAATGAAGATTGCGCTGCAGAGAACGAACAACTGAAGTCCGAATCCGAGTCGGAGTCCAAAGGATCAGCTAGCCCACCTATCAAGGATGTATCTAATGAACGTGTAATTTCCTCAAATAAATCTCAGACCGATGCAGAGTATTCAAAAGTCTTATCAAAAAAATTGAACAGCACCCATGGCTTGCATGAACCCGCCAATAGGGTGTGCAGGACAGCCGGTATGAAGCGGGAGGGCGCAAAGCCAATGGCTAGTGGGATGTCTCCGGTACGGAAATCAAAGTTAGGAGCAGAGTCCGCATCATCGGTGTGCGACAAATGCGGACATCAGCGAAACGATGGCGATGCTGCTATGCCAAATAAGAATTCCAGAGCAAAGAGTGTCAAGCAGATACCTATAAAAGAACCCAAGGAATTTGTAGGCCCCTATCGTAGTACTAGCAAGAACGCAATGCCAGCCAAGAAAATCTGTCAAGTCTCTAAAGAGTTGTTCGGCAAAGAGCCATCTTACTCATTGAGAGTTCCAGACAAGACTGGTAAACTCTATAGAACTTTTCACTGTTGTCCAAGAACTAATTTAGCTAAGCAAAAATTGAAGCGGGAAGGCCTTAAGCCGACCTGCACCAAAGAGATGAAAAAATATAAGCCCGATTCTCTTGTTAGTAATAATTCGAGCACACCAATGAAATCCGAAGAAGACCTTGAAGGCTCTTCACAGACAGTACCAGACCCAGTTTCTAAATCCGTATCAGACCAGAGGCTTCTCAGAAATATCTCATCAGAAGGCAGCAATCTTGAAGAAGAATTCCACAAAACACCCGATGCATACCTACCTATAGACGGAAGGACTATACAACCGCATATGTTGTCGCATAGCTGCATGGAGAGAGAAGTCTCAATCCATTGGCGACGAATCCACACCTTGGAAACAGTTTCACATGTCTGTGGGGAGATGCTCAAGCCTAAGATGGCTTCACACAGATGCACTGTCATGGAAAATCTCAAGAAGACCACCTTGTCGGATCAACCTGCTACCAGTACGTCGATCTATGAGTTCCGCATGCCTGACATAGATTCCAATGCGTTCGAAAAGTCCGGAATGGCTAGCCCTCCTCGTAACATAAGCGAAACCCACAGGCGAAATGAAGATGGGAACAAGAGTGGGCATGAGACACCTGTAGCTCACTCGCCAACACCAAGGCACATGGATCTCTTCTTAAGGAAAATGATGCGGAGGCCCAGTCCGCCCATTTGTCCCGTTCCTTCAGTAAAATACATTAGACGAAAGATAAGAGCACAAGAGGGTCTGAGACAGTATGATGTTTCGGAATTATCATTTATGCGAAATTCGGAGAGCCTGGTGCAACACAAGGAATCTGCAGGTGTGGTGCCTCATGATGAGAAACGAATGCCTCCATTTCAGTATGGAAATATCCCATCGAAGGCCGATCATCTTGAGGTGAAGCTAGGGAGACGAATCCGGAGGGAGCATTCGCTGGAACGCAGATTCAATATGCTCGTAAAGTCCAAGTCCCAACCTCCAGAGACGAAGTCGGAGCAAGAAAAACGCAGAGAATATTTGCTGAAGGTGAAACTTGAAGAGATGACGACAAAGCCAATTCAGCTGCTGACTCCGCATGAAGAAACATAAAAGCTGGGATCCACGTCGATTACTCCATAGATCTTGGGATCATTTTCTCATACAAATTAGTTGCCAGAAAAGTAGAATCTTCCAAATAAGTTTGTTGATTGAGGGACCACACAAAGAACTAGAGAGGCTTCTTCAAAGACGTTAATGTCTTCCTTAGGAGTTTTGTTTTTTGTCCCAGTTTAGTTTGGTTGTTCTATCGTTTCTATTTTCACAAAAGACTAACTTTGAATTGGACGATTTTTTAGTACAGATCTGCAAGCCATAGAAGAATGCCATCAACAGTATATCCCATTCGGGTGCGTTATCGCAATCCTGTGGCGGCTTTCATTAGCGGACTCGCGAGTTTGGCCTATTGGATGGTTTACTGGTTGGCCTATTTCATAATTTATGTGAGTATGAAGCAGAGACTGGGTCCGGTCAGAACATTGACACTCTGAAATCTATGTTGCAGCTTTCCGGATGTGCTATTATCTTGGGCCTGGTCTGGCCACGACACGCGTGGCGAGTGCTAAACTCTGTGCTGAAGCAGGAACGACACATGGAACGACAGTTCAAAGACGAATTATGAGTTGTATGTATATTTTTTAATAAAACTTTCGAGCAAGAACTACAAAACGCTCAAATACTCGTGTCTCTCACATCAGATCAGATCAGAATTGCCTAGCTTTATTTATATAATAGTTAATTGCGTGTTACACTACTAATTTCATTTATGTAGATGTTAGTTCTGCTTTAATTACATTTAAAGTAAATATTTATGCACATCAATATGTACTTGTGTGTACTCGTTAATATTATTATCAATTGCAATTGTTGCTTGCACTCAACTAAATAAGGCCGCCTTGCCCGGTGCTCCTTTGTATACATTTACATAATTGTAAGTCAAAACAAAAATAATAATTGGCTAAAACAGTTTCGAAACTTGTGTACTGGCTGCCAGCTAATAACAGAAACTCGGCTACACAATACGCAGTATGTACTCAACTGCAGCCAAAAACAAAAACAACATTCTTGTGTTGTGACTTCAAGTGACGATCAGAGAGAGAGACCCGGCTGATGCCGCATAATAAAATTGAGACTATCAAATGGAAACTCACGATCAAAGACCAGGGGACTCGTGCCGTGGAGGTCAGATGCGATGTTTCGCTTTACTTGGAATATACTCGCAGACATGCACGCAAAGAGGGGCGTGCATGAGTATGGGTGTGTTGATGTGTGTATGTACTTGATGTATGATTCTTGTTCTGTCTTATCAATTAGCTAGATGTGATTTGGAGCATTAACTATAAATCTACATATTAAGATTTAATTCCATTCTTAGTTGCCAGCAACGTTTTGCACCTCACTCGAACTAATTATTTCGTAATCTTTGCTGGAGCTCTCCGAATCCGACTCCGAGTTGCGTGGTGTTCTGAAAGGGAAAACAGATACGATCAGTAAGTAGTTCAGCAGACAAAGGGTACGCTACTGAGAAAGGCCACATTTTGAAAACTCTTATTGACAAGGATAAGTGTAAAAAGCTTAAATGATGCAAAAATAATAAAATTGGAGAACTTACTCAGCTTAGCGAAAGGGTAATCTTGAGCATGGACCTCCCCACACCTAAATGACCACAAACCATGAACTCTGTTAGAGCTCCACCAAGGGAGCAAGGGGTACGACGATTCGATTTCAACAGCGGCATGAAATCAACTCTTTTTTACTTTACAAGTAAATATGAGGGAATGAAGTTAATGAATTAATCGATTTTAATAAATAATAAATAAGCAAATCCTGAGAACCATCTACCATTACCATTGCCATTACCATTCAGGCTTCACTTATCTGAAATCACATGTATTTACAAATAGCATGCTCTAGAAAAAAAGACTACATGGATAATGTAATGAACGCGATCTAAGCATATCAAACAAAAAAGATTAATGCAATTAATTGAAATTATACAGTAATATTTATTAAGGAACAAAAGTATACAGTTATGAGCTAACTTTAATGCATGTAGTTTGCGCTATTTGTTTTATTATGAAGGAAACAAACACACACAAACCCGAAAACGTCATCACAATCATAAATAATAAATTCGAGCAACACATCAAGATTCCTTGTCAATATAAAGCGGACCCCAGCTTACCCAGCTTTGGACTCCTCGGGCGGAGCCTGCGGCTCCTCGTCGTCTTCGTACTCGTCGGCCCCAACTTTGCGACGTTTGCGAACCTCCAGGTCAGCATCGTGCTCTTTGATAAGCTCAATTTTCTCCGGCTCTAAGGTGGAGACCTCCGCCTCATCGGCGTCCCCATCCGCATCCACAGCTGTATCCTCGGCGTCACTGTCCTTTTCCTTTTTCTTTGCCTTTGATTTAGATTTCTTGTCGGTCTTAGAGGATGAGTTGGCCGCATCGCTTCCATAATTGCTCTGTTTACAGTATATTAAATTTGAGTTTCGATTAAGTTTCTTTTGGCAAGGCACGTACCTCATAAAGGGGCCAGAAGGAGGCGAAGAAGCCCACATCCTCGGTCAAGTTGGGGAAGATCCAGAAATGCAATTTACCACCAGTCAAAGCCCAGACTATGGTGAACACGATTAAGCGCACCACAGTCAGAGCCAGAATGAAAACAAGGAAGCCTGCCGCGGCTATGGAGAGATAGTAGACGCCCTTGCGCAGCAGTGGCGGCCAGAGGGGGAAAAGACAGATGCCCACTGCGCCCAGGAGGAGGATGAAGCCGAATATCCAATAGTGTAGTGGTATGGGATCGTAGATCCAAACATACGCCTCAGAACCGTCCACAAAGATTTGCTCCGGATGCATATCCAGGCGTATCTTACGCTTCTTCTTCTCCTTCTTATCTTTCTCAGTGGTCGCTGAGGGCCCATCGCCATTGCCGCTGTCAGCTTCCAGATCGGTGTCCTTCTTATCGTCCTTTGGTTTTTCCTTTTCCTTGATCTCTCCCTTTTTCTCAGCAGATTTGCCCCGTATCTCGTCCAGCGTAACGGGCACCTTTTTGGCGCGGTGGAAAAACTTATGCTCCAGCATAACGTCCATGAATTCCACGGCCTGCTCACGGGTTGTGAAGAGTGGATTGTTACCTTCGGTAAATTTAGATTTCAGCAGAGCATCCAGGGCCTTGCTCGAGGTGAAGTACTCGACAACGTGGCTTAAGAACTTGGTTTTCTTTGTCTTGACATTCTTCTTCAGCCACTTGGCCACGTTCTTCTCGTCCTTCGATGGCTTCTCCACCTTCTGTTGTCCGGGCTCGGCATATTCCTAAAAAAAAGTTGATGTCAATGTATGTACACATGTAATTCACCAGCTCACTTTCCCATGCTACGATCGACGTAGCACAGGCAAATATAGGCCACGACACAAATTTAGTTCCCGTCACACTCAAGCACTCTCATCTGCTCCAAGTGGTTCTGGCCTACAAATGAATGTTAACAGACCACAACCCCCGCCTTAATACCATGCCATCGTCGAAGATCTCCTGCTCCTCCTCCTCCTCCTCCTCCGCATCTCCAACAATTCGCTCATCCTCGCTCATTTCCACGGACACTATTATTTAACTCGCAAATAAAGTAACTTTATCAAGCACTATAACCCGTCTCACAGCTAGAAAATGTTTTTCTTAGCTGTGACGTGTTGCAATCGCTGCGAGGGTCTAGAAAGTATTGAATCTTAGCAACGCTTAGTGTCTGGTCAAACGAGTCTCGATCACAACATCAACACAAACGCACACACATATACATGTGCCCATTGAAACTTTCCCCAACAACAACAACAGCTGATAAGTGGGAGCACCTGACAAGTGTGGGTAATTCAGATAGAGATAGAGAGAGAGAGCGAGATCAGCTTACAAGTAAAGCTTACAAATTTACGGTTAGCAGAAGCGTTGCCACCGGGTGGATTACAAGCGCACAGCTGTTTATTTGCAGATCAGGAAAAAAAGAACGGAATTTCACCAAATATATTAAACTCCAATATTCTGTTCAGCAGGGGGTGCAGTGGTGCGGGGAAAGTTAATTATAGCCGGTTGCATGCGGGGGCCACACACTGACATCGAGGAAACATATGTGTGGCTGTGAGTGTATAGAATTTAACCCCTGCATATAAAGAACCACAGATTAGATGTGACATATGATCCCACATCCCACTGACCACGTAATTGTTTTAAATTAATGTTTACCCGTTTGCAAAATCAAAACAACAACCAAAAACAGCACGCCAATTGAACTGTGGCTACCACACACACACACATTGGCCAAGACGCAGATTGGTCTTGGCCAGCACTTACATCTTTGCGACGACGCGTACGTTTCTTCTCCGACATGGTGGCTCAGGTAATTCCAATTACAGCTTTTAAATCAATTGTTTGTAGGAAATTATTAAATTTTGACACTATCTCTGCCACACATGCACGACAGCCAGTGTGACCGCGGGTTTATCGTTAAAATATACCGTCCGACCCTCAGAAATATACCAAAATATACCGTAAATATAATGACGAATTCAAGTTCAATTTTACATATTCCTCGTTTTTGCTATTCCTTCGAATATTACTAGCTAGATAAAACATTTTGCCATGCCTACATAGTTTTATACGATTTATAAATCAATTTTTTTCTTAACTGGCTTATTCTAAATACTTAGTTCTGCCCACATAATTTTAGGCCATTGAATTTTCTACAAGATTGGCTAGTTTTTAATCCTTGCTTTTATTTTATTTTGACTAAAACAAGGCTTAAACAAAATAGATCAACAAAAAAAACAGTCGCAATGTTGGTGGTATTTGAAGACGTGATGCGAGTATATGCCGTTGTATACCCTATTTCGTAAATTTAATATGAAGATCCTGTTATCCGAATTGTTTTTAAAACGCAATTAATAAAGAAATTATCTCAAATTGATATGTTTTAGGCATATTCTCAATTCTATAATATCCATTTCCAGGGTATGCAAAATGTTGCAATCCGCACCATGTTGAGGGACAGTGCTGCTCGTTCTCTGGGCACATGAGTCTAGCTCATGCAAATTAAATGTTGCCAGCAGCATACGACATTGTTGCGAAGAAAGAGGGAAAAAAGAGAGAAAATATTCCACCAAACGGCTACCGAAATTCAAAAAAAAATACTCAAAAATGGCTAACACCAAAAATAAAATAAAAAACCAAAAATTAAAAAAGATAACCCAAACGTATCAAATTTTGTGGTTTTTATTTAAGAATTAAGAAAATTTAAGAACAATTTAATTTTTTATTTAAATTGTAAAAACACTAACACACTGAGTGGGAAAAATATACTCAAGTCGGAGTTGCGTTGTTGCCTGGGGTTTGATTGCGTTTTGTTTTGGAAAATCACTCAAAATAAGTAAAAGTAAAAGAGAACGCTCTGTGTAAGTTTTGTTCAATTTTGAGGAACTGTTTTGGTACTTACATACTTAATTTGAATTTTTCCCTCTTTTGGTTTTGTTTTCTACTTTAGAATGTTTTACAATGCTACCTTATTTGAGGTTCCACTGAACTGCGTACAACTGTTACGGTATGCCATCCACTTGTGTTTCCAGTTAATCCGAGATAATTCATACAGTGATGCATTATTGGCGCCAATTTAAGATCCAACCGAGGATCCAAAATGTTGGAGACATTACTTGCCAGTCATTAAAACATCTGCATTTTCTTACATCGATTACTATTAAAATTATGTTTTATTAATCTTTGTTTTACAACAAAATACAGACTAAATAATAAGTAAAATATATTTATTTATTATATATTCTTATTATTATTAATATTGACCCTGGCCAGTGGTGGCGCTCAAAGTTTACGCTATTTTGTTTGAATTTTCCGTTTATGGGGAGCTACTGTTTTGTATGTTATGTTTCAGTTTTATTCATTATTATAAAGGAGACAACTATCTACTAAACTGTCGTTGACCCACGCCCATGCGCGGTATTTATTACTCTTTCGCTTACTATTTATTCTATGACAAAATTTAAAATGTGTTGCTTGTGCCGGGTGCGTGTACATTTAAACCAAAGGGTTATGTTTTACAAAAAATATATTGGTAAAATGATTGTATAAATGCATAAATAAGTAGTTAAAAATGTTTGGCTGCAGAGGGGACTATCCTTCAGCCGGGTTCGGTTCGGTTCGGTATACTACAGTTAAAAATTTGTGTGATTTCAAGTATTTTTGTACAATTTATTCGCATGTGGTGTTTCTATACATTTACAATTATGTATGCATTACATTATTCTTATGTGGGAAGCAACATGCACATACATAAGATTGAAAAACAAGCGCCCTAAAATACAGATTGCTTCTTTCCTTGGGGTTTCGTTTCCTTCATTGCTGGGGCAACGCGCGCATAACCAGCACGCGGTCCAAAAAACCAAGTTAAAAAATACAACGAAAACATTCAAAAAGTATATAATGCACAACTAACGGATGTGGTCCGCCTGTAAAAATTTAAGTGGCCAAAGGTATGTCTGTTCGTGTACTCGTATGCTCCTCTTGATCTGCCACTTGTTGATTCCTGCTTAGCCTGTTCCCCAGCCGGGCCCTTCATCATGCAATGGCATTGACCTAGTTCTGGCTCTGCCCAGGTGTGGAGTGCATGCACGCCACTACTTCGATCGGGTCGGATTCTTTCTTTAAACTTTGATCTGCATAGCAGTAACCCTATTTTTGTATGTGGGAGGATATTAATGGTTAGGATAACGTTGCAAATGACAATAGCAATAGAAAATGCGGTTAATTGCTCTATCATTTCGTTTAAAAAAGCTACAACAATTATCCGCATACAAATATGCATTGATATTGCATATCGAACGTCTTTGTCAGTATAGTATGTGAGTCTGTGGGTGAGCGTGTTTTGCGTCAATGTCTACGTGCTGTAAGTTCTGTTCGGTTTAAACTAAATGATAAAGTATAGTTTAAATTGTAGCTGTGTTAACTAAATGTTAAAATCTGGATCTTACGAATACGGCGCTCGAATCGTGTTCGCTGTAGCCCAAGCGCTTGGTGTGCTTGAACACCTCGTTCGTAATGCTCGTGACAGGCATCGACTGATCCAGATTCTCTGCCATATTCAGCACTAGACGCAAATCCCGTTGCATGTGACTTAAAGGCTGCTGAGGATTGAAGTCGCCCTTGGCCATTTCTGGAAGAGTGTAACAAACATAACATGCGACAATAACATAAAAGTACGTGAAAATAGTGGTATTTACATACCCTTGCCCTTAGCCAGCAGCAGTGGGGATTTCATTGAAGTCAAGTCGAAAATGTCTATGATATCGTTTAACGAAATGGAAAAACGATCAGCTGCAAAATAAATGTAATGAAAACGAAACAGGTTATCCAATGGCCCAGTCGATGGCTTCAGTTCTAGACGTACCCAATGCTAACGCCTCTGCAAGTCCTACCAGGCTCACAGCCTGAATGGTCTGCAAAATCAGGTTCACTTTACAGGCATTACCGACATCTGCTGGAGAACAATGGACAAATTTAATATAGCGCTCAATTCACACTCGAAGGTAGAGTACCGATAAGACGGTGGGATTCTTTACTTACTCCCCAAAAAGAAGGTGTTCTTCGCTATGGTCTTGAAGCAGGAGTGACACTCTTCAAATACCGTACGATCGCCGCCTGCCAGTATGATAAGCATACCATCGGCTGCCTCCTGACGCGAGCCATGGATTTGTGCCTCCAGGTATCGCCCATTGCACTGCTTGATTCCCTCTCCAATGTCCAGGGAGGTGTCTGGATCTACGGTGGACATTTCCACGTACGCCTTATTGCGCAGATCTTTTAGCTGCAGTACGCCGCAGTTCCCAAAAACGAGCTGAAAGCGTGTACAAAGAGCATTTCATTTAGCTCAATAGAAATTATCTACACAATTTCTAACTCACATCCTTGGCGCCCTTGGGGTCCGAAACACAGCAAAAGATAATGTCGGCCGCCTCAACCACATCCATGGGAGTGTCTTTAACTTCGGCACCGGCTTCGACAAATGGCTGACACTGATCAAAATAATTGATAAGAACATTCAAGAGCATTAGCAGCACGTGTGAACACTCACCTTGTCGATAGTGCGGTTCCAGACCACAACCTTGTGCCCTGTGTATATCAAATCCTTAACTATAGTCGAGCCCATCATGCCCAGTCCAAGGAAGCCAAAGGTCAACTCCGATGGCACGATGTCGCGGTCGGCCAATGTATTGGAGCGCGAATTCATGTCGATGGCCTGAGTCTCGGGCCGCGTCACCACTGGACGATCCAGCAAGGCGATCGCGTTGGGTGCACGCTTCGCAGCTAATGATGCCAACAGAGCATCTACTTCAACGCGACGGCGGGCTGTAGGGGAGGACGAACTTGCCCCATCAAAATTGCCAGGTGTAGCGCCTCCCGATACGACACGCTTGCCTCGTTTAGCGTTCGGTGCTCCACTAGTATTTGCCCCAGTGGGCGTTTGATGAGCAGAGATGCGCCGTTTCTGTGCGGATTTTGTGGTGGAAGCCTTTGCCGCCTTGGTCGCGGATACAGCAGAAACAGGCTTGGCTTTGGGTGTCCGTTTTCCCGGGGATTTTGCTGTCGCTGGCGTCGCAGCAGTTACGGTAGGTGAGGCTGAAGAATCTGCATTGTTTTCCCCTTCCACCGCTTCGGACACGTCTGGACTGCCGACTACGTGGACGACTACACCGTTGTTGGCATCGGCATCAGCGTCCACAGCGTCCACAGCGTTCTCATCACTATCCACGGCATCCCGAATCTTATCAAAATCAGCCTCGGTGGCATGATTGGGCACACCACAGCTCTCGTTTATCTGGTCGTCTACCTCGGCCGGATCGTCAATGTATTTGTCGATGTCTGCCATGGCATGCCGAAAGGCAGCAGGCTTGCTTACTTTGGCCAGTTCCTCCTTCCAGGGTCCCTCGAAAGGTTTGATATTGTTCTCCTCGATCCATGCACTGAGGGTTGGATATGAGAGTATTCCCTCATTAGCTTAGCTCAGATACTCGTGAACAACTAGAGAGTTTCTTGACGCTACTTACAAATTTCTCGATCCAAAGAAGAAAACACACTTGGTATTCGCACGGCGCTGCTGGGTGAGCAGGTCCAGAGGCGGCTCTACAATCTAATGAAAAGTTGGTCATTATTACCCCGAATCATGGACTCACTGTGCGTCTGCAGAAGCTCTAAGAAATTCTAAGATGCATTCATCTTTTCACGAGCGTCACTTGCAAAAGATATAAATATTTAGCCCACACGCGCGTCGTCTGCTCCCTGCGTATACACATGTAGATACATTTTCTCGCTGTGAGTGCTTGGGGCTGTACATAATGAAAGCTAGTCTCCGATTTGATAGCAACCAGTGCTCTGTTCCATACGAAACAAATATCAAGCCACTAACAAAGCGGGTGCAAGTGCGTTATGACGTTGACAGCGGCAGCGGGAGCAACAGCAACAGCAGCGGCAGAGAGGCGGCCGTGCTGCATAAAAAAGTACAGTCGAAAACAAACACAGCGGCATTGGCAGAGGCAGAAGCAGCGACGGCGACGCGGCGTAAACATTCCGCTTACCATGCCTGGCCACGGTGTGAAGCCCTTCATTTTGGCCCTGTAAAAATATTAATATATTAGAAATACACATTTATTAATGATACAAGCACGCAAATATCTATTGGGCTTATTTTCATTCAGCTACAGCTACAAAAAGAGCGCGCGCGCGAAAAAAGCGCCAACGCAGCGACGTCTACGTCGCTCTGGCGGCAGAGACCATCGCAGTAGCATAAACCACACAATTACATATATAAATTGTTTTTACGCCTGCCGCGACTTCAGGGGTAATCAGAATCAAAATTTTCCGACTTGCGTGGCTTGTCAAACATGCGCTAATTGCCTTTTTTACGCACACTTCACTTTTTTTGGAGCGCTAACCGAGCGACCATTGAGGTTATGTATTTGGTGTTGCTTTTTGTTCACACGAATATGTTGGTTTATTGTTTATTGTTTATTGTTAAAAACATCACAAATTTCTCTTCTGGACAAGAAGGATGGCACTCAGCTTACCATATCAAATCCTTGGGTTTGTAAATAAATTTTTCTGTCGTGTCGCCGCCCGATAGCGACATTTTTTTGTTCTTCGACATTATAGTGTCTAGGCGTATATTGAACTTGGTTATCTTGCTGCTTTTAAATGACGGCGCACAAACTAGTTATTTTCTATGCAAATTATTTCTTTGCACAAGTATATTTCTTAATTTATAAATATAACTTCAATTTTCTCAATTTTTCTTCTGTCTTCCTATTTTTTTTCTTTGTATGATGCGCTGCCAGGGTTGCCAGCGGACTTATCGATAAGCCATAATTTAAGCCACTTAACCCCCTCTTTTTAAACAGTTGAACAAAACAACTTGAGCTAAACAGCGGAAGATAATGCTGCTTGGGAATCTTCTTGTAGCTCCATGGCACCATTATATCTTTCCCCTGAACTGTGCTAAAATTCTTCTAGATTCATAATTTTCGTGGAGAGTATATTAGTACCCACTGGTCGACAATGGGTTAATCGTTGTGTCAATGTTCAGAAATCATAGTCCTCGTTTTTAATATTAGGTTGAATATGATTATCTAGCTAGGACCCTTATCCCCGAACACATAACGTCATTCATCTTATGAGTCATTTCTCTACAATATTGGCAATTTTAAATCCTTCTTTTACTTGATTGTGTCTAAACTAAGGTTTAAGCACAAAGGTCAAAGCATAAAACGTACGAAATTTAACGCCATTGTTTCTTTTCAACAGGTATCCGCTAAGAGTATGGACATCTTTATACCCTTTTTCATTTAATTTACATTCAAATTCTGTTTTCCGAGCTGATTTAAAACATTCCTTTTGACATGTTCTCAGATTGGCATGTTTTAGACCTATTTATACACATGATTAGTTTCTTGTATATATATCTTGATCCCGATATCTATTCTTGGTCTCTGTAAGAAGACCATAAACGGCAAAATATTTTTGAAATAGATTTAAAACAGGGACTGACTAGTTTTTCAAATATATCACCGTGAGATAACAAACATTTCCTCAATTCTATAATATCCTTTTCCCCAGGGTATGCAGAATGTTGCTCATCCCGCGCCATGTTGCGGTACAGTGCTGCTGTTTGTTGCTTGCAAAAAACTGCCCATACAAATTGGATGTTGCTGTCACAGTGTTGTAATGAAAAATCCCACCACAAAAAAAAGAGCAAATACCATTCAAATATACGGTTTGACCCTCTGAAATATACTGAAATATACCGTAAATATAACGACGAATTATTCATATTCCTCGTTTTTGATAAAACAGGATATTGAATATTACTAGCTAAATGGGAGCCTAACCCCTGAACACATAAAATTTCATCCAATTTATGAATAAATTTTCTACAAGATGAGCTAATTTAAATAACTCCTTTTATTGGATTGTGTCTCAAAAACGGTTAAAGAATGAAATTTCATTCAATTTATGGATCATTTTTCTACAAGTTGAGCTAATTTTAAGAACCCACTTTTATTGGATTGTGTCTCAAAAACGGTTTGAGCAAGAAAGGTTAAAGCATAAAATGTAATTGCGCTGCAGCAGCGACCATTTTTTTATAGTGCTGTAAAGCAAGGCTGCACTTTGGTTCGTTGTGAATGCTGGTTCATTTTGTGTTGAGTTAACACACTTTCCACTAAATAAATACTATTTTAGCGATAATATGACTTACACGAATATATTTATTTTATTGGATATGTTTTTAAATTATTCTTAGTCAATTTTTACTTTCATTTTCAGACATGTTGATGGAACTAGATCAACTAGTTCTTCAGCAGCGTACTAATTTTAACGGATACCTTATACCCGTTCATGTATATAATTATTGCAGTTTCTGCTCATTATATTTATACTCACTGATTTTGTATGAGCAAGGTTCTCATTTTTCCAATTTGAATCCATTATATGTGAAAATCCAGTACAAATTAAAATGAAAATGGGCGCAAATATGAACATGCTCACAGAGGTAAACACATACATATGAATACTCGTATATGTATGTGTTGCGCTAGTTGACGCGGGAAACTCAGATCAGATTATCGATCATTCTAATTCCATAATCCATTCTACGACGGGAAAAACCGACTCGCTCCTTGTCAAAACATTAAATATATGCAGAATAATATGTGCATATGTCACAAGTAAGGTTCTAGGGTTCTTAATGCACTTTTTAAATAACATCAGCCTGTTGATCAATTGTTGCCGCTCGTGTATATCACCAGTATGGCGATGGCGGCCTAGTGCAGTGGGTTTTTTTGTATAGTTCAAAATATATACATATGTATGTATATGAATCTCCATACATACGTAAATGTGCGATGTCTGTAAAAAAAGAATGCTATGCTGCTTAGATTCACGCTGGAGTGTGTGACTCGTATTTCAAATTTGCCTCGAATTTTGTTTACATTAAATCGCTGACTCTTTATCAATACTCCCGTTACATGTCAATGTGTGTGTTCTTTTTCGTGTTCGTGTTTGTGATGTTTAGTTTTCAGCGCTTGCATATGGAACATTGGAAGCTCTTCCAGTAATTCTGGGATTTCAGCTCATTTGGATATTGAATTTTCAGCGCAGCGGAAACAACGCTCTTCTCCACAATCTTTCTCGCATCTTTGAAGGTTAAAATGAAATCAACTTCATTTAATTGCGATCGTATTAATATCCTATTGTTATTTTTTTTTGCAGTTTTTCAACGTTGATTCACCAATCGGGATGTTTAACGGCAACTTAAGTGAGTAGAATTTCCCCTTTTATTTTCTATATTAACAAATTTGCTGTGGATTATGCGCCTGAATAGGCTTATTTGATTGATGTTGCAGACTAATAAAGCACCCTCGACGGTTGCTGATCGACTTATTTGCATATTCTGTGGTTCGCTTGACAATTTACCCATTTTAGTAGAGATTTTTTACGAGATAATACAATAATATCCGTTTTTTATGAGGGTGCCGATACAACAAGTGAGGGTTGGAAGAAGGCCTATCGGGTGTAGCCGCTTATTGCCTTAACTCTATTGTTCTCTGCCGTTCTCTTCATCATATGAAATAGTAAAATTAAGTGAAGTTTATCCATACGCATACCACTCCTCTTTAAATTGCCACTGCGAAATTTCTGGTCAGTGGGTTCTCGGCTGACAAAAGTGTTTATAAAACAACAACTTGGAGTACGCCTGATTGCTGAAGAACTGGCGCGCCACTTGGTCCCCCAAGGACCTGCGGGGTGGGGGTCCTTGGGTCGTCCGGTAGACCTAGTGCAACGCAAACAAATAGCATTCGACACAAGCACCTCCTTGGTGCGCCTTAGTTGCGGCTTAGGCAGAAGTTTGCTTTGTTCAGCCATTCGGATGCTCCAACTGCCACTGCAGTGCTTAAACTTTCTGCTGTCCTTTTCTGCTCCTTTCCGTGCTGCAACATTACGAGTAATTAGCCAACTTACTCCTGTACTCTCGTTTAGAAAATCAACATAGTTTCTGAATTGCAGAAATGTCCACATGCGGGACTGCCCGAGATGTAGTGCTCTGTGCTTCGAAAATTTACGCACGCCTTAAGTTTAAGATGAATTTGTAATTTTGTTGTTTAAGAGAAAACTTGTAAAAAATTGAAAATTTTTTAGGCAAACTGGAGGAGAACCCCCGTTGCCAGGGCAATCGGATTCTGATCACTCACTATGTCAGCCCCCAACAGTTCTGGTACATCAGTGCCAAGGATGTGGAGGCTTGCAGTGCGCTAGTGCGACAAATGGAGCAGCAACTGCTCGAACACTGCAGGCCCGTGAACCAACGAACGTCCTACTGTGAGTTTCTGGAGGTAATTGTGCGGTACATGCTAGGGAGTCCCCCGAAGCTGCTCCGTGGCGTCATTCGGAAGCGCAAGGAAGAGGAGTATCTGGTGTTTGCCCTGGACTATGGCTTTACCATTAACTGCACAGCCAGAGATCTGTGGTTGCTGCCCGAAAACCTAAACAAAAAATTCTATGACGTTCAAATGGGAGGAGTGGCGTTCATTACGCCCTATAATGGAAGCACCTGGACGAAGGCTGCACTGAGCGTCTTTGGTCAGAAGCTGGAGGATGCCCACCTGTTATTCCTCGACATTAAATATCAGGGGCCCATGAACGAGAATTTCGGAACATTATGGATAAATTCGAACGGCCAAAGCGGCCAAGCTGTGGATGCAGTCGTCTATCTGGAGGAGCGACAATATGGACGCAGAGAAAACTGTAGCAACATGCCTCCCTACCTCGATCCCTTGTCCTTTGACTTGGCGGATATCAACGACGTGGAGCTCAAGGCAGGGTTGCGTGCCACAAAAATAATTCAGCTAGTGGCGGCCGCTCCTCCCATCGAACAGAACCGCGTTGACTGCTCCAAAGCCCTGTCCAACACGGAACTTCGAGTGGAGAGAAATCCATTCAGACAGACCTCAACAAGCAATCAAAACTACCAAAAGAGACGAAGTCAGCAGTGTCCCTCCAAGGATCCCATGAAGCTGGATAGACTTTTGCAGCTGCGCAGCGAACAGCCCATACCGGACGCGGCCCGGCGTCTGAGCAAGGTCAGCGGCTTAGACGGCAACTCTGTACAAACGGCTCTCATCAGCGGATCAAACCAAAAGGAATACGTAGAGGAGAACGTGGAAAAGAGAAATCAAATGGAGGCACATGGGAAACTCGGCAATGAATCCCCCGATAGAGCAGGACCACAACTGGCCAGCCTGGCAGGTCGATTAAGGGTGCTCAAGCTGACCAGCCGTCCCTCGATGAGTGAAGGTTCTCCTAGCAGATATTCTGGATTGTTGGCTAGTCAGGAAACCATCCATACGAATAACCAACGGAGCGAACCCTCAGAGCCAAGAAGTAGTTTCTTGACAGCCTCACCTTCAGCACAGGACATGGTCACGCGCATTCTGTTTAAGGGAGATGCCACAGCTGGGAAAGCCGAAGGAGCTCTGCCGAAACTATTTCAGAGGATAAACATCTCATTGGCCAGCAGGGTGTTGACCCACAGCTATCAGCCATCAGTATCAGTGGACGTCGCCCGGAACTTGAGCGAGGCATCACTCGGGAAGGAGATTGAGAGCGTCTTGCAGAAGCTGAGCTACCGGACTCCTTTGTCCACGCAATGCTTTGCCTGGCCACACCTCATGAAGGGCAACTCCCTGCTGCTGGTGAATGCCTCGGGCACAGGTCGCTCCTGGTGCTATCTCCCGGCGCTCTGCTCGTTGGTGATGCGCTCCATGGAAGCAGATGGAGAAAGTTTTAAGAGAGGGCCAGTGGCCGTTTTGCTTACCGAGTCCTCGGTCAACGCCAAGATGCTGGCGAACCACTGTTCTCTTCTGATGCAGGACTTCCAAACTCCATTCTTCAAAGTGGTTAACACCCACGACCAATCCGAGGTCGATGTGGTCACCATGCTGCTCGGCTCGTGTGGCATCCTGGTGGCCACACTCGCAAATCTGAATGCCCTGATGGACTATAAACGCAAGGGCCTACCCCTCTTCGATCCAGCGTGTCTGAAACACGTAGTCCTGGACGACTACGATCGCATGCAGCAGGCTGCGCCACATCTCCTGAACGAAGTCATTAATCGGTTGCGCCGTTTGCGCCTTACGAAAATTCAGCTCGTTCTGGTGGCCCAGCACTGGCATGAGCAGGCGTTTCAGAAGCTGCTCCAATGGACCCCGACTAATCTGCTGATCTTTGGGGACTTCCTTGAGGCGGCCATGTACGGGGGCGTGAATTTAACGATGTGTGTGGGGCAGTCTCAGAAAAAGGCAGCTCAGCTCTTAAAATTCTTGGCCTCGCAGACGCCGCCACAGAAGCGAACGATCATATTCTGCAACAGTCAAGAGGAGATGGCGCAATTGAGAAATGTTCTGGTCGGAGCTGGACATCAGTGCTTGACCATCTCGAAAGCCCACGCGCAGGTGAGTTATTCTGAAAGTTATTTGATTAGCGAGCTAATTGACTAATTAATCTCTAATTGGAGGAACCACACGAACTGCTGCTGGTCTACGACGACAACCAACTGCAGCTGCGGGAGCGGAACAAAGAGCTACTTGTCCACTTTAGCCTCCCGGAATCGTGGTCGAAGTTCGCTCTGCGATTCCATGTTATGGCTGATCGGGTGCCGAACCGTTTGGCCGAGCCGCTGGCCCCGCCCCCCACCATTGCTTCCCACGTAATGCTGGATGAGAGCAACTCCCTGTATGGGCCCTCTTTGGTGAACTTCCTCAATGTGCACGGACTCGCCACGGACAATTTGTCGGAGCAGCTGTCCTTCTTTCAGCCTAAGGGCGAGTGCACGCAGAGGCAGGAAATCATGCGGCAGCACTTACTCAAGGCGGACGCACAGTCTTCGAGTGATCCTTGCCAGCAATCCGAGGCAGTCGTGCGCTGCAAGCTCTGCAAGATCTACGACCCAGTTCACATGGCTCTCTGGCCCACAGAATACATGCTGGCAGGCACTACGGCGTGGGTGCAGGCGCCGTTTCCGGCCAGTCGGTGGATTGCGGAGGTGGAGCTGAGTGTGGGACCCAGCTCAAAGCAGCACCATCCAGTCCGCGTCTCTGACGTCTGCATCGTGCATCATCAGGGGCTCCACAAACGCGTCCGTGTCATGGACATTCCCACAGAACAATCGGTGACTGTGCAGTTGATGGACCACGGCACGGAGCTGATGCAGATCAGACCCTGGCACCTTCTGGAGTGCGATGCGAAGTTTGCAGCTCTACCACTCCTGGCCATGGATGTTAAGCTGTCCTGTGTGGAGCCTGCGGCAGGACAGACAAGCTGGTCGCCGGAGTCCCTCAAGTGGGTGCACGATACTTTTCACGGTCTACAAGATGGACAACACATTCAGATAACCGTGGACTTCTCCATGCTCGACGTCGTCTACGTCAAGGAAATCGCCCTGATCGAGGAATGCCCCTCGCTGCGCACCAGTGTGTACAGATCTGTGCTTCGAAAGGAGCTGATCGCGCGAGGATTTGGCAAAGTGGCGACAAAAAGCTTCGCTCAGGGTCCGCCGGCACCACTAACCTGCAGAGGCTTGGCTTCGATCAGAGAAAAAGTCAAGCCTCCGGTGAACAAAGAAGTTACGAAAACAGATATGAAAGAAGACCAGGTGAAAGTAGCACTTGCAGATGCCAAGGACATCGTCACAATGGAAGCCAGTAGCAGTGCATTGGAGGAGCAGAACAAAACTCTGGAGAAAGCCGACTGCCCGAGTAATCCCCCAACGGTTGATCCAACTCTAGACGGATCTCAACGGACGTTCCTGGAGATGCTAAGGGGAGAGTTAGCCAACGAGAATTCGTCAAGCCGCGCAGAGACCCGTCGATTCCTGCAAAGCATTGTGGCCAGCGATGAAGGGGAGGGCTCCATGGCTCCCACAGAAACTGCAAAAACAATCGAAAAACCAGAACTGAGTCCAATTCGTTGCGTAGATGATGCATCACCAGGAACATCAGTGCAACAGCCATCAAAGGATCAAGTGATGAAAGCCCTACAGTGTGCCAAGACTGTTGGTGAGACGACGGCCTGGCCTATGGTCAAGTGGCACCAGACCCTCCGCCAAATCGAACTCATTTTTGAGCAGAAAGTGTCGGAGTATGAACTATTTGTTCGGGGGAACTTTCTGTCGTATTTTGTGTCGGAGACCTCGCCTCCCCAGAGGTGCTTTATGAATCTTCTGGGCGATGTGAGGATCGCTTCGGAAAAGCAGCACGGGTACTCCCTGCATGTGAAGCTGTCCAAAGTTGGCTCCCTGTTCTACTGGCCAACTCTTCTCAACTCGCTGTACACGCAGCAGCATAGCCATTGGTTGTCCTACGATGTGGAGCGAACCAAGGAGCCGCCCTCACCCATGGGCCTGCTTCTGTGGGAGCGCCACATGCGCCACGTGTGGACCAACGTCGAATCGACTACGGAGGAAGATTCTGTCGATTCCGATCTATCAGACTCGGCGGAATTCGATGATATATAAGAGATATCTCCTTCCTTTCTTTTATACACTTTATATTTGCATTGTAATTCTGAGGATACTACCAAGCCTGGTCACATACATATTCTATTATAATTATCACTAAATACAGATACAGCTTACAGATCAGATCAGCTTACTTCTAAGCTTAATGGCCTACCATTTACAGGAATATACCGAACATAGTTTATATACAAATGAAAATCAAATTAAACATAATTTTGGCTTCTACAAAAAAAAGAAAACGAAAATTGAAACTCAAACGAATTCGTTGTAATTGGAAGAATCGGATGATCTAAACAGAACATAATAGTTGTTCAAACAACAAAAAAAGAAACATTAAATAAGTATACTTCTTCAAGGTGCAAGTCTTTCAGTCTAGTATGAATGTGTAACCTTTTCCGATTCCGATTGGAACGCGATTACAACAGTTTTCGGATTTAAGTATCTTATGGCTATTGTTACTGCTATTCTTCTTCTGCTGCTGCTGCTGCTAGGTGAGAGTTCCTTTCCTTCTGGTGCTCTGGTGCTGTGGTGCTGTGGTGCTCCGGTGCTCCGGTGCTCGGAATAATACACTATATTCTACAATCTATTCTGGCTATACGTCGGAGTTGGCTAAACTATGATTAGGATAGACTAAGGGCTGAGACTTCGCGTACATTTCCTTTGGATGCATGCCCCTTCTCTTCGATATCGATATCGACTACGACTACAACTAAAACAAACTGCTCTGCTTGGCTAGGCTGCAGCTGTGCAGGGTCATGGTGCCCGCGGGGTGGAGCGCGAGGGCGTGAATTGCGGCTGGCGGCGGGGTCGTCACAGGACCCCACGAGAGCCGCTTTCAGTTGGGCCGTAGCGGTAGCATTCCATAATGTTGCTGCTGCTGCTGTTGCTGTTGCTGTTGCATCATCATTTGCTGCTGCTGCTGCTGCTGTTGCTGGGGCGTTGGCGTGGATCCCTGCGATGTTGTGTAGGTGACGGCGCAGGTGGCTGGCTGGGATACCACCACGGGGGCGCTCACCTTACGCTCCGACTGAGTGCGGATGGGCTGTGGATGGGACACATTTGGCTGCGGAGGCGGCGCATACATGAGCATGGGCGGCGGAGGCGGTGACGGTTCTACGCTTGGATGACGCGCCGGTGGAGTGACTGCCGATCCGTGATACGAGCCATAGGAGCTGTCATCCGATTGGGCCGACTGGCCGCGATTCCTCGGGCCCGTCATGGCGTACAGCTGCTGCTGGGGCTGCTGTTGGGGCTGTTGGTCCCGCCTGTCGTACTTGTGGCTGCCATCGAGGGGCGTGGGATTCGTACGAGTGCCGTAGACGGGTTGGAAGCCCTGCGGCTGTTGCTGCTGCTGGTGGTTCTGCTGCTCGGCCATCAGCTGCGGCGGTGGCTGCATCTGTTGCTGCTGCTGTTGCACATTCACGGGAGCCTGTTGCTGCTGGAGCTGCTGCTGCTGTTGGAGTGGCTGTTGCTGTCCGCGCATGGACCCCCGCATTCCATAGATGCTCTCGCTGCGCTGCTGCATCTGGTTCTGTACGTTCTGGTTCTGCAGGTGGGAGGATTGGGCGGCGGTGACTGCCTGCTGCTGCTGCTGCTGTTGCTGCTGCTGGGTGCGCATGGGGTAGAGGCTCTGGGCCGGCACCAGCGGACCAGGACGCGGCACAATGTCGCGGTTGATGGCCGTGTTGCTCTTCGCGTAGACGGATTGGGAGCGGTTCAGGTTGCTGCGCGTCAGTGTGGGCGAGCGGCAGTACAGGGAGCGAGTTCCGCCGTAGAGCGGCTCCTGCTGCTGCTCGTACTTGGAGGAGAGCGGCGGAGCAGTGTACAGGTTCTGGCAGTAGTTGCCCTGCACAGCGCCCACCACTCCCGCTATCTGGCCCATGTTGGGCGCCGCGTGCTGTCCGGCCGAGGCACCGCCTCCTCCGTTGCCGTTGGGCTGGCCCCGCGGATAGGTGCCCTGCGACTGCTGGTACTTGCTGGGCTTCTCCATATCCATGTCGTAGTTCAGCTCGTCCTCGGAGTGAATGGAGCTGGAGTCGTTGTCGATGCTGCCCTTGGCGTGGCGCTGGCTCCTGCGCGAGTTGAATATGTACTCGTAGACCAAGCCGGAGGCCATGCCGCCCACCAAAGGTCCGAACCAGTAGACCCAATGGTTGTCCCATTTGTTGAGCACAAACGAAGGACCCAGGGAGCGAGCCGGATTCAGGTAGGGCATCTGCAAGGAGAGAATCGAATGAGAATCGTACTCTTAAGGAGTTTCCTGTTTCTTGGAGTCTCTCCTGCTCCTGCTTCTGTCTCTGTCTCTGCTAAATCTTCAAAGATCCCCATGTCCGCACGGGACTCTCTCGTAATTCAATCCATAATCGATATAGACTTCAGCTTAATCGGTTTCCTTAAGAATTCCTTTGAATTCCGCGGCAAGCGCTGTCCGTTATGCTAACAATGCCCCCGCGAGAGGCTGCGCCTGGGTCTGGGTTTGGGCCTCGTTCAGTGTTAAATTAATTATCTCTCTCCCCCCACCATCCCGTGCGACCTTCCTCTGGCTTCTTGCGTTCGGAATCGGATCCCTTCTACCTGTGTGTCAAGCTGCGATTTTGCAACAGAGTCAGCGGCAGGTGCGTTTCTGTTTCTGTTTCTTTTTCTGCTTTCAGTCTCTGTCTAGTTTTTTTTTTTTGGGCTTTGCTTTCGTTCTGGCTGTCGTCTGTCTGGGGACGTTCGAGATTTCTGGCTGGCATTCCTCGGTGAGGAGGCATCATCATTATCAATGTCAAATACTTACCGACACAAAGCAGCAGGCACTGTAGGCGGCACCGATGGACATGGCAGAGTTGCCCATGAACCTCTTCATGGGATCGGTGGACACGAAGTAGCAGAGCACGACCATGAATGTCAGGATGAATTCCACGCCAAAGCGTTCCCAGGCGGCCAGGGCAGCGCTGTGGGAGATGGCTGCCTGAAGATTTCCCTGGTAGCCAGGCACGGTGACCCTGTCGAAGGAAGGACACGAGGAGAGAATGAGTATATTTATTCGATTGCTGATTGACTCCAGTTTTCAGAAATTTTACCGCAAATTGATATTATTTATTATTAACGCCCCTTCTGACAGCTCGTAAGTTAGAGCGCGCCACCCCTCGGCATTCCGCCCCAAAACCAGAGCCACCCCATCCATCCACACACATGTATCTGGTCCTCGTCCTCGCTCAACGGAATTCGAATTGTCAAAGTTTCGGGCACCAAAAGTTTGTGGCTTTCGCGATTTATGAAAAACATAATCTCTTGGATAATTCGGATGCCGCTGCGAAATATTGCTCTTCTCGAACATTTTGTTGTTCCCCAAAAGGGAACTCCATTAGACAAGAAGCGGGAGGGAGGCGTTGAAGCGGTGCGCAAGCAAATATTTATCAAGCGCTCACACACTGCTTCAGCGCTGCCCTGCCCCGCCCTGCCCCACTCAATCTTCATTCCGTGGCAAGTACTCGGTACTCAGTACCTGGCGGCAGTCTGCCACAACCCCACGTTGAGCAACTGCGAATATCCGGAAATAAATGCTGCCGGAATGCACTTAAAAGTACTTGAGCAAATAGAACTGCCTTCCTTGGCAGTGGGGATTCCTTGCCAGTTTTGGCGGTTGAGGTGCGACAAAGGAGCGAAGGGCAAGGTATGATAGTCGTTCGTCTGTGTATCTGCCATCTTAGCAGGTATTATATGGCCCTAAGCCGTAGGATATGAGACATACGGCATTCCACTTCCCCACAAAAAACCCTAAATGATGAAATCTTGGCCATGATGAAAGTTTGATCGCTTTGGAAAACACTTTTCCATTGAGTGAACTGCAAAGTTTGGAGAGTCGAGGGCGAAGAGTGTCTGTTTGCTCATAAATCTACAAAGTGCTAATTTCACAGAGCTCACGAATGACCACGAAAAGCACTCGCCCACCCACGAACCACCCACACAGCATACAGCACACATTCAGGATTTCATGGGGGAAAAAGTAAGGAAGGGAAGCAACTAAGTAGCCGGAAATGGCAAGAGAAATAGCAAAATGTTAGCCAAACTTTCTGTGTGTGCCTTCAGCAGAGAAGAGCCCTTCCTGCGCAAATTGTTTATGGAATAAAAAGTGAGAGAACTTACAACAAACTGAAAGCTTGAATTTTGTGTACAACTGAGGATGGTGATAGAGGTGGGGATGGGGATGGGGATAGAGATACCCTCCCCTCTGTGTGATTGCGAGTGTGCGAGTGTGTTTTTGGGGCCACCGCATCCGGGTGAAAGGCGAGAGGTTCTGTATGCAACTCGCTCGTGGTTTGGCTTGTGGTTGGCTTTCAGGCTCCTCCTGGGACCTGACTCCCCGATAAGGGCCCCAAATCAAATTATTCCATTAAATGTGTGTATTTCTCTCCCAAGATATCTGTGATTCAGCATTCGATGAGATCCAGGATGATTATTATATGGGTATTTCATTTGTTGAGGAGTGTTTATGACCTCCTCGCTCCCTCTGACTCTGCCTCTGCCTCTCCTTGCGAGTGTTGGTGACATAACTGGACCACCACCTGTGCACAGGATTCGGAGGATACGAGGGGATAGGCAGGATGCCATTCCCATTCCAATTCGCATGATAAGCCGAGCGGAGAGGAGAAAATAATAATGGGGAAGGGATGCGCTCCCAAACGGATTCCGTAATTGAATTGCCCATGTGACACGAATTGATTTCGATTTCAACTGGCTGCTGCCTACTGCCTCTCCCCCTTGGCCACATTCAAGTGCAGGAAGTGCATTTCCATGCTAGATACAAATCAACCGAAAGAACGACGGCACCGTGTATTGAAGCCCCTCTCTGCTGACCTGCACCATTCGGTGTGCGGCGTTTGTGTCCGTTTCGGTTGGGTATTTAAAATTTAAATTTCTGCCTCGAAAATCCTGTTTTTGTGTGTATCTCTTCGGGATACAGTAATTTCTGTTTTGGGCAGCAGGCGGCAGGTGTGCCCTGCCGTGAATACATCCAAAGGCAGCAGCAGTTTCCAGCTGCCCTCGAGGGTCTGTGTTCGGACCAACCAGAAAGGAGCAGTGCAGCGGCGACGACACGTGTTTGATTTCAAGTTTCCGCATGACGCGTCCTGCGCAGGCGCAGCCTCGGACAAAGGCCACTGGAAATGTTAATTATGTTCTTCTGCTTTCTGCTTTCTGTGTCCCTCGGCTTTCGGCTTTCGGTTTTCGGCGTCTACCTGATTTTTATCTTTCATCAATTTCAAAGCCTTCTCCTTTGGCACATTTTTGGAACGTGCTCGGCGCGCGTTCTTTGGAACCAATCCACAAAAAAAAAAAAAACGGGGAAGAAATCATTGAAATTGAAATGCGAGGCGGCAGGCAGTACAGCTTAAAGACTATTCAAATATCCCTGAGCCGGATATCGATACTCCACAAGAAGTGCTGCGGGTCTGTCTGTCTGTTTGTCTGTCGCTGTCGCTGTCACTGTCTTCGTCCCGCACTGTTTTTTCAAGCGTTATCCGCTTCATAAAAGATTATGAAGTACAGGAAGACTTTTTATCTGCTTCGGTATGTGTGCTGGTATCTCCTCTGCAGGGCCACATGTGGCATATCCCAGTGGCAGCGCAATTAGGGTAAGTGCCAAGTGAAATGTGACAACAGCAAGGAGGAGCCTTGAGGTGAGAGCTGGGAGCCTCGAGTTGAAGTGACGGTTGAAGGTTCTTAGGGTGGTGGAAACAAGTAACAAAGCAGGAGCGGATTCTATGCCAGGATTTCCATAGGAATTACCGATATTAACCAAATCTAAACCAATTAATCAGCGCCAAAGACAGACAGATGGACAGCGTCCGAGTCTCTCTCTCTCTCTCTTTCTCTTTAGTTTTTTAAACATAAAACATATGTTTCGACTAAAATACAATTTGAACTCGTTGGACCCTTAAAAATCCATATCAGCGAAGAAAAAACTCAGCTCAACCCGAACCTGATCGCAGCAGCAGCAGCAGCTGAAACATGTTTCTCTTGTGCGTCCTCTTTCTCCTGCCCCTGCCACCGCCCCGATTCCTTCCTACGCCTGTAGGGGAATCGGGGATCTGTAGAAAGTAAAGATGCCAACGCACTTAAAAAACGAGGAATCGGAGGAGGGTAAAAACAGATGTCGAGCAGACAAAACGGACTACAGACAGGCACAGGCGCAGGCAGAGAGTAGAGGAGAAGAGAAGAGAGCCATTAACAACGACTCCTCTCCTCTCCTCTCCTCTGCTCTCCACACAGAAAATAAGTTCAATGTACAACAACAAATTGGAGCGACATTTGAAAAATGGTGCGCAGGCGCAGGCTCAGATATTTCCTTTTCTTTCATTCCTCTATGCGACACTACCCCTCCTCGACTCCTCTTTCCTGCAGAGATACAAAGGAGAAACCCTGACAGGCAGGAGATATTTAGCTGTGGAATGGGAAACCGAACCACCAACAGCAGTGCGTGTAGATGTAGAGATCCTTGGACCATTATCTAGGCAGGAATCCATTCTTTCCCGCTGCTGCTGACGTTTTCAAAATGGGAAATCACAGCGCAAACAGGAGAGGCAGATGTTTCTCTATCTCCATAGGCGATGCGACGACTCCTAGCTACCTGCGTGGCCTCCTCCCGCTCAGTCCCGTGCAGGTGGTGTCCTCTCAGATTGTGTGTGTGTGTGTGCGTACATCTTTCTGGCAAGGACAAACAGCTCAGCCCTGCGGTTACCTGTATATCCTATTTATACAATTTTCTATTTCTTCTTTTCAGCACACATGAATTTCGTGTTTCCTGCTAAGTATCCGAGTCCTTGTTGTACAGTCATCGCATCGCATAGCCCAAAGTGCGTATCATCTGCCTGGCCATCTCTTTCTCCCCAGGACCTTTCACCCACCGCCTTGATTTACGACATACGAGACAGAGAGAGCACTGGGTTGGATTTAATTCGAAGCTATGAGGATTTACTTTTTGGTAGAGTAAATCCTCGAGCAGCTGCGGGACGCAGTGTCCTTGCAGAGGATTGCATGGATGCAAATTGCTGTGGTCAAGTCGGATGCACCGACTAAAATGCATTTCCTCCTCAACTGCTGGCATTGATATGTTGTTCTAACCACAAAGATGGAGTCTGGTATGTGCATTCAATCTAAAGAGGTCCCCCACAAAACGGAAATAGAATTTCCAATAGATATAGCTCCCCCCAGAGGACTCTCCACTTACCCGTAGAGCAGAGCAGCTCCTGCGATGCCCCCGCCGCACTGGGCGGTCATGTACATGGCGGCTCTAATGGGCGAGATGCTGCGCACCACGCAGCAGGCCAGAGTCACAGCGGGATTGATGTGGGCGCCTGTAAATAAATAGAAAAGATTGTTGCACTTTAGTCGATGGTCTCTGTAAAAAGGCAAAGTCCCCCCAATATCACTTTGACACTTCTGCGAAACGGAAAGAGGGGCAGGCAGGGCGCCCTTGCTCCTCGAAGATAACATCATAACTTAATGCTCCACCAATTGGCTGTGAAAATGGGGAATCGGCAAGAAATGCAGCCAGAACCCCAGCGATTGGGGGAGGCAAATCAGCAGCACATGTTTCCATTCGCTTCGCTCCTGCCACTCCTCCTCCTCCACCAGATATTTCTCCCGTTTTGTGGTTTACTTTTTGTGGAGCCGTTTAATTGCCTCGAATGTCAACGCAAATGAACAAATATATGGGGAATATGCTCGCATTTAAAGTAGAGAACAGAACAGAAACAGAATTTTGTGCAAGTCGATGGCACCGCAAGTGCGCCCCAGGCGATAAGAGGAGGTAGGACGGCGGGCCATGGCGGGCCACGACGGAGTGCAATGCCTTTTGGAAAATTACAAACAAAAATGAGGTTCTTGTTGTTCTGTTTCAGTCCTCTGTTGTGTTTCATTTGAAATTCTCCCCATCTCTCCCTCGCTCTGGGGCTGGGACTGGGGCTGGGGCTGTGGATAAAACCGAACTGGGGAATTCCCACGCAAGAGTCCAAGAGTCCCCACCGACACGAAGCACTTGTCGGCGGTCTTGTTTATTGTCAGTTTGTTGTGTGTGTTGTTTGTATGTTGCCTTACCAGAGATATGGAGAAAGCACTGCGTGAGTGTCGCCATGGCGAGGCCGGAGGCTAGGGCTGTGGCCAGAAGCACGGATGAGACGCTGGCACCCACGCCGGCGCCCGCAGCGGCTCCGCAGACGATGAACACGTACAGGAACGAAGCCAGGCACTCGCTGATGATGGATCTGCAAAGGGAGAAGATGGTTCTTCATGAGTGCTGGTGGAAGCGTGGAACCTGGTTGTAAATATTGCACAAATTCAGTTGCACAATGCCCGCTTCTGTTACACTGACAATTAAGCAAGGGAGGGGCGAGTGAGGGGCGGCATGTCGGATTCGCCTTAAGCTCAAACGATAACGAAAAATCAAACAAACCCCCGCTCAAGCGGTGGGGCCTTGTGCTGGGGTGGCAGCTGCACTGAACTCCGCGAATTTCCATAAATTTCGCTGTTTGACTTTTGTCTTCTTGCTCTCTCTGTGTCCCCCACTTTAATGGAGAACTATCCCCTCAACGAATTTGCGATTTTAATGGTCAGCAGGGGAGCAGCAAAGGGGGATAGAATTGGAGCAGAGGAGTGGGAAAAGTCACGTCGTTTAGTTGGAATTTGTTCGCTCAAAAGAGGAGCAAAAAGCGAGAAGCACCCTGCTCCTGGCACTGGCACTGGCTCTGGAAGGCAGGCCATTCAATGCGGCAAAGATTTAATTACTCCATCAACTCGTGATGAAATGTTAATTATATCGACATTCTATGAAGTGAAGGCCATCTCGAGGAGGTGAAGGGGGACATTCTGGGGAAATGACAAGTTTCATTGTCACAAAAACTGCTTTGCAAATGTTTGGTTAGGAAACTATCACATCGTGATGTTGTCAAGGAACACTTCATTTTCAATTACTTAGAGGCCTCCTTTTACGTAAAGTAGTACATTCAAAATACACAGAAGCTACAGCCAGAGACAGCTGCAGAGATATGTACATAATGGTGCGGAACAGAAAGGTTTGAGTACTGCTCTGGGGGGTCACTCACCTCCAAAACTCCAGAGTGCGAATCTCCGCCTGCATGCTCCGCTTGGGTGCCTGCAGTGTGCTGGAGAGCCGGTTGTTGGTGGCGTTCCCATGCGAGTCCTTGCGCATCGCCTCCAGCCGCTCGAACAATGTCACTATGTGATAGTCTATGTTGTGCTCCAGCGGCATTGTGTGCAGACTTTCATCAGCCATTTCGGATGGGATTGGGTGGCACTTCTTTGTTTATGGTTTCGATTGGAGTTGATTATGGAGAGAGTCTCGAAGCTCGACAAACACACGACAATCTACGAGCAAGAGATTCCTCGATGCGAGTTAGACAAACATTTTGCAGTCTCGTTAGTGGCTCACAAATTGCATTCAATTTAATTCAATTGAAAATGCGACACAGCGAAATTGCGGAGTTTTTGAACTTTCAACCGATTCTGATTCTGTTTCTGATTTTTCCCGTCAAAGATGATTATATGATTCGACCCGAAGACACGTCCGTTCAGAAGCGCGAGTGGTGAGCGAATGTCGGGCCGCAGGGCAGCTCGACGACAGAACAGGTCGGGAGTTGCAACTCACCATCGTCTGCAGTCGGAGCATATGGTAGCTATAGCTAAGCAGTTATTCGATGCGTCGTCGGCCCACCACCGCCGACGCAGTGGTGGATAGCAACCCTCGCAACTATCGAAGCAGCCCTCGCAGCAGCACGGACACAGCATGGATGGTGCCTTTTAACCTGTTGGACGACCAATTCGGTGGTGGTGTGCGAGTAGGTATACCCTATAGAACCGAAGGGGTCAATTGTTTCCGATGAATAGTGAAATAAATAAATATAAATAAATATACTTCGTATATACTTATAGAAACTCTGCAACTGGAGAATGCTGTTATTCGTTGTAAGACTAATAAAGATTAATAGAAAAATATTTGTATAATCAAATTAATTAACAACATTGTTTTTAGATGAATTAAAAGCAGTGGTCCAAATCTTTTCGGATCAAACTGCTCAAGGAGAAATGAATCCCATTCTGGAACAGTTCCCAATAAAAAGGGAGAAGCAGTTTATAGGATTGGAGTAAAAAATTAAAATAGATAGGAGCATTTATGAAAGTACATTATGTGACCTTTTTCCTTGTCCTTATATTTATATTTGAATGCCTTCATATACAGATAACAGCAATGAAATCGATTCTGCAGCCTGCTGGTGTTCTAAGAAATTTAAATTGTATAATGAGAGAGGAGATTGTTCTGGCGTACAATTTTGATGGGGTCAAAGGCAAGAAGGCTCTTAGAGTCATGAGGAATTGTTTGTTAAAATTTGTTCACCTCTTTGTATTATAATAGGAAATGTTAAACCCCACGGGCCTGTTAAGGGTTAATCAACATCAACATATGCCGTCTCACTCACACTCACTATACTATGTGCCTTTCACTCGCACATATTGCTAGCATACGTTAAGGGACTGTCTTTTGCCGACGAGACCACCTGGTATAATTACATCATGGTCTGGCGATGAGCCCCCGAAGGCTGAAGAAAAGGGTGTTTAAAAAGAAGTTTATTAAAAGGAACGAGGGAGGTGAGAATGGTAGCTAGTGCGGCACCGGTGCGGAACTAGTGCCTGGTACTAGAGGGTAGTGGTGCTTCTTGTGTGTGTGTCGTGGTGTGTTTTGTGGTGGTAGGTACATATCCTCTGCTATTTCGTTGCGTAGTGAAGTCGCATCAACGAGTGTGAGTAGGACTTCGAATCACTTTAGCGTTAAGAAGTAAGTTTTACTATTTTAGCTTGTGTAATTCCCCGATTTTTAATATATTCTATATCTTTTTCAAGATATCATAAATGATACCTTCACTGCCACAAACTGAACGACACAAGTATCATATTTCGATCATATGTGGGTCCGAATGCGAGCGTTTTGTCGGGTTAAGTCTCGCATTTGACTCGTATGCGATATCATTTGTGATCGTTTGGTTTGCTGGGCTATTAATTCTGCGGCAACTGTGAAACATAATCAAAAGCCTCTGTAAGTTAATTGCGCAGCACTTCAATAACACAGATTCCATGGACAGAGGACTGCGAACTGGGACTCTGGTTCTCAGTCTCTCAGGCTCTCTCCTCTGGTCTGCCCTCATCTCAGCTTTCATTGAAAGTACGAGTATTTCCACTTTTCGGCACATTAATGATATGTAAAAAAATGCGGTTCAATGGGTAGCCCCTTGGATTAGATCCCATCCCCATCCGATTTTGTGGTTTTGGTCTTCCTGCTGCTTGGATTACCTTCGAAGGGTATCTCTGGGAGAGCCGTGGAACCAGCCGTGTCGGGCAAAAGACCAGCACACTTGAGTACCCACAGCCACAGCAAGCAATTTTGAAGAGTGGCCAAACCGAAAATCTCATCCTCTGTTTTGCCGACAAAAACACATTTTACGCATCACTAAAAACTATAATTATGAGCCCTAACCACTTGATACCTGTCAATTGTCAACCTGTCTTCGAAGTACCGCCGTTCCTCTTCGTCCTCTGCCCCTCCCTCAGACGGGGTGCCGTGTGACGTGATATTTCAAGCTCAATGGGCTGTGAAAGTTAAGAAATTATGCCCCGAGTGAATTGGATCAGTTCTCTTCGGATCGGTTCGGGCTCAGTTCGGTCTCAGTTCGGTTACGGGGCCATGACCAGAGTGAAATCAATCACAAAACTGCATCACAGCCCCTCAGCTGCTACAAAACAAAGGATGGGATGGGGAAGGCGTTGCTGCTGGTCGCAACGAAAGCAAAGCCGAAGAAATTTCGACCCAATCTTCGATGAGGGGGCGGGCATGGTCATGGGCATGGACATGGACATGACCATACCCTGCAAAGAAGTGCTGTCGGAGGAGGGAAAGAGTTGGAGAGGCGTTGGAAGGACGTTGCCTTATATGGGACGACGACCAACAGACGACGACAAAAGGCTGCCTCTGTGCCCCTGCCCCTACCTCTGGCCAGAGAGCGTGGGAATTATTTTTGCAAACTCTTTGTTTTTTCCTCCTTATTGCCTCGTTTCCTCGTTCGGGGTCCCCGTCCCCACATCAGGGTCGCACGGGGTCGTTCCTTCGGTCGGTCGAAGGTAATAATAAGATGTTTTGTTTCAATCACATCGTCGCTCGTCGGATGATAATGATGATGATGATCATCATTGTCGCAGTTTCTTATATGCATATGCCTTGGACTTGGACTTGCGCTTGGATCAAGGCGATGGCATCTTCTGGGAGTCTGTTGCTGTTGTGGTGTATTTATCGTTTCGTGGGAGAAGAAAGAGAAAGAGCGAACCTCGCCTGTCTCTCCTTTTGCCTCTTGCTCTCTATCCAACACTGCGCTTTGCTGTTTCTTCCTTAGTTGTTGACGTGGAAGAGGGAGGAGGAGTATTCGGATGAAGATCCTCCTCATTGTAGGTTGCGACTGCAGGTCGAAGATGGTGTCACGATCCCTCCGCTTGAAAAAGGGAAAGGGGCCTGAGAAAAGCCCAAATGCTTTTCGGGGGGAAGCGGTCGGAGGCAGGAGGCAATCAAGTGCTCTAACGACATAGAGCGTGCTCTGATATCATTATTAGAGATATACTGAGATACCGCTGTATGTTCGTGCTCTCCAAAGGACGGTGATTTATACTCTTTGGAGGCCTCTCTGACGGCGTGAATTATGAGTCGATGAAGCCTTGTCCAGTGAGTACCTCTCCAGCCCAGACCCTCCGTCCAAACACTTTCCGAGCAGGTAACTGGTAACGCCTGGCCTTGCCCATGGATGGATTCTTGCCAAAACTTAACAAGGTCAACACTTTTTGTGGTTCCTTTGGTTTTTGCCTGTGGGAAACTACTCGTTTCTCGGGCCAAGGAAGAAGAGAAATGCGTGGTGAGGGCGTTAAGCCAAGAACCGGAGGCGTGGTATCCTAAATAGAACAGATTTTTGGGGAACGATGCGCATAATGGGAATTGTAAGTAAAGGAAGGCTTCTTCGGATTCCACTTGGTCTCCCCGCTTGCCTCTCAAGCCTTTCTCTTCAGCGACAGCAAAGGTTATCCTGATGTGAACATCGACACGTGAAACTGCCAGACACACTCTGCCACGATTCCCATGTCCTGTCCAGAACCGCTTCTACGCGGTTCTCCGCGACACGTGCTCCACTTGCAACCCTTGCCCATTGTTGTTGCCACCGCCGCACGCACTAATGATGCGGCATTATTTTGCATATGCTTCGTAGATGTATGTCCGGGAATAGAAGGGTTAAGGCCAGGGCAGGCAATGGTGGTGCTGTCCCCTAATGAAGCGAAATATGCGCGACTGTTACAGTTGTACGATAATTTATGCATGTTATACAACCATTGACTCGGGATGCAGATGCGGCTTGCTCTTGGCTGCTGTCATTGTCATTTATCGCTTGGTACCCTTTCATTCCCGATTGTAGAGCCAAAGGGTTAGACAACAGCACTGATTTTGTGCCAGACAATCAAACGGACATCCTGGCTGGGTGCGGGCAGGGGTAGTCCTGCACTTGCAGGCGTCAATAGACAAGTGCGAAAGTTCCGAGAATTGCGGTTTGGCGAGGTGAAAGTCAGTAATGGTAGTGGAAGTTCCACTGAAAATAGGTTCATTAAATATTTCAAACTTCGAACTCTCGCCCTCCTCTCGAAGGACCATCGCCCACATGCCTGGATTTTCCAGCTGGATGAAATATTTCCGACTGACGTTAAAAACTCTAAAATTGCCCCCGGATCATGAGTTGATTGTTTGGCCTTCTTTTGGCTATCCATAAAAACGTCCACAACAGTGTCCAAAAAAATGGTTCAAATGGAAACTAAATTGCAAACTCAATCGAAATCAATAGACCGCCTTGAACAAATCGATTTTCGGTTATTATCCGTCACACAGTCATTAAAATTTTTGACAGATTTTGACAATTTATTGACGCTGGCTGCCGCCGCACACGACAAATAGCAACAATCAGAAGTTTACAGAAGGGAAAACCGATCCGGAGCCCAAAGTTTGACCTGTACAAATTGCAAAAAGTGGACAAATGTTCCTCCTCCCATCCTCCCATCCTCCCATCTGCAGTTTTCGAGTGGCTGGCCCACCCTCTCAATCACCCATCCTCCCATCCTCGAACGGGCGCGCGATAATTTGATTAATTGAAAGTCAGCCGACGACCTTTTTTGTCGGCTCGGGCAAGGGGTTGCTACATCCGAATGGGAAGGGAGGGAGGATGGGCTGCAGGGTGGTTGCTGTGGTTGGTGGCGTGAGTAAATGAGTAAATGATCTGGGGATCACTTCAAGTAGCTCTCTATTGTATTTACATTAGCAGGTTTAGGGCACAACCCACCACTCCATATATCCATAGATCCATCTCCTATCTGACCGTTTTTTATGCACACTTTTTTCGGGGTAAAAATTTAAATATCGCATTACACACAGACACTTGATTTTAGAGCGGTCTGTCCGACATTCAAAGCATTCAAATGTTTCACTTGTGATTACACTTGTGGTTGGGTTCGTCTGGTGCGGTGTGTGGTGTGTGGTGTGTGGTGTGTGGATGGTGGATGGGTGGTGGTGCCCTGCTGCTCTGGAACATATACGAACATGTGTTTTTTAGTTAAAAATTTAAATCTGTTGTCTGTTTTTGATTATGCGATAAACTGGGCTGCGGCTGGGCTGTGGCCTGTGCCCTGTGTAGCTCTGTCCGGAATTTAATTTTCTTTACTTTTGGACAGTTGCGTAATTGTTTTGGGCTTCTGGATTGGCTCTTCCGCTGGCAGACAGCCGGCCGAAGGAGTTGGACAGGCCAGACTGCTGTCCGTAAACACTTGAACACATTTTAGGTTTGTTTTTCATGATATGATAGCGCCATGTGCATCTCTGCTGGGATAGGAGAAGGAAGATCAATGAAACTGAATGTGAATCCTTCTATAAACCAGCTTTGCACATCGCTGGTTCTTGGCAGAGGTTTTCGGATTTGCTGGCAACTGTATCTCAATAGAAAGTAGAGCGAACGAACGCTCAAATGTTTGTGCTGCTCTTCTGCTGTCATATCGCGGATTTTGGCAAAGTGCGTATCCAGCCCGGTGCTGCTTCTCACACATAAAATATTTCAAAATCAATAATCAAACTCGCAATTTACTCTGCCCCTGCTCCGCATTTAAGTGCTTTCGCATGCAACATTTTGGGGCGCGGCGCCCACCCCAAAGTGCATCGTTATTGTGGTTGTTATTGTTTAACCTTACGCCTATTGTCCACATATTTGCCTCAAGCTGACGGGGTCAAAAGCGTCTCGAATGGGGCCCTCCCAAAGGCCATTCAACTCCCCGAAGGAAGTGGAAGGAAACACAACCATTGTACTGACGAGTGCGCACTTTCCTCCTGTCGCACCTCATTTGCATATTTTCCGCCAATTATGTTTTGCATATGCGAATATTTCCCGCCCATTGTGATTCTAATTCGATTTTGATATTCACGGCCATTTGTCCGCCTCTCGGGTTTGCAATTTGCCTTTTTTACGATTTGTTTTTCTAGCATCGGGCTCCTTCCATTGATCGCATAATCGACCCAAGTGCTTGGCCCTTCGATTAGCTATGAAATGGCAACAGCGAACGATCCATCCCATGGGTATGGGCTGAGGGTCCTTTCATTTGCATTGCCTGCGCTTTTTATGGCGTGCCAATTTTTGATAGATGATGCGTGAAAATATGGCACCAGGGCCCTGTCCCTCTTCCTCTCCCCCTTATTTGCATATTTGATTAATTTGTTTGGTTTTTTGGGTGGTTTTTTATGGAAAAATAATAAGCATTTTATTGTTTGCGCAATGGCTGTGGGGGGAGGAGTGAGGAATGAACATCCGAAGGGAAGGTCATGGATTAGCTAGGGATAAAATTGATGGGGCTGCACTCGAAAGCGGATGAGGGAATGGATTATGCCCGATGGCTATAGTACGCTTATGGCATAGTCTGCCGATCCAGTTTCAATTTAAGGCACTTCTATTTCTTAGAGTCCCCAGAAATCTGCAATTAAGCAAGTGTTAATCAGCATCAGTGAGAGTATTATCGAACATTTGCAGAGACAGCATCTTAATCTGAATATCTCTCAAATGCAAATCGGCATCACAGTTAGCGAAGGTCCTTGTGCTCCTGCTCCGCTGTCTGCTTGTTTGCCTGGCAGGCAGGCGGCGGCGGCGGCGGCGGGCACTAATCCAATTGCCGTATGGATCATTAAGCACTGATTGCGTTTATGGTGCACATGTGTACTTCTACGTGTGTGTGTGTGCATATGTATGTACATCTGTATGTTTCGATCCAGAGCAAGGGCACTCGCAACTCACATGCAGATTAAGCCACTGCTGTTGCAGAGGATGCAGATGGGGTGAGATGAGGAGCTGCGACCGAACATCAATTATGCTGATATTTCAGCGCTTTAGATTTAACAGAAAATCGATTTTACATTTAAGAAAAAAGGGAAAGGCCCCTAAAGGGGTCACTGAAATTAAATTTCAATCTTTCCACTAACTTTCTGCCAGCAACATTGTCATTGGCAGCCACCGCATTCGCATCCGCATCCACATCCACATCCACATCCTTCATTCAAATGAACCGCACGGGAAAATCTGCATTTGATTTGTCGCCCGAGCGCACATGTTGCAAAAAAGTTTCGCCGGCAACTGTCACCAGGAGGAAGGTGACACACAGCACACAAAAATAGAAAAACAATTGCCAATTACGGCAGAACTGTTCCCTGTTTCCTTGTTTACCGCTTCAACCACTCCTCGATCCACCCCAGTAGCCACCAGCATGGCCCATAAACAAGAACGAAACAAAGCAGAAACGGAAACAGAAACAACAACCCAAAAAAAAAACCACAAAAAAAATCAAGGGGTGGCAGGAAAACTATGTGGAAAATCACTTTTGCGCTCATAAATTTCAATAATAAAAATTTGAATGCAGTTGACACGACACCGAAGCAAGCGACCCAGCCCTTGTCCTGCCCTGCATCCATAGAGAGAAGTAAACAAGGTTAAGTGAAATAAAAATCAGTGAAATGCATAAACAAGGCCCAAGGTGCGGGTTGGCTTGGGTCTCGGTGGCTCTCCAGCATCCTCCTCGACGTTCGTGCCACCCGATAATTGAATTGGCTTGTCCGCAGTCTGCAATTGGGTTCAGAAGGTGCAACCCTTTTTCCTTCACTCGAGAAATTACACTTTTACATACATCTGTAGGGATGTGGATGTAGTATGAATATGCTCACATTGCTGTTTGGACCTCGCATGTGGCCATGTTTGGCTATGATTTAAGTCCTTTGCTGGCATATGGAAAATAACTGAGGGTTGCGCCATCAATTAACCTAAGCCGATTAAGTCTTGAATGCTGTGATCTTGAGGTCAGACCTCTAGATATCATATTTGTAGTGCTCTGGATGGGTTGCACTTGCACAAAAGCAATCACTCACCAAAGCGGCACAGCGTTTCTTAACGATAAAACAGTTGCGATATAAGTTGTTCATTAAAGAGCTGATCTCAAATTGCTGCGATCCAAAGATTCAATACGAGATTCAACCTCCACATTCTTATACAGCCGCTAATAATAGATGCAGTAGAATTTGTTAAAGTCTAAACTAAACAAAGCTATTAGGTCTCCTGTAAAGTGATTCAGTACATACATATATGTACCTACAGAAACAGAAATTAAAAGTTTATCATGAAATTTGAATAGCGCGGCTTTCCATCGATTGCCACCATCCGCATTGGGAATATCGATAGCTTGGCTCTAGTATTGACACATGAATAAAAAATGGATAGGTAAATTCACGTTTAAGAAAAAACTAATTTTATTTAATTTATTCTGGTTGTTATTATAGACAGAACTCTCAGGACCAGATGCAGCTTACTTCTTAGCCTTCTTGGGATCGCCCTTGGCTCCCTCCTCGCTCTCAGCTGCCTCCTTAGCGCGCTTAGCGCGGATGCCAACCAAACGAGCATCAGTACGAGCCTGAAAGATGTTTAAATTTGAAAAATATGCACTTCTGCTAGTCAAAAAACATACCTTGCGCAGAGTAGCGAAAGCCTTGAACTTCTTCTCATCCTTGGTAACTTCACGGAACTCAACCACGGGCTTTTCGGCCTTGATGGGCATAATGGGTCCCCTGAGCTGGGTGGCCAGCTTGCATTCCTCCACGGAAGATTCACCCTTTCGGATCTTCTTCTCGTTGATGGGGAACAGAATCAGCTTGCTTCTGTACTCCTTGAGGCGCTGAATGTTGCGCTGACGCGACTCCAGGGATTTGTTCTTGCGACGGAAGTCAACAGCAATGCCAATGGTCTTGGCGAATTTAGCGCTGACGCCAGCGCCCTGTGGATACGAGAAAATACAATTTGATGTGTATTTTGAAAATATATTTTTTGTGATAAGCTCACCTTCAGCTCCTCCAGGGTGAAGCCACGGCCGGTACGCAATTTTGTGTGGTAGCGGATGGTGGGGCAACGGACCACGGGGCGCAGAGCACCACTGGCTGGGCGGGGGAACACAGCCTTGGCCTTCTTGACGCGGTTCTCGTGTCTGCGGTGTTTACGCGCAGGCTGGTTGAACCAGGTCTTCACATGACGCTGCCACCACTTGTGGTAGTGCTGGTTTGGAATCATATTATTTCCCTTACCCATCTTGGCGGTTTAGATTGGCTGCAACAGAGAAGTAAACATTAATTGAATGTATTTGTGAACGAACGCTGCGGCATAACCAAGCAGCGACACTGCATTTCCTGGCCCACGTGGCTGAGCATATTTTATTTGTTTGAGGCACAATTTAGCACTCCTTGCTGTCATTTCCATGGAGCAAATAATGTCTAAATGGTATCTGCACATTTTACACAGTCAATTCCAATGTTTTAGGCCCACTTTAGTGTCATTTTCTATTATTTCCATGGCGAACAAAAATTCACGCACCTTTTCTTCCCAACAACGAATTAAAAAGGAAATCGCAACCAACTTTACGTCGCAGAATGAACGAAAATTTCCCTTCGAAAATTCCCTGCAGAGGCTTAAATTTCCCCAGCTATCGATTGGTGATGCAATCAGTGGTAACACTGTTTTAGCACTGTTTTCAATTAAATTCAGAGTTATTAATGTGTTAGTCGCATTAAAGTGGCATTGTAGCTGCAAATAGATTTTAAAAGAAACCAAAAATAATTCCCGCAAGTTTCGTGCATTTTAAGCATTTAAGTAAAGCATTTGCCGTAGCTGCCGTGTCGCGTGGCAACTCTGTACTGTACTTCTGATACAGATAAAAAACTATTGACTATCTATCTATAATCGAGAAATTGCGCGCTTCTCGCATTGGAAGTCATAATCAAAATAAATAAAACCGAAATCAAGATGAGTGACGAGGTCGCCGCGTCCCCCGCTGCAGTTAATGTGCTCAAATATGAAGATGTCTCGCAGCTCAACTTTTCCAAACTGTACTCGCCGAAAATGAAGAGCGTCTACTGGCGCTATTTTGGCTTTCCCTCCAACGACAACAACGAGGTAATCACCAAGCAGAACGTGGTGTGCATCAAGTGCCACAAGGTGCTGACCAACCACGGCAATACGACCAACTTGCGGGCCCACTTGCAGCATCGCCACAAGGATCTTTTCAGGGACCTCTGCCAGGAACACGACATCCAAGTGCCGCCGCGAAAAACGCCGCGCAACGTCACCCATCCGCCGCTCTCGAAGAGGAACGTCTCCACACGACGCGTGAAGCTAGAGTTTATTAATAATCGCAATCACGACAATGCATCGGACGACGAAATGGACGAGGCCGCCGTAGCCACCGCCGCAATGCAGGCCGAGGAGGAATCATCGTCTCAGACCCTACTGTACGAAACTATGGTGCCGTTCACCTACGACGAATCTGATAATCTGGTCGAGGAGGAGGAGCGCACGGTTGGTATGGAGCCAAAGTTTCAGCGAAGGTTAGGTAAAGTTGGGCGCCCTCCGGGTGCTCTGCACCACAGTCGGCCCATTAAGCACGAGGATGGCGGCTACTCCTCGCCAAACATAGCCAACTTGGCAGAGGCCTTGACCGACATAGTCATAAGGGATGTGCGCAATGTGGAGACGCTCTACGATGTGGGTTTCAGCGATTTTATACGGCAGGCCATGGGCAACGCTGCGAGCATGCCCGATCTGGAGAAGGTCGATTCTCTCCTGAGCGAGATGCATGCCTCCAAGTTTTTGGAGATCGGAGACATTACACGAGAGTTCAGTGCCGAGAAACCCTTTTCGCTGGCCTTTGAGCGTTGGATAAATGTGGAGCAGCGTCGTTTCCTTACCATCTACAACCACTATCTCGACGAGGAGACCCAGTCCGTTCGCAGCGCCTTGTATGCGACAGTCGAATACAATGATTACATCGTCTTTGACGATCTGCTTACCGACTTCTACTTGACCAACTGCACCCTTGTAATCGTCAATTACGACGACGAAGAAGACTTGCTGTACAGCTACTTGAAGGAAAAGAGTATGTCCGGAATGCGTATGCTGTAAAATATAGAGTTAACTTATGAATCCCAATCGTGTTGCAGATATTCCCGTTGTACTGTGCTATGTCTCGGTTATTGACAAATGTTTGCTTCGAGTGTTTGACATAGAGGAGGTGGCCTCCCTTCTGGAACAGGTGAAGGACGTCATCCAGCGGCATTCGGCCGAGATTAGCTCGAAGGTATCGGAGCTGCCCTCGTACAATGAGCATTTCCCTTGGACCCTGTATGAGATGTTGAAGTTCTTTACCGAATCCATTTCGTGGTCCGAAGACATGGATCAACTAGTGATGACGGCCAAAATCGTGACAGAGGCGCTCAGTGCGTTGGTGGTAGGTTCTCTCAACTTAATCGACAACTGAATATCTTTTTATAAGCTTAACTCTTCTCTAGATTGCATTGGACACATTGCGGGGCGAGGATATTCCGCTATGCAGCATGCTGTCGCCCATAACATCAAAGATACTGATTAAGAAACTTGGCATTGTTGAGCAGGACGATTCCCTGATGATGAACATAAAGCGCACCATAGCTGGTGTGCTGCAGAGCTACGTTATATCGAACGACAATCTGACCAGCGCTGCACTGCTCGATCCCCGATTCCATCGGCTGACCACCATTGAGAACCTGGACAGGTGTGTACGTATGCTGACCCAGAAATACAACAAAACGTTCGGCGGATCGAGCGGCGACCCAACAGAAGTGGCGGCTACTACCTCCGTGAACACTTCGTCAACGGTTAACATCAAGGCAGAACCAAGAACTAGCTCTGCTGGCAGTAATGCTAAGAAGTCGAGTAAGTATTGGAAGAATGTGCATCTTTGGACCGCCAGTTCATAATTACGAACCCTTCTATAGAGCTGGAACTTTTGTTTGATGTTGCCGAGATTCCAAACCCACCCAAGCGGGATGCCGACTGCACTGTGGAAACTGATTTGAAACGTTACCGTAACGAGGTAATCGTTCAGTTGGACGAGTCCCCCATTGAGTGGTGGCTCAAAATGGGACATATTTATGCAACGCTGCGCGATCTCGCCACCTTATATCAGAGTGTGCCCGGCGTGGTGACCCTAAGCTTCAAGAAGCCTTTGCGAGAGCAGATTTATGATTTCAATAAGCGTTCCATGCTCACCGGAAACCAAATCGACGCGATATTGTTTTTGCATCATCACAACAATTAATTACACAGCGGGAATCGCTGGATAATGTAGCTTTTTTTTCGTAATCGTAATCGAAAGAAAATGAAGAATTCAGTGTTTCTTCTAAATGTAGAAATGAAGAAATTGAATAATTCTGTTTCTACTAGATGCATAACGAAATGGATTATTTTTAACTTTCCTTTTAAACCTAAACTTAATCTAATCTGTGTGTATATGACTACGATGGGCTCTGCCAATTGGAATTATAATTAAATTGAAAAATAATGAAAACATTGAAAAGCCGGACTTGGCCGTACGCTGGAGAATCAGGCATGATGTGTGTACATTTTGAACACGCCCCAATATATGTATGTATAATGTAATTTGTTTATTTTCTGGCCCAATATCATTTAATCTAAGTATTATTGTTTAACACAATTATAATATTACAATAAATTATAATAACCACAATATGAAAGTGTATGTATTCATATAACCTAGCTTGTCTCGTGGGCTAGTTGCTCTGCAGAGTTCGGTTTGTCGGCAAAGCCTTTATTAAATAATTGCATACACATTCCCATGCACCATACAAGGGTGGGACTTATTTCTAAATTTCCGCGGGAATTTAGTAAATGGGGAATTTTACATGATTTTCACACTTATCGCGTTTACGACACGGTTAAACAATTTACAGCACTGTCCTCAAGTAAATAGCCATTGAAGTGACAACATTGCGGCTGTTTTTTTGTTGAACATTTTTGTTTAAACCTTGTTTTAGTCAAAATACAATAAATGGGAGTACCAGTAATAAATCAGTCAAGTAGAAAATAGGTTAATTAATTGGATACAACTATGTGGGCAGGGCTGAGAGATCCATCAAGCTAGTAATATTCGACGGAATATCATTAAGGAGGAATATGTATAGTAGCACTGGAACTCGTCAGTATATTTACGGTATATTTTTAAAATGAGACGGTATATTTTGGTACATTTTTGTGGGTCGGACGGTATATTTTAGCGATAATTCCGCGGTCACACTGATTTGCAGTGGAAAGGGAAATAAAAACTAACAAATAATAAATATTGTAACTAAAGAAAGCGTTGAGGTTTTTCATTGCAAGGAAGATATAGCTGAAAATGTGTCGCAGAAGCCATCAGTTGCGTGGGTGCAAAATCCGGGGAATATAAATTACCGAGAAAAACGGCAACGACGACGACAACCCAGCGAAAACAGTTACAGGGCGGCGGCGGCGGTGACAACGGCAACAGCTTTGTTGCTGTGTTGTTTTGTCGTTTGACAACGAAAGCAAAAACTCGGCAAAACTTCGGCTGTGAAAAATCGCTGTCGAGAGCTCTTCTAGAGGGAAGTCCGGAAAGAAAGATGTGCCGCCTGGACATACGTCACTTCTGCGAGGATTGGCGCATCTGGATACGCCCGCTACTGATTGTCACCTATGGTATATTCGCGATCATTGTGGTGCCCCTGCTCATCGTGAACTCGGTGAAGGACGGCTTCCAGCGCAACGATCAATTGATACTCATTGGCGGATTGTTTGTGCTATCGGCGGTGCCTGTGTCAATATGGCACATCATACAACACGTCATACATTTCACGAAGCCCATTCTGCAGAAGCACATTATACGTATACTGTGGATGGTGCCCATCTACGCTTTGAACGCGGTAAGTGGGTCAGACGAAAGCGAAACTGGCATCGAATCAAACTGAAACCACAAGTCGGCTTCTGCGTCGAAGCATTGAGCGCACCTGTATCTGAAATCTAATACTGTTTTTCTGTCTCACAGTGGATTGGTCTGTTCTTATCGAAACATTCGATCTACGTGGACTCGTTGCGCGAGTGCTATGAGGCGTACGTAATCTACAACTTCATGGTTTACCTGCTTAACTACCTGAATCTCAACATGGACTTGGAGATAACCATGGCGTACAAGCCGCAGGTGAATCACTTTTTCCCCCTCTGCTGCATGCGTCCCTGGACTATGGGTCGCGAATTCATCCACAACTGCAAGCACGGCATTCTCCAGTACACCGTCGTGCGACCCATAACCACATTCATATCTGTGTGAGTGACAAAGAATCCTCGTGTCTTGCCTATTACACTTCCTGTAGTTCCGAATTTCTTGCCCCCTGTGTCGAGTAGCATCTGTGAGCTGTGCGGCGTCTATGGCGAGGGAGAGTTCGCTGGCAATGTGGCCTTTCCGTACATCATAGTCGTTAACAACATCTCCCAGTTCGTGGCCATGTACTGCCTGGTGCTCTTCTATCGTGCTAACAAGGAGGATTTAAAGCCCATGAAGCCCATTCCTAAGTTTCTGTGCATCAAGGCTGTGGTGTTCTTTTCCTTCTTGTAAGTGTTGATCTCTCTTGATCCTTCGAATTCAGCTTTGTTATTCGGATCATCTCGATCACAGCCAAGGAGTGCTTCTCAATGTCCTGGTTTACTATGGCATTATCAAGGACATATTCGGCTCAGATGTGGGCGAGACCAATCTGGCATCCATGCTGCAAGTGAGTAGACAGTGAGATGTTTGCTGATCAGTTTGAACCTGTGATTAACCTCTTGCCAGAACTTTCTCATTTGCATTGAGATGTTTATCGCTGCCGTAGCTCACATCTACAGCTTCCCGCACCATCCGTTCCACATTAACTCGCCGCAGTATTGGAATAATCCCAATCATAGCTGGTGTCGTGCTTTTCTCTCCATGATGGACATATCGGACATGCAAGAGGATGTCACGGAGCATTTGGGCGTGGTGGGCAGCACATTAAGCCGCCGTTTTCAGGGTCGCAGCACCTATCAGCCCCTGGCACGGGGTCCCCGACGCTCCAGCAGTGAATCCGAGTACTTAATCAGCAAGCGGCAGGATCAGCAGCTCTCCGGCAGTTCCACTCAATCAGGTAACATGTATGGGGCCACATCAAGTCGCTTGATTGTGCCCGTCGATGTGGGGAAACTGAACATCCTTACCGATCCAAATCAAACTCACGCCCAATCTCAATATCCTTTAGCAGGCGCAGACGGGGCTGGTGATAAGAGTAATAGCAACAACTACCAACAACAACAACTGCACTTGCCGGGTGCGAGGTCACAGCCGTCACCGCGACAGCGTGAAACTCAGCATCTTCGAGAGCTGGAGCGCGAGCGGGAATGCGATGAGCAGCAGCAGCATTTCGTGGGGGCTGGTGGGAGCAGCTTCTTGCGCCTAGTACCAGTCGCTGGAGCTGCTTCATCGGCAGCCCCCATACCCGAGTCGAACGACGACTATGCACTTCTGCTGGGAGCGGGAGCGGGCAGGTGACACCGCTATCATTACCAGCACCAGCACCCGCATATCGACGATGCGTTCGAGGACGAAGATGGTGTAGATGTTAGTCAAAATTTAAACGCCTCTTCACTGAGCGCCTCGCTGTCTGTTTCATTTGGCATGTCCAGCAGTTTGAAATTCAGCGCCACGTGCAGTAATCAATCCGAGTGGTCGAATTCAACAGGTGGTGATGAGGACGATGACGGAGACGGAGACGATGACAACGACGACGGTGACGATATTGACGAACAGGAGGAACAGCATCCGGTTGTTGTTGTTGCCTCAACGACGCGGCGTCGCCGCGATCGAGAGTACATCACCTAGATCCTAGAAAACTGACTTATTGGACTTTAATTCTTCTTCAGTTATTCCCATTCTTATATTTATTACTTCCCAATATTCTGATTTAGTTGATTAGTCATTTGGTCATCGGTTTGGCAAATGCAAATATTAGTTTTAAAATACTCATTCGAAGCAACCTTTCTCGCAACCCCATCGGATGGGGTCTTTGAAATTGTGGCCTTAATTTGTAATTCGAAAGTAACAAAGGATTTTTAATAGCAATCGTATGGTTTACCCCGAGAAAGCAAGCGACATACATACGTGCATACACCCTTTATTCCACAGATGAGGGTATTAGCTCTTAGCTGGCTGTAGTGTAAACCCTTGAAATCAACTCCTGGAACACCTAAATTATACATTTTTATACTTATATCCGCTAGGCCAAATAGTTAATTGAGCCTGAACCGATTGTGAATTTTGTGACTGCCGCCGGTCAGAAAAGGGCGTACTTTATACATATTTAAATAGAAATTGTTATTGTAAATCCTAATATACGTCTCAATAATAATATTGGAAAATATTTGCCACCGCCTTTTATGTTTGTATCATTTGCATTATTTTTATTTTACTGCACTTTACTGCATCCACATGATCGGATACTACTTTCTTGATTTTTAATTTGCGCTATCCTAAATTGTATTTTGATTAGTGTGAAGTTGTTGTTTATACACACATTCCTCCCCTCACCTCATTGTGGCAAGCTTACTGATTTCTGAATTGCATTCCCCATTAGCTTCCATAAAACTGCTCTTCTACCGGCTTGGGCCTTCAGCCATGTCGACCTTGGGGTTTTTCAGAAGAAAGGCTTTTTATCTAAAGTTTCTTATCGTCCACTACCCGAGAAGATACAGACAGTTATCAACTCTGATTTCGTTTTGGGCCGATAAGAGCGGTGGAAAACAGCAGAAGAAAATCCGTACAGGAATCATACAAATTTTGTTTGTAACATTTATTTTAAGCATTTTCATTTCTAGGTCTTTTCATAATACTTGCATTTATCATTTTAACAAAGATTTAGAACAAAAACAGAAACCTGTAAAATAGCAACAGAACTGACGGAGACGAAAACAGAGACGTAGATTGACTCCTGCTATAAGTACAGGCAAAGAATAAAATACATTTAAAAGCATAGACGGAATTCACGTTACGAACATAACTCAAGTCGAATACTAGACGCTGATAGAAAGAATGGAAGGAAAACAAGTAAAACCGAATATCAATCAACATCAATTAAAAAAAAATTCAGTCCAGTGATTACTTCTCGTGCTACGTGTGAATAATTGTATAAGAAATTCCCAGTAAATTTCGACGCGACGTGCTTCGATATGGAAGGCACGCCAATTGCTTTTGGACATACATACGATACATATATTATATCCATATGTATCCGTATACACGCAGCTGCATTAGCAGAAAGAAATCGGATTAATTGTTATAGTTCTGCCTGCCGCCCAACTCGAGGAGATATCGATCCGGATGATCCATCCAGTCGGCGGCTGTAAGCTTGACTGTTCGCTGTCTCTCGGCCTCCCTTATTTGCCATTTCTTGATGTCCAATTGCACTTCGCGTGATGATTTGTCGCCGCAGCCCCACACCTGTCGAGAGAAGGAAAGAACGGAGCAACGTGTAGTTCTTGTTGTTGGTAAATTGTTGTTGGGTAAGGAGAAACGTAGACTTAATTGAAATGCATCGTAAAAACACAGTTGCGCACTAGTAGGATGCCGATATGTGTTGTTTTTAACTGCTTAGACTGGAACTTACGTCGTTTATATGCAATATACATACATATGTACGTCTATGAATTTTACACTATATGCATATACACATATATATTCTGTGTTAAATAAGGCTTTTTGTACATGAATATGATTAAAGTACAGAAAAATATACACTTGAAAAATGATCACCTCTATGGACATGAGTCCCGCGGCCAAGCCCTTGCAGTCCACATTTTCAAAATGCTCATCGACAGCTATGATGGGCTTACGAGGATCGGCACCAGCCCGCAATCCCTTGGGGTAACCTCTTATGCTGGTGTTCAGGTATAGGATATTGGGCTTCTTCTCCAGTATCACAAATCTGAAACAGGAACATAGTTAAACAAGAGTTCAAAGTCTTTCGGTTTCGATACGCACTTGGGCAACAGCTGGATGACACAGCTGCCCTCGCCGCCCACAAACAAGTGAGTCTCCTTCCATTCACTAGGTGCAGCCACGCAGTATGTCTGCTCATCCTTTGTATGAAGCAGGACCAGCGTTGGTCCACGATAGCCGAGAACGTGGTGCAAGAAGCGGTTGGCACCCACTCCATGCTCGTTGGAATCATACAGCAGCGTCCAGTGGGACGGCATCATCGAAAGCTTCTCCTTAAAGATTTGCACGGCTGACGAGGCGCTATTGTTGGCTTTGTTAGATGGCGAAGGCGCAATGGTTTGTGGTTTGGAATATAGCGGAGGCAATGCCCCAGCCAAGAGCCAGGCTTGTGAAAGCGGCATCAGAGAATCCGAGAAGTCAGAACCAATTCCGCTGTGATCCGTTGTATCAGTGAAAGGATTGCGCTGCTCCAAAACCGGAGTCTGCAGCTCAATCCCGCAAGACAGTGAATGTTGCTCGAGGCCGCGATACGCGGTGGACAGCGTGTGCACGCAATACTTGTGGACGAGCAGCACCAGCCGGATTAGGTTCTGCTCAAACCACCGGCACACGTAGCCAAGACTCAGGCTGTCATGGCACAGAAATATGGACTTGGTGACCGAGCCAAATGTGCGATTGATGGCTGTACAGAGCACTGCGTTTCCAGAATGCTGCATGGCAATCGTATAGCATATATGAAGAAGACGAGTAACCCCCGTCTTATCTATGAAATCTGGATTGTCTTCCTGCGCGTACATCTTTATATAGCACTCAAGAGTCTTGGCATCGTCCATGATGCCAAGGAAGCGCTCGCACTGCTGGCGAAAGGCGACTGTGCCCAAGTGCTTTGTCGTGGCCTTTGAAGACGTGTGCATTAGCTGGAACAATCGATGGCCCAGATCGGTGTATTGTGGAAAGACTTGTGACTGGAAGAAAACAGCTTATATCAATGAGTTCTTGTTATCAGTTAATGACAATTACTCACCACAAAGACATCTGCCACTATGCCATTAATTCCATACTTGGCCGACGTTTGCTCCCTCAGGATCTCTGCCAACTTCTCCACTGGCACCAGCTGCGTCAAGTACTTTTCCGTTACATCTGCCCCAGAAGCCGATCTGGTCATTGTTTGCGATTGTTGTTGCACCTTGAGACTGTTGTTGCTGCCGCTATTCGCAGCGCCACCGTCCGAGCTCCCATTGTGAGAGTGAAACGACGACGCAGTCGATGACTGTGTGGCGGATTTGTGATGATGTTTCTGTTTCCCACCTTCCAGAGGGGGTTCACTGGCGTCAGATTCGCCTTTTGAGCTCGTATTGCCCATATTTGTTTATTGGCGTTGGTGCTGCGAGTCTAGTCCACTTCGACGCAATTAATTTTGCAAGCTAGTTCTCTCTCTCTCAGAGCACTATTGGTACAAGTAAAGGGCATAAAAAAGGCGAAACGCAGGTTTGCACTGAAAATGGCTTGTAAGGCGCAACAGGTGCAGGGACGTTTTCGCAGTAAAAAACACTGCGACACAATAAAAACCTGTTACGAAACACACGAACACATCGCTAACAAATCTGGTAAATTTACATAATTAAATTGCAAATAAAAATTTTAAAGAGAAACGAAAACAAAACTAAACAGAACACAACCAGGGTGACCGTTTTTAGTATATTATATACTTTTCGGTATATTTTGAAGTTAAAATTAAGGTGAAGCTATATTTGTGGTATATTTCATCCATTTTGTGGCATATTTAATCTATTTTGTAGTATATATTACAATAATATAATAATAATATATAATTGCATCCTCAAACAATTCTCTCAGAAGTAAACTGGATTAAAACCAACATTGGTTAAAGAATGAAAATATCTATCGGAATATTTGACCGATAATTCAACGACTAATTGCGTTTATGCCGTTCGAGTGGATCGTGTTTTTTGGTTTATTTCAAGCTATGAACTACATTACTGTTCCCTTTTTTTTCGGAATTATAGTGTTTTAGCATTAAAAATATAATATTAATCCATCTTTGCTATTCGAAGTACTTATAGTCTCTGGTTGCAAATAATTCGGCACACAAGTTTATCACGCATTGTTGCCGCATAAACCATCCTATCCAACCTGGTTGTGAGACAAACAGTAAATAAATTCTACAACAAATGGTGGCGCCTGCGAACACATTGCAAAATAGCACAAACTCTGACGAAGATGAGTCCGTGCGAGCGGCGCCCACTTCCATGCTATTGCTGGATGCTAAACGCAAGAGTGCGTTTCTGCCCTATCGTCCCCAGTCGACCGTCTTGACCAATCTTCAGCGAGGAAACACTGAAGCCACATTTTGTCCCGTGGAAGTGTTGCTCTCCTTTCACGAGCGCGCAGGTCAGGGTGAGATTACCGAGGAGCAAGTGACTGCGGAGCTAGGAAGGCAGAAAGACATTGACTGCAAGGATGCTCATGGGTTCACTGCGCTCCATTGGGCCGCATCGTATGGCCAACTGGTCTCAGCGCAATTGCTTGTGTCAGTTGGGGCAAATGTAAACAGCCTGGCCCCAGACTTGGTAACTCCTCTGCTATTGGCAGCCTCCGGAGGACACAATGAGATCGTGCGGTACCTCTTGGAGCGCGGCGCCCATTCTTCACACATGGACATTGTGGGAAATACGGCTCTAATGTACGCTGCTGCCGGCAATCATCCGCATACTTGCAATGAACTTTTGGCCAAAGACTTGGACTTAAGTGCTACCAATGAGAACGGGGAGACAGCCTATTCCCTGGCGGTGGAGCATGGATCACATCTGGCTCAGGCTTTGCTAGAGCAGTACATGACCGCCATAATCACAGCGGGTGCATTTGGCAGTATTTAACTGTAGGTAAACTAAGAAAATCTAATTAGGAAAATTCTTCATATACGAGTATGTACATAGATACAAGTTGCATCCCCGAATCTTGGGTGATATTGGAACATAAACAAGCATATGTAACTTTATTAAAACTCAAACATTTTATTCTTACGTGTATGCTGCTCTTTGCTAAGTCTGTGCTCATGAGCCTGCAGCGTGGCCAGCTCCTGCTTCTGGCTCTGTAACTGCATATGCAGCCGTTTTTGCAGTTGGATATCGGTGGCATTGCGGTCCAGGGACTGTTTTAGCTTTGCAATGTCCCTTTGCTTGCGTCGTATGTCATCGGCCACTCGCACCGTTTCCACATTAAGCGTTTTTGTAGAGTGCTGTTGCAGATCATTTGTTTTTGCCTTCTTAGCAGCTTGATCGCCTTGATGACGGTTCTCTCCACCGCCTAGCACGCTCCCATTAAGAAACGAGAAGACATCCGTGCGCTGTGTCTCTCGAGCATAGGCCTTCTCATTGGCTTTGTTCTGGCGGCGCTGGGCTCGCTTTAGCTTTCGTTCCACGCTAAAATAGTCTTGGTCTCCATTGGCGGCTTCTCGCAGCTCCATACAAGCATCTAGAGATCGTCCCTGAGGAAGTATTTGAGCACTTACTGGCGTTACAATCCCACGCCCTTCGGATCCCAGTCCCGTGCCGTGAATGTACCCCATCTTCTCCATCAGCTTGGATCCTATTCCCTGTGACATTAATCATCATCCCTTTAGTTCAAGTCTTTAACTACGTTCGAATACTTACGCGTGTGTACTGCTCCCAGGCGCCTAGTTTTTCAGTAGGCTTAAAAGTAAATAAACTTAATTCGACCATGCGAGATCGATGTGCTGCCTCTAAATCGTCCATATCCGAGTCGATTTCGTCACTGCTTTCATCGTGTGGGCTTGAGCTGCTGTCCTCGCTGGTCAGTTCATCCTCGTCTTCAGTAATCAGTGGATAAAGTTCTTCGAATTGAAAATCGCGCTCGCGTTCTTTATGGTCCTGTCCATCCAAGCGCACACGGCAAGTTTTCTCCACAAAGTTAGCGCATAGGACACGGCCGCGATGCCACAGGCGGTCTGGCATCTTGGCTAGCACCGGGCAGTTGCGAGCGAGCCTGGGAAAATCTGGGGGAATGTAGCTCTTAATAGAGGCACCGGGCACCAAGGCGCCATGCGAATATCGGCAGCGTATCTCGTCGAAACGGCACTCTCCCTCGAGATAGTAGTTGCAGGGTAGCATTTCGCAATGTGTGGGATTTATGTAAAGTACGCGTAACCGGACGTCCAGGTCGGAATTTCTGTTGATGATTACTTCATCGTCCACGCCACAGATGAGTGCGTTGTGATAGCTCAAGGCACCCCAGCTATGCTCGTGGGGAGCTGAGCACTTTTCTCCTACTAGGGCATTGTACTTGGCACGCAGATCCTTTAATTGTTGCTCTTCGTCCTCATTTTTTGTGGCGTCAACGTTGGCAGCTGCCTCCTCCAGTTCATTGAGTTCGCTCTTTAGCCGCAGCAACTCATCGTCCAGGATGTCCCCCTGTTGAGCTGTTTGGTCAGCTTCTGTCTCTCGAGTGAGGGCCAAGAGCTCTTGCAGATTCGTTCTGAGCGTTGATAGTTCTTCCCGCTGTTGCTCGTCCGTGGTGTTTTCCAGCGCCTGCTCCACAGCCACCAACTACAGGATCTGTGATTAGGAATATCCGTATAGAGGAAACGAAACTCTCACCTGTGCTTCATACTCATCCATTGTTTATGTTAGGCATCGATTCGATGCAACTTAAGTCAGCAATTAGTAAATTTTCGAAAGGTTCGCATACATACAGTGTGACCGCGGACTTAAAAAATATACCGTAAATATACTGACGAATTCAAGTTCTATTTTACATATTCCTCGATATTGATCTTCCGTCGAATATTATTAGCTATATAGAACATTTAGCCATGTCCACATAATTTTATCCAATTAATTAATCTATTTTTTACTTGATTGGCTTAATTTTAACACTTGCTTTTATTGGATGCATACATATGTATGTGTGTATGCACTAGTCCGAAATCTATCTGGCTGCACCGTCAGCTGTTTGCTGCGGACATTTTTCAACACTGGTACGCAGAACAAAACACCGGCAAACGCGTGCACCATCATTTCACAGTTACATTAGTTTAAACCATGCAATTTTCATTAAATTGCACAAGAAAACATGTCGCGCAGCGACTGTATCGGTTTACAAGTAAAATCGCCGTCGATGTGGACCCAACAGTGATTTCCGGCCTGGAGCAAGCCACATTAAAGCCGAGAAAGCATCCTGGCATCGTCAAGCCCAACCATCTTGAGCTGCCCCAGCAATTGGGCGACACACTGAGGCGCATTGTTGGCGACCATCCCGTCAAGAAAGTCCTGCAGGACAGCCAGATGCTGAACTCCTACATCAGGTCCCGCCATCCCCCACCTACCTTGGCAGAAATCGAAAACAAAAAGAAACTGATCGTTGAGGAGGTCAATGCCAAGATGTCCCTGGAACGCTTGGCCACGTTAAGCGAGGAGGAAGCAGATCGCTGGAAACGCAAGCGGGAGCTGGAAATCAATAAGCGCCTGAGCCAGCGTACCTATGCTTGGAAGCCCATCGAGTACGGAGCATACGAAGCCATTGTCTATGCGGTGGCCAGAGGAGCCCAGGAGTATGCTGTCCTGAAGCGAGTTCTCACAGAGCTCGCCCAGAGAGATGAACAATTTAAGCCCCGCAGCTACTTTGACTTTGGCTCCGGGGTCGGCACTGGCATGTGGGTGGCCAGCGAACTGTGGAAAGAGAACATATTTGAGTACTACAATGTGGACCGATCCAGGGAAATGAATGAGCTCTCCGAGCTGATCCTACGGGATGGCCAAGAAAACAAGCAAATATCTTTGCGAAATGTGTTCTACCGCCAGTTTCTACCTGCCATTGAAACAAAATATGATTTGGTCATTATTTCGCACACTCTCTTCGAGATGGTTGACAAGGCGCAGCGAGAAGAGGTTCTGCTCAACCTGTGGCGCAAGTGTGATGGCTACATGGTCATTGCGGAGGAAGGAACACGACGTGGCTGTGAGCTGGTCAACGACGCCAGACGTTTCCTATTGCATGTCAAGGATGCGGAGCTGCAAGGCCACACTGTTGCCCCGGTAAGCTAAGCAATGATTTTTGACATCAGTAAAGTCCATGAATTCCACTCTCAGTGCCCACACGACTTGCGCTGTCCCCGTCTTAGAGATCTGGCCGATCGCACACCCTGCAATTTCCCTGTAAAATACGCTCCACTGCGACTGAGCAACGACAACTACGGCGATCGCCAAACCTCGCTCTACAGCTATGCCATTTTGAAGAAGGGCCCCGTCACAGACACCTCTCGCCCTTGGCCCCGTATTGTACGTCCCACCTTGGTGCGGTCAAAGCATGCGATTTGCCGTCTCTGCACGGAAGAGGGAAAGTTGCAAGAGGTCATCTTCACGAAGGCCAAGCACGGGAAGTAAGTGCCCAACTGCCCAATTTCTCCGAGGTTCGTCTCTGCCTCACGATACTGTTTCCTTGTTCTAGATCGGCTTACAGCTGTGCCAAAGTCAGCCGTTGGGGCGATCGCCTGCCCATGGCCGTGGGTCCGCTGCAACCATCTAGTCAGACCACCAATCCTTCCAAGACAGGCCAGCCCCAAGATGCAGAGTTGGCGTAGTTTAAGTTTAAGTTTAAGCATTGTTGATTTACCTTGATAGGCATAATGTTACACATTGCCGAGCCCGCGGTTAATTGGTACTAAAAACTGGCGTTCAATTAGTCGATTTAATTACGTGCAAACAAATCGTTGCGGGCGGAGCAAAAAATTAATTAAATAGTTGCATTTAAATTAACCATACAATCCAAATGGCAGAGCCCCATGCTCATTGATACTAAATTTCGTTGAACGGCCGGCCGGAACACACCCTTACCTAGATTTTAATGCCGGCAGAGCCAATGTGGAAAGACAAAGGCAGATGCGGCTGGGTTGGCCGCTGTGTGGGATCAGCTTTTTATATAATTCCCCAGCAACAGCCGCAGCTAGCGATACGATATGTATATGTTATATGTAGACCATGGCTTGTACATAGAAATCGCTTGGCCAATGGTCAACGTTGTAAGCACAGTGTGTCAATGTGTTTGTCGACACAGCTGTGAGGTGAGGGGGAGTTGGGTTGCTGGCTAACCAGGTGTGTCATTCCACTTTCCATTAGAATATGTTCAATCTAAGAACTTTGAACCGTCTAATCCTGAATCTATTTTCTAATCTTTCTTTCGTGGTTGATTTTGAAAAGAGATCGTGGAGGGCTGAACACTTTTTTGGAATCCTAACTTGTAACTTTCAATTAGGACTCGAAGGACCCAGATGTCTGGCAAACAGCCCGCGGCCAAGCCCAGTTCTGTTGGGACTTACAGTATACATTCGAATTTGGCTGACATTTGGCTACTTCGTGTGTCTGTTTGCTGGTATTAATGAGCGACGCGCCCTTTTAATGACCGCAGATCATCCCCGCAACTATTCAACGCTTACTTATTTCCGTTTCCCTCGTCCTGTGTGCCGCTGTGGCAAAAAGGGCATAACCTGCGGGAGTGGGTTGAAAAAGGGCAACTTGTGGGGCGCGAAAAGTGGCACGTCCGTGTCTGGGTGTGGGTGTGGTGACCCCCAGTTATGTGTACATATACATATACGTTTAGGGATTGGCTTTGGAAGAAGGTGTGTTCTAGGGAAACGAAGTGGGGATAAATATAACTGACTTATAAACATGACTAGCGAAGGACTCGCAATCATTAAAGTGCTCTCTGTATGGATATCCTAGCAGTTTTAATGTTACAAGTCTTAATATTTTCAAATATGCAAGTATTTCTGTAATATTTCAATTCGGATGACTGATGGGTGACCGAAAGACACACATCATTAAAATGTTAAACATGTAACTTTCTGGTGGATCGATCATACACAGCGATTGGAGCTCCAACACCCTTTTGGGGGTTTCTTGCCCTTAGATTCTCTCAGTTCTGCAGTTCACGCACTGCACCAGGAGTCCAATTTAATTAGGAAATGCATTTGCCAAGTCATTAACACATTTATAACTTCAAATAAAACTTAAATGGCAGGATATATGGCAGGATCCAGCTAGGAGTATGTGCCCGTTCGTCCAATGATAAACGGCTACATTATGTGGCAGTCCAAGCCCTGTTCTGCCCGAACACACGTCATGACGACCCTGGGGCCGTGGCATCTCCATCTCCGCTAGTCGGATTCTATATTCTAGGTGGGGTCGCGTCGCTCGTTAAAAAGGCGCGTTCTATGGTGGTGTCAGCTGTCGTTCTGCTTCCATTTGACGGCTTGTATTAGTAAGGTGCGTCCCACAACAACAGCAACATAGCACAACGGTGGCGCTTAGAAAGCATGCGCCGCTGTTGCAAGTGTTGCCCGCTAGTGACCCACCCACCCATTCATTCAGCCTAACCATCAGCCAGTCAACCAACCCCAACCGAGCACTCAGCCAACCAGCGAGGCAGCCGGTACGCCGGGGCAGCCAGTACATTGTCGTTAGTAGTTCCTTTTGTTCCTAGTATCTAATTCTAATGCCGACTCCCCCGGCCAGCAGAAGCAGCGGGAAATGTTTCACATAGACGCACGGCTCCGGGTCGATCACAAGTGGCATTGTGGGAGGTTACCTACAGGCCAGCGGTCCGCTTCGTGCATCAGTTCAACTTCGAGCGTTGCCAGGAATAGTTGCGGTTGCGGTCGCGGTTCTACTTCCATATCCAAGTGTCCCTTCAAGCTCTGGTGCTTAGAGATTTTCCTTGACATTCTACCGTGTGCTGGCATATTTCATTCGCGCCTGTATCTTGCTGAACCGTAGCCATCATGGTCTTTCATCCCGGTTGAGCAAAATTTCAGGTGTGTGAGAAATTTGTTAAGCAATCTTCACTCCATCAGCAGTCGGAATCGGGATTGAAACTCTTTCTTTGGCGGTGAGTCATTAGGGGACTTCTAAAATCATGCGAGGGATCAATTTTGCCAAAGCAGCAAAAATCACGCCATTAGCGCCATGAAAATGGTTCATTACTCGTAAATATGAAGACATAAACCACTTCCGATGCGACTCAGATCAGATGTGGGGAGACAACGTGCTTTATTGCCCCGAACACAAGTCACAAGTCATAAGTTGTTCTAATCAGTCCAGCGCGAACCGGGGAGAAAGCTATAAAGAAGCAATGCACACGACCATGGCAGATCACCCACGACAAAGCGGCGGTACTCGCATTGGCGTCGACGTCGACGTCGATCAAGAGCTTTGAAAGACGCCGCAATTGTTTGGACTTTGGTTACTTAGTAGAACAGCACCACAGCGATAGCGACATGGTCAGCACAGGTACGATAGAGTGGGACTGGAATGATATTCCTAAATGTTTGTACTGGGAGTAGCGTGAATCTCTAAAACAGGGAATTTAGACGGGGGTGTGGGCTAAGCCAGCCAGAGATTGCCTTGATTTAATCAAAAGAGATACGTTTCCAGGCGGTTTATTTACGATTTCCTATAGCTTACGACTATGCGAGTATATTGTATGGCGTGAACGATCGTAAATCGTAATCTTATCGTTTTGTTGGTTGGTTGTTCGCAAGCGTGCAGATTGTGTTTTAGTCAATATTTGAACCTATCAAACCCTTATGTAAATTGTTATTTATAGCATATTTGACTTCCCCCAGAAATTCGATCACTCCCATAAACCTGGCCATGCCTATGGCAGTTTGGACACGTCCGATTTATCCCTAAAATTCATAAAGTGCCTGAGGGCTAAGCTAATCGGCGCTACAAGCGCAGGAACCAGCTCAAACTTCGAAATGGCAATCTACAGTCTAAAAATCCATGACGTAGCGCTCAACCCGATCTCATTTCATATTGTTTCTTTTTTTCCTATTCTCTATACAACTTTGCGATTACTAAGCTCGGGAACATATCAATCGGATTTCGTGTAGCTCGAGTCGAGAGAACGGTTAAAGTCCAACAAGAGGATTGAATCATAGTACTACAAGCGACGGACTGTCGGTACATGGATCGTGCAATGAGGCAACTATTACGATAATAGCTAAATAAATACTTATCAATCAAGTTTATTCTCCAAACTATACAAAACAAAAAACGGAAAAAACCATTCCAGCTGGGGCAGGGCTCTTGAAAAGTGATCATCATATCACATATCACAAAGATCCATTGAGTACGGATTTTGGAAACATCGACATTCAAAGAGGTCAAATACTCGTATGGGAATCAAAGTTTGTATGGAAATATACAAGTAGTTCTAAGGAAAACTTTTCCGTTTCTGAAGATTATCCATCCAAATTGTACACATTTTTGTTTCTACATAGCTCCATAAGATATAGCTACAGAGGAACGACAAATAGTTGGATAAGAATCAATTGAGAGAGACTAAAGGATGGTAATATAAGAGGGATTCAAGCGTACATCTACACAAGGTAAGGTCATGCTATGATCCGGGGAGCATAAGATGCTTGCTCTCCTTCCACTTTTTGCTCTCTATGTGTCAAGGCAAGCAAAGCTCCGGGTACCTTGGAGATCTATATTCGAATATACATACATATATCTGTGTATGTATGTATAGTCGCATTGTAAAGTTGCTCGATAATGTCATGACGGGGATAGAGCCGGGCATTGTACTACGTTGTTGCTGCCATTGAGTTCATAATAAAAGCGAAATGAAGAATCCGACAGCAGAAAGAAAACATTTTATTACGTACAATACGAGTACAATGAAGAATCGAAGAAATTCGATATGTGGACTTGAGACCCGAGCGATCGGGTGGTAGATCGTGCTACCAAAAACTCAATCAGCTGCCCGACAGGTGAGTATCTGTGTTGTTAGCAGGTATTCGCGAGAGAACGTGTGTGTGTGTGTGTGTGTGTGAGAGAGAGAGCGAGCTTCTTATCAGCGAAGGAAAACGACAAAATTAACAACGCCAAAACATTAATAACCAATGCAAAATATACGCCAACAGAGAGGTAACCGTCAAGCCACAGCAAGGCGCAGTAGCAGCGGCTGTTCGGCTGTGCTTCTGATAAAGCTTGCATTTCACTCACACACTCACGCACACAGGCAGAGACAAAAGACCAACACACGAGCACACACAGATACTCAGCTCCACCAGCTGAGACGTTCGATCGTGTTCTTTGTGCGCTTGTGTGAGTCGTCGTCAGCTGGTCGGTAGGCGGTCGGTCTCTACCGGAATTCGAATTCTGAGGGAACGCGTTCAAACGGTCCCAACAAGCTAAATGGGGGATCATTATTCGTTTCACTGGCCGCCAGTCGTGAACACGTCGCTCCGAAGACGCCGTTACTCCTCGGTAAATTCGATCGCGAGTTCAAGCCGAAGAAACTACCGAAAGGGTTCCGTTCCGAATTCTTAGCCCTAGAAGTGATAGTAGTTCTACAGCACCTGCTGACGTTCAAACGGGTAAGGATTTCCCAAAAACGGATAGCGCGATCTGTACTAATACAAGAAAGTAAAATATAAAACACGACTAAAATCGCAAATTAAAAAAATAAATAAAAGCACGATACAAAATTCAACCAAAGACTTGCCAAATTGCCTTGAACTTTAGGTATTGCTTCCTTGGCCGACTATCAGTCGCAGGTGCAGGAGTGACAACTGAAATCAAATAAAACAGGATACATTGAATACGTTTTCAGGTTCAACCTTATCAGTGCTTGCCCGATATCAATGATATTATTTGTAAATCAGTGAAAAACCACTCTTTTTAGATACTAAGAGTAGAGTTCCGTGATAAGTTGACTCACGCCACGGGTGCGAATGGAACAAAGGTTTTAAAGAGTGGGTCACTTCCGTTGAAATTAACCAACCTTAACTCGTAGATCTGCTGAGAGTGCACTTTGCTTTGTGGGATTGTAATCTGGCAGTGAATCGGTTAGCTATCACTTTTGCGATCATGAAAATAACAATTAAGGCGAACCCACAGAGGTCAGTCGTAGATGGATGGAATATTGAAAGTGATTTGGCTACCTGTTCCCGTTCTTCAAATTATCAGATCGCAAACAAAGCTCAAACAAAAATCTCTTGCAACTGATTGGGGGCTGCTGTTCTTCCATTTCCTCTGGGAACAGCTGCTGTTTGGCTTTCGTTTCTTTGAAGCTCTCAATGCTCCCGTGCTCCCGTGCCCAGCTGCATTGACGAAGATCTATGAACCGGTTTGTTCAGTGAGCAGCGGTGAGCAAAGTATACAAAACAATGTTTCATGTCAGAATCAGCACCAGCATCAGCACATAGGTTGTACATACTCGTATATACGAGTATGTGTGTATATACAGGCTTGTACCTGCTTAGAGATCATTTATAGAATAACTCAAGCATAAATATTTTTTAGATATATCTGAAGGGAAGCGTGGGGACAAGAGAGGCATGGGCACACGAGTATTTGGATTACCAGAGTCACAGGCAAATATGAAATGTAAATTCACTGAACAAAGGAAATCATGTCTAAATAAGACTCGGATGGACCAAGAAAACAGCAAGTCCGGCAAAACGTGACAACGAGGGAGACAGCACTCATATCAATCAATAGTGAAATACAACTGATTAAGACCCGTCAACGTCACTCTCGAGTAGTGTAGGTCTAGCCCCACCCTTCGGTTCGGGCTTAGACCTAGCCAGACCTCCAGGGGCTGCCGCTGCTTCTTGGGGCATTGACATGGGCAGTAATTGCAGCGGACAGCTGATAACTGTTTACGCGGATTCAAGTGCAGTCCTCATTAGCGATGCTTACCTTTCCCAACGCAACGCTCCCCCCTAGCATAGGTGTGTACGTAAATGACCCAGCTGCGGTGGGCGGGCGTTTCTCTGGGATCATGGTGGGGCTTTTGTTTTCGCGCCACAGTCCCAGATGGCGATAAGATGCCGCGGGTTAAAGATGACACACACGAGAAGTACTAGCTATAGCTTCGTCACCGACAACGGCAGCGACTGCGACGATTGCAGTTGCTCTTAATGCTCCACATGAAACAATGCTTTTGTTACGATCAGAATCAGATCCCATCAGATCGAATTGTAGCAGATCAATGCAAACACAGGCAGATGGGGGCATTCAGCGATTGTCACAACTATTGTACATTTTTATTCGCATTTGATTGTTGGCCCGCCGCATCCGCCCCCGGCTGTACCTTGATCTTTTTGCAAAAATCTGTGCTGCCATTAAATATACTCGTATTTAATGGCTCTGCTGTGCGAAGTGTGGAGTAAACTGCGTGCTATATTTCCGCTTATGTAAATGTACATTTAATTGGGGCTGTTGCGGATAATTGAAATGTTTCATCACTCATCTCAGATCTCGTTTCTCGTCAGCAGCAGTGACAGCTCTTCAGATGGGGGAATCAGATGAGAATGGGATTAGCTGAGCGGCGGCCCCTGTTCCCAGGGACCCATCCGGAAGAAATTTTAGGCAGCTTCATCGGCAACAAAGGGAGAGGACAGTCTCAAAGGTTGATTCGATTCGGGCAGAGCGAGATCCGTCAACGTTCGATCAAAGTGCGAAATGAGCTGCAATTAAACCAGTTTGTGGGAAAATCGCAATAAACAGGCAGGCTGGTCTGGAAGTTTAGCTTGAACGGTTGTAAGTTGCTCACAAGAGACAAGGCACACGCACAAGCCATGATGCATTCAGCATGCCACGATTGCATAATTCTTTAATTCAATCAATCAATTAATCGCTGGACAAAAACCAAACCAAACGCTAATCAAAATGTATCTATTTGATGTCGTCTTGCAGTTGACCCAAGAGAATGCCGACAGCGCGGGAGCAGTTCTTTAACGCCGGCGACGGTGTCGCTGGCATCGGTCTCGGGATAGAGATTGGAGAAGCCGACTCTGGAAGAGTCTACAACGCCACCACAGTGCCGATGACCAGTGCGAGCAGCTGGCGGAATGGTCAGACCAGCACAGCCACCAGCACGACTTTCTCGTCTGCACCCACTTCCGCTCCGAGTCCACCTCAAGTGGCTTACAGCAATGGGGCAGCGGCCATCAAGCAGCCGCCTCTGGAGTCTGTGGCCGAGGAGGAGGTGCACTTCGACACGGATGCCCTCAACAACTTGCCCGCACGCGAGCCTGTGGACATTGAGTTCAAGGAGCTGTCGCTGACTGTGAACTTGGGCTTCAACCGAGGTAAACGGGGACTGGGGTATTTACGATCACGGTGAGCTGCGATCGCATGATCTAAGATATGGTTCGATAAGATTGGCAACTGGTTATTATTTAATATTAGCTCGTAGGCACGACTGTATTCGGTTTATGATCAGCGGCTACTTCTTATGCAGCACCCCGAAAAAGACTGTGTCCGTTCCCGTTCCCATTACCAGTTCATATCCAAGATTAGGCCGCTTCCTCCAGTATAGTCGTACACGAAATCATTGATGTTGCAATGTTTGATGTTTCAAGGTTATTGGTTTTGGTAATGCCTCACATACCAACCAGCAATAAACACTTGCTTGCCAGTTCTTTTGCCAACTTTGTTCTCCATCGATTAGATAAGCGCCTAGCCCCTGTCTACCCCTTTCCCGCTTCCTATTCCAGTGCCAGTGCATGCCTATCAGGGCGAGAGTTAGTCATTCATAAGTTCTCTTCCTTTGATTTGAGACCCTGTCAAAGGTCTGTTCAAATCAAACAGCTCCACAATGCGGGAACGGAAAGAGTATATGTCATTCGATATGCTTGGGTAAACACTGGGACGAGGTTTTACTAACCATGTTTGCCGATTTCAAAGTTCAGGAAGAACCAAAGAAATAAGCAACCATTGATATCGACATCGACATCGATTTGCCCCTGGTAACTTGATTAGGGCCCCAGCCCAGGGCGTTGACCAAGCCGGAGCCACTCTTCGCCTCGTGTCAGCAATTATACTAAGTATAAAGATAATATGCCTGTTGGGAGCTGTATGAGTTATGAGTTATCATATTAACCAGTTAATTAATGCAGAGACAACCACTATTACGTGATAATGGGCACATTTATGAGAGCATTAACTAACGGCACAACTATTTGCACTTTTCTTTTTAGGATCTAAGGAAATCTTACACAATGTCTGTGGAAAGTTTCCTGGGAGTCAGCTTATTGCCATTATGGGTCCCTCGGGAGCGGGAAAGTCCACTTTGCTGGATGCTCTTTCCGGTTTCAAGACCACCGGCGTGGATGGATCCATACTGCTGAATGGTCGACGACGCGACTTGCGTAAGTAGTGCGAATTGCTGGGGAAACGTTCGCCTCATAATGGTCTCTTCATTCAGCATCCTTCCGTCGTATGTCCTGCTACATAACACAGGATGATCGTCTTCAGCCCCTGTTGACGGTGAACGAGAACATGCATATAGCCGCCGACCTGAAATTGGGCCATACCGTAAGCTACGAGGAGAAGGAGAGCCGGGTATGTTTAAAGATCACAAAGCATTAAAATGTTCGATTGGGCTTAATTCTGGACTTACTCATTCCAGATCGAAGATATTCTGCTGCTCTTGGGTCTGTACGATCACGACCAGACACTTACATTGCGCCTGTCAGGTGGTCAGAAGAAGAGGCTATCCATTGCAATGGAGCTGATCAACAATCCCACTGTGATGTTTCTAGACGAGCCCACCACGTAGGACCCCTTCTCTACGTCAGTCCAAGCTAGTTGTTCATCCATTTCTCACCCCATTTCAGTGGTTTGGACAGCAGCTCCTGCACCAAGGTCCTCGAGCTGCTCAAGAAGCTTACAACCCAGGGCCGTACCATTATATGCACAATCCACCAGCCCACGGCCAAGCTATTCCAGATATTCGATCAGGTCTACGTTTTGTCGGCAGGCAACTGCGTCTACCAGGGTGGCACAGAGAAGCTGGTGCCTTTCCTCCATGCCGTGGATCTGCCTTGCCCCATGTACCACAATCCGGCGGATTATAGTAAGTGAAGAGAACCCCTTTAAAGGACACGTTAATATAAACTTCTTCATCTTTAGTCATCGAACTGGCCTGCGGGGAGTACGGCTATGACAAGATAGACACACTCAAAAGTGCCACGGAGAACGGGAGCTGTCTGACATGGTTTAACAATCCCAGTGCGGTGTTGCGCTCCGAAGCCTTGATGCGAAAGTATCCCATTCCAAAGCGCACCAAGAGCGACTCCCTGGAAGACACCAGCTACGCGAACCAGTGCTCGGTGCTGCTGCGGAGAGGCTACATCAAGGCGCGGCGGGATACGACCATGACACATCTCCGCATCGGAGTCAACATAGCTGTGGCCCTGCTGTTCGGCGCCATGTACGATCACACGGGTCGCGAAGGATCGCGGGTCTTGGATAATTACAATTTACTATTTGCCATATTGATGCACCACTCGATGACCACGATGATGTTGACAGTTCTGACCTGTAAGTACATATTTACGCTTTTCTAAGCGGTGTAGGGTACAAATTAATCGTTTCCTCCTTTCAACTGCACCACGCCAATAACAGTCCCTATTGAGATGTCCATTCTGATAAAGGAACATTTCAACCGCTGGTACTCCATGAAAGCCTACTATACTGCCATGACCCTAGTGGACCTCCCCATATCGGTGCGTACCTCCTCGGACTAATCTAAAGTTCCCTTGCCAATTCCAACTATTTCTATTGAAGATCATCAGTTGTTTCCTCTTCACCTCAATCGTTTATCTGTGGAGCTACCAGCCGATGGAGTGGGTTCGCTTCTGGATGTTCTTTGCCATTAGTTTGCTGACAGTCTTTGTGGGCCACAGTTTTGGCCTGATGATAGGTGCCTGGTTTGATGTGGTGAATGGGACATTCTTGGCGCCTGTGCTTACCATTCCCATGATGATGTTTGCTGGCTTCGGAGTGACGTTACGTGACCTCCCCAGCTACTTGCGATGGGGCAGTCACATATCCTATTTGAGATATGGGCTGGAGGGCTTCATATCTGCCATATACGGACTAGATCGGGGAGTTCTAGCGTGCAATGAGGCCCCATATTGCCACTACAGGTAAATAGCAAGCATTTTCACTTGAAAATCTGTGCCCTAATTTGTCACCTGTGTCGCGATATATCTTCAAGGTATCCAAAGAAGTTTCTGGAGGAGATTACGATGTCTGGTGATCAGTTCTGGAATGACGTTATTGCCCTGAGTGCCATGATCCTCATATTCAGGTTCCTTTCCTATATCGTGCTCAAGGCCAAGATTAAATCCATCCGATGAGCGAGAGGGAGCGTGCAGTTACCATTACCCATTCCTTGTATTATACATTTTTGTTGAACATTACGTTTAGTGCTATTAATATTTAAATAATATTTACACGTACATAAAACATTGTTAAATAAAGCTACAATCTGTAACTAGCCTATGAAGCCTCTGGTATCAGCCTCGATATCACACAATTTAGTTGATCAGGCCTTGGACGACCTCAGTATCTTGTATCCTCTCCACCGCTGGCTGTAGGAGCTTTTGAAGTTCCTTAGCACTGGTCGCCATATTTCCGGAGTGCAGCTATAAAACACAACATTGAGTTCATGTTCTGTGTTGTGATTAATGGGATATTGACTTACCAAAACAACTTTTTGACCTAAGGATTCCAAGAGCCGCTGCTTTAGGCGCATCAAGGACGTTGGTTTCTTGCTAAACCTTAAAGTTTGTTGTGGAGTGAGTAGTTCTACAAAGTAGACGCTCGCCTGGCCGCCCATTGTCTGCACTCGCAGGCTGGGGATATTGATGCCACTGATGGGGCAGACTAGATCAACGCCCTCCACCTCAGCATCTAGACCTAACTGCTCGGCGTACTTGGTAAAGTCCGTCCGTTCCTTGAGCAAATATCCAGGGGCCCGGGTAAACTCCTTGAACACCTGTTCGGTTTTCAATTTTGCCAGTGATTGATGTTCGATGGCCACAGCCGAGCGCAGGACTGTTAGCCGGCTGTCCACTTTGGGTTGTGCTTTCTGGCGATGTTGCGTGGCCTTCAGTTCTTCGGCGGCGTCTATCAAATCCTTTGAGTAATGCCCCAACGTGTACAGGGATAGGCAGGTATCTACCAGGTTGTCTGGGTAAAAATTATACTCGCCATGATCGAGTTTTCGAAGGGCAGCCAGCTCGAGCTGTCTGAGCTGCGCAGCAGACAATTGGCAATTAAGTTGTGCGCAAGACCACAGAAATGTGGCTAAGTCTTTTGCCCTCAAGTCTCCTGGCTTGAGAGAGCCCATTAGCCGCTCCACTATGACGGCCAGACATTCTTCTTGGTCCCAAAGTTGTTCGGCAAAAAATGCAAAAATGTGTCCCAATCCTCTGGGTTCAATCTGAGTTATTTGCGCAGAGTCCAAACAAATTTGCTGCAGATGCTGGCACACTCGTTCGTCTCGCACACGCTGCAGCCGCATCGCCTTGATGAAAGATATTAACAGGGCAGAGCTTTCTGAAGTGAGCTTCAAACCCAAAACGGCATTAGCCAAAGTTGTGTCATAAGCCTCTTTCGCAGTGCCCTTAATCACAGTGGACGTCTTGTAGGCGGCATTGCTTATCAGAGCGAGATCCAGTTCACTTAGGGCTGGCAAATGCTTTGGAAGCTGCTCCTCCAGAAGCTCTTGAAAATCGTTTGATGTCGTCTGCTTCTTTTGCAGACCCATGTAAAAGCAAACTTGAAGAAACCGCTCTTTGTTGTCGTGGAAATCCTCCATAGCCAGCCTGCGAACTGCTTCCTGATGAAAATCCGTTCTTTTCAGCCAGTTTGGTATGAGAAAAAGGAATGAATACAGCGTTTCAAGCACTGTTGAGGTGTCCATCTTTGCGAGCTGTGCCACGGCATGTGCATCCAATGTGTTTAGAGCGGTTACATACATTGGAAGAGCTGCATTCGAACGATAGCTTGAAGCTAGAATGATCAGGGCTGGCAGTTGTGAAGCATCTGTCTTCTCCACAGATCGCTGGAAGTAGCGACCGTCTGTGATTGGAAAATAGTCGGCATACCGCACCGTCGTCGGAGGCAGCACATGCTCTTTATCCTTGTACCGCTCCAGAGCGATGTGTTTGGCAAAGCGTGTGAGCAGCGTGCCGGCCTCATCGGCGGTGTCCCGCAGCACATCTCTCGGCGTGAAGGAAGAGTAACATCTCAGTTTTTTGGTGGGGGTAGAGGCGGCCCCCGCAAATCGGCGAAGTAATGCGTACATCGTGTAAGTAATTTTAACAATTTTTTATGTAATGAATTCACTCAAAACGTGCACATCTAATCTAATCTTTCTAATCTTTACAACACATATCTTTTTTCCTGATGAAACTTTCCAGCACTGAGCCAATCAACAGCAAGAAAATGAAAAAAGCGGCTGGATTTGTTATTTTTCGGCGTCTCTGTGGGGAGATACAGTACTTATTGTTAAAAGCCTCCTATGGCAGCTTTCACTGGAGTGCACCCAAGGGTCATGTCGATCCGGGAGAGGACGATTTCACCACAGCGCTGCGGGAAACTAAAGAGGAAGCCGGGCAAGTGATTTACTATACAATGCATTTGTACACCATCTAATTGAAATGCGTCAAACGCTCGTATACAGCTATGACGAAAAGGACTTGATTATACACCAAAACACACCAATAACGCTTAATTATGAGGTGAAGGGAAAACCAAAGATTGTTATCTATTGGCTGGCTGAGCTCCGTAATCCCAACCAGGAACCTATTCTATCTGAAGAGCATACGGAATTTAAGTGGCTGGGCTTGGAGGCGGCTAAGGAGTGCGTGGGTTTTAAGGATAATCAAGTGATGATAGACAAGTTTCACGAAATGATTTTGACCCAGGAAAAGCGCCAGCAGAGCTGAAAATTATAATCAAATTATAAAAACATTAACAATAAACAAAGAGTCGCAAATTATACAGCACTGTTTAAGAAAAACACTAAAAAATACCATGACAAAATAAGTACTGTAAAAGGCGTAAAACATGGATTGTAACAACGTTAGCAGCACTGTTTTCGAGCATTGTGAAAATTGTATAAATTTATAGATTGTTTTGTTGTGTGAGCTGAAAGCGGCTTAATTAAAAGCTAGTGATAGAAATAATAGTAATTATTTCACTATGGGCTCCCGTTCACGCACCCCAAGCACGTCGGGAAAACGCCGGCATCACAAAAGCAAGCACAAGAAACGCAGTAAGTCTCACAATCGGGATCGGGACCACGACCACGAGCGCAGCAGCACGAGAACTGGCAGAGATAAATCAACAGAGGTGAACCACCATGGCCGGCGTGACCGAGACCGCGACAGGCATCGGAGCGACAGGCATACAGAATATCGCAGCTCACCATCTATATCAAAGACTCGAAAACGGTCCAGTTCATCGAGCGGGGATAGCCAATATTCGGACCATGAGTCTCAGCGTAGCAGACACAAGCGCAGCCGCTTCAAGAAGCTGGACGAAGTAAGTGGTGTTTCCTACAATCGGAATTGAACGGAATTTATCAAAAATCTTTTGCAGCAAAACCAGTTGCAGGTAGAGCGTCTGGCGGAAATGGAGCGGCAGCGTCGACAAAAAGAGGCTGAGCAAAAAACTGTCGAGGAGGAAGCAGCGAAACGTATCGAGATGCTGGTTAAGAAGCGTGTTGAGGAGGAGCTAGAAAAGCGGCGCGATGAGATTGAACAAGAGGTTAAGCGTCGCGTCGAGACCGCCAAGGCCGAAATGGAGAGAGAAATGATGCTGGAACTGGAGAGGCGGCGCGAGCAGATACGCGAAGAAGAACGCCGTCGCGAGGTAGGTGCTCGTAATCAGATTTCGCTGGACGACTGCTGCTATCACTGTCAGAAAACTACACACAAAACGACAACTACCGAAAACATGAACAAAATTAAACAGCAGTTAAAAACAGTCGTCTTCACAATGCCACCAGAAATTGCTCAAGCGGCGTTTTCAGCAACGGCTCAGTGTGCGCGTGTGTACATGCATCTGTAAAATATTCCCAAACCCCCATCCCTTCATTTAAATAACTTGCATAACCCATGAACCACCCCATATTTAACTGTTTAAAGGCGTAGACATGGCTAACACCCCACCACCTCTTGCATCACTAACCTGGCATTTTTCAGCTCGCCTCTATCGCCCCACGCCTGCACACAACCCCACTGAGCCCCTGGGAACGCCGCGGCAGGTTTCGCATCTATCTTCTTGCCAATAATTTTGTAATTTTTATTTTTCCTACCAAAAAAGCCAAAATAACGACATTGCCAAGTGTCGCATGTGTCACAGTTTTGATGCCCAAAAAATATTGCATACGTTTACTATTAGCTTCATCCTTTTTTTGTTCTTACCTACATCTTATTTAAAATTTTATTTTGGTATTGGTTTTTGTAACCCGTTGTTATCATTGGGCGCATACTACGCTTTTTGTAGACCGTATTCAGCGTGATACTCTTGTTGTATGTACGAGTAAGTGCGTGTTTCATGCGAAAGTGCGTAAAAAATACACAGAAATCCCAGCAAATCACACAGAGCCCCCGTGCCGGAGTTAAAGCAAGCATGCTGTGAAGCCCTTGGTCCATGGAAGCACAGATAAGCAAAGGTTGCTCGCGCACTCCTCTACTCTTCTCTAAAAAACCCAGGTTCGCGTACAGTCTTGCAGTCTTTAAGTTAGTTGCGATAGTTAGGTGGTCTAGTTGTGGGGGCGGGCTTTGAGCCTGCCGACTACTTAGTTCCATCTGTACGCTGCTTGAAAAATAAAGACAAATGACGGGTGAGTGTCCTAAGCAAACGATATCTCGTGGACGATGTGATAAGCCATCAACATCTAACGATATAACGATACTAGCTATAACGTACATAGCTAAACAATATGTGATCGACAACCAGAGGACTGAAGATAGTTTAAGACTCACTCGCCAAGGTTTTAGTTTTATAGAACATCAGTTTGTAATATTTTATTAAGCCGGATTGCCGTTTTTCCACATTTTCGTACCCAGTTTGCGATTTTCATGTTTGTTTTTGAAGCTTTTTATTTTTCCAAAAAATGTGTATTAGCAAAACAAAAAAAAATCAAAACGAAAAATATCAAAAAGTCTAAAAATTACCAAACAAATTTAGCCATTATACTGGAATAATGACCCATTTAAATAGTAAGTAGCAACAAAAAAAAAAAAAAAAAAAATAAATGAAATGACCAACAATTTAGAAATACTAGTACATTTGTTTATGTTGTGTGCTATTATATTGTAATAAACTAAAAGAAGAACTTAAAACATTCTTATTAGACACTATTAAATGTTTTTACTTTCACCAAAATTTTCTTTGTAACTTATTGTTAAACATAAAAATAGATTTAACTGCATTTGCAGCCCATCAAGCAAAAAAAAAATGAAAAACTGCAACCACAAACTTCTGTGCGTCCAATACTCGCATAGTTTGCATCGCATCGCTGATGTCAAGAAACTGTTTCTATTTCATAGTTATAAGCTATGGTTAAAATATTAGGCATGCTTTATTAATACGACATTTTGTTTGGGTTTTATAGGAGGATGAAAAGCAAAAACGCGAAGAGCTTGAAGAGATTTTGGCCGAAAATAATCGTAAAATAGAAGAGGCGCAAAGAAAATTGGTAAGCTATCAAAGATTATTATTACTTAAAAAATTGTCTTAATGCTTTTCTGTGTTGCTTTAGGCCGAGGAACGCTTAGCAATAATTGAAGAGCAGCGTCTGATGGACGAGGAACGCCAACGCATGCGCAAAGAACAGGAAAAACGCGTCAAAGAGGAGCAAAAAGTCATATTAGGGAAAAACAATTCCAGGCCCAAGCTGTCATTCTCCCTCAGACAATGAGCCACTTGCCGCACGTCGTCCGCTGAGGACCGTGGCATTAATTCTTGTTAACAGCTTTTGCTTTTTTGTTTACCTCACTCGCAATTTGTCTGTACTTAAAACCATTTGTCCGTTTTTATTTTTCTTATTGTGTTTATTATTATTGCATTTTTAATGACGAACTGATGGTTTAAAGTACAAGCAAAGTGCAAGTTTCACCTTTTTCGAAATTGCCAATTATTATGAAAATATTTATTATACAGCTCTACGTAGTGCAATGTGCTAGCGATTTCCTTAAATTTTTTGCATATACAATTCATATGTGGACGAATGATTATGTGTATTATGTGCGTCGTATTTTTAACACATCTGAAAAATTAAGAAAATCTGAAAAATTAGTGAATATGTATCTATTTGCAATTTTTGATATTTCAAACAAACAAAAAACAAACCGCAATCGAAATGGATAATAAAAATTTTAGAAATGCGTAAAATTTGATCGCAACAGCCGGTATAAGTGGAAATTCTCATAGCAGAGATTTCAATGGGGGTTGAAAGTCTGGATCCTCACGATCCTGGCAAAGTAAATTCTTCGTCGAGCTGGGCCTATTTGCCCTAGATATATCGCCTATTTTGAAAATTGTATCAAAAGTAAAGGACATCGAAGGACCTCTACCGTAGGATTGTAGGTCTGGTCGCTGCCAGGGGAGCACCGAATTTTCTAAATCGGAGTAGATCTGTAGAGCTAAAAGATAATATCCTTATTATCCTTGATGTACAAAAATCGGGGATTTTCTTCGGATCACGATGAGGCGTAGCATGTCCCGATCGTATGTAAAATGGCGGAGTTACAGCGATTTGAGATTTTCCCACAAATAGCGATTGTAATTTTTTTGCATACTTTTGGGGGCTCAAAACGTAGAGAAAAAATTAAATAAGACCAGCGACCTTCTGCTCATTTCTGTTCGCCTGGTATCCCAGATTTAAAATGTCTCGTTTTCTGTCATTTGAGAATACGCAAGCTGAGTGTTGTTGTTGTCCAAAATGCTATTGTTGTTGTTATCAATTGTTGTACAACAATTGTTGTTGTTGTACAACAACAACCCTCAACTTGCAAGTGCTCAAATGACAGAAAACGAGAAATTTCAGATCTGGGATACCAGGCGAACAGAAATCAGCAGAAGGTCGCTGGTTTTTTTTTGATTGTACAGTGGCGCTCCCACCGGTCACCGGGAATTTTTTGAACTAAATTTTCACTGGTGGCGATCGACGGCTACTGATGGTACTAAATTATATTATTAGTTCGAGAACTCACCGCTGATCTTACAGGGGACGTTAATAAGAAAGTAGAATTCATGTAAAAACATGCGTAACGCTTTTTTAAATTAGTAAACCGATTGTTAATTAAATCGCTATATCAATTTCTCATCCGATTTGAACGTTTGGCCCCTCTTTGTGATCGGGTCCGTGTCCCGGATTGTTTGGAGTCAGATTAATACCAAGGACAATAAGGATAGCTAACTGATATATTCCTCTGTCATACGTATCGGGCCGATCTGGGTGTGCCACTGCTTCCTGTGATCTGAAGAAAATCCTTGATTTGGCAGAGACATTATCAATTATTAAGGATATTTGGCCCAATATTTTATTTTCACCGCTATTTGTCTACCGATCTGGCGGTAGTCCACAGCAATCGGGCAGAATGGGCTAAACTGCTTCCCTTCCCCAATCCAATCCCCTCCTCGCACTTGTATCGGACACGATCTACTCGTGTGTACATGTCGCTAAGTAGACACAAGTTATTATTTATAGAGACTACTTAAATTTATATGTCTTGTTGCTGATTGGGTTGGGCGATGCTGGACAGCGGGCGACAGCAAGCACGCCCGCGGATGATGGAGAAGGGCGACAGGGGTCCTGGGGAATAGGGGCAGAGAAGTCAAACTGTCCAAGTGCGTGAGCAGGCGGTGGCGACTCCAAAATTGGTCCACGACCACTCGCAATGAAATCGTAATCTTGTTCTAAATGAATGTGGCGCAAGATACGAATACGAATACTCATACGCACCGCACCGCCTGTCAGCTCCACCCCACTCAACTTCACCTGACCCCACTCTACTCCAGCGCATATTACTTCATATTGAATTTGGCAACGTGTTTGGTGTTTGGTTTGGTTTGGAGCCTTTACTTTGCCTACCTTTTTCGCATTGATTTGTGTGCGGAGCATGCGTGAAAGGCGAAGGCGACAGCACTGCCACCTGACCAGACCCAGATCTGGCCGGATCAGAGATCTTGGGGGGCACGGCACTCTGGCGGATGTTGCAATTTGATTAATTAATTAAGTGGAAAATCGGCAAAGCTCTTTACGGCATTTCTCAGGTTTGTCGATCAAACGATCTGCGAATGTCAACGTGCAATTTGTTTGTTGTGACGGCGATAAGCTTATCCCCTTCCCATTCAGCCATTCAATATGTCAGTTAACTTGTCAGCAAAGTGATCCTAATAGTGGAGTCGTAGATAAAATGGAAGTGAAGTAGCCCCCACAATTTACTTAAGGGCTAAGGGGAGACGCCAATAAAGATATGAACATTTATAGATTGATCTCTTAAGTATACTTACCGTATGTAGTCAATCCTTCCTTTCTCATGATCTCTATCAAATACCTTCTTCCTATCACCATCACCATTATTCGAAATCAAATCTTTGAACCCACGAAAATCCACTAAAACCTATCATATTGGATTAATTGCTTCTCTGATATCAGACAACTTTCACTTGACTTTGGACCATGATCGTAGTTTGAATGGTATGCTGGGTTCCATTGTATGACTGTGGCGTATGGGTCACATAGGACCCGATTGACAATCCAGAAACATGAGCTTAGCTTTGCCTACATTGTTGCCACAAACTGGAGCAAAGCACTGTGAATGTTTTATTACCACAGTACAAAATTTGCCAAAAAATAAAATTAAAAAATGATAACGATTTTGCATTAGCCGGATTCCGGTTCGCGGTGCGTGGTGCGTGTGTTTGGGCTTGGATTTGGAATGGAGGTGGGGCCAGAGAGCTTTGACTCGCCGAGCTATATAAAAGTTGCGAGCGCGACACTTGGAGACATAGTTCAGTGCAGGAGCCCCAAGTGAAGCCAACTACCAAGCCACCACAGCCCAAATCCAAACAAATTCCAAGCCAAAATGTTCGCTGTAAGTCAAAAGGATTAGAGACAATCGTAGAAGGAGATTCTCCACTAACCACCGTTCTCCATCCGCTCCATTGCAGCTTTTGTCTCTGTTCATCCTGGGTGTGGGCGCTGCCACCGCCATCGAGCTCCCACTGAGCCCCATCTACCACTCTCCGGGTCTTGTCAAGCCCCTGCTGAAGGCTGTCGAGGTTGAGGCGCCCGCCCACTATGACTTTGCCTACTCGGTGCACGACGAGCACACCGGCGACATTAAGAGCCAGACGGAGTCCCGCAAGGGAGATCAAGTGCAGGGCCAGTACACACTGATCGATGCCGATGGATACCTGCGTACCGTGGACTACACCTCGGATGCCCACAATGGATTCAATGCCGTCGTCCGCCGAGATCCTCTAGGCCACAAGGTGATCAAGGCTGCTCCCATTGCCAAGGTCCTGTCTCCTCTACCCCTGGCCTATGGGGCCCCAAAGCTGCTCGCCGCCCCCAAACTGCCCCTCGGCTTGTACCAATAAGTCGAAGAGCTGGATAGGCAGAGAGAGAGATATCAAACACTGATTTCATCGCATCGACGACGACCACCCATCCGCATCTGTATCTGAACTTTAGCCGAACTATGTTTTACCTGACACCCAGACACCACCTCGTATCGTATCGTATCGTATCTACATTCTACGCTCTACACATGCCCTATGCGTCTATTCTGCTTCCTCTTCGACGACTTTTCCACTAAGACTCTTCGCCACTCAACTACCGGTAGCGCCTCATATCGGTAAAAGTGGGGTCCTATCTCATCTGCGTAATATTTTACATATTATGTGTAAATAGAAGGCAATAAATGCATTTTTAGAAAACAATCTCGATCAGACAAACACTTTTCAAACAACAGCCTGTGGATATATTGTACAAATACATATCATATGATATATGGTAGAATGTCTGCTGAGAATGTCCCTTTTCGGTGTCTGTTCAGTAGCGGGAGTAGCTGGCAACGGGCTCACGACGAACTTGCGCATTAAAACCCAACAGCGGATCGGAGGTGTAGTCCACAATTCGGCGATGGCCATCGGGTTCAATGAGGGAGTAACGACCCGTTACATACTCGCCACGCCGATGCTCGAAGTGGTCCTTGACATCCCCAGTTTCGCTGTCGTGGACGGCATAATGGAACTCATACTGAGGTGGGCTGGAAATCAGCTCATCGGGGTGGCTGGCGATGATGGAAGCCTGAACAGCGGCAAATGCACACAGGATCAGGCAAACGCCAATGCTGGTAGACTACTCAAGGGCTTCTTTAGACTGCGGATAGACTTTCATAGTGTTTGGCGCTTACCCGGGCACTCATGCTGGAGCTAGCGCTGGAGCTGGAGATGGGGCTGTAGCTGTGGGTGGAACGTAGTCGACTGATGACTAAGGGCTTGTCTCTACTAGCTTTTATATGCAGAGCCCATGGCCCATTGTCGCAGTGGCCAAGTTATGGGAGATGATGAAATTGAATCCCCCGCAAACAGTGCAATGCTTCGGGCTTATGCAACGCGCACCGACTCTTGTCGAAATCGTATTAGGGAAATGAAACCGAATCCCTTGCACTTGCTCCATCTCCAGTTCCAGTTTCAGATCCAGGTCTACTCGTATCTTCCACAATGGAGGGGTGGGGCGAATCAGCAATAATCTAGCTGTTCAAAACTCACTCGGATTATATTAGCATAGATTAAAGTACAGCTTACGCTCTTAGATCAATATTTAGCTTATTCTGTATCACAGCATTAACAGCATTAACTCTAACTTTACGCGCTGATTGGATTCAATGCACTGATAGTTTGATGATTTGACGATTTGCATTCAGATTCAGTTCAAAAGACGTATTCATTCCATTCTGTTTCAGGTACAACGGCACTAGTCAATGATCCCCTCAGAATTTATTCTCCAGCAGCGATCCTGGGAATATGATAATGGGATAATAGAAATACCTGGTGGAACGCCATGCATGCCAATGGCCCAATGAATTGTGGATTGTGGTGTGGTGTGGTGCTGCCCGAATTTTCTGTTGCTAACCGACTACTTGATTTGGATTGATTGGAGTGCTGTCGACTTCTACGCTTGCTGATTACCCAAATTCAAGTTACCATTCTCGGCCACCATCCAGGCGGTCAGCTTCTCATCTTCCGTCTTGTTGGTCTCATCCCAGGGGAATGCCGCGGCACCTGTTCCTGCTGCTGGCTTCGGCTTCTGTGTGTTTTGTGCTCTGAAAGAGTTTGGATGGATATTTCAATCTTACGGAGTCAGTAAGGGATCTCTAGGTCCTCAAATCGTATTTTATCTGGAGATTTGTGTTCCATACAGAAATCAAATTCAAAGCAATAATTGGGATAGTAGTTTATCCCAAAACGCTACGTACACAGAGGTAGGCAAATAATAAGTTGTGACTACGGTAATCGTACAGATGCAATGATATAGTGACACTATTTCTAGATACTTCTACTTCTTCTCAAATGTATTTACAACTTGGCGTCGAATGTTGGTTTTTACCTTATGGGCCAAAAGCGACATTCTTCATCAATTGAGGGGGAGGACGAGGAGGAGTTATCACTTGTGGCACCCACACAAAATGTTCAATGACAAGCAAATGAAAAGACACAAAACGATGACAGAGAAACACACAGAGAGAGAGAGAGAGAGGGGAGAGAGAGAAAGGGAGAAATGGAGAAAGACACAGAGCACAATGTATAGAAAGAGCACAACATGGACGACATGGATGACAGAGCATGATCATGAGAGCATGAGGATTCAAAGAAGCATGGGACAAGGTCTACAAGAGCATGCAGGCCAGGGAGCCTCCTCCTCCGCCTCCTACTTACAGCGAGTCCGCGTGACTGCCGTTGTTCACCTCCAGGCTGCTCTGGGTATTTTTCTTTCGGATGCCGGGGCGCAGGAAGCTCTCGCCGAAGAGGTCGCGCTCTCGCCGGGCCCCACTCTTAGCTTGCTGAGTGGGCGGCACCGTGTGCGGGTACTTGGCGTCACTATCGGAGTCCATCGACAGCTGCCCAAAAAGGTCCTCCAGCAGAATGTTGGCCTTGGCGTTACGCTGGCGTTTGGCGGAGGTTTTCAGCTTGGAGCTGCACGAAACACAAAGACAAAGTTACATGGTGGAGGGAACGGAATGAATCTCAAGTGCAGCGAACAAAGATAAGGATGCTTCACAGTAAAGTGCTCAATAAAGTGTGCCTACAGTCGTTCCCTTCTAATCACAAACAACTCACCCGAGTATCTGGTCCAGATCATCGGATCTTAACGTAGACTCCTGCCCGGGCGGACGGGATCGCGCGGACAACCGAATGGCGGCTCCATTGAGTACTCCTCCACCCAACATTGATGATGCTTCATAGGCGGGATGTTGATGCTGCTGCTGCTGTTGCTGTGGCTGGCGCACGATTATACTGGGCGGGGCAAGGCTGGCGCTCACCTTGGAGAACACGTTGTAGACCTTCGCATCAGGGGCAAGGAGGGAGTTGTTACGTGTCGCCGGCACATAGTAGCCTCCGTTGGTGGCAGCTGCGCCAACAACGAGCTTGGCATTGTTCTTGGCATTCTTGTTGGCCGTGTCGTAGCTCAGCTGGCTTCCGTTCACATAGATGGCTCCAGCGTTGCGGGACATGGTGTTGCTGAAGGAGACATTCGGGTGGTACAGCTGCTGTTGAGATCCCGCTGCTGCTGGCAATCCAAAAAGCTGTGCAATGTTGCGATTCAAGTAGATGTCGTTTATGGATTCACCTCCGTTCTGTGGCTGATGTTGATGCTGTGGCTGGCCCTGATCTCCTGTGGGCCCGCCTAGGCTGGAAGAGTCTGCCAGGGCGTGCGGGATCGCTCCTCCACCAGCAACAGGCATGCGCATGTCGTTGCTGGTTAGGAAGTTCAGCTTCGGCTGGTACTGTCTCGGCATGCTCACGTTCTTTGACACACCCTTGCCATTGCTTAGGCTGCTGTTGTTGTTGTTTATGTTCTTCATATTGTTCATGTTGTTGTTGCCCTGGTGGATGAGTTCGGTGACAGCCTGGAGCTTCTCCTGCACCGGAAGCACGTGGTTTGACACAGTTTGGGTCTGAGGTAGCAGCAGTTGGCCAGAAGAAGCCGCCGCATACTTGGAGCTCAGGCGGACATTCGCCTTGGTAGCCGCCGTGGGAGAGATCCGCTTTAGGGCGTGAAAGTACGGATACTTGAGGCTCTGCTGGGCTGTGGGACGCTTGTCGGGATCGTAGGCGAGCATATCCTCGAGCAGATCGAGTCCGTTTTGGCTACAGCGGCTAACCACGCTGCTTAGTGGCACTTTGATGCAATCTGGGTAGCGGAAGTGGATCATGGACGCCAATCGGTAACCATCCGGCCAGTCACCCTGCAATAAAAATAGCATATTTCCAGATTATAATGTTCTGTTGTGGTCCTGAGCTGCACTCACCTTCTCTGGCGTGCCCAGCACGGAGCAGATCTTGAACAGCTGGTCCACCTCGCTGCTGCCCGGAAAGAGCGGTCGGAACGTGTACAGCTCGGCCATGATGCAGCCCATTGCCCACAAGTCGATGGTGCTGCCGTAGTTGGTGGAGTGCAGCAGCACCTCTGGCGCCCGATACCACCGCGTCGACACATAGTCCGTGAACGGCGGCCTCGACCTAATCTCCCTTGCCAAACCGAAGTCTGCTATTTTGATCAGCTCCGGTCCGGAACAGAGGAGATTTTCCGGCTTGAGATCCCGATGGAAGAAGCCATGACGATGCATGAAGGCCAGGCCAGTGAGAACCTAAACAGATGGGTTAGATGGATTATAGATGGCAACATAACTCATTTCTTGCTGAGTGTTCACCTGGAAGAGAATGCTCTTCAGCTCTGGCTCGGGAAGGTGGGTGTCCCGATCCTTGATCATTTGGTACAGGTTCTCCTTCATGTACTCGAACACAAAGTAGAGGGTGTCGTTCTCCCTGATCACCTCCTTGAGCTTGACGATGTTCGGATGCGACAGTTTCTTCAGGGACTGAAAATGGAAGGCGCTAATTCAGGAGGAATCAAACTCTACTGCTTGTTTAGGACCCACCTTAACTTCCCGCAGGTTCATGGCCTCCTCCCAGGAGTAGTACTTTCGCTTCATCCGCTTTATGGCCACCTTCTCGCCGGTGTCCTTGCGCTGGCCCAGCACGACGGTGCCGTAGGTGCCGTCCCCCAGTTGGGTCAGCGTTATATATCGGTTCATGCTTATTACAATAGAATGGCACTCTTCAGTTCTTCACATAGTCTCTGGATGCACCTGCACAAAGAAATAAACAAAAGAAAAAGTGTAATTTATGGGCAAGCAAGAAAGCCTTTTTTATTATTTATACACCTCTAGCCAGACGGGAAAACCTCAAAAGAATCTGAGTTTCAATTAAATGACATGCACTAAAAAAGGTAATCGAATCGAATCGGCCATGAGCCCGTTGGCCGGACGTGTGCGCCCTATTCTCGGATGCCACCTATCCAATTGGAATCAATATATTGATCCAGAGGCACCCAGCCGATAAGCTTGACCGAATTTCATTTGATTTAACCAAAAAACAACTCTCCGTCAAGGTCACAGATACCATCATACGTGAACGGGACAGAATGAGGATAACATATAGGGCGGTGACGGGTCTGTAATTACAACTCGTGCCGCTTCCAAAGGAAAGTATACACAAATCAATACCCGCAGATAATGGAAGACAATTACTGTCGATTAACAAAAATCCGAACACATTCACAGCTGATTAAAAGCTGTCATGGCATTGCCGATTCAATGCCACAACCGAAGCCAATCTAAATAAAAAGGGTTAAGAATGAAAAACACCAGAACAGTAAGGAATCCATAAGATGGATAAGCGGAACAAATAGAGCATTTAGAAACACCTGTGTGAAGTTTATTATATTATTATACAATATTATATTATACCCCAAGAATAAATGAGCACGTTCCTCAAGATAATAATTGAAAGGATGCTCGGCTTCATCTTAATGCTACGTTTTTACAATTCCAAAGGAATCAAGGTTATAAAAGCGTTGACAATTCAATTAGGGAAGGGAATACAAATATTATTTTAACAACTCATTTACGAACTGAAGATGAAGCTATAATTCTTGTACTTCTCATAGTGAGACTATCTGGGGCCATTGCCATTGGAGGAAGGCATTACATTGGATTTGGAAGTTACTAGAAATCGTGATAATTTAAGAATAAACTGAACTGAATTGAACTAAATGTCGTCTCCCATTAATATTCTACACCGCTTCTTTATTTCTGATTATATTAGGTGTTTGCATTACTGCCGTGCCCATCTTCGCACTTCAACAGACAATGTCAATAATCAAACTAGAACTGAATGAGTGGCTAGGAAAAAATGTAATGCTAATCTTTGCCTATTCCAAAAGAATATCGTCCAGTCCAGGCGTTGGCTACAATGAGGAGTACAAGAATCGTTAACTTCATCTTCAGCTTCGAAATGATTTCGATCCGTATCCGTCTGTGTCTTTTATAGAAGATTTATATTCCCTTCCCAAATCGAATCGGCAACGCCTTTTTAACTTTTCGGATGTTCGTAATAATACCACTTGTCAGCATAAGTCAATATGTGACGTTATTCTGACCCCTGAACATTACAGAACAAAAGAATTAAACAAGAAATGAATAAAAATTAAAAAAGATCTCAATGATTGACAATTTGAAATTGAATGACCTGAGGAATGGAAGACCAACCTTCCATTGAGGTAGGCCGCAATGAACAGTGGTAGAATCTTCAGCTTCATCTTCAGTTTTTGTATGACAATCGACCACCTTCTACTAAGATTTTTATAGAAGATCACAAGAATACAAGAGCTGAATAAGTGGGTAGGGAAAATTTAATGCTATTTTCTGCCCAGGTCAAACGAATATGGTGAATGCGCAGTGGCTACAATGAGGAGTACAAGAATCTTTACCTTCATCTTCAGCTTCGAAATGATTTCGATCCGCATCCATCTGTGTCTTTTATAGAAGATTTACATACCCTTCCCTAATCGAATTGGTAACGCCTTTTTAACTTTTGGGTTCCGGTTATGTCGGGTAATTGCAATATTACCACTTGTTAGCATAAGTCAATATGTGACGGTTTTGTGACCCCTGAACATTACAGAACCAAAGAATTAGACAAGAACTGAATATAAATTAAAGAAGAACTCAATAAAAATTAAACAAGAGCTGAATGATTGGCAATTTGAAATTTAATGACCTGATGAATGGAAGGAATTGATTTTCATTCCATTGATTTAGGCCGCAATGAACAGTAGTAGAATCTTCAGCTTCATCTTCAGTAAATGTATGACAAGAGACCACCTCCTACTACGATTTGTATACAGTCGTTCTTCCAAACAACTGCGAGCCAAGACTGCAAATTTCTAGCATAAGTAGTCCGGCATGACAATAGTCAACCTACTTTAGTGCATAAGAAAATTGCCCCTGTCTGGCAGTGGCCACAATGAGGAGTACAAGAATCTTTAGTTTCATCTTCAGTTTCGAAATGCGTTGGACCCGCATCCATCTGTGTCTTTTATAGAAGATTCGTAATCTTTCGTAATCGAACTGGCAACGCCTTTTCAACTTTTGGATACCGACTATGACCAAGGCATTCCTGCGTTCCCATTTCGATCGGGAATCGTTCTAGTATCATTTTATTTTAATATACCATTAGTCATGCATTTTTGAGTAAAGCTTAAATATTTAAAGGGGGTCTTTTATCGATTGGCATGTACTAAAAGGTTCTCAACAAGGGGCGCTTATGCAAACACCGGACATAATTAGGTATCCATAAGTTGGCACTCTTACGGAGGGTGTTGCCAATTCAATTAGTGACGGTGAAATTCTAGAAAAGATTCAGATGAAGCACAACTTAACTTATCCTAACTTATCGAAATATTAAGATAAAGCTGACCAATCTTGTACTCCTCATTGCTGGACTTTCTGGGGCCATGGCCATTGGAGGAAGGTATTACTTTAATGTGGTAGATACTAGGAATCGTGAAATTATATTTAAAAAAAAAACTGAACTGAATAAACGTCCCCCTTATTGTTTCGTAATGGTCTTTTGGGAATTTGGGTCTTCAGGTGGGAATACACAACACAGATACTGATACATACATACGTAAGGTTACTCCTAGATATGTGCGTTCTAGTGTGTATGACTCCTTTAGCTTAGATTTTGTGAAGGAGGAATCTAAAGGCGTTTTGAGTCACGTTGAGTCTACATGGCTTTGGTCCAAAGTCCAACGAGAGACTTATGCAAGCACCGGACATAATCACGAATCCATTAGGTAGCAAACACATTTATTAGGGCATTGCGAATTCGATTGGGGACGGGGAATTTCTATAAAGATCCAATTCTTGGAGAACTTAACTCATTAAAAATCTAAAGATGAAGATGAGCATATTAGTACTCCTCATTGTTGGAATCTCAGGAGCCATGGCCTCTGGTAGATGGTATTCCTTTGGGATAGGCAGATACTAGGAATCGTGATAATAAATTTGATAAATAGAATGGACACTGCGAATTCAGTTCCTTGAGTTGGCGAACCTTCCTTTCCATTGCCTACATAGATACAAACATATGTACGTATGGTATGGTAGCTCCTAGATACACATGTATGTACGTACTTGTGTGTATAATTTTGACTTACGTTTTGGGAAGGAGGACTCTTAGGGCGTTTTGAGTCACGTTTTGGTGTGACTTTAATAGTCCAAGTGCTGGGCTGCCCGCACCGAAGCCTTGAACCCATTCACATTTAACTAATTTATTAGATTTTCACTAGGGACACGCACATCTCGGGGGGGATTGGATTTAAGGAGTACTATATAAGATATGCGACTTTTCGCACTGTGTACAAACAAATAAACAAACTGAAAGGTTCGGGGGTCACTTTATCGATTGCTTTTCGGTCAATGGGGTCTGCTGCCTAGTTAGTATGTTATCCAATGCGAGGAAAGGCTTTGCTTCCCTATTCCCTAGTCGTACCTCAGCCACAATCGCATTTGAATCCGATTATCTCCAGTTGATCTCTGGTTGATTCGAGCCGGACGAATTGAATGGAGATTTCTCGAGTTTCGCCCTAAGTGGCTATCCCTCGCGAACAGGAGTTTATTTTAGAAGCAAACATTAACAACTGCCAGAGCCGATATCCACAACAACCCGACAACCTAAACAACCGCAACCCTAACTAGACCATCCCTCGCCTCCGCTGCACCCCCAGAGAGCCGAACGCACGAATGTCTACGAGTGAAATCAATCGGGACAGAGAGCCGGCCGCACCGGAGAGACAGGAACTCCTTGCACCTGTTCCTAGAGTCAGCGACAGGGTGTAACACGCACAGACCGCGGACCAGGTGGTAACTAGGCAGGGCTCTGTTGTTTTCGGTTGCCCCAGCAACCATAACCTTGATATGGAATGCACTCGACGCTCCACGGCGACACCGCTGGGCAAATGTTGAGCGATAGTCAAGTGAAATGGACGAGCCGGTCAGCCAGGGTTCGGGGGATGAGATGGAGGAGCCGGTGAGGGGCTTCCTGGAGGAGGTCAACTGCCCAGAGCCGGGCATCATTGATCGGCAGATGATCGAGACCGCCTACCTGGGGGAGGGACAAAAGGGCGAGTCGGGTCGCCTGCATCAGCTGGAGCCAGTGGTCTACGAGCGTATTCGAACCATGCGGCTGGAGTTCAAGAGTGAGTGGGGGGCTGCGCAAGAGTGCTCTGGAGCGGGTCTAATCTGAAGGCTTCCTTTGAAGATCTCCTGCGGATCGATCACCTCTGGATGCTGCCCAATCTCACCAAGCTGTGCCTCAACTGCAACAAAATTGAGGTCATAGAACACATTGGAATGCTCACGGCCCTCAAGGAGCTGAACCTCAGCTTCAATTACATCACCAAAATCGAGAACCTGGAGACGCTGGTTAACCTGGAAACCCTCTCGTTGTTCAGCAATCGCATCAGGAGAATTGAGAACCTTAGCCTCAAAAAGCTAGTCATCCTCAGCCTTGGCAATAATCTGATCGACACGGTGGATGGGGTGAGACCTCTGTCTAAGAGATGACATCTTTAAATTACATCTTCCCCACTAGATCGAGCGACTGCGCTTTTTAAACAGCCTGAAAGTCTTGAATCTGGAAGGTAATCCCATTGCGCAGAAGCCAGATTTTCCTCTTTCTCTCTATGTGACTGCCATTCTGCCTAAATTAAATTACTACGAATACGTTTTTATCAAGGCGGACACTCGGGAAGCGGCGCAGAAGCGTTTCTAGTGAGAGTCATTCATCCATTCCCTTATGCGGATGACCAACTCTTTTCTCCAACAGCCGTGAACTACGCGAGATCGAGGACAAACAGGAGCGCGAGATTCAGGCCCTTGAAACGGATGCTAGGGAGGCAGCCGAAGCAGAGCGACTGGCATCCAGCTTTGTGGAGCATCTAGACGGTCAGCAGCTTTACGATTCCCTGTGGCGAGACGACGAAAACGGGCGAATACTGATGATGGTGGGGGCTCCGGCGCATGAGCTGTCAGAAGAGTATGCCAAAGATGTCCACCACTTGACTCAGAGTATCTACAAACTGGGTCTAAAGCGGTTTGGAGAACGCGATGAGGAGATCCGGGACTTTAATGCCAACCTGCAGGAAGGCCAGCAAGAGCTGCAGTCGCTGGGCCAGTCGCAGATCGAAGAGTTTCTGCAATACAAGGAGCGAACTTTCGAAGTGTTACGCTCGAAGTTGAGCGAGCTGGAGGAGAGCGAAGACGGGTCAGAAGAGTACTCTCAGATGGACACCCTCAACGGACAATTTGATGATGCCCTTAACGAGATGTGGCAGAGCTTGATGTCTCAGGAACTACATTTGCACGAGGCTGTTGAGGTGGGTAGCAGAAGATTGAATGATTCCTTAAACTAATATTCTCCAACTCCGCAGGAATCCACGCTAAACTTCCAACGCAAGATCTCCCAACTGATGGCCAGCTTTGTGGAGCAGGCTCAGGTGTTCTTTCTCCAGCTCCGCGATGTCTGCGGGCACTTTGCAGACAACATGACGGATATCGTGACGCAATTTCTTTCCGACAAATTATCTCGTCAGGAACTCGGGTCTGTTCCCAAAGAGTTAACAATGTGTGTTGACGATCGCGAGGAGGTCCTGAAGCTGGTCGAAGGGATGCGGACAGCCCACACCTATCGCGTTGATGAGCGCGAGGATCGCATGGCCAAGCGCAGCAAGGAGTTCATTGACAAGATGATCCAGCAGCTGAACAAGTAAGTGGAAACTGAATTCAAAGGCAACAGAAAGCTATAGACTCTCTTTTTAGCAAGGAAGTGGACCGCCATCGTGCCAAAATATTGGAAATCAATTCGTTTATGGAAATGATGACAGAGGCTCTAGGCAATCTTCCACAGGAGTTGAACCAGGAATAGTTTTGGGAGTAACAGTTTAATATAAATTTCAATAAATGCAGCATTTTGGACAGCATCAGTTTGATGCTATTTCTTCTATTTTTTCTCCTTGAGGCCCTCGAGGTGGGCGCTCAGTCCCTCTTGGAACAGGGGAGTATTGATGTAGTCCACACAGGCACGTAGGTCTCCGGCACGATCCCTGAGCAACTCGGTGACATCGGAATCCCGACACATTCGCTTGGTCAGTGTTCTGGCAATGGGATTGGCCTTGTCAAAGGTGCCAATGAAGGCAGCACACTGAGCCAGGGCCTCCTTTTTGCTGCCGGCCACCTCATCGATAAGACCCACCTCCAGGGCCTCTTGAGTGCTGAATAGCTTACCTTGGTTCAGCGCCCGCTCGACAATTCTCCGTGGCAGCACACTCTGGTAGGAGAGCATCATCCACTTGGAGACGACGAAACTAAACCGCGTGGCATGCACTCCGATGACAAAATCCGGCAGCATGACACGGTATTCGCAGGCCGTGGCCATAATGCAACCAGCGGCTGGCGCATGACCCTGAAATGGTAAAACGATTAGGGGGCTTGTTCGATGCAGAATAGGGACTTACATTAATGGCCGCTGCTGTGGGAATGCCGCAGAGATGCAGGGCCAGCCACAGGTCTTGGAAGATCGTCCAGAATTCCTTCAACCTCTCCTGATCGGGTTTGTACAGCTCTTTGAGGTCAAGTCCAGCGGAGAAAACCTTGTCATTGCTCTGGAAAATCACAACGAAATCGTGTCATAGAAAGTCTTTGTCCATTGCGCAGACTCACCGACGTCAAAATGAGCCCACGGCTCTTGTTGCACTCAATCTGGTTTATGGAATCAATCAGATCATGCATCAGATTCAAGGTGAGAGTGTTTACGGGCGGCAGATTCATCGATAATGTGGCAATCCCACTCTTGTCGTCCACTTCGATCGTGGTAAGACCCGAGTTTGCTCCATTTGAGAGCGATCGCAAAGATTGGCTGCAAAGGATGGGTTTTATCTGTCGGAGACTGCCTATTAGGCTGTTGCGCAACATTTCTAAGACTTTTGAACTTGAGCAGCAATCACGCACTCAGCGACAGGCATAAAATTAAACAAATAAGCTGGTTTTTTCATTTGCGAACCGAAAGAAAACAAAAAAAATCAAGCCGCAGCTGATCTGCAATCGATAGCGCGGTATCATGAAAACTGCCTATCGAGTGGAAAGAATTTAGTTTGAACAAAACAGAACATGAAATTTAAGTTAATATTCGGTTTTACATATAACAAAATTGATCATTGCTTGTTGGCCTTCTTCTTCAGACCTTCGAGATAAATTCCTATACCCTTCTGCACCTCTGGCCGGTTGACCAGGGACAGGAAATCATCAACGTCCTGTTCGCGTTCCTTATGGAATTGGCGCAAATTGTCCGCGCGGAACTGATGCTTGGTCAGAGCACGGGCTACGGGATTCACTTTGGCGAACGTGCCTATGAAGGCGACACACTTGTCCACAGCCTCCTCTTTGCTGTTGGCGATCTCGTCGATCAGGCCCTCCTGCAAGGCTTCATCCGTGGTGAACAAGCGACCCTGAGTAAGAGCCCGCTCCGCCACTCGTTTTGGCAGGACATTCAGATAGCCCGAAACCAGCCATTTGGGCGCAATAATCCCAAGTTGGGTTTCATTAAGTCCAATTATACAATTTGGCACCATAACACGATACTCGCAGGCTGTGGCCAGAAGACATCCTCCTGCTGGGGCGTGGCCCTATGATATTAGCTTATAATAAAACGCTTCGGCTACCATATCTACAGACTTACATTGATGGCAGCTGCTGTGGGCACACTGATCCCATAGAGATCGCACCAAACATTTTGTAATTCAGTCCAAACGGCACGAAGCCTTTGCGGGTCCGGCTTATACATTTCAAGGATGTCCAGGCCAGCAGAGAATACCTTCGGACTAGCCTGGGAAGTGAATACCATAATTATGCTGGTACGTATCATGTTTAAAGAGTGTCTTACGGATGTTATTATGAGGCCACGGCTATTGTTGTTCTTTATTTCGTTAATGGATGATTTAATATCCAATAGCAGTTCCAAATTTTGTCCATTTACGGGGGGACGGCACATTGTGAGCGTGGCAATGCCGGTTTTGTCATTTACTTCCACTGTGGTCAGCTTAATTCCGGTGGACATGAAACGTCTGCGGCCTGTGCGGCACACAAAGCTCAAGAGTCTGGAAGACATCGCTATCACCAAAGTATACAAAAGATGACCTTTGTTCTGCCGGTTTCAGATTGTTGCCCTGAAGCTGTAAAGCATAAAATGATATAATTATACAAGCAGTGAAGGAGTTCTTTTTATATAAAATATATTTCTGAAGTATTCCACACACCTTTTAAATTACCTCCCAGCTGAATTCCAAAATCAAAATATTCTTCTCAGCTATAACAGAGCCTGTTCTGCCACTATCGACCAACGACTGTATTTTTCCATTCGATTATCCTATCGTCGCACCTCTGGTTTGAATTTTTAACAAACTGATTGTGATAGACTCCTTCTGCAGTGTCTTTCCCAGCAAGTTTTTTCCAACATTCGGGGATAAATGGCTTTATTTTTTTAATTGGAAATTATAATTTCAATAAATGGTTATTTCTTGGCCTTCTTCTTCAGACCTTCGAGATAAATGCCCAGACCTTTCTGCACGCCTGGCTGGTTAATAAAGAACAAAAACTTCTCCAGATCGTCCTTACGCTCGTTTTCCAATTGCTGCAAATCGGCTGCGCGGAACTGCTGTTTGGTCAGTGCCCGAGCCAACGGATTCACTCTGGCGAATGTACCTATGAAGGCGGCACACTTTTCCACCGCCTCTTCCTTGCTAGTGGCAGTCTCGTCGATGAGGCCAATCTGCAAGGCCTCCTCTGTCGAGAACATACGGCCCTGATTGAGAGCCCGCTCTGCCTGACGTTGTGGGAGAACGCTTAGGAAAGACGACATGAACCACTTGGGCGCCACAATGCCCAGTTGCGTCTCATTCAAGCCGATGGTGAATTTTGGCAGCATAACTCTGTACTCGCAAGATGTGGCCAAAAGACATCCTCCAGCGGGGGAGTGGCCCTACGAAAGCAAATCGTTAGAGCAGGCGTGGGTTTCTATGTCTGGAAGCTTACATTGATGGCAGCTGCGGTGGGGACACTGCTACCATAGAGGGCAAGCCAAACCTCCTGCAGTTGCGTCCAAAAGGCACGAATCCTCTCCTTTTCGGGATTATACATTTCCATGATATCCAGACCAGCTGAGAATATTGTAGCATTGGACTGCAAGTGTTTTATGCGATTGATTAGATGTGCGCGCCAAGAATTTATTGCACTATCTTACGGATGTCAGTATGAGACCCCGGCTTTTGTTGCTCTCGATTTCGTCAATGGAGGTTTTTAGATCCTTGAGTAGTTCCAAGTTGAGTCCATTTACTGGCGCCCTGCACATGGTGAGCGTGGCGATCCCTGTTTTGTCATTGACCTCCACGGTCGTCAGTTTGGTGGCGGTGGACATGAGCCGGCTAGGGCCACTTCGGGCCACCAGACTCAAGACTTTTGTTCGGAGCATTACGATTCTGAATTGAACGAAAGATGTAAACAACTTGAAATGACCTTTGGACAGGTGCTCTTTCAGAGATAGTTTAGCTTTTAAGCATACAAATTAACAATTAGATTGTCTTAAATGCAGCCGCAACATAAACCAAATGCAGACTGCTCTGTTTATTCATTAGCGTACCTTTAATTTCAAACTTATTTATATAAAAACAAATTCCGCTCAGCTGCAGAACCTGTTGCGCTACTATCGGCAGATGGTACTGTTGCTATCGGCTGGAGACAACTATGGGCTGCCAGGGCTGTCAAATAGACGTCCCCGGTGCAACTCTGCCTTTGACGTTTACACGTCACATCGGCGAGAAGCCGACTACCCTCGACTCTTGCATTCGTGTACACTTCGGTATAGACTTTTCCGTGCGTTGGTAGCAACTTTCACTAGAGCTCTTGCTTTTGTTTAACTGAAATTACTGAAAAATGGGCTCTGGCAAGCAACAAAAAGTGCAGTCTTCTGGCTTCACCAAGGAGGAAGAGCTTCTGCTGCAGGATTTCAGCCGCAATGTGAGCACAAAGTCCTCGGCCCTGTTCTACGGCAATGCCTTTATCGTGTCCGCGGTGCCCATCTGTGAGTAAAGTGACACGTTGTTGATTTTTGGGGCCGACCTTTATGAATGAAAGTTGTGCTTTGCAGGGCTCTTCTGGCGCATACACAACATGGACCTGTTGCCCAGCTCCATTCTGTTCGTGTTGGTGACCGCCGCTAGCACCTATCTGATGGCCACTGCCTACAAGAACATCAAGTTCCAGCTGAAGCACAAGATCGCCGGACGTCGCGAGGACGCTGTTACCCGCGAGGTGAACCGCCAGCTGGGCGACGACAAGAAGGTCACCCGCAAGGAGAAGGACGAGCGGATCCTCTGGAAGAAGAACGAGGTCGCCGACTACGAGGCCACCACCTTTTCGATTTTCTACAACAATTCCATCTACCTGGCCGTCATCATCTTCATCAGCTTCTTCCTGCTGAAGAACTCGACGCCGTTTGTGAACTACATTTTCTCCGTTGGCCTCGCCAGCGGAGCCCTGGCGCTCTTCTCCACCAGCGCCCAAGTGAACTGAACAAATTTCGTCATCTACTCGTAATGTTAGGCCCTTTAAGAGATTGATTCCCTACCCTAAACAGCGGGCGAGAATTCCGTTCATCCAAAACTCGTACATCGGCTGAGACATATCATCCATCAGTCGTCCGATAAGCATTTCCAGCAATGAACATAGAAATTTTTATAGCATGAAGATGCAATTGTTGTCTTTCTTGTAGAAAGCTGATCAACTTCTATTCGCAAAAAATTTAATAAATTGTAAAGATAAAATAATTTCTTTCTTTATTACTAGTTAAAGGGGTTTCTCTTTAGCGAAAATTTTCAGTACTAATTTAATCGCTTAAATGCGGAAAGGAGTCAGCTCTAGCTGGACAATCCTATTTAGACAGCCTCAAGCAGCAAGGCAATGCCCTGGCCACCGCCAATGCAGGCCGAGCCAATGCCGTACTTGAGTCCCTTGCGCCTGTGAGAGGGAAGAGTGCAAAAATGATTATATCTCTACTCGGACCGTTCAACGAAAGACAACTTACTGCAACTCGTGGACCAGGTGACCGGTGATGCGAGAGCCACTGGCACCCAGAGGATGTCCCAAGGCAATGGCACCGCCATTTACATTCAGCTTGGAGGGATCCAACTTCAGAGCATCGGCACAGGCAAGGGTTTGGGCAGCAAAGGCTTCATTGATCTGCACAGAGGAAAAGGGGAATCGGTCAGCCGGGCCTACTCCCATTTAAATGGCATTTCATCTCACCTCAATGAGATCAATGTCCTCCAGCTTCTTGCCGGCAACCCTGAGTACGTTCTGGATGGCAGGCACTGGGCCAATGCCCATAATCTCAGGGTTGACGCCCACAAAGGAGAAGGCGACCAGGCGGGCCAGGGGCTTGAGGTTGTACTCCTTCAAAGCCTCTTCAGAGGCAACAATCACGGCGGCGGCTCCGTCACAGATGCCAGACGCTGTGCCGGCCGTAACAACTCCGTTCTTCTTGAAGAGCGAAGGCAGTTTGTTCAGGCCTTCGATGGTGGTCTTGGGGCGAGGATGCTCATCGATGACAAAGTCCACCTCCTTTCCCTTCACCTTCAGCTTGATGGGAGTGATCTCCGCATCGAAGGCGCCCTCCTTCTGACCCTTCTCCCAGTTCTTCTGCGACAGCAGCGCGAACTCATCCACACGCTCCCTGCTGATCTTGTACTGATCGGCCAGGTTCTCGGCTGTGAGGGCCATGGGCAGTTTGCAGCGGCTATCGGTGAGTCCTGCCCACAGCGCGTCCTCCAGATTGTAGTTGGCCCCCAGGGTGGTGCCAAAACGAATGTTGCGGGCAATGAACGGACTCTGTGACATGTTCTCCACGCCGCCGGTGAGCGCCACCTTGGCTCCGCCCACCAGAATGTCCTGGGCTCCGTTCACGATCGACTGGAAGCCAGATCCGCACAAGCGATTGATTCCCAGGGCGGGCTTCTCAATGGGCACACCACAGTTGAGGCCCACATGACGCGGTACGTAAATGCCGTCCGTGGAGGAGGACTGCAACATAGAAATCCATTTACCCGATCAGTTCGATCCTGCATGGAATTTGGGTTCCGTTCCCACTCACCGCAATTACATTGCCGACAATGACGGTGTCCACCTGCTCTCCCTTCAGACCAGCCGCTTCCAGGGCAGCCTTGGCAGCCACTGTCTGCAGCTGTGTCTGATTAATGCCCTTCAGGGCGCCTCCGAAGGTACCAAAGGCCGTGCGCTTGGCAGCCACGATATAAATACCTATGTACAATTGTTATAGTATGCGTGTAAGCAAAATGATTATTCAAATTGTGGGAACTAAATCAGAATGTTGTTTTTTATTCAACAGGTCCAAAGTGCAACCGGCTCTGTGCGGGGGATAGCATCAGATAAGGCCGAAACAAGTCCAAAGTTCACTCTCAGCAAAGCCCCGACCAGTCTCTCTCACGTACATCCGTCTCCCAGGAACCCACTATCCTTCGATGGGGGTGTGCCCAATATATACCTTTTGTTGCTGCAGACATCTTGTGTGGATTTCACTTTTAATTCTTTATCAAATGAAGGTTATATAGAACTCGAGACGCTGACGACAACCGTTTGGGGGGACAACTTTCGACTTCTGTTTAATTCGGACGCTCCGTCGCTGGCATATTAGTGCGGAGAAAAAGCTTTCAGAGCTTTGCAGTTTCCATTTTATGGCGCAAAGCTTTGCTGCAGCCGACAAACAAGTCTCTTATCAGCTGTGCCATGCACTGAAAGAAATTCCTTCAAATGAAACAATGGGTGGAAATATTGATCTTAGAAGCTTAATATGTATTTTCAATGACTGCTCTCGAGTGAGGATACAATACGTAATTCTGCAGTTCTAAATTTGACTTTATACTTAATGGAAACTAAGACAGAAAGTGGAGAAAGGAGGAGGAATCTCATACTTGACATTATATTATTGGGGATTACATTACTTAAGTTTGTATTTTATATGCATTAGTGTGCGGTCCATATATCTAGGCTCTAGGGGGAGTTGGATATATCCATGTTGTCCGACTTCTCGACGCTCACCGATTTGCGCGACTTGGAATCGGCGCTAGAGCGCGAACTCTTCAACTCTATATCTTCGGAGATGACCTTCAGTTTGCGTCCTGGTGCCTCGGGTGTGCGAGAGCGTTCGCGCCGCCGGACGACCAAAGAGGCAGTCTTTGCGAAAACAGTGGACACATCTTTACTGCGGCTTGTACGGGACTTGCTTCTAAGGGCGATAACCGGTGGTGGCGAGGGCGAGCTGCGTTTGCTGCGCGACCTGGGCGAACGGGAGGAGCGCTTCTCACGGTGCGACTTCTTGCTGCGCTCGCGAGAACGGGAGCGTTTGCTGCTGGTGCTGCCACCGGCTCCATGCGAACGGGAACGCCGGGAGCGTGAGGTGCTGCTACGATGACGGGACCTAGAGCGCTTACCGCGCGCCCTTGATGGTTTGCCCCCGCGGGAGCGTGACCTACGCGAACGGGAGGTGCTGCGACGGTGACGGGATCTGGAGCGCTTGCTTCGCGAACGTGACGAGTGCTTTCCTCTAGAGCGAGAGCGCCTGGAACGCGAACCACTGCGTCGCTCCCTGGAGCCAGAGCGACGTGAGCGTCTCCGGGACGTGGACCGATGCGAGCGAGAGCGGCTGGTGCGGCGATCCCGAGAGCGGGAACGGGAGCGGGACCGACGTCGCTTGTCCTTGGCCAGCATGCCGATCACTGGATCAATAGCGGCCGATATCATACTCTGCGCCTCCTTCACAATGGTCATGGCCTCCTCGATCTCCGCCTGGGCCGCCTCGTTGGACTTGGCCTCTGGCTTGGTGATACAGTATGTCGAATGGTAAACACTCAGATAGCCGCCCTTGAACTCCTGGCCCTGCATGCGTAGGGCGTGGATGATGCTGGTCTGCTCACAGAATTCGATCATGCAGTATGTCTTGTTGTCCTTCTCGGCCCAGCGCGCATATTTCACTTCTCCAGCACGCTGGAAGCACTCCATAAGGTCGTCCAGGCGCCACTCGTTCTTCACATCGCACACAATAATGGTTCGCCGGATCTCCTCGATCTTGCGAGCATCATAGAACGACGGCAGAGCCGGATACTCCGGTAGATTGAACTCCACTAGCTTGGGGTCATAGGTCTTGATAACCTGTTGCGGCAGCTGCCCCTCGATGCGATTGATCACCTCGGGTGGCAGTTTCGAGTCGGGCTTCTGCAGGCCCGGCACTATAGTGCCGTTCTTGAGCATCTCCAGAGCGCGGTACTCCTCGGGAATGGCCAGCACGGGGATGACAATCAGGGCGCGATCAATGAATACCGTGTTGGTGAGATGCTGGGCCACAGGAACACTAGTCGTTTCCGTGTACTTCACATAGCAGATGCGCGACTGCACGGGACACGAGACATCGCGGATGGTGGGATAAAGCCGGATCTCCTCAATTTTGCCGATGTTGCCGAACAGCGTTTGCATCTGGTCCTTGGTGGCCTGCGGCGCAATGTTGGTCACCTGTATAACACGCGGAGTGTTACCGCCCGCCATTGTCGCCAGTTTGCTGGTGCGCTCTCAGCTCAAAAAACGTGTTATTTGCAAGAAAAATACTTGCAATTAACCTACAAGCAAGCGAAAAAAAGCAAGGGTTGCAAGCGCGTCACACAGAATCGATTGCCACAACAGGGTTGCACGTTACGCACGCCATCTGTATCGATATAGCGTATCGGCCTACCGTACTCGTGACTATCGGATCGGTGTTCCTCATACTCCTAGGCTCTGTTCTCCGTGTAAACGCAAAGAGGCAAAGGTGTAGGGAAATCGTTTTCGCATATATGTCAATCTTGTATTTAGGCACTAATAATTGTGACTAAAAAAGTAAACAAGCTGTCAGTTAGCCCAGCCTTGCCCAAAGATGTCAGACAGCTCATCGCCTACCAAATCGAGTTTGAGTGATTTGCGACAGTTTCGCATCAATAAAAATACAGCCGTCTCCTCAGGCCAGGCTAAAACTGGTAACAAAGTTATTGACATTTCATGCTACGGTTTTGTAATTGTGGCAACCCTTTACAGAGAGAGTTCCTGGCAAGAAACGAATCCAGGTAATGGCAGACAGTGACAGCGACGGTGCCGACAGCCATGTGACGAAGAAGACCAAGCTGGAGCTGACTGTAAAAGAAAAGGAGGAACGCTACATGGCAGCTGCGAAAATATCGCCGCAGTATGATACAATGGTACGTTCGTGAACAGAACAGGTCAAAATCTGGCGCGGGGCAGGGGGAACACGAGCGTCCTCTACTGGTACATACATATGTATGTGTGCGCGGAACATGGCGATGTTCAGGGCCGGCGTTCCAAAACAGCTGTCGCGTACAGGGCCGTCGCAAAGGGGATCGCAGATATCGATATCGATTTATTTTTTGAGTCCGGTGTAAGAATTTTCCACTTTCCGTTATTTTAGGCCGTTCAGGAGTCGCTTTCGCGCTCGAACTGGGATGTGGCAGCCTCCATACGATATCTGAGAGAGCACTGCAAGCCGAAGGGGCAAAATGGTCCCTTGGTCAAGCCTAAACTGCAGCCAAGCTCACATTCCAGCAGGGCACCGGCCTACTCGGACGGCGAATGCTCGGACGATGAAGACGTCAAGCAGTCCAAGGATCAGGTCTACGACAGTGATGACAGCGACTCCGAGATGGCCACCAAGATGACTGGCCAGCGCAAGAAGGTGTTCCAGTTCATGAACGAGGCTACCATCGTGGAGCTGCAGTCGGTGAAGACGCTCTCCGAGAAGAAGGCGACTCTGATCATTGAGCAGCGGCCATTCGGTGACTGGGCGGGGCTGCGCAAGAAGCTGGAGAGCATCCGGATGTCGGGCGATCTGCTGAACTATGCCCAGGATCTGATCAACAAGCAGAACACGGTCGCTACAATCTTGAACAAGTGCAACAATATGGTGTCGCGTCTGGAGAAGGCCATCTCCAATGGTGGCGGTATCGTGGACCAGCCCAAGATGCTGACCAGCGGGTAAGTCATGTCCAGTACAATCATGAGAAATACTCTCTTCAATATCGGATGAATTGCAGAATGCAGTTGGCCGACTATCAGATAATAGGCCTCAATTGGCTCACTGTGATGCACAAACAGGAGATGAACGGCATCCTGGCGGACGAAATGGGTCTGGGCAAGACCATACAGGTGATTGCCTTTCTGGCCTATCTGAAGGAGAAAGGTCTCAGCAAAGCAGCCCACCTGATTGTAGTCCCCTCCTCTACTCTGGACAACTGGGAGGCCGAGATCGCGCGATGGTGTCCCACTCTGGTGGTAGAGAAGTATCATGGCTCGCAGGACGAGCGCAGGAGGATGCGTGGACGGTATGCCAAGGACGGCTTCACTGGCTTCGATGTCCTGCTGACAACGTGAGTAGCGACACTCCCCTTGAACGTTTCATCCGTTTCATGATTGCTCGCTTCTTATCGCAGCTACCATATCGTTGGCTCCACGCCCGAGGAGAGGAAAATGTTCCGGGTGTGCAAGCTGGACTACGTCATCTTCGATGAGGCGCACATGCTGAAGAACATGACCACGCAGCGGTATGCCAACCTCATAACCATCAACGCCCGAATGCGCATTCTGCTAACCGGCACACCCCTGCAGAACAACCTGCTGGAGCTGATCTCCCTGCTGTGCTTCGTGATGCCCAAGTTTTTCGCGAAGAGCATCGAGGATATCAAATCGTTGTTTGTCAAGGCAAGACACGGCCGAGCCTCCTTTCATGTGCATATCGAGCTAAACAGGTTTTTGGTTTCCCTTTTGCAGAAGAACAAGACCGACGGCGACCAGGAGGAGGTGTCCCAGTTTCAGGAAACACAAATACAGCGGGCCAAGCGCATCATGAAGCCCTTTGTACTCCGGCGCCTCAAGAAAGATGTCCTCAAACACCTGCCCAAAAAGCAAAGCTTTGTGGTAAGCGGAATAGTTGAAAATCTTACGTCCCAAAATTATCATTCCGTTATGTTTAAAGGAAAAAGTCCCGATGAGCAGCAAACAGAGAGAGTACTACCACGAGGTGGTCGACTATTATTCCAATAACAAAGGCGTCGTGTGCAGCGGCGGCGATCGGGCTGGCATCACCATCATGATGGAGATGCGGCGCTGTGCCAATCATCCGCTGCTGATGCGCCACTACTTTACCGACGAGCATCTGCGCGGCTTCTCCAAGCGCCTGGCACGCGCCACAACCTACAAAAAGACCAACGAGCAGTACATTTTCGAGGAGCTGGCCATCATGTCCGACTTCCAGGTCTATCAGCTTTGCAACAAGCATGTAAGTGTGCTCCAGAGAGAGAGTCAGCCCCTTTAAAGCTAACATCCATTGTTGTTTACTAAAGGAAATGACCGACGTGAGGATACCGGATGAACTGATATGCGATTCGGGTAAATTCGAGTTCCTGGACACCCTGCTGCCGAAGCTGAAGGAGGAGGGACACCGGGTGCTGCTCTTCAGCCAGTTCACCATGATGTTGGACATTGTGGAGGAGTATATGCGCATACGAAAGCATGGATTCTGCCGCCTGGACGGCGCCACCGCCGTGAAGGAGCGACAGGATCTCATCACGGACTTCAATGTGGATGACAATATCTTTGTGTTTCTGCTATCCACAAAGGCCGGCGGCGTGGGCATCAACCTGACGGCTGCCGACACCTGCATCATCCACGACATTGACTTCAATCCGTACAACGACAAGCAGGCCGAAGATCGGTGTCATCGCATGGGCCAGCAGCGGCCAGTCACTATCTACCGCCTGGTGGCGGAGAGCACCATCGAGGAGGGCATCCTGATGGCCGCCGAAGAGAAGCTAAAGCTAGAGAAGGAGATCACCTCCACCGAGAAGGGCGAGGGCGAGGTACACGAGCAGCGGTGCGTCGTCAAACTCCTAACCATGGCCCTGGGCCTCGACAAGGACCAGCAGGAGCAGTTATCCAACTCACTTAACAACTCTCTGGCCACGCCCACAAAGTAGTTATCCTCCCCGCCCAGTCCACACAATCCTTAAACCATCATCCATAATTTTTTCATAGTTTAAGCAATCAATAGTTGGTTTTTAATTTATAGTTTCACCTGTATGCATGCTAGATGGAATGTAACCAGAGATTTATACGAGTATATGTGGCACACCCCCGATAAGGGGCAGCTTTCTAACCATAAAAGATAATTCCATGATATGATATGTAAATTAAGGCAGACCAGATAAATGTTTTCCATCGATCCGAAGACCGCTGATTCATACAGTGGATTAGGATTGTTCATTTCGCATTGATTTTCATTCTTTTACTATGTTTTTTACTAAGCTGAACGATTTGTTGTAACTTATAAGTAAAAAGAACTATTGTGCATTGAGAACTAAACAACCCCCCGACTGGTGTCTACTGTCCGATATCCAACGGGTCACTCGACAGCCCTGCCTAGAGATCCCCACTCTCTCTCGCTCTCCCGTTCTCTGCTTTGTTTGTGCTTCGCCCCAGAGAGTGCGGCGCCGAGAGAGCGAGAGCTTTTGCTTGGCTTTTGTGTGCGGCGGGGCGATTCATCAACGTTTTTCAGTCTTCAACTGATCGCTCGGGCCGATGATTTAATTTTTAAGTTTAAGCGCGTTACTCACATACATATCTTACATACATACATACAAACATACTACTTGCGAAAACACACACCGACAACCCGACACGACGCACAGCGATAGATGGATATATGTATATCAATACCATATCCATAGTGTACGACGATATATTGTATCTATTCGGAGGAGTCTGATCAACGAACATATGTGGCCCAAACATAAACCAAAACTCGAACAATTGCAGTAATACGCGGAGCAGATCGGAGCAGGCAGCAGCAGATTCTATAATTAAACAAAGTAGTATGTGCCATCCGCGGTCCAACTGTTGGTTGGTCTCTGCCTCTATTCCACTCTAACGAATCGTCGGAATCAGAATCGAAATCCGTTTGCCATTATGTGATGTGATTCACGCCGAGTACATAAGTTTTCTCTCGTCCCTAGCCCCCATACTCATAGTCATACCAAACCCCGTCCCCGTCGCCGTGTTTAAAATTCCTTCTTTCGCTTTTTTCGGCTTTGGCCGCTCCTCAGGCAAGCCTCAACAAAATCAGTTTAAAAATAGGATAACAAAAAACAAACAAAAAAAAACAGTTTGCGAACGACGGAAATCATATTGCCACAAAATACTAAATAAATATAGGGCCAATAATAATAATAATGAAAAAGATGCCTCGGTGTTTCTGTGTGCCTCGGATCGCACCAATAGACGACGACGACGACGACGTCACACCCAGTTTTGGCTTTTGGCTCTGGCGGAAACGGAAGAAACGCCAAATGCATGCATATATCTCCGTCCGTCCGTCTGTCTGTATGTCCGTGGAAATACATATATCATCCATCCGTCCGTCACATAGTATAAATATAGATGCGATGGCAGCGGCACATGTGAGCGATTTTTTTGGCAATAGAAGAAGAAAGGTAGCGCGCGTGGAGAGAGCAGGCGTAGAAAATAAATAATAAATAACAAGAAAAGCAAATGCAATTTGGACCGAAGCTTTAAATACTCTAGAAAATCCATCGTCTCTTTGGAGTAGCTTTGGATGAAGTCATCCTGTGATTGATCTATTCAAAATGCATAATACTTTCATTGTGGCAAGGGTATACAAATAATTAATAATCCCTCCCCCTCTCTATTTGTGTGTGTGTGGGTAGTGTCTAGTTGTGTGCGTACATGTGAGTAATCCGAAGAATAAGAACTACAAAATACAGCGAGCGATCTACATTTAAAAGAGAAACGAACGAAAATAACGCGAACAAAACCAAACAAACACTAGAGGAAAACGCAATTACAGCAGAGCAACCGAGAGAGTGAACGAGCGACAGAGAGAGAGATAGAGCAGAGAACGAGCAGCACAAAGCAACAAACCAAAATAGACGAAGACGACTAACGCTGTCCGTCCCACGGTGCGTATACTCAATGAAGCCAGAAGCCGGGCCACCACCCGCTCCACTCCATTGACTCATCCCTCGAATCCACCTCTCTCTCTTCAAACAGCTGCTGCTCCCCCACACACAGACAAACAAACACGAAAGATACAATCAATTACGATCCCCCTGAGTATGCTCAAGTGTTTATCTGTATCTGTATCTGTGTGTGTGCGCGAGAATCCATAGCTAGAAAAGAACTTCGGGCTCGGGTTCCTCCATTCATATTCATATTTGGAATATCTCCGGCACTGTTTTTGGAATTATTACTTCTGGCTTATGGCTTTGAGGCTAGACTTTGAGCGCGTGCCTGTCCAGCATAATTAAACGATAGACGAATGAGAAAGAGCGTATCTATGAAGTAGATAAATATCTTTATACGAAATAAAACTAAAGAGCTGCAACAACAGCAACAACAGCCAAGCAGCAATCGAATCGACGAACACAAATATATATAAATACAAAAGCTCGAAACAAATTGGAAGAAGCATATACTTTGCACAAAAAGGTAAGTGATTCATCCATCCCCTGCTATCCCAATCTTCTGCTTCACAAGTATAGCTGGGGGCTAATAATTAACGCTGCAAGTTCACATAGTAGTTATATACAGAGGATAGAAGCGCTTGGATCTCTCACATTATTTTGAGGCTGATGTCATGGCTGCTGGGGAGATGAAGTGCTCTGCTCGGCTTGGGCAACAAACCAAACCAGATGCAACTCCTACGCCCATCTATAAAGCCGGTTGCCACAGCCACAGTCACAGCCACAGGGACAGACTGGCAGATTGCCCCAAGAGATTCAAGTAGTTGGCGACTTCTTTCTCTCTCTCGCTTTTGGGTAAACAGTTTTCTGTATCTTGATATTTGATGTATTGTATGAGTAGGTGAACATGTTATGGGCTTGACTTGGGGCTGGAGCTTGGGTTTGGGTTTGGGTTTTCTGCAAAATGAATCTGGCAAACAATCCACTCTTCATTCCATTGCAGACCAAGCAATCTGACTCTGCAAAGATTGTATTAAGAAGAGAATTCAACTTAAAACTCGAACAGAAGAAAGGATCGGATCGTATCAGATCAGAGAGGAATCAACTATTGTGATATGTACAAATTTACTCAAATACTGAAAAAACACTGAGAAACCTAGAACCTAGAGGTTTATTCCAAGGAACCCCAGTTGTAAATCAATTATCGAGAGGATAATCTATAATCTACCAAAGATTAGGCTAAACAGATCAGAGATCAGATCAGAACCAGAATCAGAACCAGAACCAGCACGGAAATGGCCGAGAAAGTGGAACACTCACAGGCCAACCTGAACAGTCAACAGAATGATGCTCGAAAGGTGCGCAAGTCGCCCGACTTTCAGCCCATGATGCCCGGCGTTATATCCAGAGAACGCAGCTTTGTCCGCACTTCGAACCAACAGGTGCTGTCACTTATCTTTGATTTGGGGCTTACTGTAACGTTCCCTCAATTCCAGAATATCAACAAAAGGCGCAGTCTGGCCTTCAATGTTCCTGGAAATCAGCAGTCGGGACAGATGAGGGGCAAGCCCGCTATGGATATATACCGACCGCCAAGTGAGTAATCCATTTCTTTCCTCTTTGTTGTGTTTCCACTTTTCTGCTTAGTTTGCTTGGCAAAATGCTTTATGCTGTCTCAATGTAGCGCTAGTTGAATCCTATTTGAATATTATCCGGCTAGAACTGAAGTACCAAGCAACTGACAGATGGAGGTGGCTATTTGTAATGCCATAATTACAATGGCATCACATTCCCATACGCGGATGAACGCATTAACGCGTGACTGCCAATTCACGGTTGAGTTCCGTTCGCTTAGGGGAAATTTATAACGCGAATCAACGGGGAACATACCATAGATAACCTACATCAGACTGGACATCTTTTAGGAGAGTTTTCCACCGCATAATCTTTGTTAGTTTGTCGGGGGCAATCTGCTCTCCAGCTGCTTTCTCGGATGCTTCGCACTTTCAGCTGCAAGCTTTATAGACTACCGATTACTTATTGAGACAATCTCTTTCTTTTCGATTCTTTTCATATGTCTTTCTCATACTCTATATACACTCCTCCCTCCACACACACACACACACACACACACACACTCCCAAAATGTTGTCCTGCCCCTCACATCATCATGCTATAAACTCTTGGTGTCCTACCTCCTCTGTATAAATGCCTCCGTCACAGATGTGCGCGGCGAAATGGCTGCTCCGATCGGTGGTGGTGGTGGTGGTGGTGGTGCAGGTTCAGGTGGTGTTAACAAACTGAATGTGAATGCCCAGGAGTTCACGATGACGGGCAACTGCTCGCCAACCGAGGCCCTCAGTAATCGGTAAAGCAAAACCTTTTTAATGCCATCGTTTACCCCTCTTCCCGTCTCCTTGCAGAGCTAAACTACAATCTACAACATTCTTCCAGTTCGTCGCTAATCTTCCCCACCAACGTCCCCGGCCAGAGCCCCTCTTTGGGCCAGTACGTGAATGTGAATGTGAACGTGAACAGACGGCAGGCGGGTCTCTCGCTGGGCAACATGCCCGGCGGAATGAAGGCCAGCCACCATCGCTCCATTTTGGTGACGCATCCAATCAGTCCTCTAGCGGGTGGTCAAATGCCTCTCATGAACTCCCCCTCCAGTGGCAATATACTCCATGTAAGCAGGCGGATAAGAGGATAGACTCTCACAATCTCTCATTAAAATCTCTCCCTTTTATCCCTTTCAGACAACGAATCGGGTAAAGTTTGCCCCGGAGCCCAGGGGCCAGCAGATGTCTTCGGCATCCCAAAACCAGTTCCAGCAGAACTATGGACAGCAATATCAGCCGAACCTCAATGGCTCTATCGATCCGTATATGAACGGCAATGCCCTGCAACGCTCCAAGTCCCTGTCTTCGGCTGATGCCCTGACTCGTGGCATGGCCGGTCTGGGCCTGGGCCTGGGCAACGAGATGTCCGACATTGGAGGGTTCACGCCGGAGATCCAGGCGTTGATCGACACCGCTCTGGAGGATCCCAATCAACTGAACTCGCGCTGCCTCATGGAGCTGACTTCACAGTTCATCAAGCGGGCGGTGGAGAGCCGGCGCTTCGCCTTGCCCATCTCCCGTCTATGCCTCAATATCATAGCCAGGGAGCAGAAGGAGACCTTCCTGGAGGCGCTGCTCAATACGTGCCGTCAATGGTACCAGGAACGCGAAAAGGTACACACAAGGGAAGACTATCCGAAGCTTTAATCCATGACTTATCTATTCCTTTAGCTACTGTTTGCCATCCAGGGCATGAAGTCACCTTCCCGCGTCCGTTTTACAGCCTTCATGGCCTTCCTCACGGAGATGTTCTGCCAGCTGAAGCGGCGCCAAATCCAGCTGCGCACCCACCACGAGGGAACACCTCCTCCATTGGTCCTGCTCAGCCTGCTGTCCAAGTGCTGTGAGGATTGTGTGCGTCCGCCGATTCGTTCGCTGTCAGAAGTGCGTCTGTCCCTAGATTCACAAATCAGATCGTTATATGGGATTCCTTTCGTTCCAGGTTGAGTGTCTGTTCTATGTTCTAACCTGCATTGGCCAGGACGTGGAGCAGCAGCTGCCCCAGCAGCTGGAGCTGCTCATGAGCCTCGTGCGCGACGCCTTCTTGAATGCGGGCGACTCGGCTGCTGCCATCCGTCGGACACTGCTGCAACTCATCGAGCTGAAGGCCTCCCACTGGCAGCTGCCCGGAAACACGGTCCTCTACTACACCCACAACAACAACTAGGCGGACAATCTAGTGTGGATCCACAGAAAGGGAAGGGACTGGGATCAAGGGGGTTGATGGTCGGGCAATCGCAAGACATCATCAGCTATCGTTACTGTTGTCGATTTGCATTTAGGCCTGCAAACCTTCTGTTCTATTTATCTTATTCTTACTCTTACCTAGGCTAAGCGATACATATTTATTTTGGAACCAGCAATAGTGACACTAACCCCGAGGACTTCAATTCACTTCACACCAAGCCCCAGTACCAAATGAGGTCCAATGCGACTTCGGTTTCCGCGGACTCAGCGCTAATCTAAGGCTCAATTTTTATGTGAATCCATATATTTACTTGTAATAAATCACTGCTAGTCAAAAGTGTATTCAATTTGCTTTACAACAATTTGGTTTCGGAACAACTTTGGCTGTGTCTTCCTCTTTCACTCCGATCGCCTTTGAAACTTGTGGTTTCAACTACTCCAGTGCCGCTAATTCTAATAGTAATATTAAGAGTAGTTTCATTACCTGCCGTTCATTGCCAGAAGCTGTATTACACGGTCGTCCTCCTCTGGAGCAATTTCCGATTCGCTTTGGTTCATTTTTTCAACATCAAAAAACACAAAACACAATTTTAATTAAGCGGCGGCGCAACCAAAAGTCCCGAACCATCGATAGGTATAATAACTGTAGAAATACTACCGATGAACCGATAGTAACATACGTTCTTTTCATCGAAATTTTCTGGCGGCGCCGAATCGATTTTCTCGCTCGTATTTGAATCTGAAAACACCAAGGAACGTAATATCCTATTTACATAGTGGGGGAAGTGTGATGGCTGCGGGCACCGTCTTGGCACATTTTTTTACGAATTAAAAGTAGATTTCTTAGGTCACTGTCGGTGAATGTTTATATAGCCTTCACTGGGCAAAAATAACGTAAAATGCAAAACAAAGGGTGATGTCAACAGAAACAAAGATCAACAAATGATGTGATGCATACATTTTTTGGAAATACAATGACAGCATTGCAAACAAAATGAAACAGTCACCACTTCGCATATATATGTATACATATGTATGCTTATATTTGTTTCGTTATCAATACGAAAACTGCGTACTGCCAACAAACAATACTCAGATCAGTAACTTCTGCTTGCTGACCAAGTTTACGTAGTGTTACGTATTGGATGCCCACAACTAGAGCTTGCCCACAGCCGGCACACTGCCCCCTGTCCTTACTATTATATAAAGGTTCCGACAAGTCAAAAACGAACCGTACACAGTAGTTATCAGTACATTTATTTTTCCAAATGCATAACGTATTTATTCTAAGAGTAAACGTAAAAAGATTCACATACATATATTACAATAAGAAGTAAACAATAAGCAATAAGGTTACAAATGTGTCCAAAAAGGTTCATTTACAGAGAATTTATAATAATTCAACATTTCTTATAAATAATAAATAGTAAGAAAACGCTTTCTTGTTGAGCATTCATCAATACATCACCGGTTCTATACAATAAAATTCCCATTTCATACATTTTCCCTTAGGATTCACAAGCAGCCGAGAAAATAAAGTTATATACACTCAAAAATTACTAACTGTGTTACTTTAAATGTGCGGGTTCGATTTGTGTTGCTAACAATTACATTACAGTTGTTACAAAACATGCGGATAGTTATATATTCAAGAAATTCAACTAGTTTGGCACCCATTCATTTGGCTAGCGTTATTCAGAGATCGTCGTCCCCAATACCCTCAAACGCTTCGTTGGCCACACGTGCACCGTCCTCCCCATCGTTGCGAAAGAACACAGCTCCAAAAGTGCGGGACGTCGTTAGTCTCTGCTGTTTTGATTTGGGAGCCAGGTCGTGTGCCAGAAACTTGACTGGCGGCGTTGTTATAGACGCTGTCGTTGTCGAATACGACGTAGATGCACAAGTCGATGTCGATGATACCGAGCTGGGTGTTGATGCGGCCGATGTAGCTCCCGCGTCCGGTTCATCATCGCTATTCTGATCTGTTTTCCCGCCTCCGCCGTGCAACAACTGATCCACCATGGCCTGCAGGCATACAGACATCAGCATGGCCTGTTCACTGCTTATAGTTATCCAGCGAAGCGTTTGCTTCGAAATCAAATACTCAAATGCCAACTGCAACTGTGAGGGCTCAAGCCTCGACTCCAGCGTATTGTGGGTCACACTGACACGCCATGAGCGCATCCTAGTCACCCGAAACTTTGTCTCGTATATCTTGGCGCCTCGTGCCGTGCGCAAGCTGAGCTCCTTGTTACCAATGCTGACCAAAGCCATAGTTTTCGGGTCAGGATAGTCAACATTCGCCGCCTCAAACTGCAGGCATCCGTAGGAGGGCAAGTCTCGCACTATGTCCATGTATTCCAAAGACCGCCCTTGCATCTGAAGATGGCTCAATTGCCGTCCAAGGCCAGGCGAGCAGATCACAACCCATTCTCTACTCACATCCGCCACGGTCTGGTTATACAGCAAGTTCAGGGCCACTTTATTTCCGTATAGCTTGGCATCCCAGCTCGAATCCCAGTAACACGTGCGAAGCAACAGCTCACAGGGCTGGGCATGGAGACGTGTTATGTATGGCGACTCAAAGTCCATTAGGCGTCGCACCAGAACCAGCTCGTCAGATTCCCGCTTTTTGCGCATCAGGTACAGACAAAACAACTTCATCAGCTCTTCTGGGAGCTTCAGTTCACGGCACACGCTCTTCAGTAACAAACTGGCATTCTGCTGCACATTACAATTAACCAGCAACTGTGCTCCATTCGGATTTGTGTAGACCTCTACCTCTAGCTGCTTTTCCTCGCTGTCGCTTCCCACATTGCCCTCGGCCAGTGCCGTATCCAGCTGAGCACGCTGGAAGAACTGATGTAGAAACGGCAATCGAACAAGGCGTGCATCCTGACCAATGATCTGCAAATACTGCTCCAGACCACTGCGTCTGGCCTCCAGCTGCCCATTAGTTAGCGGTAGAAACCTTTTTGGGGGAAAAGGAGGCAGACTCAAGCTGGAGCAATGCCGACGCATTTGCTCGTTTAAAGAATGCAGTTGCTTGTACCGCAAGCAACAATGATAACTCCCATTTATGTGTATATTATACACAGTGTACGTGGGCGAGCCCAGGTCCTGCGTGTCTGGTATAGAAAAATGCATGTTTCTATTATTTTACGGCATCGCCAGCCAACTTTTTACATTTTTATTGTTTCGCGATTGTTTTTCATATTATTTCAATATCTTTTTCTTTGTTTATGTACAATTAATAAACATTTGTGCAGATTTTCTCGCGTTGTCACACTATATACATTGTTAATCCCGTAATCGCACAAAAATACCGATATTATTTTTGAGCTGCCCTGTGCATCGATGAATATGCATAGTAGCGGGTCTATCTGATCTAATAGCTGTATGACATTAGAATTTTTAAAATTTGTTGCGAAGAGAGAGCAGCAGTCAGACAATTAAAAATTAAAACTAATTTGCTTGTGCCACGCATCATATTATTATTTTAGAATATGAAAAATGCTGCTCATAGAATTTTTCGTCTGTTTAAATCTAATATGCTTGCCATTATGTTCTCTCATTGTCTAATTATTTCTCTTTTTACAAATTACACCCAGCCAACCAGCAAAATTGGTTTTGAAAATTGCAACAATCGATTATCCCTGCGGCCGGGGCAGCGCGGCCTGAGCGCAGCTCAACTGAGAAGTCAACTGGATGCATATATATCTCCCACAAGGCTATCTCTTGTTTTGTAGCTAGTCAGTTAGCACAGTCTAATGACATACAGCTATAGTCACGAAATATTGTGACGATTTTTCCACAAATATATCTCCAAAAATATATATCGATATATTGATATGTCTGTTTAGCTTCCCTATTTCAATTTCTCTGCCATTTCGTTTTTGTCTTTCACCCCTAATACACTTGATAGACCTACATGTAAGCTGAATTAAATATAAATTAGCCTAATTGGCTTAGAATATGTTCACATCAGTGTGCCTGAAAGCACAATTAAATGCGACATGTTCCCTTCTATGTTAAATACAAAAGATTTGATGGTATTTTAGAGTAAAACATAACCACTCTGGGAAACCACGTGTTTCAAAATGGCGATGCCAGCCACTCGTGAAAAAAGTATTTAATTGTGCGTAAAATGATGATTCTTTCAATTACCTTTTGCGGTTTCCACCAGAAAGCATTCTGCTTAAAGATGGCCTTAGGAGTCTGATCCAAGTGCACACAATGAAATTCTGACATTGATTTTGGTAGTCTTCAATATGATAAACAAGATATTGGTTTTTTCAATTGCAGAATGGCGGACGCAGCTCCAGCCCGTGGTGGATTCCGTGGCGGTTTTGGCTCTCGTGGGGGTCGTGGTGGACGCGGTCGTGGCCGTGGACGCGGCGCCCGTGGACGTGGTGGCAAGGAGGACTCCAAGGAGTGGGTTCCAGTCACCAAGCTAGGTCGCCTGGTGCGCGAAGGCAAGATCAAGTCCCTGGAGGAGATCTACCTGTACTCGTTGCCCATCAAAGAGTTCGAGATCATCGACTTCTTCCTGGGCTCGGCTCTGCGCGATGAGGTGCTGAAGATCATGCCTGTGCAGAAGCAGACCCGTGCCGGTCAGCGTACCCGCTTCAAGGCCTTCGTTGCCATCGGTGACAACAACGGTCACATCGGCTTGGGCGTTAAGTGCAGCAAGGAAGTTGCCACCGCCATTCGTGGCGCCATCATCCTCGCTAAGCTGTCCGTCGTGCCCGTGCGTCGTGGCTACTGGGGCAACAAGATCGGCAAGCCCCACACCGTGCCCTGCAAGGTTACTGGAAAGTGCGGCTCCGTCTCAGTGCGTCTGATTCCCGCTCCCCGCGGTACTGGCATTGTCTCGGCTCCCGTCCCCAAGAAGCTCCTTACCATGGCTGGTATTGAGGATTGCTACACCTCGGCCCGTGGCTCGACCGGCACCCTGGGTAACTTCGCAAAGGCCACCTACGCTGCCATTGCCAAGACCTACGCTTACCTCACTCCAGACTTGTGGAAGGAGATGCCTCTGGGCTCCACTCCCTACCAGGCATACTCTGACTTCTTGTCCAAGCCCACAGCCCGTCTGCACGCTGATGCCTAGACTAGACAATACAGAGCGAACCAATGGTTTTGAATAAACTTGAATAACATAAAACCATAGACTACGATTTTTTTCATTTCTTGATTCAGCCTATATACTGGAAAACGGTCCCATGCTTGAAGAAAAAACAACAAAGTTTGAGCTTAAAGTAATTTCATGTTTTAATAGGTAAAATAGAACTATAAAAAGTAGTCTACGCCTTCACGCCATACGCCTCCGGCATTCTTTCTATGGCGTACTTATGGGCCGACACATACATAATGGGCACTCCGGGTATTTTTCTAATGCGGTTCTTAAGATCTTTGTCGTTGGTGGCCACTATGTAGCACTTGTGCTGGCGCACACGCTCCACGATGCAGTCATCGGCGTAGGTTCCCTTGTGCAGGCAGGGCAAGCGCTCGAAGCGGGGATCTGATATGATGCGCAGTGCCAGCTTGTACTTGTTGCCCAGCTTCTCCAACTCAGCGCGCACACAGTCTGAAATGTAGGGTATGCATTTGGCATATAAACAATCCATCATTCCCTGCACAATATCCAGTTTGCTCTTAATGCTAAAGTTTATGAAATTGGTATCCAGGACTATGTGGTAGGGTGGTCCCAACTGGGTGTTGTACTGGAAAAAGAGCGCCGAGCTCTGCTGCGTGGCCTCGTGGACTTTCACCTGGTGAGGATCCTCGGCTTTCTTTCGCTTTTCCCGAATTTGATCCTTCAGACGCGAATCCGTAGGCTTCATCAGGCGTTTAAGCTGCGCATTTCGCTGTTTCTTTACCTTCTGGGTTTTCTTTTGTTTGCCCTGTGGGAAGAATAAATCCGTTACCATAAGGGACATTCCAATGGAAATAGATATTTACCATTTTAAGGTATTTTCAGTTTAAAATCAAATTAAAAGGGCGCACGTGTAGAAAACTATTTTGGTCATCAGCTGTTTTCCCGATTGGTATCGATATAACTTTTTTTCAAAGCAACGCTGAAATATATCGAAAGACCACAAAATCATTCCTGCGGTGGATCGATATTAGATGAAGCATAGCTGTGCCGCCATTTTCGTTCTAGCATTTCCACGTGCGCCCGGATGTGGCTTCACTTTTATTCGACAACTCAAGCAAAATGGTAAGCAAATGGAACCCAGTGAAAAATTGAGTTTAAAGTTCAACAAAAAATGCAATGCCACAAATGATGAAACTGATGACGAGACTGAAAGAACATTTTTCTCGACTTAACGTTGTATCTTTCAATGTTTCGTTGAACAATATTTGTTCATTAAAGATTATTCGGCAATCTGATGGCATTTAATTTACTTTTGCTGGCTGTGTGTTCAATTAAACAACTGCTAATTGACGATGTTTGCTTTGCAGGGATAAATACCACGAACTTTGGTGAAATTTTGAACAATTGACGCCATGTAAGTGTGCGTACACAAGGCCACGCGGCCGATGAGACACCTTGGGCATTCAGCCCATTTGAGACTCCTCTGGGCATTGAGGTAAGGACAACTTCTTGTTATGCAGTTTCTTTTTTTTTTTGTGATGAACTTTTACACAGACCTGTACTGAATAGACTCATGCGGAAAAATGTAAACTGATTCAAGAAAGAAAAAAAGGTTATTTTATTTATGAATTCTTTCATTAATGAGATATGTATTTCGTTATTGTTTTAGGTTATGTCTAACAAACGGCCCATGGAGACGACAGTGGGGAAATTTTTGTAACAAGGTATGCATTCAATTTAGATAATATTAAACAAAGTGAGAAACTTTTACACAGACCTGTACTGAGATAATCATGCAGATAAAATGTAAGCTGATTAAAGATTCAGCAAATTCAAAGCTAACATTTTTGTTTTAGATCTTCTTTAATGTACTCCCTAATTTCAGATTTCAAACTCTGCTTTGAGGTTATGGCGTGCATCTGATGGCTACTCCAGGCACATGGTACTTCGTTGTGAAAACCAAACAAGGTAATATTTTCACCCACTAATCCGATGGATTATTCTGAGTAGCTAAATGATGATTACCTTAAATACCTTTTGCGGTTTCCACCAGAAAGCCTCGGCTTAATGATGGGCTTAGGTGTCTGATTTCTACACGCTTCTACACATATATTGTTCCCGGTTTTTTCTTGTAAAAACTAATCTGATTCTTAATTTTTTTAGCAAATATGTCGGAATTTTAAATGACTACCGAATCTGTAACTGCACCTATTTTAAAGGTAATTTATAAAAGCTTTGTACTATTTAATTTGTTTAAATGATGATTACCTTAAACACCTTTTGCGGTTTCCACCAGAAAGTTTCGGCTTAATGATGGGCTAAGGCGTCTGATTAATAATTTTTACACAAATTTTGATCGAGCTTATACGTTCCCTATTAATACCATATTTATTTAATTACAGATTTTCATTATTCTTTAATGGCTTCAACTGGATGGCATTTGCTCAACAGTACTGGGGTTTAAGGCGCATCAATTGAATACAAAATAAATCTAATTAAATACAAAATAACAAGTACAAAATTTATTTGGAAATTGGGATCTTCTGTTTTAGTGGGAGAGTCTCTCTTGAAGTCCGCCTTTTCTGTATGTGGCAAGAAACGCGCATCAGCGAAATTTCATTTTCATTTTGTGGAATCTACGAATTTATAAAGCTGTCGAATTTTGTGTTTCAAAAGAAGCCGCGCAGATGTGTGCTCGATAACGGAAGTTGCAGAGTTGCAGTGGGTTATTAATCTAACGCGAAATAAAAGCTGAAACTCGCATAAATGCTAGCTGATGCAATCAGTTGGTTTATTTAATTGCTGGGAGTACACGGCCTATTCAGTAATGTCTTCCAAAATCTCAATTGCTTGCTACACTAGCCTGCCGCCTGTTGCACAGAGTTGATCGATAACATGTACCATGAGACGCGCCGATTTAATCAAACCGCTGTTGCGCATAAATAACAACAAATCCAGAGTCTGGAGGGAAAACTACGCAACGCAGATAAATACGGACTACGCGGAGTGCACACTGGACCCCAAGGAGTATGTGGACTTTAAGAAACAACTGCGACAGATCAATCTACTTCCCAAGGATGGACACACGTGCTTGCAAGTGGAGTGCCGGCTGTGTGAACGTAACAGGCAGCCGGCTGCAGCACACACAAGGGGCGTCGCTGAGCAAGGGCTGTTGGCTTACGTAAACAAGCGGACGGGTGTGTAACGGAGCGGATTTTCATTAGCAAACTATCTATATATGTAGATTCCTCTTTCTAGGAGCCTTTATCTGTCCAAATTGTGATGTGAAAACCTCTCTGAGCAATGCTCTGGCGGCTTATCAGATCCCCTCGCCAGCCGGCTACCAGCGCCCCCCACAAACTCAGCCCGTATATGAATCGCGCTTTTCCTACCTTACAAATGTGACGCCAGAGGCATGTGAGGCCCTAGGAATCAAGGGTTTGAAGGAGTCGCAGTTGAATGCCATTGGAGCCCAGTACGAGCCGGAACAGAATCTGCTGCATTTCAAGCTACGCAATGCAGCGCAACTAGTGGTCGGGGAAAAGGTGCTGCATTTAAGCGACCGCCATGAGGAGACCTTTCAGGGCACGTCCATGTCGGGGCTGCTTATTCATGGTGTGGGGAACAAAAGTAAAGCGGTTTTAGTCAGCAATTTACTTGACTTCATTGTCCTTGCCACACAGAACATCGAAACGCGTACGTACAACCGCTTGCTTTCCTTGCAATTCACAGCTCACAGAATGCAGTTTTTGCTTTCAGATTGTATTGTTTGCCTACCGTACGAGCTGAAGATGCTGCCGCAGGAATGCCTGCCTGGATTGGAGCGCTTCAAGGAGCTGGTCTTTTGGCTGCACTACGATAGCAGTCACAACTGGGATGCCGCCCGAGCATTTGCCCAAAAGATAGAAGAAAAGCGTTGCCTTCTCATTAGAGCCACCGAAACGGAGCCAGCGCCGCACCTGGCACTACGTCGTCGGCTCAACCTTCGCCACATACTGGCCAAGGCTACGCCAGTGAAGCACAAGGCCATCACTACATTTGGGGCGATGAGGAACGACATACTCAGCGAGCTGCAGAACATTGAAAAGGTGAACGGCGTCAAGTGGAAGCGTTTCCCAGTGCTGAACAAGTTGCTTAAGGGTCATCGTAGGGGAGAGCTGACTATCCTGACCGGACCCACGGGCAGCGGGAAAACCACCTTCATGAGCGAGTACTCCCTCGACCTAGCCATGCAGGGCGTGTCCACACTCTGGGGCTCCTTCGAGATACGCAACACCCGTTTGGCCGCCACTTTGCTGCGACAATATGTGGGCTACCCCTTGGATAATAAGTTGCAGGAGTTCGACCACTGGGCCACGGAGTTTGAGCGCATGCCGCTCTATTTTATGACCTTTCACGGCCAGCAGCCCCTGAAGCCAGTGCTGGAGGCCATCGAGCACGCGTCCTACGTACACGACGTGATGCATGTGATAATCGACAACCTTCAGTTCATGATGGGAGTCTCCTCATTTCGCGGCGACAAGTTCTGGGAGCAGGATTCCATCATTGCAGCCTTTCGCAGCTTCGCCACCAAGCACAATGTCCATGTCACGCTAGTCATGCATCCGCGCAAGGAGCGCCAGGAGGATGACCTCACCACGAGCTCCGTCTTTGGTACGGCGAAGGCCACACAGGAGGCGGACAATGTGCTTATCATTCAGGACAAGCGACTCACATCGGTGCGCGGCAAAAAGTATTTGCAGATAGCCAAGAACCGCTATAGCGGCGATCTGGGTATCATGCCGCTCGAGTTCGACAAGGAGGCGCTCAGCTACTCCTCGCAGATCCAAGGTGCCAAGCGGCGAAGGGAGAAGACAACGACAGAGGCCTGACGTACTTATCTATGCATTTGTTGATACTATCTGATATAATTATTCTGTTGTCTAGAACTAGGTTAGGCTTATACATAAAATCCTTGCGTCGTCTGGCCATGGGATGCATCACGTTGAGCTCTGCTTGTAGTTCTTTGTGTTTAGGATTTTCTTGCCGCACATGGCGCATATGGCCTTTTTGTAGGCGCACGCCTGGCAGTAGTGGGATCCCATCTGGTGGACCTTTTGTCGGCAGATGCTGAAATGATAAGCAATCTCATGAGCCTGGAATTCAGCGTACGGTTTGTCTTTTCTTACCGGCAAGGTGCCAGGGTCGAGCCCATAGGATTGTATCGGTCCCGAGCCGAGGATAGGGCTTTGTTTTCATTTATCTTACGTCCACCGGCTGGGGCGGTGCTGGTTTTCCAGGGATTTGGGGCCGAGACTTTCGTCAGTTTCGCCTCGCACTTCTCGCAAACCATTTTTTTTTTCTTATCAATTTGTTTTGATTTTGCAATGCAGTGAGTGTGACCGTACTTGGAAACGATAACATTTATTTTTGCCTATCGCTGTCTTCTTTTTTTTGCCCGCTACTCGTAAATTTTACAAAATAAACAAAAAAATGCACAAAACATGACGGAGGAGAAGAACGACCAATTGCGGTAACCAATGAATGCTAAATGCATTGTTTGTACTATTGTTTAATGATCAATTTATTACCTATTGCAGGCAACAGCTCATCGCGGCGGTAGTGAAAAAGCGCGCGGCAATTGCGCGGGCTCAGGAAGTTGTGGTGAGGCTCCTGGAGCCCGACGTAGCAGAGCTGGAATTCCTGGCCATGGTATTTATAGTTTATTTGATGGTATACAAGTTTTAAATTAACATTTCCTCGTCCCTAGCTCTGGGAAATCGCACCCAACCACTATACCGACATTGTGGATGAGCGCGAAATCAGCCGATACTGTGGGTACCCGCTCTGCTCCAATGTCTTGCAGAAGTAAGTGGACGCTCCAAAAGGTGGCTCCTGACTAACCGACTCACTTGCAGTGTACCCAACCAGAAGTACCAAATCAGTGCATCGCAAAACAAGGTCTACGATATCACAGAGCGCAAGAAATTCTGCTCCGGCTATTGTTTCCGCGCTTCAGAGTACATTAAGGCCCAGGTGCCGACGTCGCCGCTGTGGCTGCGCGACAGGGAGTTGCGGCCGAGCTTTCAGCTGCTGCCGCGAGACAAATGAAAAGGTAAACAAGTTTCAATGCTATTTCTATATTTTATGTAATGAAGTACCATTTTTTCTTGTTACATTATTGGATTTGTTCGATTTTCGATGTGGAAATATTTAGGAAAAGTACTTAAAATGCTAAACAATTGATCGCCTTTGTCCTCGGCTAGATCATAATTATATTGTCGCGTTCAAGCGTTAGATCAGCCTCGCGTTTGGCGTCCTCCTCGGACCATTCGCCGCATTTACTGAGCACATCTGTTTCGCGCGGTGGTTCGGTCTTCGAATGAAAAGCGAATTGGGGGATGGAAAAGGATGAGCTTTATTGATTTATTACTCGTTGAGGCATATTATACCTCTTTGTCGTTGGCCGCCAGCTTGGTAAACATGTTAGCATACAGCTTCTTCTCCTTGGTTTTGGTCTCTTTGATTTTCTGCCTGCAGATGACCACGTGGTTGGCAGCGGCCTTGTTGCCAGGCTCCAATTGAATAACCTAACCAAACATTTATTTAGCAAGTAAGGATTTTCTATATGGTGTTATGACAAACCTTTTGGAAGTCCTCCAGGGCATCTTCCAGCTCATTGATGATCAGGTTGCATTGTCCGCGACGATAGAGAGCCTTCACATTGTTGGCCTCCAGGGCGAGCACAGCATTGCACTGAAGAAAATTAAATATCAATTTAAATGCTTCTGGGCACACATTCTCTACGTGAACTTACCTCCACCTTGGCCTCGAAGTGATCGTTGGACTTCTGGTGGCACAGCGCAATGTTGCTGTGCGTGGCCACCTTTAGCTTCTTCACCTCCTCGTTGGTGTCGGCGCTGTTCGGCAGCAGATTCTTGCACTTGGTGTACATCTTGATGGCGAGGCCCCAGTTCTCCTTCTTGAAGTAGTTGGTGCCCTTCTCCTTGTACACCTTGGCCTCGTCGATGCGCTCGGTGTCGCTCAGCTTCCACTCCTCCAGACCCTTGCCGCAGTCGATCAGCTTCACCTTGTACTCGACTGTGGCGTTGGGTGGAATCTTAAATGCCTCATTGCCCGTGACGCCAAAGGCATACATTGGTTTAATTGTGATTCTAAGGAAAAATCGATTTTAAAGTGGTGTTTCTTTTTTAGCCCCCATATCTTTCTGCTCTACCTGGAAGTCTCTCCTATGTTCATCTTCTCCAGTGCCATCTCCACTCCATCCACTAGACCGATAGCACTGCCCTCGCCATAATCGAACTCCACATCGCGTTCCTCAAACACTTTACCCTCGAAAGAACCAGAAATATGGGCTGCAAATCACAGACCCCGAATGAGGTTAAGGTAACCACAGAATCTAGATAAACCACGACTTACCCTTGACGAAGGCACCATCGGTGGGAGACCGCTTTTTATCGCTCGGCTCCAGAATGATGCGGCCAATGCTTCCGTCTTGGTTTGGGCTCAAATCCTCGCCCTTCCAGCCCAGCATTTCCAACTGAAAACGAGAACAGAGATATATAGTTGCCCTGGATTGCATTTTATCCCTGTGTTCTGTACCTCAAAGATCAGCGTGGAGTCTGGCGGAATGGTGGGCGGACTACCGGCAGAGCCGTAGGCATAGTTGGGAGCACATGTCAAGAAACAGCGCTCCCCCAGCTTCATGGTGGCCACTCCCATGTCGAAGGCTTTGATAACATTGCCTAAGACAAGAGAAAAGAACGAAAAAGAAAATTCCAGAAACAGCGACTTTGAGACATTCTCATGTCTCACCTTTGCCGAGCGCAAATTCAAAGGGCTCATTGCGGCTCACGCTCGAATCGAATTCTGTGCCATCGACCAGGCGGCCGGTATAGTGCATGGAGACAGTGCATCCACTGTGCGGGGTCTCGTTCCCGGTACCCTCTTTCAAGATTTCCTTGAGCACTCCACCATCTCCAGACAGGTCGATTTTGTTCGTTTCTTCCGGCATTTTTTTTCCTTGTTGCTTTGTTGGTGGTGAAGGTGTTTATCGATACCAGTATCGAATCCGCACATATGATAATCGTGTTGCCAATTGATTACATGGCGACTGCAGTAACTACATATTTGCTACATAATGGAAGGAAAAAGAAGGTGTGGACAGCAGGCAACGCGGCCCAAAAAATTCAACGCATGTAAGTTAAAATCCACCCCTTTTGCCTAATATACCTAGGATACAAAAAGCCGATTCAAAATTACGACTCATATGTTCGTTGCAGCAGTCTGACCTTCAGAAAAATACCGCTTCATTTTCAAAACGAAAACACCCTTTTATGTGCTACTTAAGTTAAACCGCGGAAAATAGTTCTATTTGTAAATGTTTGTAGATCTAATAAGATCAAATAACCGATTCAAACCAGCAGTTCGGCTATCGATACTATCGAACCAAATTATAGGTTCATATGAACCAGTACAGCCGAAAAAGAAAAGATATCTCATAAATGTGCTGGGGGCAACCCTGGCTTCTTGAGCGCGGTTTTTTTGTGTTCGAATTTAAAACTGATAGTGAGAATTATTTGACAATACAGACAGAAATCTATACTTATGTTCTTAATTTCTAGTTTTGTTCGTTTGTCTTATTCATTTTCCTCCAATTACCCATTCCCATTCCGTGGCTCGACTGCTTGTTGGTGAGAGGGGAGGGGGGACGCTGGTTTCGTTGTTTCGGGATCGCAGCTGCAGACTCTGTGGCTCGACTTTAACTGTAAATGCGAAGAAGGTGGAAAGCACGGAATAGCCGAGGAACAGCGGTTGTTTTTGGGAGTGCCGTCTGACATCAGGATTTACTGTTATTCGAAGCCACTGTAGGCAGACGCACAAGGCACTTTTCTCATACAACAGTAACATAAACAAACGGGTATCGTTCCAATTGCTCAATTTCTTTATTCCGTCGAATATTACCAGCTATATAGATTATTTAGCCATGCCCACATAGTTTTATACCATTAGTGAATTTATTTTCTAATTGACTGGTTTTTATTAACCACTTGCTTTTATTGAATTTTGCGTAAAAAGAGGTTTTAGCGAAATAAGTCAAACAAAAAACAAATAGCGAAATACGTCAATCAAAACAAACGAAAAGGGAAATTCGTTCATATTGCTCAGTTTGATATTCCATTGAATAATGCTGACTAACTAAACCTCTTAGCAATGCCCACATAATTTTATCCCATTAATGAATAAATTTTCTACAAGATTGGATAGTTTTTAATCCTTGCTTTTATTGTATTTATTGTAAAAAAAGGTTTAAACAAAAAAAGTCCAACAAAAAAAGAGTCACTATGTTGCGTGTAGGCCTTTGTATACCCTATTTTGTTAATTTTATATGAAGATGAAACGTGATTTATAAAGACCTTTTCTCAAATTGATATTCTTTAGACATATTCAAGTACATTTTTAGTATCTTGTATATATTTATAGCGATCCTGATACCTACTGAGCCTTGGAAGACAAACATTTCCGCAATTCTATAACATCCATTTCCCCCAGGGTATGTGTGCATGGAATTAGCAACATTTGTGTATGGAATGAGACTCATTGTTGCAAAGGCGAACTGCGGCGAACTGCGGCGAACTCAAATTCGATTCAAAAAACGACCAATTCTTTGTTCCGTTGAATTAGTGAATTTATTTCCTAATTGACTGGCTGTTATTAACCACTTGCTTTTATTGAATTTTTATATATTTTCGAAAATTAAATTTAGATTGATGAATAGATGGCACCGATCGCTGGTGGTGGCAGTTCCTCGATAGCAAAATCCATGTATAAATTCAATTTTGGTGGCGCTCCTCCTTTACACGTTGGAGCTAACGGTAGGTGTCGTCTTGTTGACAGCGGCACCTGGCGTCTTTATTTGGTGGAAACAAAAATTGCATAGCAACCACCTTCAATAGTTTTAGTTTTGCCCGCCTTGAGTTTCACAGCAGCCAGCTTTAATAGTTGAAGAGGTGTTATTATTCGGGGAGAAAAATGAATCGTCAGATTGACAGAATTCACAAGAAATCGTACTAATAAACGAACTAATAATTGCACAAACAAAGTAATTCATAAAATAGGGCTAAAGAATTTTGCAGGTATAATTGCATTCGTTATTAGACTTGGGAGAATCCAATCATCATCGAACAAATCGTGAGGACACATTCGTTTCCGCTCCAAGTAGTAATTAGTTGAAGGCATCAAATCCAGATGTATAGGGAGGGGCTTGTCATCACAATCTTAGATTATCATTACATAAATTGTTGGGTATATATCAGAAGTATTTCAAAAACTGAATCTCCTAAGAGCCACATGTTCGAGAGACACCCAATTGCATTTTTTTTTTCATACAAAGATAATTATAAAAAACAGAGATAAATCTTACACAAATTAAACTTAAATTTAAATAAACATACGAATTAAATACCAGCTAAACCCCATTCAGATTATATTTAGAAACGAGCATGCACCAGATTTACTTGGTACTTACGTACCCGTAGATGTTGCCTCAGTCCTCACCAAAGGTCTTTTGCGTAACTTTTTATGGGTCTGAAATGCTGCTGTGCTTCTGGTAGAGTGTGCCTGTACTGGGTGCTCCTCTTCCCTGACTTCTCTACAGATAATGGTATGCAAGAGAGATCGGGTTAAGTCCCAGAGTCTGGTCTGGGACAACTTTGCTTACGTATTTTGTGTTTTACAACATGTTTGTGTTTGTGTTTGCTCCCGCAATCCGCTCCAATCCGCAGATAGATGCGTTTGCAGTGGGTGCTAAATATAACAATTCTGATAATCATCGCCTCATCATCATACTCGTATCTATGACAAGTTCTGATAAAGAAGAAGGTCGTTTTTGAACGCTCCTAACTAACAGATCGACAGTGGTTGGACACTTTTGGGTTCCAGATTCAGAGTAGTTTTACTATTTAAATATTTTACTTTGCACTCACATGATGGAGCTTGGGATCTTGACATTATCTTATCGGATGTCTAGGCACTTGCAAAACAAAGTTATGAACTCTTTTTTCAGGAAGCGCCTTAAGACTTAGGTATAAAATTCATTATAGAGTAAATTCTCTAAGGTTAGGCTGGGTCATTGGGGCATAAATTGTGCAGAACCAACAGCGGACACACGACTTTAAAAAGTCCATTAAAAATTCGCTGGAGCGTTGCCAGGGCCCACATATCGCGTAATGAGGCACCCAAAACACGTGCCCTGATCCCAATCAATCACTCGTTTTCGCTTCCACATGTAATTTCCCATATCAGTTAATGGTTTTCTTTATCCACAACCTTTCCCTTCCAGCAATTATGCTTCAGTGTTGACTTCAGTTGAGTTCGGTCTCTACTGCGATTCGCAACGTTTGAAAAACTTTTTGCTAATTTCGTCAAGGAAATGCATAAAACTTTTGGGATTTTGAGACTATTTTCGAGTTCTATTCGCGTTGAGAGTGTGAACCGTGTTCATGTGGAGTGTTTCAAGAGGAGAGGAGTTTTTGTCACAGCCTTTGAATACGGCTGATGCGGAGAAGTTCTAGAGAATGTGAGAAAATCGACTATATAAGGGGGTTAAAAGAGGTTGGAAAAAATCATCGAAATATTGAGACTTTCTGTCTAAAAAATCTACCTAAAAAAGGATACTTTTGAGAGTGATTTTTGGAAGGCATATATCAAAAATTGTTATAATAAATCCTTATAAATCCCCAAAAATCTCGCACCAGCATGTACTGTCATTTGTTTCTGTAATTTATTTGATATGCGTCTGATTTAACATCAAAAATAAGTCTAGTTCATTGACTTAATTCATCTCTCATTCACAAAATAGAAGAACTAACAGATCACGAGACTTTAATCAAAGCAGACATCACTGACCCCATGCTGCTAATTTTAGTGCTCATAAACGCTCATTTGGATTTCCTAGTATCTATCCAATAGATGTATTACATTCTTTCAAACCTGTATACCCCATATTTCAATCAATATTTGAATAGGTTTCAAGAAATTTATTAAATCCTACTAACTTATACAGGAGTTACCAACTAAACCAAATACCAACTAAACATTATCCGCATGACTGGTCTGATCGATCCTTTCCCACTGTACTGTTTTCCTCAACCCCTTTTTCACCTTGTTCTTTTTTCTCAGAACTGTCATTATCTCGGTGGTATAGTATCTCAGCCCCCCAACACCCGATTGTCACCGTCAGCATAGTGAACCTTGGCCTACCCAGTGCGATCTTCTCGCTGTGATCTATCTTTCCATCTCTCCTACGGGGCGCTGTCACTCACGCGGAGATCGCGACATTGTCGCACGTCAGCCGTCGCTCAGAATCCGTTGGCTGGTTTTTTTTATCTCCATTCAAGAAATACAGAGACATTATCTCCCAGCGATCTTGTCGCATCAACAGCCAGCCAGAGGAGAGCATGAAGAGCCTCACAGAACTGTCACTAACACCAGAGACCCCAACCAATTTAAGTTAGAATCAACATCATCATCATCATAATCGAGAGAACGTGTGTGTGTGTGCGTGTGTGTGTGTGAGAGATCTGTGGGGATATGAGATATAGAGATTTAGCTGAGACGTTGATAAGAGATTTCCATTTTTCCTCAGATCAGTCTCAAAGCGAACGGCAACTGGGAAAGTTCCAAGGCGGCAAAGGAAGAAAAACAGAAGGAAAACCCAATTTATATTTTGGAAAAAAACAAACAAATTGATGAGAAAACTCTTTATATATGTGCGTGTGTGTGAGGAAAGTGGAGCAAAAGTGAAAACCTTGAAAACGAAAAGCCACAAAGGAAAAAATTAACATCTACAAAATTCAATTAAAAGGAAAATAAAGTGCAAAAAATGTATTAAAATTTAAAGAAAATATATTTAGTGAATATATAACGACTAAATGGAATTGTGTTATGAGATCTACTGAATATATGTGATGCATTTCATATCGTATATGAATATATATAACAACAAGAACTTGGTTTAGTCGCGCCTTGATGATCACAAATTTCAATTGAATTTAATCAAAATCAAACAAGAAGCAAAGCACAAAAAAAAGGCAAAGAAAAGAAAAGAAAAGAAAAAAAAATAAACATAAACTAGAGATTTAATTTTGAGTGAGCCCCCATATGTATTAGTGTACACAAGTATCTGTGTGTGTGTGTGTGTCTTTGTGCATGTGTATTCTGTGACCGAGAAACTTAGTTCTGAGACAGCCTCCTCCGGCAATTTTCTTTTCTTTATTCGTTTTCCACTGTCTGTCGTCTGGCTGTCTGGCTTTCCGTTCATTGAAACGAACTTCAAAACTATCAACCCAGCCGCCAGTGAGTGTGCGTGCGCCTTAGTATATGTATTAGTGAGTGGCTTAGTGTCTTAGTGTGTCGCCATGGGTAAAATGGTGAACGAAGAAATGGCCACAGAGCCGGTGTATTTGGAGAAAGTGGAACTCTCGAAGTTCGGCGAATTCTGCCAGAGACGTGGAATCAATCCGAATCTGATTATGCTCAAGATCACACTCTTTGTGATGTATGGCGGTGAGTACCCATAACTTTAAAGCTACCTTTTCCCAGAAGTTCATTATCATTAAAAACCCATTAGAAATTGCCTGCATAAGTCCGCATTCACCACATTGGATTCTTTTTCTGGCTCCGGTCTGGCAATGAAAGGAAAACGTGATGGGAAATCAAGTTGTTTGACTTGCAGAGCCTTTTATGAGCTACTTAGTCGGCGCCAGATAAGGTTAATAGGGCCCCGCCATCACTCATAACTCATACGACATGTTGTCCGAGTTGGGTGGAGAGTGGGCCATGAGCGAGGGCTTTAACTGATTGCGCGGTGCAAATAATTCATTGTTTCCTATTTATATTTTTTGGTTGATTTTTTGAACAATTTTCATTCTAGAACTGGGATTCAAGGGTGGATTATAATTTACACACACACACATCCCCATTCCTCAGGAATATCTAAGTATCTCAAACGATGCAACAGCTGTACAAAGTCCGAGACTGAGATTTAAGCTCTGGCAGTGAATCTGAATTCATTATCACACTACGAGTACTCTGTACCCTCCCTCTTTATAGTAGATATATTCTCTGGTCTCTGGTCGGTCTCTGGTCTCTGGTCGGAAGTTATCAATTAGGTTGGAGGGAAAATATGTAACACATTTGTATAAATTCAGTTAGAGAAATGAATGCACATTGAGGAGATTTTTCCCAGCGTGTGGCAATTAGGCATTCAATCAACAAACCCATCTCTCTGTAACTCTCCCTCTTTCTCTTTTTCTTATACTCTGTTTTTTCCTTCTCTATCGCTTTTTTGTCTACATTAGATTGTGTGTATTTTTGTATCTTTTGTAAATAAATCTAGCTTATGTGATTTAAGCTTGAGAAAGGTTTACTTTACGTTGATTTGCCTCTGTCTCTCGGTTATGGGGTCTCTGTGTGTGTCGTTTCTCGTTTCTCGTCTCGTCTGTCCATCAACTGACTGACCGTGCGCCATTTTTGTTTTCTCTGGCGGTCAATGACAAAAACATTTTGCCATTTTCCCCTTCGGTAGTGCTGCCCCCCTGCCACCCCTGTTGTTGTCTTGCGCCATTAAACCCAAATTGTCACTAAAATGAGTATTAATGCGTTTTTTATTTGACTCGAGATTTGCCGAGGATTTTTCGGTTTGCTTCTCTTTTTTGGGCTTAACTTTTATTTACAAATGAATTTTTGTATAGTATATGATTTTAAGTTTGTGTCTAATAGAAATTATATATATTTTCCTTGAGGGAATGACATCATACGAGGGAAATGATACAAAGAGAGAGATTATATTTAGAATAATACTAAAGAAGTCATCAACACTTCGAGAAATAATATCTCAGTAATAGAAAAGAACTAATTTTATTCAAATTGGTTCAAGGTTTTACACTTTACAGGCGTTTTTGATCATTTCTAATACAAAATGTACAATAGATGGGTGAAAGAATTCAATCGAAAATCTTTTCTCTGATAGATCAACCAGGAACATCAAATGATAAACTCCACAGGAAAACCAATTTCATCTGTGAACGAGTACCAATCTATTAACAATCTATTAATTAGCTACAGAATGCAGAACCTATAAAAATGGTTATTTAATTCATTTAATTGGTTATGTAAAGGAATTCGAGAGAAAAGGGTTTTAATTATAAATAAAAATACATATGCTTATGGTATAATTTTGTTTTTTCAGTTTATTTTTTGCTTGAATTTTACAAGGCTTAAAATGGTTTTTTAAATATTTTCCATGTCAATGAACATTTTTCTTTTGTTCTGTTTCCTCTGTCCATCAATTAAGTGATGGGAAATATGGCATACAAATTAAATATAATTGAAGTAGTGTGGGGGAAACATGTGATTGAAGCCTTTGTTATGGCAGAAATGATCAAACCGAAGACTTAAATATCTGTTAAATTAATTTATTACACTATTAAGGAGTTAAAAAAAAAAATTTTTAAAAATGTACATTTCTGAAAAGTTTTCTTCCCCAGACTACATTTTTAATAGGTTTTTCGAATTTTTAGAATGTTAAAGACATCCAAATCATCAAAAAATACTCGTTGAAGTTGATTTCGTTTTTATGGTCGTGGAAACGCTTCAAAGTGTTTCATTTCAGATCTGGCTCGTTGTAATTATCATTATAAATATTCCAGAAAAAGTAAGAGTATTGCTCTGAAACGCTGTGAACAGATACAAAATTTCGCGTAATATGAACATAAATAATTAACTTTAATTTGGCGCTGAAATATGTCTATTGTTTGTGATTGGTTTCCTTGTGTTGTCATTAAATCAGTGAAACAATTTTTCCACATTTTTTTTGTTTGCATATTCTTTTTTATGAAATCCATGTGACTTTGTTTCTTGCACTTCCATTTTCCATTGTTTTTACTCAGAGCTTAACTTTGGTTTTTCTTTTATTTAGCATTATATTTCGATTAAGCTTTATATTTCAATAGAGCATAGGCCACCGAATGCCATTTTAGCTATCCAGGCCACTTCGATCTTCACTAATTTTAAATTTGCAATTCCAATTCCCATTTTAACCTATTTTAAACCGTTTCCAATACATATTTTAACCCCATTTCTGCCCATTACACCTCTCAATTTCCCCCATATACCGTTCAATAAATAGCCGGAAAAACCAAACTGGCAACTGGAAAAATGAATTGTAATTAATATTTCAGACAGCACGCTGCTGCACATTTGTCAATGTCACTTCTGGGTTTGGCATGTCCGCTCAAAAATGCATAAATAAAGTGCAATTTAGTTGCACTTTGGCCATCAGCATCCTGAAAGCAGATGCAAATTTTTGCAGATGACATGGCCGTGTCATACCCCCGCCAAAAACTTTGTGCATAGTTAAAAATATACAAAAAATATGCGCGTTATGAATGCGAAAAATGATAAATGGAATACTGAATAATTATTATTAAAGTGGAAGGAAAGAACAGAACAGACAGAAATAAAGGGAATTTAAATGCACACAGCTGTGAGGAGGGGTAGGCTGTCGGGGTTTATGGCGACATTAATTACGAATGACAACGTGGCAGGAACAGATCCAACCGAATCGAACGGAATCAGTATGGCAACCTATACAGAGAATGAGAGGGAAAACAGGCACAGAACATCCACGAATGGCCGCCAAACCAAACAACCCTGACATGCTTGCGTTTCCGTTTCCGTTACAAAGAGAAAGACAGACAAAGAGAGAGAGAGAGAGACAGAGAGGGAAAACGAACAATTAATTGTTATTGCATTGAGCAAATACAAAAAAAAGTACGCACACAAACAGAAAGACAGACATAAAGACAGAAGCCGAGCATATTATTGTTAATTATCTGAGGCGATGCAAGGATGTAAAAACCAATTCGAGCCGCCATTTTCACTCCGACTCTTTGGAGGGGGAAAAGCCAGAGAAGTGAAAAGAAGAGAAAGAGGGACAAGAGAAGAAGGAAAGCCAAAATTCAGTATGATGAATATCAGATACCTCGTATACCCCGCATGAAAAGCATTTTTTTTTAAACAGATACAGTAGAAGGAAATCTCTTGATCTATAATCTCAGATACTTAAGGAAAAGAAAGTATGGGAACTTTTCTACTCTTTCTACCTCAAATATCCTTCCTACCGATGGACACACAAGAATATATATATTTTTCAAATGATCCTACGTAAATAATATCTAAGACTATTCCCTTTCCCTACTTCTGGCCCCCGCACTAATAAAACCTATCCGTAAACTGCATGAGTACAGCGTATGCAAAGAAAGACACTCAGGCGAGTGTTAACTGCACTTTAACAAACGAATTTCATTCACGGCACGCACTTTCCCCTCCACTCCATTCGCACACAGACACACACTCACACCATTTTACGTGGCCCGATGGCCGGATGGAGATCCTTGGCATGTTTGCATTTAAATTGGTCAAGGCTGAGGATGGCCAGATGGAACAGGAGGCGTGTACTATAGGGAGGAGCAGCAGGGAACCAGGAGGCTGTCCTGTTCCATTTCGCCCAATTTGTTGCCATTATTTCACTCCATTTTTGGTCGCAGCCACGTGACGCTCTCTCTGTGCGTTAATGTTCATAAATTATTGAAATGCAAGAAGATTATCTGCTGTCCGTTTTCGGTTTCCACTCCGGGGACCGTGTTCGTGTTGGTCAGGCGTGACCATTTTCACGGATTTTAAAGGTGTTTGGTGAGGTTTTTGGAGGGGAATTATATGAGAAATTACACGGGCAAATACTTTAAGTGTAACTGAGTCGATGATCCGGGGATTTTTGTATACCAAAATGAGGAGGAAATATATGTGAAGCACTTTTAGAGCTGTATAGTTGATTTCAATGGACAGATACTTTTTTAATTCATCCATTTAGCTGACTATTCAATTGTTCATTCTTCTATGCATTCACCATTCCATCACTTAATATTCAAAGTCTGGGATAATGAATAAAATTCCATTTCCATTTAATTAACTTCCTTTAAATGATTGCGAACACTTCTTACAAATTCCAATCATTTTCTTTGAATGATGAGCCATACTCTTTTTGCCATTCAATTTTCTGTATATAATTAAGTTTCCTCACTCTTTCTCAAGATTAATTTACAATATAATGTACCATTCTTTCTGTTTTCAATCCCACAGCCACCTCCTCGTTGCTGCCGTACCTGACAATACACATGCAATCGATTGGACTGACGGTGGAGGAGATTGCAATTATCTACCTGGCGCTGCCCTTTACCACCTTTCTTAGCCCGCCCATAACAGGTGAGTGAGTGCAATGCCAATTTGAGACAGAGAGAGAGTGTCAAGGGTAAATGTTTTAATGCATCTTAATTAGCGTCATGCTGCGTATATTTTAATTAAAACTTTCCCTTTGTCTGACTACTTGCTGGGGCATGAAAACGAAAGCGGAAACACACAAAATCAAACAAAGTACATTTTCAGCATGAATATATGTATGACTGCGCTATTTTCCAACGGTTTAAAACTATTTATTGTTAAATAAAAATAAGTTTATTAATTAATAAGGCTAGCTGTCGAAAAAAGGGGCAGTAGAAAACAGGCAAATAAAGCCAGTGTTCAATTCAGTGCAGCTATATTTGTAAATACATAATCAGATTTTTTTAAATTTTACTCCCGACTAAAGACTCTGCTTTCTGCGTGATAACGTGGTATTGATTGATTGACTGGTTTTCTTAAACGTTTAAAAGTTAAATTAAAGTTTTTTCGGACAAATGCTTTTATTTAGAGGACTTTAGTATAGATGTATTAAAGATATACTATGGAATGATTACAGAAATTCATATATTTATCAATGTATCGAAGACTGGATATTGTTGCCATAGATGATATGATGGATCTGCGGTAGATGAAGCAGTTTTTATAAATCTCGCCTCCGTTTTTTCGTTTCAATCAATTTAGTTTAATTTTAAATAAAAATTCTAATATACACAATATGTCGTCCGCCAGCAAATATTTTCGAAAAATCATGTTCTACCCCCAACAGAACTGAATATCAGAGCGGATTAATTTTTGTTTTTTCCTTTGTGACACTTGTGTGACAGTTCTGTCCGTAGCCTACTTTTTTGGGGTGCGGCCTGTTTTCTGGACGAATGCGAATAATTTAATTTACTTGCAGTTTAAATGACAATTAAGCAAAGTTCTTTTTTATTCTTCTGTGGAGCACTGGTCTCTCGCTGTCTGGCTGTATGTGAAGTGCCCCCATCATGCGGTTGGGTACCGCTTTTATTTCCTTTTTGAATATGTATACGAATATATATTTTTTTTATTCATTCTTATTATTTGCTTTTGCATTTTTAAAATGCATTTGCGGTATGGTATGTCGGCGACAGTGAAGTGAAGGTTTTTTAAACATTTTATGGGGACACTCGTTGCAGATAAATGTTGAGAGATATATGTACACGCAAAAGCAAAGGCGGGTAGAGTCGATTGGGTGGTGGAGAAAAGTGCATAAAGCTGGTCAAATTGTCGGACATAAAAGCTGGCAAAAATCTATATAGGATGAAAGCTAAGTGAAAATGCACTTATAAAGTTGGTTTATTAACATTTCGATCATTGAAGGCAAGTTATAAACATGGTTGATGTGGCTATATAATGACATTGAAAACTTCAAGTGGAAGGAATATATATTTTTTAATTTGAAATACAAGCCAAGACTTAACATTTAATCCTTTAATTCATTTCAAATTGAAGCCCTAATTTAAGGCTCAACTATCTCTTGGTTTTCTACAAATGAAAAACTGAGATTTAATCCGCCACAAAACGACCAAAAATGGTTGCACCTTAATCCGTCCTTAATCTTCAGCTTGTGCTGCATTTAAGCTGTGAATACAACCAATCAATGCTGCCAACCAAAACGGCTGAATACTTTTTTTGAGCCACAGATATATACAAGACACATACACTATACACTGAGATACATTCACACAGCTATGCTCAAACAAAGTTACAGCTGCAAAACATTTTGGTTGAGAAAACTTGGCTTACACACATTTTCCTTCACGCTCTTTTCACTGCAGGTTTTCTCGTTGACAAATTTGGCAAATACAAGCCCGTTGTGGTGATGAGTCTGCTGCTGAATGCTATTTTCCATCACTCGCTGCTGTTCATTCCACAGCAGGAGATACCTGGCGTTGTGCCATCGGCATTCGTCTTAAGGCATCCAGATAGCGGTGACATTGAGGTAAGTTTTTCCCTACATATCCCGCTCGATTTTATATCAGATTTTAGTTGAAAATTGTCGATTAAGTCGATTAATGCAAATACATCAATTGATAAATTCAGACCCTATAAATGTATACCTAAAAAAATTGGTGGAAGTAGATAATTAATAATTTTTGAATTTCCATGAAATTTCGTAAATACTTGCTGCTTAAATCAAACTCCACTACTGACTTTGTCACAATTAAGTTGTGTGTTTCTCGCAGCTCTTAAGCCTCTTGAGGTCGTGATCTGCTAAAGGGCTGCGGCTGTGGTTAAGGGGCATGGGCCGAATACCTTTTGGAGCTTGTTTAGTTAAGAGCTAAAAATGATGTGGGCTGCGGTTGTAGCCAGCTCTGCAGTGTCGTTCCTCCCTCTCGTCTCCTCTCTCTTTTGTGGCCGTAATATTTAGTATTCCCTTGTGTCTTGAGAAGGGAAAGTTCCGGGCTGCATTATTCCCTTTTCCATGTCAAAGCAGCTGTTGCTCGTTGTACTTGGTGTATAGTTTTAATGCGCTTACTTCATGGTTACCACTCATTTCCCAGTCTTTAAAGGGAGCTCCTTCTCATTACTGTTCTCATCAGACTCCTGCTATTGAGAGTCTTAACCAATCTCGTGCTCAAGTTAATTCGTTGAATGCAGGGACTTGAATGCAGGAGCTTGATTAGTTGAGACTGATAGAAGGGGTAGAAGTTGCATAAGTTGTTTGGTTATAGACTGTTGATGAATGATATATGCTTGAATATACGATTGCGTTTTTGGCAAGCTTCATTAAAAAGTTATTTGGTGTCATTTGGTGTTAGCTTTGTGGGAAGTGAAGAAGTTAAGGGTCTCCACAGAAGACTTACAGACTTCTCAAGCGTCTGAGATGGGGGATTCTTAGAAACTGCTTTGGTAAAACTTCAGTTTCTTCCACTTTTTGAAGTTCTTAGTGTTCCCTGCATCCACAAACCAAACGGTGGGGTAAAAAAGTAAGGAAACACTTTTGTTCTGACCACAAAACATAAACATCTTTAATTCTTTAAGATATTCTTCAAATAAATCGATTCCCTAGAGAGCAGAAACATATTATTTAAATGAATTTCATGAATTGCTGCAAATTTCGTGGGGAAACGATTGCTCTGCCAGACAATTTCAATTGCAATTCTAAGAAGCATCTTGCCAAAACCCTTGCCACCGTCTTCCCCACTCTTTGAAGCTTCTGAAGCCCCTATGACGAGCTCATCTGCCCACTCTTCTCTCACCTCTTACAACGGGTCTCACTTCAGTCACGGCATGTCTCTATTTGAAGCCAAAGGGAACTGAGAAAAGAGGAGCAGAGTAAACTACATAAAAGCCGGCATTTATTTGAGGCAGCGCGGCGGCAGCATTATGCTGCCACATGCAACACACGCACACCAATGCTTTACGCACGTACAAACACTCCACCGACCGAGTGTCTGTGTGTTTGTGTGCGTATATATTTTGTGTATCTAATGCGTGGCACGGATGCCGCCGCGTAGTCGCGACTCTACGATGGGAGATACTCGGCGCAGAGAGGATGCAGCAACTTTCTGTAGATTTCTGTTCTCCCAGCATCGAGCCACATCCAGGCACACACACAAATGCACACAGAACACGCGGAGAGTGCGAGATACTAATATTACGTATACGCCTGTTGTACAAGTCGTTGCATCTGTGAGTGTTTTGAGTGGGTGTTCTGTGTGTGTGAATTTGAATGGGAGTGTTTGTGTCACCCCGTGAGTGCAGCATCCAACCAAACGCAATCCGTTTGCCATTTTTTTGTGTTCCCTCTGCCATGGGTCGGGGTCGGGACTCTGGCTTCTATCTGCATTTGTGCATAAATTTGTGTCATGTAAAATCATCGAAATAAAGCAAATAACTGTCACACACCAAAGGGGAGTGTTCGGGAGGGCTCTGTGGTATTCTGTAAGAAATTTGTTGTACAAGTATTTCTTGGGATTTCTCTGAGCGTTTTCTTTTTATTGATGTACACATACACAAACACACATATGAGCAGTATTCCTATATATTTTTTATGCTTATGATCATATCAATGCAAACGATTCCGAGTCGGGTTGGCTGTTATTGCGGTCGGAGGCAGTGTCCTCAGTGTCCTTGGTGTCCTTTGAGTTGGTCATATGTGGCATAACAAATGTCGAGCACTGTATTCTCATTGATATGGTCGACGCTTTATGCTTAGCAGGGGATTTTACTCCATGAAATATGCAGCCAGAGGCGAAGGTGTTGAACCACATCTATGGATAGAATGAAATTTAAGCCAAAAATAAAAGAAATGATATATACGACAAAAGGATACCCGTTAAAATGCAACCAAAATGCCATAGAGAATCTTCCTTTTCCTGTAATAATTATGCGATCGAGATACATTTTGGAAAGATGGTTATGATGGGTAATCCTGCACAGAAAATACCCATCTATGCTTTATGGATTCACTACTTTCTTTCACTTGCACACATCTACCAGAGTGTTCCACGCTTACAGGCTATAAAATGTATGTAGAAGTGCCTTCTCAGTAATGCTCTCCACTGATCCACAGCCGTAGTGTGTCTCTTGAAATTGCATTCTTTATGACAGTCACACCTTTTGGCAATCGGCTCTTGAGCAACGCCAGCAAATTGCAGAAGCTGCAGCTCACAGAGAGTTTTACATAAATCGAATTATGGAGAGAGAGAGATGGGACGGGACAGGCCAGACAGGACAGATATCTGCATGGGATGGATATTATGCTAAAACGAAGGCAGAAGGGCACTTCGGGCTAAACAAATTCAAATGGAAAATGGAAAATGACAGAAGCAGGAGCGAACAGCAGCAGCAGCAGCAGTAGAACTAGAAGCCAGCAAGTAACACGGAACCGAGACGGCTCTTGACAGCTAACAAGCAAACGGAACGCATTAGAAACAGCTCACCAGAACCAGAACCAACTACAAGATACGTAGATACGTACATATCGTATATATGTATCTTGAAGAGGGCGGAGAAACTGTGGGATAGTTCGAGAGTTCTACAAGAATGCCAAAGAATCCACTTAAATGCGAGTGCACATCAGGTTTACATTGGGCGTGGGTGGGGAGGATAAGTCCTGTCTGTACACGAGTATCCAAGAGTGTCTTTCTGTCGGTACCTGGGAGTGTGTATGCGAGTGTCTATGGGGATAGGTATCTGTATCTGTATCTGTGAATTTCTAAGGGTCCCTCTGTATTTGTATGGGTTTCCCTGGGTCTATGCTTCTGCCTGAGAAGCATCTATGAGATTGTATGGTATCTGTGTGTTTGTATATCACGAACATTTATCTTTGTGTCGTTTTGCCCAGCACTTAAGCCACACTAAAACACCAACACCACTACGCACTCCACTCTCCCTCACACGCACACACACACACAGACATACACGTACATTAAAATCTTTCTTCTGAGCACAGCATTCGAGCCATTCCCGTTAGCGCCATAATGAAACGCAATGGAACTGTTATTGAGGGAGATTGGTAGGGGCAGTGGTAGCGGCGGCCTGGCTGAGAGGCGTGGTTCCTGGTCTCTGGCCCTTGGCCAAAAAAGCCGGGGGCCCCAGCACTCGCTTCATTTCATGAAAGTATCTCTAGGATACGCACACACGCAATGGTCCACTCCACTACGAACATTTCGCATTTGGTACCCGGCACTTGGCACGGGCGTATATTGAATTTGTATTTATGATCTGCCCATAAAATACAATAACACCATTAAAATAGCTGCAACCAATGCGCCAGTTGTGCTGAAGAGAGATCTAGACGCATCTGGAATGCTCTAAAGGAAAGTTGAAAAAGGGAAGAGATTGTTTTGGCGATTATTGTAAAGATGTAGATTTCAGGAAGTATGGAAAGTATCTGGAATATACAAATGTTATATTAACGAAAAACTATTTGAAATAACAGAAATTTGAATCAGAAATGTATGATAAGGAAATAGTTTTGATATTTGTATGCATAATTCCGTTGAGAAAGATAGGTATTTAGGTACAATGTCCTTTGTATTAAGGAAAAATTTGTATAATAATAATATAGCTAAAATCAGAGTTATTTTAGTAGTCGATTATTTTGAAGCAAATCTAAAAAAGTAGTGCTCACACTTCTTCCACAAGAAATATCTATTATATATTTCAAAATATGATTCTGCAATTATTCTCAAAATATTCAAGAATTTATCCACAATCAGGCGTCTTAGTAGGCTATTATTTTGTTATTCAATCACAGTAAGTGTCAGTAAATTTCGTATTTTCCTGGCAATATAATCCGCCAAGTGTGAGTACCTTTTCTATGCCCTTTCCTCGTTACCCATTACACATTTGGCCCACACCCACACCCACTACCCCGAATAGCATCCTTTAGCCCATCATACCCTTATAATAGTACTCGTAGCGAGCACCACTTTAACAGCCTGAAAACGCATCTTATGGCTACATTTGTGTTCATTCCGCACGTTCGGATGGACGTATACGTCTCCATCGCACAGCTCCGGCTCTGAACTACTCCTTGGCCGTCTGCCGTGTACAATGTACGGTGTATGCCATGTCTCCTGTCCATGTCCTGTTGCTTGCGGTTTACTATTTTATGCCATTATAGCCCAGAGTTTGGTTTGCCGGTCGGCATAAATTTATTTGGTATCGAGAGGAGCAGCGAATGTCGAGTGGCGGCGTTGGCATCGGTGACGGCGACGGCAAACGGAAATTACCATTTTATTATTGCAGGCACTGGTGCTGGGCTCGGTCATGGTCGATGCCCAACCCAACCCCAACTCTTGGGACCGCACTGGATGAGCCTTATTGAATTCGCATTAAAATTGGTAATGGATATATGCAGATACACGAACACAGCCTGCTGCTGCTGCAGATGCAGATACATAAAGAGCGAGTGGGCTGCCAATATGTATGTATATTTATTTGTGCCAGTGTTTGTATTACAATATTATAGCAGAGGGCTTAAGTTCATGTTTGGGGGCTTATGATAGGTTAAGTGCCAGTTTTGGTCTGGATTTTGGTGTCTGATTGAAGGGCGACTGAGAGGGCGTGTGATTTCGTGTGATTGGGGTATAATGATGGGTTTAATTGTTGGGAATAATATTCATATTATTATCGTCCAAGAACGACCAAGTATTACGACTATCACCACGAACCGGAAAATCGTCTTCATCGTCTGTTATATCTTCCACGGTATATTGATTGGCTTCTTGTTTAGCTTTCTTATCGGGGTCTTCGTAGTCGATGAGCACCCCAGCGACAAAGAAGAATTCGTCCAGCGTCTCGGTCCATATTTGCATATGCTTTTCAATGTTTTGGTTTTTGCGAATAGCTTCAGCTTTGATCAGTTCCGTCAGCTCTTGGCCCGACCACTTGGCGTAACTTCCCTTGGGACCAAAGTCATCGGACACATTTGACACATCGTAGACCACGTCCCGCAAAGCGACCAGGTATCGGCGACCCTTGTTGGTGCAATTGAATTCTTCAAGCAGCTTCTTAGTCAGAACGAGTCCACTCAACGGTTCCATCTGTATGGTGTGGCCCGCATCCATGTAGTCCTGCTCGTCGTAGGTGTCCCTATTGGTTCGCGTCTGCTTGAAGACCAAATAAGCCAGCACGACAGCAGCGGCTATGATGGTGTACACCGAGGTTGCTGCCTCACGGAACTGCTCGCTCCACAACTTATCTAACACAGACGACATTTTTTTCGTTTTACAGCAACTATTTTCCTTTCGGTAAAACTACCAGAATGTTTTATTGTTGAGTTTTGTTTAGACTGACGATTTCCCAGCACTGCCTTGTAACCGATGGATATACTTTTGTGATGATCAAGAAACAGCCTACTAAGCAATAGTTTTTTCTTGTTTCTTATGCCCCCAGAAAGGGAGTTTGGTGTAGGGTTGTAGACTACTATTCTATCGGCTCTGTTCTTTTTTTTTAAAGTTTTTTCCGGCTAAAATAATGTAACTCTGTTCTGCATAATTTGTATACCTAATTAAGTGGAAAATTTATAAAGAAATATACATACAACAAGAGGTGTACAGTCAGCTAATTTTGTTTGCAATCAATAATGTTAAAAATTCATATCGTTTATGAAAGCAAGAATGAAAGTAAGCGAAGAAAAAAAAAACAGTAAGGTATTAAAAATGCGATAAAATGAAAACTTTTAGATGGATCTTGCGCGAGGCAAAAATTAAGTTGCAGATCCCATCATCATAAGAAGAATTTGCAAAAAAATCTATCTAATCGAAAAATCTATTTGCAAAAATTCAAATCCGCGGTTTGGTAAATTGGCGGACTTTCATTATTTGTAATTTATGAATAATTGAAAGAGTATTGTATGAACTTTAATTGGATGTTTCATTCGTGGCGATGCAATGGTTATTTGTGAAGATATATTGAGCCAATCTTAAAGTTTCGTTTCTTTTTCTATGGTATGGTCCCTGTTGTCGAGAAAAATTAGCTTATATATACTTAGTTTTAAGCAAGGGCACAAATACCCTACATAAAGAAAAAAGAGAGAAGAAAAATGGCCACACTATGAAAAGACAAGAAGGTCACATTAGTTTGAGCAGTCGAAGAAAGAGCCGGGAGAAAAGACGAAGCGTGCGTAGACATATTATAAACATATAAGAATAAAATGTATTAACCTCCTTTTGCAAATAGGAAATAAAACGCAACCAACGCCTAAGTACCTATGAAGATAAGCGATTGTGTTTTATCCGCAATTCTCACGTTCCTGGACTCAACAGTCCCATTTTTAAATTTTAGTTATTTAGTGGCTTTAATTTCCGACAATAAAAGCTACTAATCATTAAATCATTGCCCAATGATAAAGGTGCACAGTGAAAACCAATAGTTCCAGTTCCAAGTCCGGACTCAGTCTCTGAATTCGGCTTTGTGATTAGTCCCAGATATATGTTAAATTATATTAAACTATGTGTAAATTTCACCGTCCAGAGCTGCACGGACATACTGTGGAGTTTAGTGCAGTTAATTAAATCTATTATAGTGCCGACAAATTCCAAGAACACTCACAACTATAAACAAGCATTTAGCCTTTCGTACCACATATCTATTATCTCCAATACCTCCCTTTGTTTTTTGTTCTTTCACTTCAACCATCAGGTATGGTGGTCTCCCTGTCCGAGCAGAGAATGTCCGGAGGAGCCTGAGCTGGAATTGGCCGTGCATCAATGCGTTGACTATTGTTTGATGCAAGAGCAAGTTAATCCCCAGCTTTATACGAGTACGCCGGCGTATAATGTTTATCCAACAACAAAAACAACAAAAGCAGCAGCTAGGACATCAACCTCCACAGAGAGGATTACAACAACAACAAATGCCATGAGCACGACCAGCACGGGGTATGCCACAATGGAGTCAGAGACAGAGTCGGTCGCAACATCATCGTCCACAACCACATCAACAACTACCACCACTACATCGCCGGCATCATCATTACCAGCATTATTCGCAACGCAAACGAGAAGCAGATACCAAGAAGTACTTAATATGTCATCGACCATGTTCCCGCCACTGGAGAATGCATCAGCCATGTCGTTGGTGGTGCAGCCAGGACCAGAAAAGGACCAGGAGGAGCAGCAGCCATCGTCAGCTGAATTGTCAGCCATGTCCATGCAGGGATTGAATTGTAAGTGACATGATGAACCCTTCTTTGAATCTCCCCTCTCCGACTGACCACAGGCATTATTATCATCGTAACTTGGTTCTGCTGGGTACTCCGTTGTTCTTCCTTTCAGTTAGCCTCTCCTCCTACTACTCCAACCATTCATCGAAGCTCGTGTCCATGTCCATGTCCGTGTCCGTGTCCGTGTCCGTGTCCGTGTCCATGTCCTTGTCCATGTCTATGTCCGTATCCTTGTTCATGCCACTATCCGTGTGTGTGTTTTACTTTTATTAGTTTGTTTTTCCCATCTTTTGTGCAATGGAAGCAGGAGGAGAGCAGCAGTAGAACCAGGAATTGTGGATGGGTAGAAACTTGCACCATAAAAGCCAAAGACCGAGTCGACTCTCAATGAAAACTACGAGTAAAAAAAAATATATAAGTATAATTCAACCTGTCCCACTCTGTTTGTGGATTGTGGGAGTGCAATGTGGTGCGGTGGTTGGGTGGCTTGGTGATTGTCATTAAAGCCTGACGTTTTGTGTGGAGCCAAAGTTTACGGTGGCAAAACTTTTCTCCAATTCTGTAGAAAAAAACTTCACAAAAGGCGTTTTTATTTCATATTATTAAAAGTGTGTGACAATGGGAATGGTAGATGGCTAATGGAGGGGTAAAAATGCACACGAAAAAATCCAGTATGAGAGCTGATATTAGCATTTGTTGCATAAGAAAGAGATTTCTATTATTTTTGGAATATTATTTTTGGATAAAAGTTCTTTGTAAAGGAATGACGAAAGGAATTCCTAAAAAAAGAATAAGATCTATTCTTCTATTGATGATTTGATTTTACCAAAGACTATACTATTACCAAGATGTTGTATGGGGAAGCATAAAGCCCTTAATGCCGTTGTTTTTCGAGACGCATCTGTTTGCTGTAGCAAGGATTTTTTTTTTTTTTTTCTGGGATGACATTCACCTCTCACCAAAGACTGGGTATATTGTTGTTGGATTTAGGGATCGACTTAACTTAGCAGCCTCAGGTACTGACGACCAGATGAAGCGTGTAGGCAGCTGGGCCGCTGTCAGAGACAAAGGATAGTCCAAGAGCCCAAGAGACATTTGCAGTGTCAGCATCGAACGAAAATTGAAATGGAAGTTATTCCTGATTGAAGACTCCTCTAAATCCATACATATGTAGTACCTCGAAAACCTCCTAAATATCTCCCATTATTTCAGTTTGTGTGCATTAGAAAATCATTTCCCTCTTGTTTCACAATCATAAGTCATGCATCAGTGGCTCCTTCTATCTCTATTGTGCAGACAAAACACATTCAAAAACTTTGCTAATGTCCTGAACAGAAATCAAAATGTGAGAATTCCCAGCAAAGGGGCTTCGACCCTTCCCCCGAAACAGACAAAAGTGCATAACTAACTAAACATGATGGCATTACTGGGGCCTGTACACTTGACACTTGGCACAATTGGAAATTGGTCATGCATGGCCAGGACGAGAGCCAGCAGAGGCAACAGAGACAGGCCCCGTACAGGACAGGGACAGTTTCGACCAAGTTTAGATCGCCTTGGGGGTGCAGAACAGCATACGAAAAGAGCCAAAGCAATTTTCCTGCCTGTCTGATTATGTGAAAAACTCACTCCCTTCCCACACACTTTGACAGCTTCCACAGACAGTAGCAGCCAGCAGAAGGAGGAGGTTAAGAGCATTAGCTGGGTCCACTCGGACAACGAGGATACCACCTATTTTATGCTGCAGATGCATCCCGACCTGGCAGAACCCACCGAGCAGCTGGGCATGGAAATCGAGCAGGATGCCAATGAAACGGTCACCGACATCCTCCAGCGTTTCGGCAAGGAGCGCCTGGTCGTGGGCAACATCAATCTCACGGATATGGACGATCTGGATCTGCGTTGCGGCGGTCTCGTCCGACGTTCGAACATCTCCGAAATGGGACCCGAGGCCGTGCAGTGTATGATGCAGCGATGCACCTTCACCATGAATGCGCCAGAGATCTGTCCGCCGGACTACAAGGAGACGGATGAAACCATCTTTTGGATTTACTTCCTATTGAGGTAAGTTTTTGGAATTTAGAACATCGAGTGCCATAACGTTTTCTCTTTTCTCTATAGATTTTTGGCCACTACAATGCTGTCAGCGGGCGTGACCATAATGGATCCCATAGCCCTGACAATGATTGAGAAGTTTGGTGGAGATTTTGGACGCGAGCGTTTGTTCTCCAGCATTGGTATGGCCATATTCTCGCCGATAACGGGCATTATGATTGATTATTCGTCGCGGGGCCTGGGATATACCGACTATTCAGCGGCGTTCTATACGTACGATGTGCTCCTGGTGATATCGACCATGTCGGTGCTGATGATGCCGCTGGGCGAGAAACTGCCGGCCGATAATGTGTTTAGGGATTTGTGGAATCTATTAAAGATGCCCCACGTAATTGCCTTTATTACATTCCTGTTTGTTCTCGGCAACTTTTGGGGCTTCATCGAGAGCTTCCTCTTCCTGTATCTGAAGGAATTGGGGGCACCCAACTATCTGCTTGGTGAGTTCTCGTCGTCATTAGTGGTTACTTTTTGGTACTTTTTGTGTGTTTGGTACGAATTGGATTGAATTTTGGATTTGAATCCATTTACAGGCATCACCATTACGGTTGGCACAGTGAGCAGTATCCCCTTCCTGTATGGGGCGGAGAAAATCACACGCATCTTTGGTCACGTTAATTTGATTATCATTGCTTTCTTCTCGCATGCCGCCCGCCTGGTTGGCTATTCGTTTATCGAGTGAGTGCCGAACGGCCGAACAGCCGGATCGATGTTTGCTTAATGCAATATCAAATTGAATTGCCTTCTTCTTCTTCCTAGGAATGCCTGGTGGTGCTTCCCCTTCGAGGCCCTGGAGTCATTATCCTGCCATCTGATGTGGGTGGCAGCTGCCACATACTGTTCCATTCTGGCCCCAAAAAGTTTGCTGGCCACTCTCATCGGTGTCCTTGGCATGGCCCATTTCAGTCTGGGTGAGCTTCGTCGGCCATCTCTCCTTCTCTAATGAGGCACTTTCATTACATGTAATCACATTTTGTTTGTCCCGTTCGTACAGGTCGAGGCAGTGGCAGCTTCACTGGAGGCCTGCTCATTGGGCAGTTCGGCACTCGAGATGCCTTTCGGTATATGGGCCTGCTGGCCGTTGTCGGCGGCATTGCCTATGGCCTGCTCCATCTGATTTGGCTGCGTAAATTCGATCACACTACCGATGATTCGGAGGAGGAGGCCGAGGCCGTGGAGGCTGGCGAGACGGAGAAACTGACAGAGCCGGCTACCAAGGAGCAGGGCACTTCCATGTCCCTGGAACGTTTGAGTCTAATGATTAAGTACAATCAGATTGGCAGTTTGTCATCGTTGCCCAGGGGATCGAGGGTAAGTTTTGGGGGTCCAGGACTGCAGAGGCTCTTCATTTGGAGACTCTTTTGATTAGTTAGGGGGTATCCAAACGACTTGGGTGGAGAAAATATCGGTTTAATTCACAGTTCGATGTGTTCTTTATCCGGTATTTGAGGAATTAGATATTTGAAATATGTTTCAACAATTTATGACAAATTTATTAGGGGGAGCGGGAATTTTGGGTGGAGATCTATAAAAGGCCTCATATCAAGAATGCGGGATGGAATGTTACTTTCAGTAAAACGAGAATTTATTTGACCGATATTATTTCTAGCATAAATACTTGCCACTTCAAGGACCTCTGGGCGATAGACAATTGAATATTTCCAGCCATATTTTCTAATTAAAACCTCGTACTCACCAGGCTGATATCCATGACCATTTGTCAGTGCGTCGCAGCAGCTACAATGTGGAGTCCTTGAGAGGCGTGCCCCGGCATGGCGTCATCGGCAGCAGTGCCTCCAAGGTGGATATTCTGCGTTCGGCACTCGAAATCAATCACAAGTCCTCGAACAACTCGATGCTGAACAAGGCCGATAACAAGACGTCGAATCAATCACTGGGCCGCAACCGCGCCGACAGTGCCCCGAAATTGAATCACAGTAATCTGAAGAACATTTCCCAGCCCGCCCTGGAGGGTGTTGTGCTCGAGGTGAGTCCTCGCTCTCCCCTCATATAGACCAAAATCTCTGCCTCTCCCCCGTGTGTATCTGTGTGTGAATCTCTGTATTGGAAACGTATGAGTGTGTTGGTTGTATCTCGCTGATTGCTGTCAATTGTTTTGATTTCTGTTTTTGTCTGTTGGATTTTGCTCTGCTCCCTCGCCTGATTCTGGTTTGATTTTTAAATACCCAACATCTGTTGCCACAATAACTTTTTAGCATACGGCCGAGTGTCCTTTGTAGCTTCCTGTCTTTGGTTTTTGTGACTTGACAACCGGATGCCGGGGCTCAACTGCATCCGCTTTGGGGCCTTTGTTGTTCTGCTTCTCTCTGCTTCCCACTGCGACTGGGAGGCTCTTTTGGGATGTTGTTGTTTTGTGTGTGTTTGGCTTTCGGTTGCCTTTCTTGAATGGTCGTTTCTTTTGATGCCGCTCCAATGGATTCGATTTCTCGTTTCTGCCACTCCCATTGCCACTGTGTTCCTGCTGTCTAGCTCGAATTGGAGTCGGCTTTATTGGTTTTTGTTTTCAACGCAAACATATGCGCCACTGGGGCGCCATTTTGCCAATTTAGTTGCCGAGCAGCACCCCGACAGAGAACTTTAAAAAATGCTCAACTTAGTTTCATTTTGGGAATTGAAAGAAGCTTAAAAGTTTGTTGTACTTTTAGCAGCTTTTTGGGGGGAAATTGTAACTCATTATTAATTTATATTTGTTGAAAATTAGGGAATCGTAGCAACAGAAGTACCTTATTGATCAAAGATTTCACTGGAAGTAGTACAACATTTTGGAACTATCAGAAAAGCTCGAAGCTAAACTCTTTTTTATTAATATTTAGTGAATTTTCTGCCAAAGTTTTGCTTTTTAAACTCTCTTCAGAACTCCGTTTCGAAGCAATTATATTCTTCGTCTGTTTTTTCTTTAGAATTCCAACACAATTTATTGCAGAAACTTCAATTGAAAATTGCAATCGAACAAACTATAAACAATTTCATCTGCCGTATCCTTTAATTAAAACTTTCCAATGATATATGTAATCCATACAATTGATTTTACTTGCCCTGAAGGAAACCAAGCCCTACATATCGGCTCTCCTTCTACTCATATAGGACCACACTTACAGCCCTCTAGCCATTCATTTGAGGGCCATACTCATAATACAACTTTATACCCGCTCTCTTTCTCTGCACTTACATATACTATACGTGAGGCTTGTCAAAGTTAATATCATAATTAATTTTCAATGCTTTGAAGCGATGCTTTTATGGCAACCAGGCAACCATAATTCAATAAATCAAATGTGGTTGAGCGGCAAGAGCAAAGAAAAATAAACCAACAAATTAATGAATTTATGAACAAGACAAAGTTTTGCCTTTTGCTCACTTCGACTGCACAAAACAACCCCATCTGATGCGAGAACAGAGCCAACTGACAGTTTTGGCCATACACATCACTGAACAACCAAACAAAGCCAAAGTCAGAGCAAAAACCAAAAGCCAGAGTTCACTTCAGCTATTAAAAATAACGGGGGGGGGGGGGGGGGGGGGGGGGGGGGGAGACCGAGAAAGAGTTAGAGTTTGGAACCTCAGCAGGGAGTTCCTCTATCCGGAGTTGATAGAACCCGTCCGTCGCGTCGCTTGCAAATTGCAGGCCAGTAGTCCAGATCGCAAAACCCATTCCCAATCCGAAACCCGGAAGCCATACCCAGCCAAAACTTCGCTTTGTGCAAAATAAATTTGCCAAAAACCAGAGAGCAGAGAACTTCCTATTTCAATATTCGTATGAGTGTATGACTTTGTGTATGGGTGGGTGTGTGTGAATGAGTGCATCTCTATCTCTATATATATATATATGTACTTGTATATGGATAATATATGCTATAGCCAAAAATGCCATTCGCATACAAACAGGGCGTGGAATCAACATTTTTCCCCAGCCGCATGAAAAAGTATCCAAGTGGTTTGTTAACTTCAATACCCGCTGTGGATTTATCCGTAATACCCAGCTCCATGTTAATGGTAATGTACAAGAATCCAACAGAAACAAAAACATTCGAAAAAATATACTGAATAAAAACAAAAAAACAAACGAAAAACTATGCATGGAATAACGAGTGCAGAAATACCCTTTATTTTTTGGCAGAAGGTGAAATGATAAGAATTAGCAAAAGGATTTATATTATTATTTTTAATAGAAGGAAAGTACATTTCGTGAGGCTTTCACTATAATAGCCCCAAATCAGTTCCGTTGATTTTTTGTTGTATATAATATTTCATGTAGTAATATCTTCCTTCTTGACTATTTGCCAACAATTTGACCTAATCGATATGATCTTTCTGCCAAAAAGAGTACTTCGGCACACAAACATATGTAACTGCAAATGCATGGCGTGGCCTGGCATGTCCTTCTCCGTCCTGTCCTTCTCTGTTCTCTTCTGGGTTGTTCGGGGATGCATGCGCCCCAAAGTATGCAGCACTGAATACGAATAAACAGAGGAGCCAGCAGCAGAAGCAGTAGCAGCAGAACAGTGGCTGCTGCAACAGCACAAGAGGCAACATCGAGTGGCAGCAGCAGAACAGCATCATCCACCAAGATATTGCCTCTCACTGGGGGGATGGAAGCATGCAATGGCATGTACAGTTCCCATTGCTGATGCATTTGTTGGTTGCCTCTTTTTTTTGCTGGTTTATGGGGGTTTTCGGGAGAACTTTTTTGGGGGAAAGAGGAGCACAAGGAGAGAGGTTCATGGGTCGCAGTTTGCCAAGCCATCCGGGCATTAAGTTATTTCGTTGAATTAAAGCCCGCACTTGCGCCATTTGACTTTTGGGCATCACTTGTTTTTATATGCATAACCCACAAAAACCCAGCCCTCCATGCCACATGCCACATGGCCCTCATCGTCTCTGCATTCCTTCTCCTCTCATTACGCCCCTCTTTTCCATCTCTCACTCTCTCTGCTGCACGCTTAGTTGAGTTTAGTTTAATTTTGCACACTCGTCGAGCAATTTGAGCTCGCGCTCCTCACATCCCATCACATGGGGTTTAGCATTATATTTTCTTCTTTATGCGTATTTTATTTTTTAAAGATTTTTTTCCCACAGCTTTTTCTCTTTGGGTAGCTTAAATAATGTCCTTTTTTTGTACTCTCTGATTTTTGTTTAGGTTTTACGCCAAATGATTTGTTGTTGAACTTAATTCAAGTTGACAAAAAGTGAATAACAATGGCAGCTGTTGCAAAAAGCAACAATGTTTGGTTATCCATGGGTTTTCGAGGGATGTATGGTTACGGGGGGGTGGATAGCTAGATGGGTGGGTAAATGGCTGTGGGTTGGGTGGAGATGGGGATGGGGATGGGGATGTGGATGGATGGGTGTAAAAGAAAAACATAGCCATAGAGTAAACAAACAAGGAAAAAGCATAGCAAAAGGCAACGTCTGTTCGAATGTGGCAAATGATTTTAAACTTTGAAATCTACAGTGAGGCAAACTAGATTCGATCGGGCTCACTCGCCCAGCGCTCTGAGAGAGTCGTATGAGCGAGCGTTTGACACGAGCGTTAACAGCGTGCCGTTACACCGATCGGTAACAGCCTTTTAACTGAGGGAGTTCGCCTGCTGCGGTAGCATACTGTTAACGTGGGCTGCTAATAGGTTAAGAGGAACCTTTATTCGATCTGCTTCCCTGTACAGTAGATAAAAGACGGGAGTTAATGAAAGATATAACCGAAATTAGTCGACAAGATAAGTTGTTCTTTTAACTTCATACAATAACTACAAATGACAATATTCTAAATTTGAAAAAAATATTTAGAAACGTATTGTCTTTGTGCTCTTTTTTCTTTCTTTGCCCTCGAACTACAGTCCATAGCCTGCCATAGTACTAACAACAAGCATACCAATCGCATTCTCAATATTTTACTATTGCCATGGCACGTACATATGTTTGTACGAAGGAATGAATGACTGAATGAGTGAAAGTATGTGCGAATAAATGTACATATGTATGTATGAATGAATGAATGTATGTTTTTAGTTCCTTCTTCGATTTCCTGTTTGTTCTCCCTGCTTCTATGGCTTCTGCTTTCCAGCTAGAAAATATTTCCCACACACACACAAGCACAGAAAAGCCCGCACACACAGCCACCCATATAGATTTCCATTGGCTCTCTTTTTTGCTGGTATTATTTTTATTTCTTGGGCTATGAAAACGATTTATCGATGTGTAAGAGGAAGTGGTAGGAAAAAAAGGAGAAATATTTATAGGAATGATCACAAAATGAATGCCACGTAATGCGACGCTGTTGGCAACATTTGTCATTGTTGATTTTGGCCAGAAACGACTTTATATCCCAGCATTCATACGCGTACATACATATATCGAGGCCAATAACTTCTTCAACATAACGCACAAAAAGTGAACGCGAAATTGCGCGTAAGTAATGCCCATTGTAAGTCCCGCTACGAGGGGAACGAGGAGATGGGGGCGTGAGTTTGAGAAGGCGATGGGGTGGGTGCTAGAGTCGAAGCAACAGAGGGAGCTGTAGGTGCAGAAAGCAAGAAAACAAAAAAAGTGGAAGCCAAACAAAGAGAATGGAAACAAAAGCAGCACAAAATGAACTGGGGAGTAAAACATTATAGAAATTTCTGGTCCCTATTCTACAGAGAAAAGAGGGTGTATCCTTCGGCCATTCCCTCTCCACTCCCCTTGCCCTTTTCCCCTCCCTTTCTCCCAACCACACACATGGCACTTAAGATGCGCATTTCTATGAAGAGGGGTATGTACGTTTGTTGGAAAAACTTTTGTGCATTCAACTGCAAGGCCTGTACCGTCTCTTTTTCACCGGCAACCAGCATTTTAATAAAAAGCCAAACAACAAGAAAACTACGCCCGTTGCATTGCGAATTATCCAAAAAGTTTGATGACGTGGAAATGCCTTTCAACAATACACCAACAACCGAGCGGAAAAAAAAAATACAACACCAACCGGCGATTTCGATGCAGTTCAGTCGTGCATATGCGAGGGTAACTCATCCGGAATGCTTATGAAATGCAGCAGAAATCGAGTGCTGGCAAGAAAAAAGAAAACATCGTTTGAGATTCTGGACAGGAAGAGCAGAATGCATCATTTTATATGTGTGGCAGGAATGGGGATACCCTGGAAATAGATGAAAGAATTTGGGCTTTGATAATATTTGAAAGGAACGGTATAGATATAGATAAGAGAATAAGCTCTGGCTTTAAGTGCAAAACCAGAAATGAAAAATTATGGTATTAGAAATGTAATCTACATTGCTTCAAAAAAGATTAAAAAAAGAAAAGAATGGACCAATTTCGACAGATAATTTTTAAACTTATTTACACAGCAAGGATTCATCCTTCATCATATAAAACTCTAAAATAGAACCAAGAATTAATATCCCTTTTATCACTCTTCCAAATCACTTCTACCAAAAGAACTTATTAGAAGGACTCAACAACAAACAAATACATATGATTACCGCCATCATACAACACATTCACTTTGATATCTTTGCATACATATAATCAAATCCCCATCGAACCAACCACTCAACCAAGCCAAACCCAATGACTGCACTCTACTAAATATAATTTATTGGCCACTTAAACATTTCATGTTCAAACAGAAATAAGCATGCATGTTGATTATACTTCCCCGCATGTGCATGAAGGCCATTGAGAGCATAAGGGAAAAACTGAAATGAAGTTAATTGAGTAAATTGTAAATTGCACTCTACTGCGAGTACACCAGACCAACACGATTGCGTACAGATGTTTGGGATCCTGTTTTCTCTTCTGTTCTCTTCTCAGTACCCTTGAAGAGGGTATTGGCATTAGCATCAAGAGCACCGACTAGATTTAGCCATGTCCGTCTGTACATCATTCTTTCCTAATCAGATTTCAAGCTGAATATCTTCATTATTTTTGGATAGCTAGGCCATATAGTTGCAAGGGTATCTAAAGCGTCGGCTCTCAAAATTAATCTATCCTGTTTTTGTTTAGCTCATGTTTTTATTTTATGTGCAATTGGTTGGTTAGCTTTAAAGCTCGTTATGGAATTGGTTTTTGCATACATTCTACCTTTTTAATTGCTGAATGAATGTGTGCCAGAGTGGAAAAACGAAAATGTGTGTGGTTTGGTTGGAAGTACGCGTGTGTCAGCACACAAACTGCAGCCACTGTGCAGTACAAATATTTAGCATGACTTATTGTTGTATATGCGAATAGTTATTGCATGTGGCATGGCATAAGCATAGCACATACGTATTTTGATGTTAAAATGTTGCTCACTCACATCTCTTTCGTTTCGCAGGACCAAGAGGGCCGCAAGGTCATTCCCGAGGAGACGGAGCTGCATACTTCCAAGACCACGGTGAGTCTGGGGGAGGCGGAAAAGGTGGAGCCACCACAGCAATCCAATGGCAATGGCAGTGGCAAGATCCCACAGGCAACGCAGCAGCAGAAGCAGGAGCAGCAGGAGGATGACAAAACCGATGCCACTTGATGGTGCAAGCAAATCTCTAACCAGCCCAACGTGGCGTATGAGTGATATTAATAAACCAAAAGCGAAAGAAAAAACTAAAGCGAAATCCAATTTTAAAATAAAAAAAAAAACCAAAACTATTGTCTAGTTTTACTCGTGTGTGTTAATGTTATATAAATGTATATGTCTATATGAAATAAAAAAATGTTGTTAGCGACAGAAAATATTGAATGAGTTCAATGCTTCCCCCAATTAAAGCCGTTTCGCTGGATTTTCCACGTTTATTTTGCTGATTTGCTTAAAAATTAAATTGTAATTGCCCCAAAACGCCAAGTGTTTTGCCATAATTTTTCTCTTTAAAAATTGTAGCAATTATATTTATATAATTTTCATATCTTTTTGCTTCTGTGAGTGTCTGTCTCCTTAGGCTAAGGCTTTTAATTAATTGTATTGTATTTGTATTTCATTTTTTGTTTGTTTTTTTTTTTCATTTTTTCGTTTGGTTTTGCCTCATTTTATCGTCATTAATTACTTAGTATAGCATTTTAATTACAAACTCATTTTCCATAGCGCATTCCAAAAATTGCACAAATATGAGTGGCTCGCTTTGGAAATTCCATTTAAATTTATTTCACTTATTTGGATAAATATTCATTCTATTTTTTTGCTTGTATTTTTTCTTGTCTGTTTGATTTTAATCAATTATTGAGTGCAACTTTGTGCCATTCTCTTTGCCAATTTATTAGCATTAATATCCATATGCTAAGTAGACGCACACCCAACCCATAGACACACAATCATTTATGGAAATGACTTCGAAACGTATATTATTTATGCACAAAAAACATATTAACTTTTGTGGCAAACATTTTTAATTTATGCTAATTAATTTTCACTAACAACATTTGAGTGCTAATTCATATGCCAATGCAAATGCAAATACCCAAAAACCAAATTCAGTTAGCCAGCAATAATCTCTGATATCTGCCCCGACTAAATTCAATTTATAACACTCACCTATCGCTGAACTTCCTGCCCCTCTGTACCCACTGTCCGTGCTGTCGCCATCGCTAAACTCAATTTATTGGCATGGCAAAATTAATTAAAACTAAACTAAACAGCATTTCCTAAAATTAGTTGATATAATTTCAATATTTCGAACACATTCAAGAGGAAATTGATTTCTGCAGCACTTTTATTATTATCGTTTGGAGCATCTCTTCCAATGCGGTTCTCAATGGAATGTCCATAATGCGGCTTTTGTTTTCGTTTTGATTATTATTTAACTAATTGAAAACATTTCAAAATGAAAATGCGGTGGAACATAAAGCCAAAATGGCTTTGCAGATGCCATAAAATTATATATTTGCCATTGCTGTTTTGCATTAGTGCCTTTCAACTTTTGTGATAAATATTTTAGAATATAATTAGTGCACCTTTTGGAAAATAAGCCTATTTCGAACAGTTCCTGAAAATGATCCTACGATAAAATTTTCACAAAAGGTTCTTCCTCTATTATGGACTGTAAGAAAACTAGCTTATTTTCCAAAACAAAAATCTTCAATTCCTTCAATTTTCTCCCCAGAGTTTTTCCCTTTGAGCCGAACAAATTGTTGTTCCCTTGGGTGTGTCCATTTGCCGCATAAGTCCATTCCTAAATATGAATTTGCATTACAAATTTCCCTAGAATTTTCATGGCAACAATTAGCTAAGAGCATTCCATATCCTGTGTCTCTCCACTACTAGCCCAAAGGACTGCCATAAAATTATTCCACATGAGGAGAGCTCGACACACGAGTAAATTGAAGTTGAAACATGTCTGGGGTTCGCAAATAAATTTGCAAAATTTATATAATAGGCTGATGCAGATGGCAGCACAAATGGTGCAGGATTAATGCGGGGATATTAAACATTTACATAACTCAAGATTATCTGCAGAAACCCCAGTCTCCGCCTCGGCCTCCGCCATTTCCCCTACGGGGTTTTTGTTTCATAATCAAATATTATATTATCATTTTAGAGTCTGTATAGCTGTGTCTGTGTGGCTGAGTGTCTGTGTGTGTGTTTTGGGCCTGTGTGCGCTTGGCCAAAATAAACCTTGATTAACAAGTTTGCTAAGCCTATTTATGCCAGAGAGATACACGTATTAATCATAGATATTTGTGTTTGCATTAGTTTGGAATCATAATCATAAAGTCAATTATGCCACCACCTCCGCTCCGCTTCGTTTCGTTTAGTTCACTTTTGGCATCGTTTACATAAGTTTAATTTAGTTTATTATCATCGAATACTGTTCAATATTTGGAATATTCAACGAGTAGCATCAAAGTTAATTACACACTCCTCCCCCGGCGAGCCCCACCCGCAAATAACCACTCAATCCGTGTGGCTCTGATCAGTGCGTGGCGTAAATTTTACTAACCATCCACCGTTCGCATCCAATTCTCACTGAATCAACGGCGAGTTCTGCGAGTTCTCGACGGTGTAGTACATGTCGTTCTCGAGGTTCATGGCCAGGTGCCGCTGGAAAGGTCGTTCTTGCAGCTGTCCACCACCAGCAGCACCACAGTTGTTGCTGCCGCCAGTGGCACCACTGCCCAGCGAGGTCTGTGTCTGTGGATGGCTGGGCAAATGGCGCATTGAGTGCGTCGTCGCTCCAGTCAGGGATCCCCGCTGCGCTCCTCCGCTGGAAGGTCCTGCTGCACCGCCACCGCCACTACTGCTGCTGGTGCCGGGCTGGCCGGGGCCATTTGGACCCTTGCCACTCAGCCAATGTTTATTGAGCTTGCCCTGCATTTTGGGTCGCCGACTGAAGCCCAAAATGGGTATAAACGAGGTGGAACGTGTGGAGAATTTCCGATACGTCTGATTGACCTTGCAGTGACAAATGGTGACCTGAAATGCGAATGGAAAGTGTTTTCGGGTCTTAGTAAATGGTTATAGACGATTGGAATGTGGAATTGGTAATGATTTAAGATGGAAAATAAAGTTGAAGGTAATATTTCATCTTTTTTAAAATGAAAAGCTCTTAAAATGATGCTGATCTTACGATTTCTTTAAAAAATTCAATAAAGGCACGTAATATCTTAAAATTAAGAAAAAGAAAATGCCTCAAGCCAAAATGCCCTGAAGATGAAGTTCCCGAAAGCAAATCTTTTAAAGTTTTAACAACAAAATTCAAGACATATCCATTTTCAGGCATCAATTTCTGTCTGAACCTCGGAAGGGAATAACTTAATTTGAAGCAGAATTATTAATCACAGCCATACAAGGATTCTCGCTCGATAGGTATTCATTTCACTGGGTCGAAACCCATTTTAAAATGGAAGGCAACCTCCTTTGGGTTACTATAAATTGGCATAGAGTCGCCTCCAGTTGAAGTAACACACACATTGAGTGTGCGAGTCCCATCCAGGGCATACAACTGCATAAATTTGCATCTGCTTTAAGCTCGACTCGATTCGGGATTGAGAACTTTCGGGTTAAAGCCCTGCGACTCGACCGAGCAGTTTCCGTGGCTTTTCCATGTAGCTGCCGACAACGAAATGAATATGCAATGCCATTTCGCGCACTTTGCATAACCGCAAAGTACAATTTCCCCTGTTGGTCACGGGGACGGGACCTTGTACGGCCGTACTACACCCATGCCTCCAGAATACTCTAGCGATTCCGTGTGTCCGTGTGTGCTTGGGTGTGTGTTTTTTGGAGTGTTGAAACTTACCACAACGGCAACGATGAAAATGGCGGCTGCCAGAACTCCGGCCGCAAAATATGCATTATGCAATTCAATGGGACTCTTAAGCACAACCGATGAACCGAAAGTTTTGTCATTAAAATTTCTAGCGTTCGCATCGTCGACAATAAATTCACTGGAGCTAACGACAGTCTCGACCACAAACTCATCTGGAAAGCGGAAAAAGGAAAGCCAGAAACGGGGAAACAGTGAACAGGATAAAAAAAAGTTAGATAGTAGCCACCAGGGGGAAACATATTTTGTGATGGGATGGCCTTAATCAAGTTAATGACTTTTCGGCCACGGCCACCGCCGACTTACCTTCGCACATGGTTCCGGTGTAGCCAGGACGACAGGCGCAGTAGAAACTTTCGCCGCTGGACCAACAAGTGCCGCCATGGGTGCAGGGATTCACTTGGCATTGCTGGAAGTACTGAGAATTATCATCGCAATGGTTAGGATCCTGTCTTATAAACGAGCAGCTGCCTGTCCAACCGCAACCCCCAGCCCCACTAACAATTACCAGGAGGTTGTTCTCCTCCACCTCTCCTGAGTGTGTGCCTGGCATGGAAAATGTAATTAATTTTGCTGGAGCCCCCGACTGGAAGCCACAATTTCTAGACCCACTCCCGCTGCCGACACCGCCCCCTTAATGACAGTGTTTTCTGGTCCTGATCCCTTCCCCCAGGAGTCTCGCGGTTAGTCAGAGTGTCCATCATTTTCACAAAGCTTTAATTATGGCGCCTTGACGCTTAATTTATGTACATTTTGTTAAGTTTTATTTTAGCACCACAAATTATCAAGTCCATTGAGCGTTTATTAAATTCTTTTCTTCCCCTCCCCAGACCGCGCCACTTACTGGTAGTTTCACCATTGTTGGCCTTGTCAGTTTTCTGTGGAGAGTACCAGGCCAGGCCAGGCCAGGCCTGTGCCCTTAACAAAGTTAACTTAATTTATGAACCAAGTGATGGTCGGGCGTCCTTCGACTTGCTGGAGGATGTACTCAACTTTGACGTAAGAATGGGCTTGGGGTATCCCAAAACTTGCACAAAACTAAATAAAATATCAATTTCAATTAAAAATCTTCTTGGGAGAACTCAAACAAACACAAACACAAACTATTCATTTTGTTAGGGGTAACACAATATCAAATGGAGAGTAGCCAAACGCAAACAAGCCAAAGCCGTAAATCAGTTTAAAAATGCACACAACAAACCGCAGGAAGAGCAATGAAAATTGGGGAAACACTACTACAAAAATGTATATGAAATTTTACAGCAGTTGGCTAACGAAATTGGCAACAATTACGTTGCTGCTGCAGCTGGTCAAAACACACACACACATACACACATAGAGGAGGGATAGCAAGCAAGCCAACAATTTGTGGCTATTTGCTGGCCTTTTTCCATGCACATGGCTGCAGCAGCACAGATACAGATACAGACAGGACACAGATAGACAACCAGGAAGAGGATGCCCAAACCCCGATACGAAGCCCAAGCTCAGACCCAGACCCAACCCATTCCCAGGGACTGCATAAATCATGACTTACCGTTCGTGGCATTTGATTACAATCCGGTCCGTTGCGACCTCCTGGGCATTCGCAGCTGAAATCATTTCCATGATCCATGCAGCGATGTCCTTCGGGGCATGGCTTGTTGGCGCAGAAATCAACCTGAAAAACAAAAAAAACAAAAAATAGCACAAATCAAAGCATATTGAGCAGGACTCAGAGAAGGCGAAAAAAAATTTTGGAATAGAAATGAAAGCTTCGCAGAAAGTTCATTACGTATTCAAAAATGTATTTGCCCCAGCATACGTACATTCGCACACATGCACGCGAACGCGTACCCACACCAAGGCAATCCAGCCTCATTGCCTATGCATATACATACGAAATACACGTTTGGTACAGACAGGCAGACACACAGACAGAGAGAGTGAGCCGCGTCTCGGGCTTGAGCAAATTAAATCAATATCCATTCAAAGATGCTCCGACAACGACAGGCCCCTGCAGAGGTCGCTCAACTGGTACATCGGGGAATTGTCGGCAGATTTGTTATCATTCTAAAATATTGATTATCTCGGGGAATAAAAATCAGTTAATGGGGACTCCTGGGAAGGGCTTTGACAAAAAAGTGGACTTTAAAATGGTTTCAGGCTTAGAAATGTTCTTAATAATATACAAAAATTTAGTTTTTCTCAGAAAAAAAGGAGTAACAATTGTCCTTCAAGACCGTGAAAGATCAAAATATTGTCCATCAAATACATCTGAAATTTTTCAATAAATTGGACTGTATATATCTATAAGATATAATATTACCCTTTTCTGCAGATTATTACAATCATTTAAAGACACAATTTTATAGTAGCAGTAACAGAAATGCTCAACAATTGTGAAACGAGACTCGATTTCACCGGTTTTTTGAAATATTTGTAGATACTACCTCCCCTATATATAGGGTATTCCCTGCTTCGATTTAGTAAAAAGAACCATTATATTTTCTATTGTTCACTCACCTTTATTTGGCAACGGTTGCCGGTGTAGCCCTTCGTGCAGTGACACTCGTAGCTGCCAATGTGATCGATGCATTCGCCGCCATTCTGACACGGATTCGATTCGCATTCATTATACTCGAAGTTGCACAGCTCCCCGGCGAATCCTGCGAGACACACACAGGGGAAAAGAGTGGATGAAAAAGAGGTTGTGGGGTACACGTAACGTAAATGTGGAAAATAAATGAAATGGAAATTTCAATGAGAAATGTTTTAGCATTGACTGGCTCTGCGCGGCCCCCAGAGGGGAAGGAAGTCTCCGACGGAGACGATGTCTCGACCGGTATGGCTTCTTCCACCAGACTTTCCGGAATTGCCTTTGTATTTGGTTTTTTTTTTTTTTTATAAATTTACTTTCATTGTGATTGAGTGCGATTTATGTAAATTGTGTTTGTGCCAATGAAATAATTTATGAGCTTCGATGTAGATTTTTGATTTGCATCTGAGTTCGATTCGATTTCTAAAGCCAAAATTGATTGTCTTAAAGAAACGTAATTCATTTGAATTAATAAGCAATCGCATTAGCTTAGGAAAATTATTAATACCTATATAATTTCATACCTGGATAAAATATAGGAATACTTTGAATGTAAAGTGTAATGCAAATTGTCATACATTTAAATATTTGTCAATAAAACTTTTGATTCCACATATTTCTTCAGACCTACCTTGATCGGAATTAATAATGCCTGAAACTATTGTGCGAAGCCTAATGAAGTAATATATACCTGTAAAATTCTCGGGATAGGATTCCTTTCGGCTGTCTTTCACAATGGTTTCATTTACCAACTGTTTAAAGCTAGTCATCACTTTACTCAACCCATCACAATGATCCATTGCAATTTCCAACCATAACTCAATTTATTATAGAACCAGCAATGCCAACAATGATGTGAATGTGAATTTTCACGATGATAACTTGCAAAATATTGGCATTATGGGAGCGATTTTGCGACCGAATCAACAAAAGAATGAAGGCAATTTGCGTTTATTTGGCGAATTGTTCACTCACCTGGCTGACAGAAGCAGCGGAAGCCATCCTCCTGATCCACACAGATGCCGTGCACACAGGGCGACGACTCGCACTCGTTCAGGCTGTGCTGGCACAGAGGTCCTGTGAATCCGGGCGTACAATCGCAGCTGCATAAAGGAAGGGAAGGGATAAAGGTTATACTCGCGCAGAAATTTCTGAACATGCGACAAAAGTCAACATTTATGAGCAAATACAGACAGTGACGGAGAGGGCCAGACAGAACCGCAAAAACAATGGCCAGGATAATTGAATGAAAGCTCCGTCTATGGCTGTGTCGGCTCTCTGTATTTCTGTTTGCCTTGGACTCACCGAAAATGCGTCGAGTTACCAACACAGCTGCCGCCATTCATGCACTCGGCGGGATTGCAGGGATCCGACTCGTATTGACAGTTCTTGCCCGCATATCCTAACAGAAGGGACAACAAAAAAAACACCAAAGGCATATTAGTAGCGAAATCCCATAACTCTGCTAATTAGCAGAAAGAGAGAGAGATTAATGACCTACCGTATGGACACAGGCACTGGTAGGAATTGCCCTCATGACCCTGCGACAGGTCAACACAGATGCCATTGTTGGTACACGGACTGGGGTTACACGCATCGATCTCTTCGCAGTGCGGGCCCGCAAAACCGCTGCAACACTGACACTCGTACTCCTCCATGCCGGCGTTCGAGTAGCATACTCCCTTGCCCGAACAATCGGCATTCTCGCCACAATTGTCGGTTTTCGTGGTCACCTTCAGGCGAACACACTGCGCTCCCCACAGCTCGGACACCACTAAAACGGAAAAGAACATAACGGAATGGTAAGAGGTACGGTACGGATACGGTACGGTTTGGGATCAGAGGGAAGTGTGAAAAAATGGGGTTTCAAATTAATTAAAGCTACATGAACACTGGGAACACGAGGGGCGGTGGCTTGGTAGCTGCTGAAAACAAATATTTAATAGCCGCAGGCTGCGCCATAGGCCGTACAGGAACAACAAACAGGACAAGCAAGAAAGGAAAAAAATTGCTCCCCAAAGGCGTCAACCTGTGAGAGGGAGATGCTGATATAGATTGCGCTAGATGAAGATGGAATACTCTTTAGTCGAAGGAGATTGAACAGAGGAAATATTAAGAAGAAACTTAGTAGATTTCAGGGCTTCAAAAAGAGAGATTCTGTTAAAAAGGATCAACTGAGAATGGTTAGGATAAGACGATTTCGTAAAATGATCCTAATTCTGAAGAAGTCCGATAGGTAACTAAATTTAATTCGAAAAAGCATTCATTAAAAAAGTAAGGGTAAAATGTAATAATGGCTGCGTTCCATCAATATTTTATTTTATTTATCAAACTTTACCACAAAGTCATGTATACCCGGGGATAGTAAGAGTACCTGGGTCTACTCACCAATTAGCAAGTTAACTCCCTCGGTGAGATCCTTATCATACAACGTAACCAGTTTCCTGCCATCGACCACCAACGGTGTAATATCCAAGAGGACGCCTTCGGTTACATCGCAATGCTCGTGGCCGGAGCGTGTTACCTGATAGACCTGTGTGGCATGTACCGCGCTGGATGTTGACATTCATTGTGGCAGTAGCAGCAGCATAGCGCGTTGGAGCAGAGCAGTAGTTAAAGTAACCCAGAAAGAAAGAGAGCGACCGGTATAGATAGGAAGCAAGTTAAATGCTGGGCTGCTGTTTTCTTGTTTAAGTTATAAATATGACCAAACACTTCTTCGTGCCTCAGTTCGTTGTAGGTTCTGTGCTCTCTGTGTTCTCTGTATGTGTGTGCTTAATTAATTGAAATTTATTTATAAGCAGTAGCTCTCTTGCCTGCCCTGTCCTAGCGGAAATTAAATAGCACAAAAGCGGAAATGAAATTAGTTGAGCGCTGGGATGGCGGCTCGGGAAAGGGTTTATGTTGAGGCTTTTGTGGGGTTGGAGGCTGCTCATGCTGAGAAGGTTCATTGAGGCTTTTGGGCGTGGTATGGAAATACCAGATGTACAATAGTTTATTGCCTCCCAAAACAAAGCTGCTTAACAGATGCCTGAAATAATTTATATTATGAAAGCTCCCATCTCCCTGCATCCAGCAGTATTAATTAGGGGCATTTGGGTTGTGCTATGAGATGTATATATTGTATTTATATTGTTTTATAATTCGTCTAAATTATTTCCCCAACCTCAGCCTACAAAACTATGCAACAAACTTCTTTAAGGCATTGCCCTCAATTTTGGCTGCATTAAGAAGCTGTACAGAGGGTAACCAACTTGTACTTCTGGCATTTAAAGAACTCCTTGTTGCCAAACTTTATACCGCATTCCTACACAGAAGCCAGACTCCGACTCCGACTCAGACCCTGAGCGAGACAGACACCTCATATAGTATAGTACCCAAGCTTGCAATTTTTCAACAAACACGTACTCGTGGCGGGGGGGAAAAGAAAACTTGTTAGAGAACTGGGAAAACGAACCCCGAAGAAAGTTTTCAATCTATTTGCTACCCACTTGCTTTGCCTTGGGTCCTCCTGGCATTATTATTTGTTGCTATTGCATTTGTTAACTTTTCTACACACACACCCACACACTCTTCGAAATACAGACAGACAGAGAAACATATTAAATCGATAATGAAAACTTTTTTGACATCTCATTTTCATAGTTGGCGGGAAGTTTTCTTCTCTCTCTCTCTGTTGCCGCGCGCGCTCAATTGTATGCTATGCTTTTTTGTGCACGACCTGAACTTCGCTTCACTTTCACTCCTCCACTAACTCGATTGTTTGCGGTCCTGTTAGCCAGCGGCAAAACTCTGTGCCACAACCTTCCAGCACCCCCTCCGGGTCATACAGGAACCGAAAACTTATGCCGGGAATTTCGAGTTCCACGGTCCTGAGGCTAAGTTAGAGAGGGAGAGAACATTTTCTAACGCGGTCGCGTTTGATGTTTGCCCGGAGATCGACAAATGAATTTTAATTTTTTCCTTTTTCCCCCTCGTTTTCTTTTCTTTTTGGTAAAACTTTTTGATGGAGCCTGCTGTTTGGGTGGGGGAGTGGCGTTTTCTGCCACATCTATCAAGAGATAAGATAAGAGCCAGTGCGCGACCAAAGCTAAATTAAAAAGAGCAAAAAAGGGAAGAGAGAGCAGCGGAAAAAATGTGATACCAAAACCCAGAGAAACGTGATAATTGCCATGGCAAAAAGGGTCAGCTAGCTGTGTGTTACTTTGTGCGTGTGTGTCTGTGTTGAGGTCCTGGCCAAAATGACTAATGGTCAACAACTAGGCTAAAAGGAGTGGGCACGAAGTGTCTGGCAGCGCATTTATATGCGCAGTTTGTAGGGGGGACTTTTGTCGAGCATTATAAAATAAACAGAATAGAAATAAAAAATTGCTGGCAGAAATGAACCAAACAGAGAAAAGATACGGAGAAAGAGCATGGGAAGTAGAGTTAGAAGGAGACTGAAGAGAAGGAGAAGGTGGAGAAAAAAAAACAATTTAATAAACTGTAAAAAGGGCATGATAATGGCGGAACGTGTCTGGTCCAACTTAGACACCAGCACGACCAGGCAACTATTGCAGGACTCTACCGCCTCCTCCCTATGGCCGGGGGCAGACGTGCCGAAGAAAAATCAATAAAGGTCCTTAATGGATGTTATTATATAATAAGCTCCCGAACAAACACGTTTCAACGCGCATTAAAGCGCTTAACTGAAAATAAAAAACCCAATAAGAAAAAAACCAACGCCCAAAGAAGTTCCGGCAAACCCAGCTCCCAGTCCAGTAAACAGGACGACAGGTGGGAGAAAGTTTCGGTTGCTGTATTACCAATCTTGCTCAGTTCTCACGTGAGGGGCTTTGGGCTCCTGTCAGAGCTCAGCAAAAAGAAAGGGTCGGCTATTACATGAGGAGGATGATGATGACGCCGCAGATGCTGATGCTGCTGCTGGTGCTACCTCTGATGATAGCCCATAATGACAGTGTGTCTTGGTGGCCAGCAGCCAGCCAGTCAGTCAGTTACTCTGCTTAACAACACACATCACTCTCAGCCATCAGCCATCAGCCATCAGCGTTTGGTTAACTTTACTCCTGCTTTGTGTCTGCAAGTCAGCAGACACCATTTTCAACAAGTGCAGTTGACATGAAAGCGTTGAAAAAAGTATACTTCTGTCTGTGTGTGGACTATGTAATTGAATCTTATATCTAAAGTAAAGTGATATCTTTTGTTTCACGCGTCGAGCATCAAGTGCTTCATTAAATTGAGAAAAACAGAGAATAAAAAAAACACAAACAATGAAGTTGAAGTGATGAAAAAAAAATAAATTGTAGTCTATAGAAAGTAAATGAAACAAACGATGTGTGAGGAGAAAGTATCTCCTTGCAGTAAAAGATATTTTTATTTGACAAGGGTTGCAGGATATTAAATTCTTTGCATTAGCATATATATTTTGCAAAATCTTTAGCTTTTGCTAAATTGATTCTAATAAAAAATATTTATGTTTTTCTCTCTATTAAATATGTTTATTTTGAGCAAATATTATATTATTGCATTGAATTCTTTTAGTTTCACACGTTTTCAAAACATTTTTGTTCAAGAATTTTAGTTGATTTTATTTCTGTATATTTTAGTATTCATCTTTTTTTGGCTTATATACATGTATGTATGTAGCTTTTTTGATTGTAGCTACTAAAATCTCTGACTTACAATGTTTGATTTGGAAAAATATTTGGTTAGGGGAGTTTGTTGGTGAGGGGGGTTTTTTATCTGTCAAAGTTGGCCCAATAAGCTCCGATGGTTTATGACGTTTGGAAAATATGTTTGTCACTACGAGGTTCTATATTTATAATTTTTAAACATAAAGAACATAAAATAACCGTATAAGCTTTGAACATTTTTTACATTTTCAAAGGTTTATGGTCTAAAAATCTCATTCAAAAAATTCACTTCAATTAATCTCTCCCCCATCAAATGTGATTTAAATTTCATAATAATTTCAGTTCGATTAAGAGGCTTACCTGCTGGTATTGTTTGGCTGGTGGGATGGATTCAGCATGGCATCATTGATTTCCACAATTAGAATATCGCCGGACTGGATCTCCGACTCGCCCCGCCAGGTGAGGACATTTGGTATGCAGTGCTCGTCCGGTCTACAGTGCTCCGTTGTCTGATGACGAGAGAAGAGAAGATGGAGTTTGGGATGGAGAAAATTGCTTATTCAAATCATTGCCACATAATGTAAAATGGGCCTAAAAGGTTTCTTCGCCGACAGTCGGTTTGGCAGTCGGTCTGCTGCGGTTTGACAGCCGAACAAAATGGCAACGATGGAAATGGCAAATGAAACCAACTGAATTATTAAACAAGTTTTCTAATTTCACTTTTATAACATTGTCTCGATGTCTAGCAGTCTGGGGTCTGGGTTCTAGGGTCTAGGGTCTGATCCCTTTTTTGGGAGTTCAGTTATGTGGTAGAAACAAATTTACATAAATAGTAACCAGAGCCAAGGCCCGGATCCGAACCTAATAAACTTCCCAGCCAAAAGGTTCATTTCATCGGTCCGCCTGGGGTCCCGTTTCGAAGGTGGTTATTAGCAAAGTTTATAACATATGCGTAGATCCACTTGATGTTGCCAAATTTTTATTAATTTGGGTTAAGCCCCAGCCATAAGCTGTCTGCTACGGGCACCACCAGCACACACACACGTCACAATCAAAATACGAGCAAAATGTGTAAGCCAGGACCAGAACTCGACTTTGTGGTCACTGTCGGGTTCCCTTTTTATGGTCTCCATTTCCAACCTCCCCCGCCATTTTAGCATATTTTTGCGCAATTTGAAGTGGTTTAGTTTTGGATCTCGATTTTTATACAGCATTTGTATACGTAGAACATGTATGGCTTTTTCGGTTGCGGATTTGTCAGAGCTCAAATTTATGGCATTTTAATGGCCTGTCTCAACGCACATAAAACTCCACATTGTATATATGGCGGTCAGCCTTCCAACAAAAACAGCAACAACAAAAATCAACCAAAAACTTGCATATTTACATACATATACGGGATACAACAGGGATTTTTTTCCAATTGGAAAATGCCCAAGTTTTTGGGTCACATAGAATTTCATGCGTATTTTTGTGTAGAGTGTTTTTTTTTATGGAGACCACAAAAGGTAATGACATAAATTTCCATTTTTATTGTTGTGCATACATATATATGTTAGCCTATTTTTTTGGGCTTTTATTTAGTTTTGCAGCATTCATTTAAAAGCAGTTTTATGGACGTTAGGGATTCAATAGAGAAAACCAGTGCATGGCAGTGTAATGTAATCTCAAAGATTCTATAGCCCCCGTTAAATAGCCAACTCATGATTAATTTAACGTCAAATATCTCTTTGACCAAATTTCTTTCAATTTCCAATCACTTAGAGTGTCTGGAAAAACTCTCCTAGACAAATGCACTCAGACACTTACCTACCCATTAACATAAGACGAAAAAAAATAATCTCAACGAAGCTTAAATGTCTCAAAAAGTAGAAAAATGGAAGAGAAAGGTAGAGGGTAAAGTATAGAAGCAGAGACTTCCATCAAAAAAGTCCCAAGACAACAAACAGAAGAATAAACAAATTCAGTTGGGAAATGTTTTCACTGAGCCCCCCCCCCCTCCAAAAAAAAAGAAATGGAAAACCTGGATGAAATGTTTCCACCTTTTATGCAAAAATTGTTTTCTTTAATTGTTTACTTTTTTTCTACCTCCAGAGGGACGGAGCGCTGGGAAAGGACCTACGCCCTGGGACATCGGACGGGGCCCCGGGAATGAAGCTCTTCACAGTGAAAGAAAGTCAGCATTAATTTTATGCAAGGTACACATTATGCCAATGCCTAATGTATATGTATTTTCCTTTTTCACTTTGGGGCTAAGTTTACATAATGCTGCTCCTTAATTAAATTCATGGACGACCTTCCATTTACCATTTGCTGACCAAAAAGTAAACACAAAATCAATTTCTTTTTCTTTGCCATTCGTTTTGGTCCATTTTCTTATTAACAAAAGACGTGAAACCTACCAAAGGAAGGGCCTACTAAATGGACAGAAAATTCGAATGCCATTTCAGCTGGAAGCACACACAGCAACTGTTTGAATAGACAGCCCAAAAACTGCTGTTAATTAAACATTCGGAGAAGTCCGTCTTCGGCGTCAGTCAGTTGTCTTTCAGTCTTTTAGTCAGTTAGTCAATGAAGCTTCTGGCTCTCACATAACTCCTGCCATTGAAGAGGGTGAACATTTCTCAATATTAATTTAAATATTTGGCCAAAGGGGCAGCAGCTGTGATTTGGCCAGGCAAATGGCTTGATTTACGTCAATATAACCAGACATGAAAGGGTTATATATACATATATACAGAATAGAAAGCCGACTCCAAGCAACACACGAGAATTGGCCAACTGGGTCCCAAGGCTGGAGTCAGTCCCTTTTCTAGTTTATTCCTGATTTTACAACAAATGCAATTTAATAAAGAAATTGTAAACCCTTTTCTAGGATACAAGTACAGTCTGTAACAAAATTGTAAGAGATGTGGAAGGCGTTCCACAAGACAAAGAGAAAAATAAAAGTGATAAGCAATACCTCCAATGTTTTTCAAAACCCTATCAGGTTGGGGTTGAAATGATTGATAGAAAGGAGCTATAGGAAGGACTGACTTCTTTGGAATTATTCCGAATCCCATAATAACTTGGGTAAAAGGAGGAAATCATTTTTGAAAGTAATCATATTGTTTTCCTTATATTTACTCCAAAAATTAAGAAAACCATGGTTTCGAACCGCACTGTCTACACGTCAGACACTTGTCCCTTTTTTGCATAGAGACCTGTGCATAGGGCTGCCATATTTCCGGTCAACTTGCCCCGTGAACCTCTTTCCCAGCACTCACACATGCTCACGGAAATGGCCAAATAAAATGGCGATCAATAATTTCCTTTTGTTGGCCAACTTATCTGGGGGGATTAAGCTCGGCTCGGGTTCAGTTCGGTGAATCCTTTCTCTCCCTGTCTTGTAGATGTCCTTTTCTTGTCCATTCAACTGTTTGCTGTCGATGTTAACTGCAAATGTGTTTGTTAGTTATTTATGTACCCGCCCCGCACTGCTCCGTCAGTGATTTCTTTCGGTTTGAAAATTGTATCAACTCTTAAAAGGTTTTCAATTAGCCGAGCAAACAAATTTGACAAGTTTTCCGAATGTTGTTTTTGCGCAGGGAGGGGTGGGGCTAGGAAGGGATGTAGGGAAATTGGATATCGAATTATTGAGTTGAGTGTGCTCAAATGTTGTTTGTTAATGGGGGAAAGTTGAACATGGGTTTGTAGAGTACCCTCTAGAGTGCCCCATCGATAGTTTCTTTACTTCTTGGAACTTTGTCAGGTTAATTAGGATCTCTCTAATTTCCTTGGGGCTAACTCCTGCCAAAACTAAGCTTTCTTCTTACTAATTAGCCGTCAGCGTGCATATTATATAAATGTAGTCAGTCCCTAATTGGTTAACCCGCTTACACAAATAACACGCATACGGCGTGTTGCCCTTCTGTGAGCTCTTCTTAAGCTCTCCCCTTTCGATTCATTCTTTTTTCTACTTTGCGCGTGTGTGCTTTGTGCTGCTAATGATAAGAACTTAATCAGGCTTCAATTGTTTTTGTTAACAGAGAAGGCGCCAAAGACAAAGCCTTAAAGCCACCGCCTACTTACCACAATGGGCAGCAACAGCTCGTGGGTTTCATTGCCACGCCACAAATGCGAGTCCTGCGGCACATTCTGTATCTCGCATTCGAGAGAATTGATTTTCTCCTGAAGGCGACTTAAAATGCGGGGCCTAGCAATTGGCTTTGAGGCCGCCTTAGCGGGATTAACTGGTCGCTGTGGCCGTGGACGCGTCCTGGCCATGGCCATCATTGGCCCAGGAGTCGTCGCCATGGTAGTCGATGATGGAGATGGAGATGGTGATGGTTCTGTGGCGACTTTCACGGGTGACGAGACAACTGCCAGCTTGTCAGGCTTGGGCGGTGTCAGAGCCTTGAGCAATAATTTGGCACGCTTAAGCTGTTTCTGATATTTCCCAGAGTTTCCCACTGCAGATGTTGTTTTTGTTGTTGCTGCTGCTGTTGCTGGAGTTGTGGCTGGAGATATTGTTGTTGTTGCTGGTGCTGCTGCTGTTGTTGTTGGGGAAAAAGTTTGTCCGTCTGCGACCAGAGTCACGCTCAACGGCAACTGAGTTGTGTCCTCCACTGACTTTACAACCGGACTCTCAGCCGCTCCCGAGGCGCCCATAGTAGTTGTTGACTTGGTTTCCTGCATTAACTTGCGCTTGTTATGCAGCAGCATTTCGTTGTACAGCTCCTTGCTGTTGTAGAACTTTGTGGTGGAGAACTCCGGATGCGAGGCCATGTGCATCGCCGAGCCCACCGCCGCCTTGCCATCGACGGAGGAGTCTAGCGAATCCGTTTGGAACTTTGTGTTGGCAAAGTCTATGTGGGGCATGGCCATTACGTCGCTGGCTCGATGCTGCATGGGAAACTCAAAGCTTTTCTTCACTCGACGATCGATGAAAGAGTCGCCAGGTTTGAGTAGAGACGGGGGTCGCACTGTGGTTGTGGTTGCCTTCGGTGCTCTTGTGGTTGTGGTTGTAGTTGTCGTCTCTTGCAGTTGAAATTTGCTTTCAATTTCGGTGATAAGATCATCTTGATCTGCCAGAAGTTTGCCTGTGAAATCTGCTGTGGTTCCTTGACTGGAAATAGGTGTGGTTGTTGTATCACCAATGGCCTGATTGACTCTTAGTTTCTCCTGAACTAGCTCTTCGTCTCTGTTAATTGCCATGTCAACCTCATTGGGCATCAGATTCTGTCTGTACTCTTCATTATTCTCGGGTTGTGTAAAGATCGTACGCTGCCTTAAGAGCTCCTCATTATCGTTTTGAATAATCGGTTGAAAGTCTTCGATTTTCAGGGGATATAGATCAACAATATTCAGTTTACTGGCTGTGGGCTGGTGGGCTAACATGGCATCGTAGCGGGCACGTTCTTCCTCATTCAGATCCGCCAGAGTTTCGGCCACTTGGTAGGAGGCAGCTGCCTGCATTTGTATTTGTAGTGGCGACTCGGTTGGGATGTCTTCATCTTCCTCGGGAGCCTCTTCTATAGGTGCTGCTGGCTGTTCCTTAAGCTCTATTGTCGCTACCTTCATTTCTTCTGGTGCGACTTTTGACTGTTCTTTCATCTCTAGTGCTACCTCTGCCTGTTCCGTTGTGGATGATGATGGAATCACGCTTAATTTGATGCGATGCACTGCATCCTTTATCCCGCTCATCTCACCTAAATCCGCCGGGGGCAATGCTGTTGTCATTAGCATGCTGCCACCCGAGGCTACCTCATTTTCCGTAGTTGATGTTGGTGTTGGTGTTGTTGGTGCAGTTTTTGTCGTTCTTGTGGTGGTTGTTGCCTCTGTTGTTGTAGTGCTGGTGGTGGCTGTTGTGGTGGGCGTGGCCGTTGAGGTTGAACCACCCACCGTGGCCGTCTCTCGTTGCTCTGGCACATCCTTGAAAATGTTCAACAACGTTCGGTTGCCTTCGCCTGCTCCCAGAGGGGCGTCACTTCCACCCAAGTCATTTTTTATGGTCTGCTTTGCTGTTTCTGGAGCTTCCGATTTTGTTGGTGTTGTCGCAGCTGTTGTTGTAGTGGTTGCCGCTGTTGTTGTTGCTGTTGTTGTTGTTGTTGTTACTGCTGCTGCGGCAGCTGCCGCAATTACCAATGTAAAAATGCAGATTTTCAGCATTTTGTTTGGTTAAAATTTCCTTTTTGGCCTTCGGCCGTTGATTTTTCTCGTTCTCCCAAAAAGAGGAAGGAATTTTTATTTTGATTTTTCCCAGCGATTTTCCAATATATATTTCCGCATACACTTTGTTATTTTTGTTTGCTTTGGCACATGGCGCCTGAAAATCTGTAAATAGAAAATATATTTTATTAGTACAATTTATTTTCGTAGGGGTTTACTGTTTTTTCCATCCTGACAACCATCAATTGACTGAAAAAATGTCTGCCTTGCCCGCATATAGATTGGCTGACTTTCTGGCTGGTTTGGCTTTTATCGCAAATATATTTGCATTTATATACATTTATTCGATATATTTTGATGGTTTGGGTTTCACTTTACAAAGTGTGTTTGTCTGGGCCGGACATTTGCATGGGAATCAGATATTAAAATTTGCCAGCGGCCCAAAAGCAAATAGAAATGATAACTTATGTGGAGGGGAATATTGAATATGGCTATGGTGGAAACATATTAATTAGAATCCATACAAATTTCGTCCTCAAATGCGGGACTAAAAATATTTCCAGCATACTTTGCCTCGCACCACCCCGAAAATGTTCAGAAATTCCACAAATATTTGTGAATTTTCCAACAATAAACTGTTAAATGCACTCGTTCAGGGGAATTCGGGGTGTTTTTTTTTTGCAGTGAGGTGGGGGGTTAAAAATAAAAGAAAAATGAAAGACTTTCACGCTCAATAAACGGCAAAAAGTATGCAACACATTTGTGGCCCTCACCAAGAGATATTTGAGCTTTCAACGAGCAGAAAATGTTTTGGAAGCGGCAGTTAAATGCATTTTGTTGGCCAATCAAATGTTATGGTCTATTATATGGGTTATATGGGTCAAGCATTAATTTAGAAATACATAAATAACAGAGGAATAAAATATTTTAAGTGATGTTTTTAGCTTAAGTGAGCATAAATTGTTATTTCTTTCAGTTAATTGTCAATTGTAACTATTTTAATCCATTCTATTAAACTTTGAAACAAAGAGCAAGCGATGTGTTTATCCATAATAAAATTTGTTTGGATAGAACCGATGATAGAGGTCGTCAAAATGATTGGGAATTCATCTTCCAAGCTGCAGACAGGGAAAATCAATACACATAATTGGGTTATTGACATTGATAGTGATCAAACCAGTCAAAGTCCTTTGAAGAGAGGACATTTGTTGCATTTTTTGCCTTGCCACCAAATTAGAGAATACTAACAAGCAATTGTATTGTGATGGCTAATAAAAATTGGAATCAAATTATATAATTGACAAGGCATTTTGACACAGAGTCCACAAAACTAACTAAATGTTAAATTCTGTTGGGAATTTAGTTGAAGAGCAAATTGATTTGCGGCCCACCGCGTTTAACCAGCAGCTCCCAGAGACTTGTGGGGACTCTCTGCTTATGGCAGATGACAACTTACAGTTGATTGCACACAGTGAAAACTGGACGGGACACCCATTGAGCTGGATTGGGCTGGGAACGGACACTGGACGTGGACTCTTGACTGGACGACAACTCTGCTGGCGTCACTCGAGCAAGACATCCATTCATGGGATTCTGTCCGTATATTCTCTCTTATCTCCAGTAGTTTGTCGGAGACGCAGCGTCGGCTCATGAATTGGACCCATGTCTATGGTGAGTGTATGGAGGGGCATGAATGTTGAATCTAGTGCCACAGCCGTTCCTTGTGGTACTTTATGGGCGACAGATTTATCAGCCAAAGCCATAATCCGGCCTGCAAGGCAAACACAAGGCTTGGAGCACAGCTTTCTGAGCTATTTATAGGCACATTTTCCAAGATTAAAGAAGTTTGCACTGGCTCTGACGCTGACTCTGGCTCTCTTGCCTTCTGAAATGGTCTCCTCCGAATAAGATTTCACATTTAAGATATTCTCTTTGAGTTTGGAAAAAGGTTTAACTGAATTGGGTTGAAAAATTGCTGATTAGGCTGTACTTAGTTGCTGTGTGGATAAAAGTGCTTGTGGGAATGGATTTTGGAACATTTAATTTAAATTTAAACAAAATATTTAAAACTTACAGCTATTTATTTATTGTAAATTTTTAAAAGTACTTGGTTTAGTTATTTGTTTAACGATTTTGTAAAAGATTCAACTCCATTCTGGTAAATTTATGAGAAAACTAAATTTAAAATATTTAAAACTTATATCTTAGGAACATTTCGAAAATTATTCAGAAATTATTTGATTGAACTTTTGCAAATTTCATTGAGATTTTACCGAATTTTCCAAACATACATATATTTCAATTGTTCGCTTTCAATTTCTCATCGCCCCCAAGGACTTCAAACTAATTTGAGCCCATTTTGGGTTTCATTTCATTTATTTATGAGCTTTTGAGGCTGGCAATAAATCAAACTCTAGTTGTGTTCACACACACTCACACAATAGACCACAAAGATACAACATATACTTGCGCACACATGTGGCTCGGAAAGTTGGCTCCTGCAGTGCATGTGTAATGCTCGACTAAGTAGCTGTAAAATATATTGCAATTTGTTGCACCTGCGCAGCCTGTGCGTTTGCCTGCCCTTGCAGCGTACACAGCACCCTCCTCCAGCCTCCCCCATGCCATGTCCTTGAGCCTCTCTCTCAGCAGGCATTCAATTAATTATTGTAATGACGAAATTAATTAAAACTCATCCAATTTGACGCTGCGGTCGGGGCGCATATTGAAAAGTATATTTATGCTCTGCGGTCTGTCAGGTGCGGCAAAGTAACATCCAAGCACTCTGACTCTGATTGATGTCAATTCAACTTTTCAAACTCAATCCTGTAAAGGTGGAGGAGCAGGAGTCCTTGGAGAAGAAGTACAGGAGGATCTGAAATCCTCAACTGAGGAGAGGAGTAGCGGGAACCTTCAACTGGGGAAAAGTTAAGAGCATCAGGGAACAAACAACTTAAGCACATTTTCCTTTTGTTTGCGGGGACTGGCTGGTTAGCAAAAACAAATCAAAATCCGCTTAGAGTTTGGTTTCCACTGGGGCTCCCTCATATTTTTAAAGTCGCGGTAAAGTCAAGTCTGTGGTAAGTCCCCGATAACTGAATCTCCCTCTCCTTTCTCTCTCTCTCTCTCTGACCTCTTCTCTGTGGTTTTTTCATCATTTTTTGTTTTGTGGTTGAGCAAAGGCACCACACAGACACATACAGAGAAAAACATAAGAAGGATAACTGGAGGAATTTTCATATTTTCTTTCTGGCAGAAAAAAAAGAGAAATGAATTTATGCCCTGCAATTGCCCTTTTTTGTGGCCAGACGCCAGACGATGCGATTCAAATAATTTCTCTTTCTTTTTTTTTTTTGGGCTCTGCTTCTTTGGAAAATGCTTCAATTAGAAGTGGCTGCTCAGCCTTTCGTTTCATTTAATTAAGTCTTCTCCAAAAGAGAAACAAAAATTGCTTTCAAGTGCATGGGGAAGTGCGGAAAAGGAGATTGGATGATCAGATATTACAGGGGTTCTCTGGAGGGATACTATAAATATGAGGCTAGATATTCGTCATTTACTTATTTCATTAAAAATATTAACTTTAATGCGGTTTCTTTAAATATCTTTAAAAATATACAATATTTTACAACACATCAAAAGTTAAGCTCCTCCTAAAAGCCACTTTACGCATCTCTTTAAAATCTTGTATTCAAATAGAAAAAAAACAAAACTCATTTCTGTAATCTCGAAGCAGATCAACATCATCAAAGAGCCTTAGTGCCTCTTCTCCACACTTGTTCCGCGTCATAAATCATGCTCACAAAGCTAATTCCCAAAATGAAACAAATCTTACTCCACAAAAAAATGAAAGTATAAATAAAAACACTTAAACATTTTCCAATTTAATGCAGCTTACAATAGCAGACATATGAGAATGGCACATAAAATGGTTGGAGAGAACGAAATAAAAAGAAGCATAAAAAGATTAGCCGAAAGAAAAATAAGAAATGTGGAAAAAGGGAAAGGTATCATGAGAAGAATAAGTACTACACTTTAAAAAATTGGAGATCCAAATCAACTGAAGATTGATAAGTAAATTTTATTCATTCCTAGAGATGGTAATAGATCAACACTTAAGTGTTGAAGTGGATGTTTTAAACTTTTGTTTTTGAACAATTGAAATGTCCTTTTATTTCTTATTTTTCCCGGTGTATGGAGAAAGAAGGAGAGTAAAAGCAGCAGCAAAAACCAAAGAGAAAACACATAAATAAACACGTTCAATGGCAAATAAAAAATAAATCAAACATTTCACTTGGCGCCGCGCCGCCCCGAATATAAACAACAACAAAAATATTGTAGAAATGTTGGAATAATAAAAGTGAAAATGAAAAACAAATAAAAAATGCTGAGCACCTAAGAGGGCGGTGCTCCCTCCCCGCCGTCTGGTAAAAACTTTTCCCCTTCTTCAGCTTCGCAAACAGTTGCAGCACCAGCCAGCCAGCAGCACCAGAGCCGTCGCAAAAGGAAAGAAGAGAAAAACGAAAGAGCAAAATGTAAATAGAAATAAAAATGGAGCTTAATTTAAAATGCGACGAAGCGTGGCACACACACACACATACAGATACAGCTACAGTGTCGGCCATAAACAAGCGCTAATATCAACAAAAACGGAGAGGCTGGTGGAGAAGCGGCAGAAATGGTGGAGATGGGCCGCTGCAGATAAACATAGAGCAAAAAATTTTTGCGCTCTATGCAAAGCAACTTTCCATCTTCCCTTTTTATGTTTTTTTAATACCCTATCATGGGGGTCATGTCACGATTCTAAAGAGGGGTTGGCCACATAGAGATTGAAGTATTTACGGTTTGTTCTTTGTTTCTGCAAAACTATTCCTGGGAGCACTACTATAGAAACAATCAATTTAAAGACAAGTATTTGCATGAAAAATCTTTTATATATTCCAACTATTCAACGAAATCCTCTTAATTGTATTGCTTTTAGAATTTCCATAATTCTGACCAATGAATCAGAATCAGAGCTAATTAAAATGGAAAGAAAATACGATAGAATAACATAAAGGAGAGATAACTTCTACCTTCAAGGGTATCTAAAACTTCGACTCCCGCGCACCGAGACCCAATCTCCTACCCTCTCTTCCATTATTTTTTTTTTTATTTGTAGACATATTTAGAAATGTGTTTTTTTTTTGTTGGTCGCATTTTTGGGGTAACATGCACACACGCAGACACATTCACAGAGAAAAAGGAGGAAGAAGAAATCTAAAACTCGTAACCGCAGGAGAGTAGTACGAGTAGAGCGACGCTGCTCCACTCCCATTCCTGTCCTAGACAAACTCCATCCCGAGTTTTTTGTGCTGTGTGTGGCAGGCCCCGGTGACGCTTTTTTGATGGGCGCCACAACCACAGCCAGAACCCCGAACCCTGCACCCTCCCCTTTAGAACAGTGTTCAAAACAAGGTGTGTCCTTGCACAGTGGTTGGAGAGGGTGCGAACAAGTGGCTCTAATTGAAGTACTGCCTCATTGGCCTGTTGAGTGAAGTTGGAGATGTTCCGAGGAGTTTATTTTGCCAAGAGAATGGCAAGAATGTTAGTATTTTAAGGAAATTTATACGTTACAAGAATAGAAACATCTGTGAGCAAGGCACAAACAAATCCTTCAACTTTATTTTTGTTTATATAAACTTATTTTCCTATTTAACAGTGGTCTACCATAGTTTTGCTTCAACAAAACTTTTCCATGAAATAAAAGAAGTCAAAATAGATGATCTTTCTAGCTTTCTTAAACAAATAAAACTCTTTCAAAGAACACTGAAATAAAAAGAATCTCAAATGTAGTATTTCCCCATTTTCTTTTTTCTAACCTCAACCTTGTCTAGCTTCTATCGGCAGCAGAAAAATCCCATCCAAGCCACAGTGCAGGGTTAAAAGAGGGTAAGAAGGTGGCTAGAACCAGGAAAGATTGGGCCCAAAGTGTTCAACGCTGCGTTGTAAAGAACTCGCATTTATCTTTATTTTTATGCCACAAACACGCCAACAAAAACGCACAGACTTGCGCTCAAAGACAGGGACAGCTAGAGAGTGAGCGAATGAGAGGCAGAGAGCGATGCCGCCTAGCTGTGTTTCTAGTGAAAAACGTATGGAGGTTATGGCGGTTGTGTGGAGTCAACTTTAGCACCTACAGCCGCAGAACAGGCACCACCCTAAGGGCAAAGCCAACATTAGCTGGGGCCATGTTGATGGCGGCAAACGCATACAAATCACAGAGTGAAAGAGGAGGAAGCTGTTCCATAGAGAGAAAGAGAGAGAGAGATAGAGAGAGTAAGAGAGGGAAGAAGAGTGAGAGAGTTCCATAAGGAGGCTGGAGGTCGTGGGGCTGTGGGCTTAATCTCTACAATCTTCTAGTTTTTGCTATGTAAAGTGAAGCGCTTAAGGCCACCGCTGCCTCCACCTCCACCTCTACCTCTTCGTGGGGGTGACAACATCCTCCAAGTCTCACACAGATAAACACAAACATAGATACTCACGCACACAGAAACCCACCCACTCACGCATACATGCAATGCCCATACCATCAGATAGGAAAATCGAAGCTCTTGTGCGGCACTTGCGGCGCTGGCTTAGACCGA